>NC_136522.1:25654987-26324987 GCF_053919585.1 Euprymna scolopes
TATTTTAATTTTAAATTAAAGGAATAACTTTGTAAGAATATAATTTATCCGTAAAAAGGGAATATAATTTGGAAGAGTTTAATATAGAATATACATCCCTTAAACGAGAAAAGTATTCCCCCTTAAAAAACAAGACTACATTGAAATGTTTAAATTTTAAATATAGTTTAACATAGATTAAATAGAAATTCAATTTGTTTTTCTTTTTATTGTTTTTTGAATTTGAAATTAATATCGGAAAGTTTTAATTTTAAAATTAAATTTCAATTTTTAATTATAATTTGAAATTGATATAAAACTTCTTTAAATTTTTTTAATTAATGTTAGACTTTAAATTTAATAAAATTGTCTTATTTGATAAAATAGAGGTTCATAATTAAAATTTGGTCGTTCTTTCTAACTTCATATTTTGAATTCCGTTTTCTCCGTGCTTCTGAAAAGTGGATTACTACTAAACTACCCATTTGCGCATGAACAGAGGTTACCACTGAACTGACAATACACATATCTACCTTCGACAAACAAACTCTGCCAAATGACATCATGGCACGTAAGAAAAAAAACATTTTTTAATTGTATTCTTTAAAAAGAAAGTTCCTGATGAAGGCTTAATAAACTGAAAATGTGAAACTTTAAATAAATATATGTTTGTTTATTTAAAAAAAAATACAGATACGCACGTGGTTGTTCTTTCTAACTTCATATTTTTAATATATATATATATATATATATATATATATATATATATATATATATATATATATATATTTGTGTGTGTGTGTGTGTGTGTGTGTGTGTGTTTCAAGTTTAACCTGTGTCTAAATTGTTCTCTTTAATAATTATTTTCGACAGAAAAAAACTCTTTGTTTAATTATATTGCTGGAATGGGAGATTATAGCCGACTCAATTAAACATCGTGTGGATCTGCTATGTACGTGTTTGAGGAAAGTTGCTTTCTTAAAATTAAAATGGTGGTCGTTCTCCACGATGTGGCAAAATATGGCGTTGAGTGTATTGTTGTTTTTCACATCTCGTTTGTGTTCGTATATTCTTTTATTTAATTTTCATTCAGTTTCTTCTACGTATATTTTTCCACAATCAAGGCAGGGTATGGAATATATTCCGGCCTTGATGTTAGTGTTAGTATTAGTCATAATTTTATGTGTTAGATCCCTAATTATTAAAGAGGTTCGTTTTGTTATTTGAATACCTGTCTTATTAAAGTTTTTTATAGATTGTGTCGTTGTTTTTATTAGTTGGTAATATTGATTGTCTGTCGTGTGTCTGGCTATTTAGAAAATTGTCTCAGTTTCAGTTATGGTAAATTTTTAGTGCTTTCCTTTTTGTATTTGTCAAAATATATTGAGGGTATTGTAAGTTCATAAATGTCCGTTCAATATATTCAAATTCTTCGTTAATGTATTCTTCACTGCATATTCTCTAAGAAAACATCTTATTAGAATAACTTTTTTCACTTTATCATCGTGATGAGAATAAATATCGTTTTTATTCGTTTTTTTTTCGATGGACTTTAAAACTTAGATGATCATTATTATTGATAATATTGATGTCCAAAAAAGATATGGACTTGTTTTTCTCCTAATAGAATTTTTTTTCTAATATGATTTTTTTTTTCTTAGGGCCCCGAAAAAAGTGGTAGTAACGGGAGGGGGAATAAAAAAAATAGTAGGTAGATGTGTTAAAAAAAACAACAAAAATAAGTGGTAATGGGCAGGCTCGAACCCGTAACGCGAAGGAAGAAAAAAAAAGTTACGTCTTTGCCGATGTCTCCGTCGCAAAACCAGAATAGGAGGGCGTTGAAATTAAGTAATGTCAATCCAACCGTGACAATACTTGCTCAAATATCGGCGAAAAAGCGACCCCTCCTTGTACAAAATGGTCGAGTTTCGGTTGAAGGAATTAATGTTTTGGCCAATTTTTCGATATTTGTCGTCCGAAAGATCAAGCTTTAAAATAATACCCGTATCGTAAGGATCTGTCGCCTTTGTCAAAAGGTTTTGCGAGGCATAACAACACACACACACACACACACACACACACACACACACACACACACACACACACACACACACACACACACATACACATTCTGTCCTTTATATATAGAGATACTAACGGGGGTACCTACGTTGCCCGAGTGTGGGGAGGAGGTGTAGTAAGGAGTCAATACAACCTAAAAGAAAATAGAGGCAGCCTGGGTGGATAGGGGTGTGAAAAAAAGTTTAAGCGAATGTTAAAATAATTCAGTTTTTGTTTTAAAAGGAAAAATATCCATTAGGTAAGCCTCGAAACAAGGAATAAAAAAGTAGTAGGCAGGAAGGCTCGAACCTGTAATGCGAAGGAGGAAAATAGGGTGAAAAAAAAAGCAAGCACTTCTTTTTAACAACAAGAGAAAACACAGAAGTTTATTTTTCGCAACCAAACAAAACAACAGACTTTTTATTTTAGGCAGCAGTAAAGAGTGGAGTGTGAACCGCATAATTATTTTGTGACAGTTAGCCTTGAAAAAGGCTGCTTGGGTACTGCTGCGATTGCCTCTGGTTCCCACGACGACTGGGAATGCTGACTAGACAATCGCATCCTGTCGGAATAAGAATGCTTCTAAGTAACAGACCAAAGTGATTTGCTTAGTTCTCTCCTCTGTAAGAAGTTAGACACCAGGGTGGAAAAGTGCGATTGAGGAGAGGTGGTCTGATCTGCAAAAAGTTACTGGGAAGCTCCGTTGGCATTCCTATTATGGGCACCCCCAAGTGATTAGCAATAAACTAACCCTTCAAAGAGAGAAGGCAAAGTCTCGAAGGGCGGACCTCTTAGAACTGCACAAAATTAAACTCCAATCGCAAAGCCAACAGGCACCATACCATTACAGGAATGATCTCAAAGAGGAGATCTGCTATGAAATCGTCTGTCTCATGAAAAAGTGTCCTTCGTACAAGCGACGGTATAGTTGAAAAAATCAATGACTATAATTACTTTTGGCCAGCTTACTTACAGGCAAAAATATGTTGGGTGTTTCTTGTCTGCGTGTATTTTATTCTCTGTCCAAAAGTAAAAAAAATGTTATTTTGCTTCATTGTGAAAAATTGCATTTAGTGTGAGGGGTTTATAGAAGAAAAAGTTGTTGCATATTTCCAGGAGTTTCCTAATCGTATCTGCCCCTGACGATCAGCTTGTTTGTTTACAAAAGTAATGAGAACTACGATTGACACAGTGACAAGCTATCTTTAGGGAATTAAAGACAAGGGGATTAACGTTAAGGCAAATGTAACATTCTGACCACCGGTCATTGAATTTTTAATATATCAATCTATCTCTTTATATCCCCTTTTTTTTCTCTCTCTCTCTCTCTCTCTCTCTCTCTCTCTCTCTCTCTTTATATATATATATATATATATATATATATATATATATATATATATATATATATAGAGAGAGAGAGAGAGAGAGAGAGAGAGCGTCTGAGTGAGAAAAATAAAATATATAGAGAGAATGCAGAAATCGTTTATGAACGTATGTGATTCCAATAATGAAATACTCTCTAATCCCTGACACTTAAGTCGCATGTTGAGTAGAATAAGATGCGTCCATTCAATGTGTGTTTATCGATGAAAATACAATTTCAAAGTGAAATGTAACAGATCAATAAACGGACAGAATCTCTTATTGATCTCAAAGCAAAAAAAAACTTACTTCATTGAATTCTCTTTAAATAGAGTGATGAAAATTCCATCAGAAATCATTTGGTCGGAAAATAAGATTTTCATGCAAACCGAAAAGTCGTTTTCTTTGAATGTTGTATAGTGTGAAAACGTGGCTCCTCCTGAAACACTCGACCCAAAGAAAATATCGAAATTTTCACTTGAATCTGAAAAACAGAAGAAAAAAAATATTAATCTACTTTTGACAATAGAAAGAAACAAGAAATGTGAATAAATACCTAAGCAGTTACTGGAGTCATATATTCTGAAGTCTTTATGGGTCAGACAAAAGAACTCAAGCACATAGATCAGAAGGCTAGGAAATTAATGACTATACATAATGCACTGTGCCAAGACGATGCTACAGACCAACTCTACATATCAAGTAGGGGTAAGAGAACAGATAAAAATAGATACATCTTCTGAAAATAGTAAATGTAGACACTATTGACAAAGAGAAGAAGCGGTAAATAACATAACAAATAAATACTGCAAACTAATTAAAAAAGGAGAAAAATATCCAAAGCTGTGACGAAAGGAAGAACACAAAGATCTATAAAAATGACTACATTTTGAACGTGCAGACACTCTGTATAGAAAACCACAAAATCCTCTGGGAGATGGAAGTAAAAACGAATCAGCTTTTTTCATCAAAAAACTAGAAAAACAAACTAGAAATCATTGGAAACAAACAGAAGCTTTAGAACATATAACACACAACAATGATGAAAAAAACAGCGAAAATCTTACAGAAAATTATTGAATGCAGAAGCCAACCTACATAAACTACGAACGTTAATGAGTTACACATAAGTTGAAATAGAAAGAACATGAATCCAGGAGAACTAAAAGTGCCAAATATGCCACTAGTTGCCCTCCCCCAAATAACACTCATACGCATAAACACAATGTCGTAAAATGTCAATATGAATAGAAAAACTATATTTCTATTGGAAGAGTGCAGAGAGTACTGGATCGTTGGAGAAGGTTTATTGCCAATGACACATCAATGGTAAACGGCTGGTGTGATCATGCAAACTGATTTGCAACGGTTATCAAAAGAAGGGGCGAGTGCTCTAAATCTAGAGAAATTTGTTATAACTCAGACTACAGGCAGTATCATTGGTTATTGTCATCACTGATAGTGACTTGTGTGAAAACTCCTGGTGAGTAAATACTGCTAAACATGATTGTCAGCATCATTAAGAAGTGATGAAAAAATAGATATTGGAAGTGACAGCTGGAGGACAACACTTGACAAAGATAAGGATAAAGAGAGACATTTTCTAAGGAGACTTCTTATCTCCATTCTTGTTTATTATAGCGATGATGACACTCATTGGCATACCTAGGAGATGCAATGTAAAATAGTAATACGCAAAACTCGAAACTTTAGACATAGGAGACTGTGTACTATTTATGATTAAGAATTGAAACCTCAAAATGAATGAATGCATAGAGATACTCAACTGAGAAGAGTGCTTAACGAATGCAAAATTGTGAATACATGGACATTTTCAAAGTGAACTATATGAAACAAGCAGGGATCATAATATACAGTGAATACTTTAAAAGCTGAACATTTTTTTATACTAAAAATCTAATAAAAGGGATAAACACTTAGGCAGTTCACTTGTCACTGCTCAGGAATCTTTCTAATCTGAATAAGAAAAAGAATTCAGGAACAGGGAGTGTTTATATTATTCAGACTACTGTTCTCATCTTAACTTCTATTTTCACAGCATTTCGGCTGATGTAACCTCTGACCTTCTTCGGGTGTATCTTGTCGAACTCTGAAATGTTTTTTTTTATCAAACTCGGGAATCTGCACAAAATTCAAATGGAACACTTTATTTAGTCCATGAGGGTAGCATACTCTCGTTCCTTCAGCCATGACTGGGTAGAAATTTAATAATTTGCAATTGTATTCTTCATATCGCCCACACTGAGGATTGAATCTTCAACCTCCAAAAGAGTGTTGCTTACAACTGATTTTTCCTAGTACTTTATCCATTACACTACGGATCCTTGCATTCTATTTGCAATTTCGTGCAGATTCCCAAGTTAAACAAAAAGATTCCTGAGTTTGACAAGATACACCTGAAGAAGGTTCGAGATTACATCTGCTAAAACATTTTGCGAATAACACGCCAGGTGAGAATAGTAGTATTAATAATTCAAATAATCCAAATTACGAATCCTCATCTCAAAAATTTGGAAGTCAAGAACATGGTTCAAAGAACGAGGAAACTAATGACTATGCACTGCACCGTTCCTCTTTTCACAGCTCTTTTTCTTTGCTTCTGCAAATTTCTTTGCTTGTGCACAATTTCTTCTATACATCATGTAAATAATGAATGTAGATAATTTTCTTCCTATTTCTATTTTATCACATTTTTCTTTTCTGTTTAACTATTCACCTTTGTGTTTTGGATTCTCCTTCTAACTTGGTTCTTACTTTCGGTGATGACACTGCTCTATTCAGGCTGGCATATTAAAACAATCATGAAGTGCGGAAACCAACACAAATAAGCAGGTGACAATGACCGACTACAAATAAGTTGAGATGAAATGACACTGAGACCAAATACAACTAAAAATATTTTTTCTTACTTAGACTACCACTTATGAAGGTCCCAATCACTCAAGGTTGAGGGTTAATTGAATGTCAGGAAGCCAATGAGACAAAAGTGTGTTGATTGGTTTTGATAGAAGTTTGTCAGAAAGTAATTATTTAAGAGGCCGGCTCACCAAAATTTGCTTCATTGAACTTGCAAACGACAATGTTATAGTCAGCTGGACAGCAGCCTCGCTGTATTTTTGTTCCATGGTTAGTTCTAAAAAAGAAACTTTTCTCCTGAAATTTTCGATTAATTTTAACCACAAAAATGGAGAAGGGAAAATTATTGACGGTTGTAGCTAGACGAATTTTTGTTGTGAATACGGGGACATAGATTGAATATTAGCTGAAAATAATAATAAAATGAAAATAATAATAGAGAAAGACTAAAAACATTTCTTCTGTTAGATAGATATACAAAGGAGAAGAGGATATCACTCACTAGATTACAAAGTTGGTTTTGTAATTTGTCAAGGAAGGATAAGGTGCTCTGAGCAGTACCTTTTTTGATATGACAACAGTACCCCATCTTAGCACATATTTGGCTCTTAGGCAGATAAAGTATTACGTCAGGAGTGAGATACCTTCTGGAGTGTAGAATGATCCAACCACTTTTCTAGTTATCTTTGTCTAAGCAAACATATAAAATGAAATTAAGAGATTTGAGACTGTTTGGTAAACATATTAGAAAAATACTATAATCTGACCACTAATACAAAAATACTATAATCTGACCACTAATACAAAAATACTATAATCTTACCACTAATACAAAAATACTATAATCTTACCACTAATACAAAGGCATCAACATTGAACTCCAAGCGCCTGCAATGTGTAAAAACTATGCAAGTGGCCATCCATATTTCCACAAAGAAAATTGTCCTGACAATAAGTGTATCTTGTCAAACTCAGGAATATCTATGTCAAACTAAAAGATCTGCACAGAATTTTGAAGCATGTTCTCTTTCTGTCAGCCATGATCGAGTATAAGTCCTAAGTCATTCACAATTGTATTGTGAGTGTCACCCGCACTGAGGATTGAACCTTCAGAAGATTCCTGAGTTCAATAGAAAGATTCCCGAGTTCAACAAGATACACATGAACCAAAACGTTGTGCAGGTGACACTCAAGATGAAAACAGTAGTTTGGAGAATCCAAACAATATAAATAAATTATTTTCATTCGCAAATGTATTTACAGTGCATCGCTTGCTCTAATCAAGAAGCTCAACAATCTTGTCAAAACAGCCGGAAACACTCTCATAAAGATACGTAATCAAATAATCAAATAAGAAGTTGTCAGTTGAGTAGTGATCACAAAATCTCTTACTAATCGACATTGTTTTCATCCACAAATGTTAGGAAATAAAAAAAGAGGAAATAAATTTATCAGCAGAATAATGAAGATGAAGTTATTCATCAATGCAGACAAAAAGAAACTGATATAAGGCTGTTAAACAAAGTGTAACAGATGATTTGAACAAAAGATCGGATATAGAGGCCAATTATGGACAGCTGTCTTGGATTTGTGACAGTTGAAAACAGTTTATGAGTTGAAGACAGTTGCCAGTTGGACACAGTAAAAGGCAGGTCGTGGACCAGAGTAGACCGAAATGATCTGATAGCAACTGATGAACACAGCCTTGGGAGAAGACACTTGTAAATTCATCCCATCGGGCAACTGCTATAGAGAGAGAGAGACGACGATATGTTGTCAAGTGGAGAGTGCACGTGATCTTACATCAGGGATGAACACCATCGCATTCATAGACGTGAACCAATAGTCAGCCATGACGAACTCCAAACAAAATTTCAAGTACAGACCATATTACAGTTGTTAACCAGACGGATAGAGAATGATCCCCCTCCTACCTACATGGGAAATGCTCTTTCTGAGACCCTCCTGTTCGGAAACATCCTGACTCCAGTGGAAAACACTTGAGATCAGGAATGGATCGACCAAAAGTTGCTACGACCAGATGAAAAAAAACTGACCCAACTATTTTATATGACCACGTGCTTCAAATACACACAAACATGAAAATCAAACAGCAAATCACTAATATGATACACGGCTTTATTGGCACTTTTGCGCCCTCGTCCGTGATAGAATCAGCAAAAAACTCTGGACATGTAACAGCATCAGCAGAGAACTGCAAGAGATCAAAATATGCCAGTCTTTTCAACAGATTTGTATTTTAACCAATTATCATAGATACGAGTAGAGTGATTGAAGCCCACCATGTGCGACACTTTCTTAAGTGTCATTGGTGAGGGAGCACCGGAGATTGCAGCTCAGACGAGCACTTGCCATGGAAGTAATGATAAAGCAAAGAAAGGCTCGCAACGTCTCTCCTGCGGGAGAGAGTTTGCAGGAAAGAGAAAAGGGCATCCACACTAAGCCATGAAGTCTATGTTGTACTCTGTCAAGGCAGGATAGGCTATTTTTAGCAGCTCTTGCCCAGATGTGGCAACAGTACTCCATCCGTGGACGTACTTGGCTTTATATAGATAGAGAATTGCATCAGCAGTGAGATATCTACTGGAGTGGTAGAAGGATACTACCATTTTTCCAGTGACCTTGGCAACTGACTTGATGTACATGTTCCATTTCAGGTCAGGAGTAAAGGTCAAGCCCAGAAGCTTATCAAAATATCGAGCTTCCCTAGACGAGAGCCATCCATTTCAATTGATACCAGATGGAGGTCAGAGTGTTGATGATGTAAAGATGAGCTTGGTTTTAGATGCATTAAAAGTAACCAGCCACCTCTACCACACTGTACCACGCGCTCAAGATCAGAGGATAGAAAATCAGAGAGAACTTTGTCATTTACGACCTTTGCTGCGTTGCCATAGATGGTCGTGTCATCAGCATAGATGTCAACGAATGATTTAAGTATGTGTTTGGGAGATTATTGATGTAGATCAGGAAGAAAGTTGGACCCAGGATGGACCCCTGAGGGACTCCAGCATTAATACTGAGGGCCTCTGATTTCTGCCCGTCAACCACTACTCTTATGAGCCTATCAGAGAGAAATGATTTAATGATTGAGAAAACATTCCCAGTTATGCCATAGCTGGAAAATGTTGTGAAGTAGGCCCTTGTGCCATACCTTATCGAAGGCCTTTGATATGTCAAGAGCAATTGCCCTAGAAAGGAAACCTTTTTCAAGAGATTCCCTAATCCTATGAGATATAACCGTTAGCACATCTGCTGTAGATCTGGCAGAACGAAAACCATATTACATGTCAGTAAGAAGGTTATTTCTGCTGAGGTGGTTAACTACTTCTCTTTTTATTATGGATTCCAGCAACTTACTCATGACACACAGGAGACTTATTGATCTGTACTGAGTGGGAGACGACTCACCTGAATTCTTAAATACAGGGCATACTGATGAGGTTTTCCAGGGTGTTGAGAAGCACTTCTTAAGGCAACGCTTAAACAGTTTTGTAAGTATGGGAGCAAGTTCTGGTTGAAGCTTTTTCAGCACTATAATTGGAATGCCGTCAGGGTTAGTTGCTTTACTGGAATCAAGGTTCTTGATTAGCTTGGCGACATCACGCACAAATATTTGCATATTGCATAGCGTGTTGTGTGTTATAGGAGAAAATATGGGGAGTTGATGGCCTTCATCACATAGGGTAGTTCTTTGCAAATAATTTGGCCTTGTCTCATGCTGATGAGATGACCTCAGGTCCGTTAAGGATGATTGGGATTGAATGCACACTTTTGTTCAGAATCCTGTTTGGTATTTACCAAAACTGGTGGAAACTAAGCTGCTGCTCAGCTAAATTGGATTTAATGAACTGAGCATATAGCTCTCTTGCATTTTTTATTACTCTTTTACAGTGGTTGCCGCAGTCCTGAAAGCAGTTTTATTCTCAGTGCATCTATTACGTTGGTAGCTTTGGATAAAGTGATTTCTATGCACGATTTAAACATGAAATGCAGGGGTAGATCAGATATAAATGTACGGAAGCTATCCCAGTCAGCTGTAGAGTATCGATATACACTACAGTGAAGAGGTACGTCTGAAGACTTATTACATTTCATTTTTATCTTAACTGATACAACCGAGTTGTCAGAAGATCCCAGAGGAGACAGAACAGAACATGAACATAGCTCAGGGAAAGTTGTGAAAAAAAAATCTAGAAGGCTAGCATACTGACAGGAGGTATCGGGCACACGGGTGGGTTCGTGAACAATCTGGGAGACGTCATAGGCAATGGCGAAATCATGACAGAACCTCCCCTCATTATCTGTCTTGTTCGAGTGGGTCAGCTATTCCACATTGTGGTCATTGATGTCACCACAAATATAGATGTTAGCCGAAGGATGAGCAGACAGGATGTGCTCAATTTTCTCAGATATGCTCTTAGAGATAGTAACTCCGCTGTTGTGAGGGCAATGGAGGGCAAATATAAATGCAGTGGTGTAAGCAAGTGCAATCCGGAAGCACATATAAGGTAAATTATGGTCTTCACTTGAGATATCCCTACCACACGGAAAGCTATCTTTAATGTAGGCACATATTTCATGCCCATGGCGATCTTGGGGGTCAGATTAAGATGTTAAGTTAGAATATCCTTTAATTATGAACCCGTCTAGAGAAGTTTCGCTTAGGAAGCATATGTCCAGTATCGTCTCCTGTAATTGGGTTTCAACCTCTGAAAGGTTGAAACGTAGACCCCTGATGTTGGAGAAGGAGAGATTGAGATAGACGAGAACTAAAAAAAAAGATAACTAAATTCAAAACACCCAAATAACAAACTAAAATACAAAACATGACACACAGAATCATACCGGATAGAAATAAGACAAATAATATAATCGTTGAATTGTCATGCTTTAAAGGCAAACCTAAATGAGCTCACTATTCTACTCGATAAATTACTCCCCGTAGTAGTATGTCTCCAAGAAACCTTTATGTAATCGGACAACAATATAAAAATTAAAAACAAAAATCGATATAACTATATACACAATACTGGACTCAGAGCCTCTGAAAGTACATCAATCCTTATTAGAAATGGCATATCCCAAAGTCAAATACACATTAATACTAAACTGCAGGCTACTGAAATAAAAGCAACGCTCCACAAAACTGTCAACATTTGCTCACTATACATACCCCCAATGAAAGCATCACAGAAATGGATCTGAGAAAACTAATACAGCAACTTCCAAAGCCATACATCCTTATGGGAGATTTAAACAGCATAATGAGATATGGGGAAGTGAAAAGACAAGCAAAAGGGGGAAAACTATAGAAAATATAACAAATAACGAAAACCTATATCTGTTTAATGATAAAACATACACTTCTTTACACCCAGGAACTGGTACATTCAAATCAATTGATTTAACAAAGTGTGATCCAACACTTGCCTTGGATTACAAATGCAATGTACTAGAAGATTCATATGAAAGTGACCACTTTCCCATTTCCCTTGAAAACAATGATCCAATGTCTGAAAACAAAATACCCCATGGAACTTACAGAAGGCTGATTGGAAAAAATTCCAAAATTTATGCCGGACTAAACTAACATCGGATAATAACCCAAACCAAAATAATATCACACATTTTACTAATACACTGTATAATATTGCTGCGGAAGGCATTCCAAAAAGCTTTACCTCCCCAAAACATAATAAACCCTGGTTTGACGAAAAATGCAAAATAGCCAGCAGACCTCGTCGAGCTATACTAAGGAAATTTAAAAAAGAACCAACTAAAGAAAATCTCGATAAATATAAAAACAGTAGAGCTAAAGCTCGCAAAACCATTAAAGAATCGAAGCGGACATCATGAAAAAATTATGTATAAAAAATAAATACAAATACAAAAGTAAAACGGTGGGATATGATCTGAAAAATCTCAGGGAAAAGTAACGGCAACCCTACTAAACACCTGACCTATAATAACCCAAAAATTACTAGCAAGAAAGAAATGGTAGATTATCTTGCTTAAGCTTTTGCAAAACAATCCTCCTCCAAAAACTCTAACAAAAAATTCCAAATTATTAAAGAAAAAGCAGAAAAGGAAAAACTCCAGTTTCAGACAAATAATACAGAAAAATACAACCAGCCATTCTCTAAAAGTTAATTGAACATATCCCTAAGCAAAGCTCATGACTAAGTTGTTGGCCCTGATCAAATTCACTACCAATTTATAAAACAACTTCCTCATAGGTTTACAAATTACCTACTACAAATATTGAATGATATTTGAGAAAGTGGCAAGGTCCCTGAAATATGGAGGTAGGCCATAGTAATCCCTATACCCAAATCATCAAAGGACTCTACACATCTCATGAATTACCGACGTATAGCATTCACCAGCTGTATTTCCAAAATAATGGAAAGAATGATTAACAGCAGATTAATATGATACCTTGAGACAAATAATCTGATTAGAGATTATCAGTCAGGATTTAGGAATGAAAGAAGCCCCATAAAACACCTGATTCGGCTAGAAACCTTCATCAGAGAAGCCTTTATCAAGAAAGAACATCTTACAGCAGTCTTGTTCGATATTGAAAAAGCATACGACTCAGCATGGAGGCATGGCATAATGAAAGATTTACAAGAACTAGGATTAAAAGGAAGAATGCCCATTTTTATCACAAATTTTATGAATGATAGACAATTTAAATTAAATTAAAATGGATTTAATTAAAGTTATATTTTTTTATATAAGTTTACTTTTTTCAGAAATGTTAATATTTTGTTGGAATTTTTTTTTAAATAGTTATTTCATATTGTTGACATTGTAATAATTGTGCCAAATATGCGCGAAAGAAAGTGTTTTACCGTAAAATTTCTTGGCATGCAAAACATTCTGGAGGGTCTTCTATTTTTTAGCAGGAAGGAGTAGGTAATGTGCATGTATCCTATGCGAATACGGGGCAAAATCAATTATTATCTATGTAATTTTCTGGTATCTGGTAATCGTTCTTCTATTGTGGGTTTGAAAAGTTTGTTATTTGGACAGTTATTCCATTTTTCTTGCCATTTCTTTATAATGAGATTATTTATTTATTGTTTGTAGTCAGAGTGTGGAGTTTTTATGTTGCTTTTATTGAGTTTTAATGCGTTTTTGGCAGCTATGTCGGCCTTTTCATTGCCCTGAATTCCAAAATAACTGGGGATCCAGCAGAATTTGATATTTTTGTTTTGTGAAAGAGTGTGTATTTTTGTAATAGTTTGATGAGTAGCGGGTTATTTAAGATTTTATTCTTTAAGAATTCAGGTACCAATAGGAAGTCTGAAAAAAATTAGGTGAGGTCAGTAATGAGGTCTAGTGCCATATCTAAAGCTGTGACTTCGGCACTAAAAATTTAAACATGGTCTGGTAGTCGCTTCTGTAAGGTAATATTAGTGGATACGACTCCGCATCCGGTTCCGTTGCTGTCTTTGGACCCATCTGTGTATATGTACTGATGGTTTGGGTATTTTTCCCGAATGATAAGGATTTTTTCTTGATAGGTAAGCGAATGTGTTTGATAATTATATATATATATATATATATATATATATATATATATATATATATATATATATATATATATATATAAATAAAATAAAATTACAATGAAATTTACCAAAATAATCCAAGATGGTAAAACTAAAGTATATTATAAATATTAAAGAATTAATATTTATAAAGTAATCTCAACCAGATGTAAAAGCTCGACAAAATCAAATAGGAGATAGAGCTTATAATAAGAGCAAATAATAAAACATGTTAAAAAACACTTAAAAAAAAAATTAAAAACATATTTAATCTGAAAAGGAAACACTTAATAAGTGGATAGTCCTTAATCCGCAGAGTTTCGAAGAAATACTTTCCTTCTTATCAGAGGGTAGAAATTAGCAAAATGCGGGATCGGATTTTGCATACAAAAGTATTTGATGAAACTGCAAGTAAGCCAAAGATCTTACTTGATATAACAAAAAGTGAAGCAGAGAGAATATGATGAAGAAAAAAGTTATTTCCCGCGAATGGATAGTCTGATGAAAGGTAAAATATCCAATGACGGTAAAATCCAAAAATGTAAATCCAAGAAATTAAATTTCCATTCGCACAAGTAAAATCCAAGGAAATCGCGTAGTTGGACAATGGTCAAAATAATCCAAAAGGCCAAATCCATGGAATAATTCACAAATATGTACAAGGAAAGGGGGGGGGAATTCCAATAATATTAATAAAAGAAAAATAAGATATGCGTTTAACATGGCTGCCGAGACAAAGTGTAATTAAGAAAAATCAGTGAAGAAGAAAAAAGGTTAAATGATGATAGAAGTAAATATAAAATAAAAAGCAAATGTCAAAATGATCCAGACAAGATGATGTTAAAAGGCGCGAAAAATATAGGGTAAAAAAGAGGTCAACTGAAATGTACAGGTTATTACTTAAGAAAATGTCAGCAAGAGTTATTAAAAGACACTAAATGGAATAAATAAATTAATAAATAAATGAATAAAAAATAAAAAATAAAATAAAATATAAACTAAAAAGATAAAAAAAATTAAAGGGAGAGGATGGCTGGTATCTGCAAATTCTGGATAAAGCAAGTAAGTATGTAAGTAAATGCATATAGTAAAATATAAGTAAATATACATACAGGATATGAATGTGTAGGTAGATTGATATATTCGATAGATAGGAATATTTAAAGACTAAAACGGAAATTGCAGATTAAAAAAAACGGCCAAGCAAAGAAGAAATAAAGAATTAAAGTAAAGGATTATTAAGTTATAAAGTATTAAGAAAGTATGTAGAAAAAAAAACGATAATGTTAAAGAAAAATTATATATATCTGAAAGGTTGAATAATAGCTATGAAATTTCAAAATTACCATAATTAAATTTGGACTTATGTTTACAGAAAGAGATCAGTGTGTTTTTAGAATTTATTATATTGTTACTTTGAGAGGAAGTAATTATAGTTATAGCTTCGGTTGTGCAGAGGCGACATGACTTAGAGCCTGGAGTATAAAACATAACTTTTTTTATGATGGTCGATTTGATTGAGAAGGGGGTATTATTAGTTAGGTGTTTGTTTAATTAAAGAGATTAGAGAAGTTCCTTGGTTATTATTAGACTTATGGTTGTTAAAAGAAGAAATGTGGTTTGATATTCTTTTCTTAATTAATGCTGAAGTAGCGCCGATATATGTATGTACTTTATTAAAAGTTCGAGGTCTAACATTAATATTAATTTGCTGATTTGTATTAGTTAAATAGTTTGAATTTTGTTCGTTGTGTTCAATAAAGAATGGGACAATGATAATATGACGACTGTTTTGGAGGGGATAATGAGTGTTGTTAGTGTTAAGATGGCTGTTAGGAGAAATATTATTCTCATTAATATTATTATTATTATTATTATTATTATTATTGCTAGTTGTATGATTGTAGATGGAGGGACTGCTCGAGTGGTATATTGGATTAGTAACTATATCAGATGGAAGATGGGAAGAAGGATAACTTGAAGACGAAATATTAGTGCTTGTTATGGGAGGATTGCATGGGAGCGCAGTAATTGTGCACGAATATATAACATCTTTATGGATGCAATCATTATTGAGTGGGCAAAGATGTTTGTTATTACAATTACAGTTAGTTTTGAGTTTAATTGGGAAAGGGACTTTTGGGGGCTGGTTTATTTTTTTTGTTATTAGATTCTTTGTGCTAAATTAGGCATTGTTAAATAAGAAATCCTGATTGAGATTTTATTGAAAATAGAACTATATCTGTGTGGGTATTTGAAAGAGTTTTGTACAATGTTGAAGAATTCCTTAGGTATATTAGTTTTGACATTTATGCTAAATGGAGGATAAAACCAAATATTTTTCTTTCTCCTGATGCGACTGAGTGGGTTAGAGATATTACGATAAGTATTTTGGTTTGGGTTATATATGTAGACTGGTTCATTGTTATTGATAGCGGCAGATCTTGCTATTTGAACTGGTTTCTTTCGAGTCATATTGTGTGTGATTACAGATTTAAGGCGGCCAGCAGGAGGAGCATAATGGTTGTATTTAATCTTTTCCTTGTGTTCTGAGTTCCTTAAGGCATTATTGAAGAAAGTAGCATTTTGATTAAAAGTTTTTTATCAGCAGAAAGAGCAGAAATTCTTCTAGAGACGGATGGTACTATAGATTTTATAATTGAGTTGGGGGTGGTTAGAAGATTTATGGACGTATAAAAGCGTAAGATTCGGTTTATGATAGTGGCTATGAGTTTTGGTGTTAAGATTAAGTGTAGCATCTAGAAAATTTGAAGTTTTTTTGTTTGGTTCGATAATTATAGAAAGGCCAAAGTTATTAAAGAAGTTATGTAATTTTTTAATTGTTTTGTTGTACTCTCTTGGCCTGGCTGTTGTAGTAAAAAGGGCACCATCTCTATAAAGGCTCCCTTGGATATGTTTAAAGTGATATTTAAGTTCTTTCAGTGAGAAGAGTTCCACTAAATCGGTAACTTCTGCAGAGTCAAAAGGACCCATCAAGATGTAAAAATTATCAGGGGTGTCCTTTCTAGTCCAAAACTTATCGTTAAATTGTATAAGGGACTTTCTCGCTAGGAGAATTAATTTAATTTCTAAATTAGTTAAGTCAGAATTTCTTTTAGCAAAGATTAGAGCCTTATTTAAAAGAATCAGAGAAATTGATTGATAATAATTTTGGATGTCAAAGGTTATGAAGTTAAGGAGGTGTTTATTTTTAAGGGAGACAAACCAATTAATTACAGAATCTGAATTTAGCCAAAGAGGGAAACTTACATTTTCTTTAATAGAAGGGATGATTCTATCTAAGATATTTTTGCTTACAGCACCTAAGTCAGAGTAAGATGGGCAGATCAATCTGATGGAGGGATTACCATAGAAATTAGGTTTATGATCCTTGAGGGTGAATCTAGAGGTACTTGGAGAAATTATTTCAGTGAAGTTATGAATATTCATAGAAGTCAGTAAATGTTTAGCTTCAGACTCTAAAGTTTTAGGAAAGACTATTTTATAAGATTTATTAAGTTCTTTATACAAAAGTCTTTTATATGTAGGATAATAAAGTTTATAATAATTGTTTGTCTTATCAGCAGGGACGAATATATGTTTATTCTTTTTAACTTTCTCGGCAAAATTATTTATTTTTCGAGTAACCGGATTATAATGGCGTTTTTGTTTCTTAAATTTAATTTTTTTGACTAAATTTAACATGGAATTCTCAAACTCCTCAAGGTAAGGGTTGTATTTGGGGTGGGCAGTGGTTTTCAATCCGTAAAATTTGGCAGCAATTCTTTCGATTTTCTTTTGTTCTCTATGAGAGTTGATAAGGAGTTCATTTGTTAAGATTTCTGGGTGAGGTTGGTCTTCAGAGAAAATAGACGCTTTAAGTTTATTGTTAATACTTAAGTCATGGTGATAAGCCTTACACCTTATATTTTTTAGGAAAGTGTTCAAAGCGAGACCAAATTATATATATATATATATATATATATATATATATATATATATATATCTGTGTGTGTGTGTTTGCGTGTGTATATAATTATAATAATTATGATGATAATAATGGAAATAGTATTCCGACAAAATAGAGAAAATAAAAAGGAACAAACCGTATTATGTGTTCATCAACGGTTATAAAGACGAAACGTTGATGAACACATAATACGGTTTGTTCCTTTTTATTTTTTCTCTCTCTCTCTCTCTCTCTCTCTATATATATATATATATATATATATATGTATGTATGTGTGTGTGTGTTTGTGTGTGTATATAATTATTATATATATATATATATATATGTGTGTGTGTGTGTGTGTGTGTATATAATTATGAATAAGTAACTAATTACATTATGAAACCTTCACTCGAGATGGTAGCAGGAGTTTTATAGGTTTGAGTCTCTGCAGTACACACACACACACACACACACACACACACACATACATATGTGTGTGTGTTTAGCTGAAAAAATGCGAAGCTCGCGATTTGTTTACAAATAAACGTTTGAGCCCTCTACGAGTAGCGGACGGATGTTTATTTAAATAGACGTTCGGACAGTGTAATTTCGGCCACCGATTCCGTAGTCAGGGGGTAGGACTGCCGACTGTCATCACGACGGTTCTAGGTTCGATCCTCGGCTTGGGAGAGGTGTTAGTCTAGCGGCACTGATGAGTTGTGAAACAACGAAACAGGTCTGTATGTCGATGACTAAAATATATTTTATAAAGCTCCCCTCTTCGGTAGAGCACTCTCGTAAATTATCTTACTCGCTACTTAATTTAGCTGAAATAATGTGAAGCTCGCGATTTGTTTACAAACAAACGTTTGAGCCCTCTACGAGTAGCGGACGGATGTTTATTTAAATAGACGTTTGGACAGTGTAATTTCGGCCACCGATTCCGTAGTCAGGGGGTAGGACTGCCGACTGTCATCACGACGGTTCTAGGTTCGATCCTCGGCTTGGGAGAGGTGTTAGTCTAGCGGCACTGATGAGTTGTGAAACAACGAAACAGGTCTGTATGTCGATGACTAAAATATATTTTATAAAGCTCCCCTCTTCGGTAGAGCACTCTCGTAAATTATCTTACTCGCTACTTAATTTAGCTGAAATAATGCGAAGCTCGCGATTTGTTTACAAACAAACGTTTGAGCCCTCTACGAGTAGCGGACGGATGTTTATTTAAATAGACGTTCGGACAGTGTAATTTCGGCCACCGATTCCGTAGTCAGGGGGTAGGACTGCCGACTGTCATCACGACGGTTCTAGGTTCGATCCTCGGCTTGGGAGAGGTGTTAGTCTAGCGGCACTGATGAGTTGTGAAACAACGAAACAGGTCTGTATGTCGATGACTAAAATATATTTTATAAAGCTCCCCTCTTCGGTAGAGCACTCTCGTAAATTATCTTACTCGCTACTTAATTTAGCTGAAATAATGCGAAGCTCGCGATTTGTTTACAAACAAACGTTTGAGCCCTCTACGAGTAGCGGACGGATGTTTATTTAAATAGACGTTCGGACAGTGTAATTTCGGCCACCGATTCCGTAGTCAGGGGGTAGGACTGCCGACTGTCATCACGACGGTTCTAGGTTCGATCCTCGGCTTGGGAGAGGTGTTAGTCTAGCGGCACTGATGAGTTGTGAAACAACGAAACAGGTCTGTATGTCGATGACTAAAATATATTTTATAAAGCTCCCCTCTTCGGTAGAGCACTCTCGTAAATTATCTTACTCACTACTTAATTTAGCTGAAATAATGCGAAGCTCGCGATTTGTTTACAAACAAACGTTTGAGCCCTCTACGAGTAGCGGACGGATGTTTATTTAAATAGACGTTCAGACAGTGTAATTTCGGCCACCGATTCCGTAGTCAGGGGGTAGGACTGCCGACTGTCATCACGACGGTTCTAGGTTCGATCCTCGGCTTGGGAGAGGTGTTAGTCTAGCGGCACTGATGAGTTGTGAAACAACGAAACAGGTCTGTATGTCGATGACTAAAATATATTTTATAAAGCTCCCCTCTTCGGTAGAGCACTCTCGTAAATTATCTTACTCGCTACTTAATTTAGCTGAAATAATGCGAAGCTCGCGATTTGTTTACAAACAAACGTTTGAGCCCTCTACGAGTAGCGGACGGATGTTTATTTAAATAGACGTTCGGACAGTGTAATTTCGGCCACCGATTCCGTAGTCAGGGGGTAGGACTGCCGACTGTCATCACGACGGTTTTAGGTTCGATCCTCGGCTTGGGAGAGGTGTTAGTCTAGCGGCACTGATGAGTTGTGAAACAACGAAACAGGTCTGTATGTCGATGACTAAAATATATTTTATAAAGCTCCCCTCTTCGGTAGAGCACTCTCGTAAATTATCTTACTCGCTACTTAATTTAGCTGAAATAATGTGAAGCTCGCGATTTGTTTACAAACAAACGTTTGAGCCCTCTACGAGTAGCGGACGGATGTTTATTTAAATAGACGTTTGGACAGTGTAATTTCGGCCACCGATTCCGTAGTCAGGGGGTAGGACTGCCGACTGTCATCACGACGGTTCTAGGTTCGATCCTCGGCTTGGGAGAGGTGTTAGTCTAGCGGCACTGATGAGTTGTGAAACAACGAAACAGGTCTGTATGTCGATGACTAAAATATATTTTATAAAGCTCCCCTCTTCGGTAGAGCACTCTCGTAAATTATCTTACTCACTACTTAATTTAGCTGAAATAATGCGAAGCTCGCGATTTGTTTACAAACAAACGTTTGAGCCCTCTACGAGTAGCGGACGGATGTTTATTTAAATAGACGTTCAGACAGTGTAATTTCGGCCACCGATTCCGTAGTCAGGGGGTAGGACTGCCGACTGTCATCACGACGGTTCTAGGTTCGATCCTCGGCTTGGGAGAGGTGTTAGTCTAGCGGCACTGATGAGTTGTGAAACAACGAAACAGGTCTGTATGTCGATGACTAAAATATATTTTATAAAGCTCCCCTCTTCGGTAGAGCACTCTCGTAAATTATCTTACTCGCTACTTAATTTAGCTGAAATAATGCGAAGCTCGCGATTTGTTTACAAACAAACGTTTGAGCCCTCTACGAGTAGCGGACGGATGTTTATTTAAATAGACGTTCGGACAGTGTAATTTCGGCCACCGATTCCGTAGTCAGGGGGTAGGACTGCCGACTGTCATCACGACGGTTTTAGGTTCGATCCTCGGCTTGGGAGAGGTGTTAGTCTAGCGGCACTGATGAGTTGTGAAACAACGAAACAGGTCTGTATGTCGATGACTAAAATATATTTTATAAAGCTCCCCTCTTCGGTAGAGCACTCTCGTAAATTATCTTACTCGCTACTTAATTTAGCTGAAATAATGTGAAGCTCGCGATTTGTTTACAAACAAACGTTTGAGCCCTCTACGAGTAGCGGACGGATGTTTATTTAAATAGACGTTTGGACAGTGTAATTTCGGCCACCGATTCCGTAGTCAGGGGGTAGGACTGCCGACTGTCATCACGACGGTTCTAGGTTCGATCCTCGGCTTGGGAGAGGTGTTAGTCTAGCGGCACTGATGAGTTGTGAAACAACGAAACAGGTCTGTATGTCGATGACTAAAATATATTTTATAAAGCTCCCCTCTTCGGTAGAGCACTCTCGTAAATTATCTTACTCGCTACTTAATTTAGCTGAAATAATGCGAAGCTCGCGATTTGTTTACAAATAAACGTTTGAGCCCTCTACGAGTAGCGGACGGATGTTTATTTAAATAGACGTTCGGACAGTGTAATTTCGGCCACCGATTCCGTAGTCAGGGGGTAGGACTGCCGACTGTCATCACGACGGTTCTAGGTTCGATCCTCGGCTTGGGAGAGGTGTTAGTCTAGCGGCACTGATGAGTTGTGAAACAACGAAACAGGTCTGTATGTCGATGACTAAAATATACTTTATAAAGCTCCCCTCTTCGGTAGAGCACTCTCGTAAATTATCTTACTCGCTACTTAATTTAGCTGAAATAATGCGAAGCTCGCGATTTGTTTACAAACAAACGTTTGAGCCCTCTACGAGTAGCGGACGGATGTTTATTTAAATAGACGTTCGGACAGTGTAATTTCGGCCACCGATTCCGTAGTCAGGGGGTAGGACTGCCGACTGTCATCACGACGGTTCTAGGTTCGATCCTCGGCTTGGGAGAGGTGTTAGTCTAGCGGCACTGATGAGTTGTGAAACAACGAAACAGGTCTGTATGTCGATGACTAAAATATATTTTATAAAGCTCCCCTCTTCGGTAGAGCACTCTCGTAAATTATCTTACTCGCTACTTAATTTAGCTGAAATAATGCGAAGCTCGCGATTTGTTTACAAACAAACGTTTGAGCCCTCTACGAGTAGCGGACGGATGTTTATTTAAATAGACGTTCAGACGATTCCGTAGTCAGGGGGTAGGACTGCCGACTGTCATCACGACGGTTCTAGGTTCGATCCTCGGCTTGGGAGAGGTGTTAGTCTAGCAACACTGATGAGTTGTGAAACAACGAAACAGGTCTGTATGTCGATGACTAAAATATATTTTCTAAAGCTCCCCTCTTCGGAAGAGCACTCTCGTTAATTATCTTACTCGCTACTTAATTTAGCTGAAATAATGCAAAGCTCGCGATTTGTTTACAAACAAACGTTTGAGCCCTCTACGAGTAGCGGACGGATGTTCATTTAAATAGACGTTCGGACAGTGTAATTTCGGCCACCGATTCCGTAGTCAGAGGGTAGGACTGCCGACTGTCATCACGACGGTTCTAGGTTCGATCCTCGGCTTGGGAGAGGTGTTAGTCTAGCGGCACTGATGAGTTGTGAAACAACGAAACAGGTCTGTATGTCGATGACTAAAATATATTTTATAAAGCTCCCCTCTTCGGTAGAGCACTCTCATAAATTATCTTACTCACTACTTAATTTAGCTGAAATAATGCGAAGCTCGCGATTTGTTTACAAACAAACGTTTGAGCCCTCTACGAGTAGCGGACGGATGTTTATTTAAATAGACGTTCGGACAGTGTAATTTCGGCCACCAATTCCGTAGTCAGGGGGTAGGACTGCCGACTGTCATCACGACGGTTCTAGGTTCGATCCTCGGCTTGGGAGAGGTGTTAGTCTAGCGGCACTGATGAGTTGTGAAACAACGAAACAGGTCTGTATGTCGATGACTAAAATATATTTTATAAAGCTCCCCTCTTCGGTAGAGCACTCTCGTAAATTATCTTACTCGCTACTTAATTTAGCTGAAATAATGCGAAGCTCGCGATTTGTTTACAAACAAACGTTTGAGCCCTCTACGAGTAGCGGACGGATGTTTATTTAAATAGACGTTCGGACAGTGTAATTTCGGCCACCGATTCCGTAGTCAGGGGGTAGGACTGCCGACTGTCATCACGACGGTTCTAGGTTCGATCCTCGGCTTGGGAGAGGTGTTAGTCTAGCGGCACTGATGAGTTGTGAAACAACGAAACAGGTCTGTATGTCGATGACTAAAATATATTTTATAAAGCTCCCCTCTTCGGAAGAGCACTCTCGTAAATTATCTTACTCGCTACTTAATTTAGCTGAAATAATGCGAAGCTCGCGATTTGTTTACAAACAAACGTTTGAGCCCTCTACGAGTAGCGGACGGATGTTTATTTAAATAGACGTTCGGACAGTGTAATTTCGGCCACCGATTCCGTAGTCAGGGGGTAGGACTGCCGACTGTCATCACGACGGTTCTAGGTTCGATCCTCGGCTTGGGAGAGGTGTTAGTCTAGCGGCACTGATGAGTTGTGAAACAACGAAACAGGTCTGTATGTCGATGACTAAAATATATTTTATAAAGCTCCCCTCTTCGGTAGAGCACTCTCGTAAATTATCTTACTCGCTACTTAATTTAGCTGAAATAATGCGAAGCTCGCGATTTGTTTACAAACAAACGTTTGAGCCCTCTACGAGTAGCGGACGGATGTTTATTTAAATAGACGTTCAGACAGTGTAATTTCGGCCACCGATTCCGTAGTCAGGGGGTAGGACTGCCGACTGTCATCACGACGGTTCTAGGTTCGATCCTCGGCTTGGGAGAGGTGTTAGTCTAGCAACACTGATGAGTTGTGAAACAACGAAACAGGTCTGTATGTCGATGACTAAAATATATTTTATAAAGCTCCCCTCTTCGGTAGAGCACTCTCGTAAATTATCTTACTCGCTACTTAATTTAGCTGAAATAATGCGAAGCTCGCGATTTGTTTACAAACAAACGTTTGAGCCCTCTACGAGTAGCGGACGGATGTTTATTTAAATAGACGTTCGGACAGTGTAATTTCGGCCACCGATTCCGTAGTCAGGGGGTAGGACTGCCGACTGTCATCACGACGGTTCTAGGTTCGATCCTCGGCTTGGGAGAGGTGTTAGTCTAGCGGCACTGATGAGTTGTGAAACAACGAAACAGGTCTGTATGTCGATGACTAAAATATATTTTATAAAGCTCCCCTCTTTGGTAGAGCACTCCTGTAAATTATCTTACTCGCTACTTAATTTAGCTGAAATAATGCGAAGCTCGCGATTTGTTTACAAACAAACGTTTGAGCCCTCTACGAGTAGCGGACGGATGTTTATTTAAATAGACGTTCGGACAGTGTAATTTCGGCCACCGATTCCATAGTCAGGGGGTAGGACTGCCGACTGTCATCACGACGGTTCTAGGTTCGATCCTCGGCTTGGGAGAGGTGTTAGTCTAGCGGCACTGATGAGTTGTGAAACAACGAAACAGGTCTGTATGTCGATGACTAAAATATATTTTATAAAGCTCCCCTCTTCGGTAGAGCACTCTCATAAATTATCTTACTCACTACTTAATTTAGCTGAAATAATGCGAAGCTCGCGATTTGTTTACAAACAAACGTTTGAGCCCTCTACGAGTAGCGGACGGATGTTTATTTAAATAGACGTTCGGACAGTGTAATTTCGGCCACCAATTCCGTAGTCAGGGGGTAGGACTGCCGACTGTCATCACGACGGTTCTAGGTTCGATCCTCGGCTTGGGAGAGGTGTTAGTCTAGCGGCACTGATGAGTTGTGAAACAACGAAACAGGTCTGTATGTCGATGACTAAAATATATTTTATAAAGCTCCCCTCTTCGGTAGAGCACTCTCGTAAATTATCTTACTCGCTACTTAATTTAGCTGAAATAATGTGAAGCTCGCGATTTGTTTACAAACAAACGTTTGAGCCCTCTACGAGTAGCGGACGGATGTTTATTTAAATAGACGTTCGGACAGTGTAATTTCGGCCACCGATTCCGTAGTCAGGGGGTAGGACTGCCGACTGTCATCACGACGGTTCTAGGTTCGATCCTCGGCTTGGGAGAGGTGTTAGTCTAGCGGCACTGATGTGTTGTGAAACAACGAAACAGGTCTGTATGTCGATGACTAAAATATATTTTATATCTATATATATATATATATGCAAATAGATAAATAGATAGACAGATAGATAGATAGATGGATAGATATCATAAGTTACCTTTCAAAAATAAGAAGACGAATTTAATTCACATGGGATCTTTTTGAAAGACGATTTTGCATGTGAATATTGAATTGAATTATTAGGGGAGTGGGCTATAAACACTACAATAAGTGGTTTTTATTTGCGTTTTTGCAGACTTTAAATATCTCCATTTCTTTTTATCTTTTTTCTTCTTCCAATCCATTTTTCATTCCATATAAAAAAAACTTTCCAATGTTCTTTTGAAGGGCCTAAACTTGTCTCTGAGGAGTTATGTAGTGGTCTTTCGCCATTCAACGAAACACCTGTAAGACGTACTTCATAAAAAAATGAACAAAACCTTATAAGTGTGAATTAAATACATCTTTTGCTTTTAGAATAACTAATGATATAATGCTCTGAAAGTAAAAATTCACTTTCATTGAGCTTAATATTTGGTACAATTCGAAATATTATTTATAGAATATAGGCTTCCATAGTTTATATTTTTTTATAATCGTAAGCGTATACATATATATATATATATATATATATATATATATATATATATATATATATATAATTGTTAGTATATATATAATTGTTAGTGTATATATATATAGTTGTTAGTATACATAGAATTGTTAGTATATATATATATAATTGTTAGTATATATATATATATATATACATATATATATATATATATATATATATATATATATATATATATATATATATATATATATATATGAATAACAAATTCCGAATGATTAAAGTGAACTTACCTTTACAAGACTGACATTCTGATATGTCATTCATTCCAGGGCAAGGAACGGTTATACAAATGTCAGACGAATCAGTGCAATTAAAATTCCCTGAAAGAGAAGTTCAAAGAGTATCATTTTTACAATGATGAATATTACATTTATTTGATGATAAAACCGTCGCTATAGAAAAGACAGCATGATTTTATTTCCGCTTGATAAAAATTTGTTTTCTTGTTTTATTGAAAACCATCTACTTGTTGGCCAGTTATGTAAAAATCCCAAGAGTGATAGAAGTCTACTCTCATGTCTGAAAGTGACACAATGTTCAATGAGTGAGATCGGAGATGCACCGCTGTAGAACTCCTGCTCTATACGTATCCAAGTTATGACAACAAGACCATTGCCATCACTCTCAGAATGCATTGCTAGATTGCCCCGAATAACAGTGACGTTACCAGGGCGATGAAAACAAAGTTTCCTGCTATGGTTATGGTCTTTGGTGTGGATTTAAGTGAGGGCCACATCATACTACCTCACATCTTCGAAGTCGGCTTGAAGGTCAATGCCAAAATGTACATGAGTGTGCTGAAGAGTGTGGTGATCCCCTAGAGAAATCAGGTGGCCGCTGGCAGACCTTGGATGTAGCAGCAGGATTCAGTGTTGACCCACAAATCCAAAGAGATCCAGGCTTGGTTTCAGAAGAAGTGCTATGACTTTCTACCCTTCTCTCACTGCCCCCCCCCATTCCTCCTTCACCGACCTGAACCCGCTGGACTACTTTTTTGGGTCATACGTTGAGAACATCACCCACATGAACTCCCACGACACTAAAGCCAGCCTGATCTGCTGAGTATTTGCCGAGCTCATGCCAACGAATGTGGAAAAGGCATACTTCCAGTTATGAAGCTGTATCGAGGCAGTTATTGAGGCTGAAGGCGGCTACATAAAATAGATGTCAGCTCTATTACATAATCAAGTTACCTGATTTGATTTTTTCAATAAAAGTTTTCCAATAAAGCTGTAGTGTCTTTTTCTTTAGGGTAACAACTTGCAGGGTTACCCAGCGTCTTCTATAAAAACTTCTACCTCTCTACTGCCGTCTATACTCAGAACAGTCCTTTATATATGAAATAAAGCAAGTTATCTGTATTTATGTAAGTATGCATGCGTATCAGGCCACTCGAAGATAAGGGTTAAAGAGTGGACAGAAGTCAATGGGATAATATCATAGTAATTCTTAGTAGTGGAAGTTTGGTAAACTGGGTTGAATAAGGGAAACGGCGCATCAAGAACTTGTTTATATTGGACTTGAAGATGACCATATTGTAGTCAGTTGAAAAGCAGACAAGCGGAAGGCAGTTCCACAGGTATGCAGTTCTCAGAAAGAAGCTTTGTTCATGGAATCTACGTTCAGATAAAGAGTGGTAAAAAATTTGATAGTGTTTTCAGCTAGATGTTAAAGGTCAAACTAACTCAAGATTTGGAACTAACAGCTTCGGTCCAATGTCCTTGTTGATGTCAGAAGTTCTTGAACCAGTTTTGTAATTAATTATTTGAAATTTTAAAAATTAAGTAAAAATGTCTTTGGGATTTTTATCGTTCCTTTTTCCAGTTTGATATTTTCTATCCTTAGCCGACTGAATAATTTATTTAAAATAATTGAATTTTTTTCACAACCAATAAGAAAAGAATTATGAATAAAAATATGAAAAAAAAATGAATAAAAGTGAATAAAAATATGAAAAAAAAATTAATAAAAATATGAAAAAAATATGAATAAAAATAAGAAAAAAAATGAATAAAAAAATGAATAAAAATATGAAAAAAATATGAATAAAAATATGAAAAAAATGAATAAAAATATGAATAAAAATATGAAAAAAAATGCAAGATTGTTTTCGTTTAGTCAAATCATTTGAATTTTTTTTTATTATCAAAAATGGAATTTTTATGTTTTTTTATTTTAAACTATTTTAAATCAATGCTGAAAAGTAAAGCAGATTTTTAATTGTGTATCCTTACACTGATTTCATAAACAGTTCAACTCCATACACCAAGAAAAAAATAAAACTAAGCATCCCCTCGCTATGGCTGGGATTGAACGCACACTTTTGTTCAGAATCCTGTTTGGTATTTACCAAAACTGGTGGAAACCAAGCTGCTGCTCAGCTACTTTATTTAACTATGGCTGTCTGCAATGACCCATGGCGCAGTGATTAGAGTACTTGGGAAAATTCAATTGCAAGGGAAAATTCTCCTGAAGGTTGAAGATTGAATCCTCATAAAGATATCCCTCATAAGATACACCTGAAGAAGGTCGGAGGGTACATTGATTGAAACATTGTGAAAAAGATACTTAAAATAAGAACAGTAGTCTGAAGAATCCAAATAATATGAAAAACAACACATTTCACCTATATTACAAAAATTGAATAAACTCAGTGAAAAACCAATAACGAACCTCATACACATATATACTAAACCTAACAGTCAACATAAGAAAATTAAACTATCTACCTTACAAAAATGTTAAGCATACAACTTAATGATAAAAACAATAACAGTATTCATTCCAAAAGATCATAGCTGATTTCTGTTACCAGTTATCTAGTTAATATAAGTATTTGAAATGTAAGAGATCATACTTGTTCTCTTCTATCTATCCTGAACGACGTTTTTTATCAGTCACGATACTTCCTTTCCTTAATCTAGTTTCTATAATTATTTGAAATGTAAGAGATGATATTTGTTTTCTTCCATTTTGTCCATTTCAATATTTAAAATGTAAGCGAGCATGCCTGCTTTCTTCTATCTAACCTGTATAGTTTTTTTATCAGTCGCGATACCTGTTTCCTTTAATATATCTCATATAAATATTTAAATTTAAGAGATGATACCTTTTTTCTTCTGCTTACAAACATATCCATCCTCCGTGTTGCTGCAATCTTCATTGTCCTTGCAAGGTTTTTGCTTACAATGGTCCTTTAAAAGTTCACACCTCAAACCTACAAAATCTTGAAAAGAGGAAAGAAAAATATTATTTAGCAAATCTAAACGGCTATATTCTGTCTACAGTTTCGATTCTGACTGATGGCATCTAAATACTTTTTTTTACTTTTAAAACACGACTCTGTAATAATCTATACTTCTATAATTTTTTTTTTGTTTTGTGTATTGATGTTCATATTAAAAACATTTTTTTCTATTTATTTTAAAAGAAAATACAACTTTGTTATATATATTGGATTGGATTTATCTGCAAAAGATCTAGCTAATTGTCATATTCTTTAAACGTTCATTTTAATTAATTCCCTAATAGTTTTTTTTCGGTTTTCTTATGGGCTGATCATTTTTAGTTAACTATTACGTGTAATTATATTCATGCAGATATTCTAAATGATTTATACTAGCATAATATTTACGTAAAAAAACTTTTAATAAACACAAAACTCTTTCTATATATATTTATGAAAGCACATATATTTTTTTGTTTAAAACCCTACCAAACTCCTGTGTCAGTTTTTGATCTATGGACATGAAACTTCATGTATAAGATATTTGAAGCCATACCGAAACTTTATATTTGGGTTTTAGCTGGAAATTTAGCTAACATCGAAGCGCTGGTAGTACTCGAGAAACTGCTGAGCTTTGACCTGTTTTTAGGCTATGATGCCATCAGAGCCCTAGGTGGTGCTCACATAATGCAGACGGGGGCGGTACAGTTTCAGGAGAAGGTTCCAGTATGTGCTGCTTTGAAGATTGATCAGCCAGATTTTATTGTCGAGTTTGACCAGCAGCAGAAGGCTTGGACAGCTGCGTGGAAATAATCGGAAAACCAGGAACAAGGAAAACTACGAAATGAGGTAACAGAATACCATGTGCCCGACCAAATGAGGCCTGCATACGAAGAGGAACTTCATGATTAAATCAAGGATGGCTGATTGATTCCTTACCCCGATGCGAAACTTGGACCCCCCCAGAGGCTTGATTCTGCTGATGGCGGTCGCTCAGCGCAACAAAGTAAAGGTGAGGCCAGTGATGGACTACTGTGAACTGAACGTGCATGTTGATTCGTTCACGGCAGATGCTGACGTTTGTGCCAGCAATTATGAGAGTGGCGCCAGCAGGGTTTCAATGTGTCCCTGCTGGGTCTAAGAAAAGCATACCTGCAGGTCCGAATCAGTGAAACAATGTAGCCATTTCAGACGGTGGTGTTTGCTGGCAGGTGGTACTGCCTTATCAGACTAAGCTTCGGGTTGAACGTCGCACCCCAAATAATGAAGACCATCATTAATGCTGTGTTGTCACAGGAAGAAACACTAAAAGATGGGACGTCAGCGTACCTTGATGACATATATGTGAACGAAGACATTGTGTCATCATCACGTGTAAGGTCCAAACTGGCTGAGTTTGGTTTGACGTGCAAGGACCCAAAACATTTGGAGAATGGCGTCCATGTCTTGGGCCTGAACGTTCGAGAGGAGTGAGGGACTTTGAAATGGAGGCGCGGAAATGCAGTTCCTAAAGTGCCCGCTGTCTTCACAAGGCGAGCAGTATTTTCCCTGTGTGGAAAACTTGTGGGGCACCTACCAGAGTGTGGATGGACTCGCGTGGCAACAGGCATCATAAAAAGGAGGGCAAGTGCAGTCACCACAGGTTGGGATGATGAAACAGCCGATGATCTGTTGGTTTGCATGATGAAGGAGACCATTGCAGGGGTAAAGCAGGATAACCCGGCTAAAAGAGACTGATGCATTCAGGGAGACAAACTGAATGTGTGGGTGGATGCGAGCTCTCTGGCAATTGGTGTGCTGTTAGAGAAGAATGGGCTGCAATTGACGACGCCTGCTGGTTGCGACCAGTGGTGATAAAAGGTATCAACCTGGCACTCCAATGGAAAGTCAGGAAATTACGCATACACACAGATTCACTATGTGTGTACCACTGGATATCAGACACACTGACAGGCAAGACTAGGGTGCGCATTAAGGCAGCCAGCGAGATACTGATCAGACGAAGGTTGGAGACTGTAAAAAAGCTGGTAACAGAGTACAACCTATCTGTGGATGCCGTACTGGTCACTTCAAATTGCAACCTTGCTGATAGGCTCACTCGAGTGCTACAGAGATGGTATGACACCACAAAGAAGAAAGCCGAGCCAGCACCATTATGTGCCGCCTCTTTTGAGGTCGTGGATAAAATCAGGAAGATACACCACCTCAGTGGAGACCCCGGAGTTAGACGGACGTTATTTTATGCAGTTATCCAATCCTTCGGGGTCCAAAAGTGCAGTGAAAGCGGTAATCAAGGAGTGCCAAACATGCCAGTCAATCGACCTCGGCCCGGCCAGATGGCAGAAAGATCAGCTGGGAGTAGACGCGACTTGGAGCCGACTGGGTATGGGTATAATCCACTCTGGCAGCCAGCACTTTATCACCCTGATAGATTGTGGTTCGCAATCTGGCGATGTTAATAAGACAGGATTCCTCCAGTGTCATCCGTGGATTGGAGTCCATAATTTATGAAAGGGGGCTGCCTAGAGAGATTCTCACAGACAATGACATGGTCTTCTGCAGTGGGGAGTTCAGACGTTTCGTAGACAAGGGGGGTATCCAGCTCAGACACAGATGTGCATATGTACCAAGTGGCAATGGCATAGCGGAGTGGTGCCATCGAAGCGTGAAGTGGATTGTGGCAAGAAAACAATGCACGATCGCAGAGGCAGTCTATAGATATGATGCAACATGAAAGTATAGCATGACTGCTGCAAGCGCACCAACCAATGCTATCCATTTCTATTGAGTGTGTGTCAAGGACATTGAAGCCCTTCTGCCTGATCTGCAGGAAACCCAAGGGCCGTATTAGTTACGGGACACTGTCTGGGTGAAGCCTTCTAATAATTGATGCACCAACAGCTTTCAAAGAGGGCGAATCACTGTCATCATTAGTGAGCAAACCGTGCTAGTTGATGGTACCCCATGCCATGTGAAGAATATCCGGCCTGCCCTAAATACGAACCAGTTGGCAAGTAGCAGTAATGGTGAATCATCTAACGATGTCCTGTGGATCTGACCTATTTCCCATGGTGGTACAACTGCAAACCCCAACGCTGAAGCCGATAGTTCCAGCACCCCTTCTGAGAGCTCCGATGAGGATGAAGAAGTCCAGCTTGAGCGTGTGACTGTACAATCTAACGCTGATGCCAATTATTCCGACGCCTCTTCTGAGAGCTATAATGAAGATGAAGTAGTCCAACCAATCCCCCTTCGTAGGAGTGCCCGCAACAAACGACCACGTCCACCATGCCACATGTGTGATCTGAAGACCAAGGAGGGGTGTAAAGTTGAATGTAATAATCTAAGAAGAAAGCGCCCGCATGCGTGTGTATTATGTGGCTATATAACTTACCTTCAGATAGGATCTGAGAAAAAGAGAAATTAAATATGGAAGCCATGCATTTATAAGCCACATATTTTTTCATGAAATTTAACAAATAATTTTCTTCATACTAGCTATTAAGTTGGAGAATGTAGGTAAATATGAAAATTGACATACGAGTATAAACTATTAATAATAATGAGTAGTCAAACCTCGTAGAAATTCCAGCTAAATATTGTTTAAATATCTATCATAAATTATTAGTTAAATAACAAGCATCAAAAAAGTTTTAAAATGGGCAGATTCAGAAGAGATGCCATAACAAAAAAATCTCCTTTCTCTCACGTGTTTATGTGAAATTTCCATGAACATAGAATCTCTACAAAGACTTCCAGTCTGTGGAACACATTAGTTCAAAACTGATTCACTCTTCATTATATCTTTCAATCTAATGTCAACAAATTCTCGTCACAGACCACCCTATAAGCAATCAAACACAGATCATGCCATTAATCACGTTTAGTACTCTTATAGTGTTCCTCATGTTTTGACTGGCAACCATTTCCATCTCATAAACTCTTATTCTTGAATGGCCCTTGGTCTAGATAAGTAGTGACCCCCAGTAGCAGAAAAACACTATGATCGTCCAAGTCATCAAAGAGAAAACGATTAATGCTAGTGGAACCCATTGAAATTCCACGGTGCTTTCTATATATTTTTTTTATTTTACTTTTGTTAGTTTGAAGAGATCAAGGGGATCCTTCCTGGGGCTAACACTTGATTCTATTATAGTTTAAATTTATATCCGAGGGCTCTTTTAAGGATAGACACTGTTCCCTTTATGGCAGCTATCTGTATTTCCTTACAGCTTGGTTTTCCAGGGATTGCTTCTAAGTATTTCTCAAGGTTCTTTTTTATTAGGCCAGTTGCTCACGTCACAATTGGTATAATGCTTATTTCTTTCAGAGACCATGTTGTTTTTATATCAATTTTTAAGTCCTGATATTTTGTTATCTTTTCCCGTTCTGCTCTATTAAGGCCAAGGTCGTTTGGAACTGTGACGTGGATAATGAGTGCAGTTCTTTCGGGGTTGTTCCATATTACTATATCTGGCTTGATGGCCTTGTCTTTTATGAATCTGCCCGCCTGTATGTCTTTGTCGTAGAACACTGTCAATTTTCCGTTTGCTGCTATCGGTGGTGGTTAATGTTCCCAGATGTTCGAAGACCTATCTAGTTGTATCTCTCTACGTACTTTGTTGTGGCGGGCAGTGTAATGACCATCGGCTAGAAGGATCTTGCATCCAGACATTAGGTGGCTTGGGCTTTCAACAGCAGAGTGACAGAATCTGCATTGGTCGGTTATGGTAGACCAGCCATTTTCTTAAATCCATTTGTGAGTAAGCCTTGGTCTTGTGCAGCTTTAATTAATCGTTCTTCATCAAATGGAAATTTGTCACTTTTAAGCCATTGTAGAGAAGCCCCCTTGTCAATATAATTCTGGTTCAGTTCTTCTATGAACCTGCCTGCTCTCTTATGTTGTTGCCATCCTTCTAGTCTTGTCTTCAGTTCCCTTTTTGTATACTCCTTTCTCTTCTTTCGGGCGATTAGGGTTACCGGGTTGTCATATTCTTCTATTGTGTTATCCAGTGTGTTACTACTGAAATTTTAGCCAAGTTTTGTAGTTGACGTCATTTGGTGTGATGTTCATTCACCATTTTTATTTTATTACTTTATTTCTATATCAGTCTGTATAAATCAGTGATATTCAACGTGAGAAGTTCAGTATAGATTACCATATACAAACAGTATTGATAAATTTGTTAGCATATCGCAAGCTGGACTGAACTTCTCAAAATTCAAATCTGAATTTGATGACTATTCAAAAACAAAAGACAAAAGCACATAAAATTTTGGATAATCTGAATAAGAATGCAATTAAATCCAAAATATTTTATCCCAGTGACATTTTTAACTCTGTAAACGCATTAAATTTGCAACTCCAAGGAAGGAAATCTGGCCTTGTCACTTGCTAATCTATTATGAATCACTTGAAATTCTGGAAAATTGTTAAAAGTCCGATAACTCGTTTTGAAAGTCCGATAATTCTTGTCTTTTTATTACCTTTCTTTGTTTGAAAATATCTCAAAATCCCTTGCTTGTCTTCAATAAAGATTTTTTTCTTTCTATCTTTCATATAAGTTGATAATTTTCCTCCCTAGAATTTCTGCATATTTTTAATCTCTTCCACTCACGATACAACCTGCAACAGGTTATGGAACTGACATCTCTTTTTTACTCACTTTCGCTCTTGGACGTAAAGAGCTACTAATTGGGACCATGCTTAAGATGTTGGTTTACATTGCATTTCAGTACAGTTTGGGAAGTAGGCAGCAGGAACAGAATTCCAAAGATTAGGTGTTCTAGCAAAAAAGCTCTTTGTGTAGAAAACTTTCTAACATTTAAGGACCTCAACAGTGAGGGGTGTGATTTTGTTGCTAAGCAGGTTTGTCGGGAAGATGTATATCGAGGGGACATAGGTGCAATGAGTTCATTTGAGCACATTCCATTAAAATATTTGTAAAACAGACACAAGGATGCAACATTACGGCGATGGGACTGGGGTTGTAGCCTAGATGACAAAGTGGGATATATTAGATCACAGACCGTCTTTTGGATCCTATCCAAGAGGGAAGGACTAGTGGTAGATGCACCAGCCCAGATGTGGCAACAATAATCAATACATGAGTGAATGGTGGCCTTATAGAAGTACAGGGTACTTTCAGGTGTGAGTAGTTTCTAGAATGATAGAGGGAGCCCACCTTCCTTGCAGCAGCCTTCACAATTTTCTCAATGTATTTATTCCATTTCATATTTCCTGTTAATGTTAAGCTGAGGATTTTGATGGAGGAATTCTCAGGTTGGTGTTATTTGTCATGGATATCGGTGGTTGGTGAGGTTTCTTGTAATTGTTAAAGGAGAGCAGCTTAGTCTTACTTGCATTAAACGTCACCATTCATATACGTCCCCATTCATATACGTCCTCATTCAACTATGGTCTGGAAGGTCATTTTCTAATGATTCAGTTATTGTCTTGGACTTATGTACATCCATCTTCCCTCATGCATGTTATAGAGCGTTGTCTCATCAGCAAATATACCCATCTCAGACTCAATATTATCAGGGAAGTCATTGATGAATATCAGGAATTAGAGTGGTCCAAGGATCGACCACTGAGGCACTCTTGCATTAATGTTATGCTTAATGTCCATCAATGACAACCTGGATGTCTAAAAAGGATCTAATTATATTTAGTATTCGTTCAGTTATACCATATGATTTGGTATTCATGAACAGCCCTTCATGCCAGACTTTGTCAAAGGCCTTGGATATATCGAGGGCTACAGCCTTGGCTTCACCTACCTCATCCATTGCATGGTATATGCATTCAGAGATGACTGTTAAAATAACTGCAGTAGAATGACATTTCATTAATTCATACTGCTTGTTAGAAGATTAGCTGTTGCAAAGTGGTGGACTAGTGTTTGATTGATTAGCATCTCAAAGATTTTAGCAAAGAGGGGGAGGAGACTTATAGGGCGATAATTGAGAGGATCGGTCCTTTCACCAGAATTATTGTACTTTGGTCGTTTTCCAGCTGTTAGCGAGGCAGGATTCAGAAAGGCATTTGTTGTAGAGTTTGGAAAGTACGGGGGCTAGCTCAGCTGAGCATTTCTTAATTAGTATAGCAGGAAGGAGATCAGGCCCATACGTGTTGGAGGTGTCTAAGTTTTTATGACATCGTGGACATGTAGAGAGGTGATTTTCAGATCATTAATTGTGACTTCCGTCCTCATAGGGAAATTTGGGAAGAAGTTTGTTTGTTGGCTCTAGGATGGAGTTGGAGGCGAATTGCTGAGCAAGCAGTTCCGCTGTGCATGGACACGTGCTTTAATGCCCGCTTTGCACAATTCAGTTGTCTTATTTGCACAATGTTCATAGGGAGAGAGAAGATATTGCTCCATGATCATCACTGATATGTTCTCTGATGGCTTCCAAGTCAGCCCTTTTGTAGTACCTTGTCGTTTTGAGCAGTGGCTCCTCACATTCGGGTTGGGATTTGAGTGTGATGTCTACTGATTCCACTAGGTGGTCTGCATTTCCGAGTGGACTGTGGGCTTTAGTTACATAATCCGCAGGTACTGTGGTAAGGAATAGATCTAGAAGTTAAGCTTGCTGGTGGTCATTATCTGGGAGGCAAGTTGGAAACAATTGTCTGTGTGAGGGAATGGACTATAGAGAAGCTATAAGTATAGTCCAGCTTCATCTGTTTAACCTGAGAAAACAAGCCAATTCTTATGATGGACATTACAGTCAGGAAACACATGTATTTGGGCATTACTATCTAAGGAAAGAGCTGCGTCTATACTGAGATGATCAATTTGAGTACAGTCCTGACTTGGGGAAGAACGGTAGAGAAAAAATAATAACTAACACAGTGATAAAAGGCTAGTCAAAAACACATAAAGGCCTGATCATCCGATTCCACACGTTGCTTTCTAGTTGAGGGGAGGGTACTTCGAATATAAACTCCAAGCCCGTGCATATATCTATCCAAGTCTTTATAGTAGAGAGGGAGATATCCTGTCATGTTTAAGTAGTTAGAGGCGATTGAGGAGGATAGGTTTGTTACACTTAATACTAAGATATCTGAGGAGTTTAATAAGAGGTAAGACTCTACATCATGTAGATTACTTCTAAGCCCACAGATATTTGTTAGGGCTCCTGTACTGTCAGTCGGAGACAGCAGCCAGACAAACTGTCAATCATGTACCCTCAACCCCCAAAACAAGACCAGCCAAGATCAGCTGAGTGAGCACACTCAACATGCAAGAAATCCAATTTGCTCAGTTTGTGAGAAATAAAAAGAAATTGGTGAGAAGGAAACAGTGTTCAATGTCCTAGTCAGGAAACAAGGCCAAGTATAGGGTAGCTCCAGAGGATCCCTGTTATTGCACCCCTGCTCCTGGCTAATAGACAAAGGAGTGTGAAAGCCGGCAATAGGCAAAGCCTATCTACTCGATAAGCAATTTAGGTTTGCAAACCGGAAAATTTGTTCGAGTCAGCAGCTCTAGGAAGGTTGTCGATCATGACTGAAGAGGCCTTCCTCCTCCAGTTTTAATATCAGAGTTTTCTTTCTCCTAAACGGATGATCTGAGAAGGTCTACAGGTCCATCATTCCGAGAGAGGGTAACCATGCACCTGGTTTCTACACCAGGTATTTCTACGCCCCTGCATGGATGATAATATTAAGTATCATACTTAAATAAAGTTGTGATCTATTCTAAAAAAATAAGTTTAAAATCAGATAGAATTCCCCCTAACATTAAGAAACCGTGTATGTTATTAAGTATAGTCAGAAAACTTATCTTTTTTAGTAATTACTATGTTTTATAATAAGTAAAATATTATTAATAATAAGTACCTGGAATATAAGAAATACAAAGCAAAGAAAAAACAAATGGGTTGAGATTTATATAAGTTACATACAACACGGAATAGATTGATGCACTTAACATACCAGCGACTCCAAGTGGAATGAATTTTGAGGTGCACATATTTCTATCTATTTCAGAGTAGTAATAAAAGGGGGGACGTTTTAATGACTATGTGCGTTCTTTTCAAGGTTCGACCGGCAATTTTTTCCTTGTATTTAATTTAAAGGATAAGTTATGACTTTTTTTCTAATGCTATTTCAAAACATACAAACTCGTTTTCCAAAGAATGGCAGTAGAAAACATGTAGGTCACACCTCAGGAAAACATAGAAATGAGTGGTTATATGGCAGCAGGACGAAAAATATAAAAAAAAGGTTGTCTTATAATTTCCATTAAATCACCAGCCCAAACAACTGGTCTAGCGATCTTTCTTCATGTCAAGCCAAGGGTTATTATGTATGTACCTAGTTAGGAAATACATCCACATATTAAGGACAAGATGCTTTTCACATATCTCTAAAAAGACACTATGAAGGTCACATGCTTCAGGTTGGAGTTCTGCCTGGAAACTTTAATTGAAGCTGAGGGCATCTTCTTCAAGTGAATTGTGATCTCTTAAGAGATGCACTTAGAAATTTTAGAATACATCAATTATTGGCCAAGATATGACGTTTTCTTACTTTTCTAAAAGCATTAAATATGCCTCAAACACACTTCAAATCGTGTGCTTACCGAAGGGTCATCTTCCACACTGATGATTTAACAAAAAGGTGAGTGGCTGCACTAAGAGTATATGTATGACAGCATGACACAGATCTGTGTTACACCTAAAGAAACATAGAAGTAGGTGGCTGTATGAAGACCATATGTATAAAAGCAGGACACAGATCTTTGTCACACTTACTGCAAACATATAAGTGAGTGACTGTGGTACAATGATATGTATGGCAGCAGGATGCAGATTTCTGTCACATCTACAGACAACACTGAAGTGGATAGCTTATGTGGAAATACAGCCATATATTAAGGACAAGATGATTTCCAGATATCTCTCAAAGGTCATTGTGAAGGTCATATGGTTCGAGTTCTGTCTGGAGATTTTAATGGAAACTCAGGGTATCTGTGTGTGGTTAAACACCTATAAAAATGCATTCACTTCTTGTTCTAAAAATAACAAATGAATAAATAAAAACTCAATTACGCGTGCAGACAAAAAAGATCAATTTTAGAGGTGTAGATTTACAAAAAATACACCCACGCAAATTATGCAGGGAACAAAGTTTAAAATGCGTTTTGTCGAGTGGACGTAGTTGAAAATATACTACGTGACAAAAGAGTGCACTTCTCAACCAATCAACGCTCAACAAAAGATTTAATTTTTAAAACTTTTTTCTCACATCGCCTTGGAGCCGATCGACAAATACTTAAACGAATTCACTCACTCACTCACTCACTCACTCACTCACTCACTCACTCACAATTGGCACTTCGCATTCTGCGTTCCTTACTCTTCACTCACCGCTCACTACTCTATTCATGTCAGCGACTCCGTTGCTACATATTTTTCCGCCAGCATGAAAAACACGATTTTCCACACACACACACACATACACATACACGGCAAATAATGCAGATATTCAGTCGCACGCAAGGACATTTACCTTCTTCTTTATTTCTGCTACCACACACAAAAAGTAAGCCTGTTTTCTCGCTGAGAAAACAAAGAACACACTCTGCTTTTTCTTGTCAAAACAATGAACAGTCTCAATAACTTTCACATTTTCAAGAACTGTCCATCCAGACACCTTTTCACACTAAAAAATGATTTGTTCGTTACCTGTTATTTTTGTGTAAATAAACACCGTTTATTTCACATGTTTGATTTTTTTTTAATTTTATTCGTGGTAGAAGAAGGGATCTTATGAAGCCTGAGTACCACTACAGCTCCATTAATTGTCTTTCTCTAAGTGAATTGTGTTCCACTAAGAAATGCACTTAGAAATTTTAGAATACGCCAATTATTGGCCAATATATGTTGCTTGCTTTCGAAAATCACCAAATATGCCTAAAACATGCTTCGAATCAGTCGACCAGCTGAGGAGTTATGTTCCACACTGATGATTTAATGAGGATGAAACATATACACATGTGAATAATGACATATTTGATATTTAATAATCATTTATAGCAACCTTTCTAATGTGGTCTTTTTGGGAAAACAAAATAAGCTTTCTCATCTAAAATGCAAAACGTTATCTAGTGAACAACTGTTAAGACAGCTGACTATGTTATCCATTTCATGACAGAAATAGTATTTATTTCTTGGCTTGCGCATCTAAGCTGTTGAATTGACCGTTCGGTGAAAGTGCTGGAAAATGTGACAAACATGATTCATGCCTGAGGTTCAAATCATGCAACCAGCTGAACAGATGATTCAATCAAGATGAAAATTATATGTATGTGGATAATAATTAAACCACTGTTACTGGTCCTATAAGTTGCCTGCATTGTGGATGAATGGTGGACCAGCTGGTTCCACCTGGTGTGGTTGTGGGCAAGTGCTTGTGTAAAATCAAAGCCTTTTCTGTCCAATCAAAGATGTTGTTGCACATTTCTTCTTTCTCTTCCTCAGATGATTTCCCCTGGATTGTTCTTTACATGATGTTTTTTTTTGTAAGACCTTCTGAACGTGTTATGTGCTCATGCGATCTGTTTCCTTATTTTCACGGTTCTCATTAGGTTTTCATATTGATGCACTTATTGAATGACCTGTCTGTGGACTTCATTATTGACGCCATGGTCTTTCTATTGAGATGCTAAGGAGTCAAGAAGTTTTTTGATGCATTTTATTTCTACTCTTGGAATCCTTCTTTGTAAGTTTTTGTTTAGTGTTCACGCCTCGCATGCATAAAACATGATGAAGATGACTAACGTGTTTAGTTGCTTTACCTTGGCACTGAGTAAGATGTTTATGTCTCATATGGAGAGACAGAATAATTAAATGTTTATTACTAGCAGGGCTAACTAACGCTGCCCGAGACAAAAATGTAACATTTTTATTAAAACCTCTATTTCTTTATCTCTTTCCATCCGTTTCTGTTTCTCATTTTTTTCCTCTTTCTCCACAACGTCTATCTTTCTCTTCTATTCAGCCCATTCCTCTAGAGCTGGGCACACACTATTTACACATAATTTAGGTAACATATTACTCAGTGAATGAGTTAGCATTTTTTTATTCACTAAACTTTGGCCAGTTGATCCACAAATAATGAATAGATTGTTTTTAAATTTTAGATATTATTCATTCGGAGCAACACTGATCAAAATATATATCAACTTTTGGGTATTTAATTAAATGTAATATGCGTCAGATGATCTGATAGAATATCGGTGTTTTATAATATTTCCAGAAAGATATGTGTTTAACGTTGGTTCAAACACGCTACTACTGTAAACACAAACAGTCTTACAGCAACAATGGCCTGAAACGTGTTAAGTATTTTATTTTATTTCAATATGATTAGATTTTTTTAGTGTGGGGCTTTCATAAATTCAGCATTATTTATTATTTATTTGTACGTGTACTTATAAATTATTTGTATTTTAAACATAATCTGCGTTCTAGTTGAAGAAATCGTTAAAACAATAGAATTTGAATTTAAGTTAATTCATAAAGGGAGACTACTTAGTGAGCCGATTTAAGGGAGATAACCATGTGATCTAGGCACGGGCAAAACTAAAAGAAGAAGTATTTTTTTACAGAGTGTCTTTTAAAAAATCTACCAAAAATCCAGTGATTATGATTATCCAACCAAGACAGACGTTTTCATCGATTATTAAGTGAAGAATAAACTTTATAATTGTGTACTATTTTTTTTTAAGTTTGAAGTGTCATGAAGGCAACACACACACACACACACACACACACACACACACACATACATACATACATACATATATATATATATATATATATATATATATATAAAAGGTAGAGAATTAATAATTTTGAAATTATCAAGTTTACATAGAGGAAAACAAAAAAATTCAATTCTTTTCGTTTCGGAAATGATATCCTCTTATTTATTCAATATTTATAATTTATATTGATATCGTTTCCGAAATCGTCGTACATTAAAAAATAGGATTTTGTTATGTTTCCCCCGTATGTAAACTTGATAATTTCACAATTATTAATCCCTAACCTTTTATATATATATATATATATATATATATATATATATATATATATATATATATAGCTCTAGGTAACAACACCTATTGAGCTTTTCATAACTACAATAACTAAGATTACACCACTTATCAAGGTCAAGAGGCCACTCGAGGATAAGAGTTAAAGAGTGTACAGAGGTCAAAAGAACAATATCATAGTAATCGTTAGAAGTATAAATTTGGTAAATTGGACTATTTAAGGGCAAAGGCTCATCAAGAACTTGTTTACATTGGACTTGTAGACGACATATTGTAATTAGCTGGAAAGCAAGTAAATGGAAGACAGCTCCACAGGTGTGCAGTTCTAAGAAAGAACCTTTCTCCATGGAGTCTACGTTTAGGTTTAGGCATAGATAAAGAGTCGGGGAAATTATTGATAGTGTTTTCAGCTAGATGAGTATTTCTCGTGAATGTTTGGCGAGGGGGAGGACCATAATTTGGAGCTCATTCGAGCCCTTGCCATGAAAATAACGATAAAACAGAACAGACTCGCAAATTCTCTTCTGTGAGAAACAGGACGAAAACGATATCCCCCACTAAGCTCCGAAGTCTATTTTGAACTCTGTCAATGCAGAATAAGAGATTCCGAGTAGCTCCTGCCCAGATGTGGCAATAATACTCCGTCCTTGGACGTATCTGTCTCTTATATAGGTAGAGAATTGCATCAGCAGGTAGGTATTTACTTGATCGATAGAAAGATCCCATCATTTTTCCAGCAAACTTGGCAACGGATTTTATGTATTCATTTCAGATCAGGAGTAAAGGTCAAGCCCAGAAGCTTGTCAAAACATGGAGCCTCTCCAAGACGAAAGCCATTCATTTCAACGGATGCCAGATAGGGATCAGAACATTGATGATCTAAAGATAGAAGCTGTGTTTTAGATGCATTAAAAGTAACCAGCCACTTTTTCCCCATTGTACCACATGCTCAAGATCAAAGGAGAGAGAATCAAAGAGACATGGTCATTTACGGCCATAAATGGTAGTGTCGTCAGCATAAATGTCTACGAATGATCTAAGGATGTAATCTGATGTAGATCAGGAAGAGAGTTGGACCCAGGATGAACCCCTGAGTGACTCCTACATTAGAGAGGAATTATTTAATAATTGAAAAGACATTTCCGGCTATATCATAGCTGGAGATTTTGTGAAGTAGACCTTTATGCCATAACCTATCAAGGGCCTTTGATATGTCAAGAGCAATTACTCTAGAAAGAAAGCCTCCATCAAGAGATTCGCTAATCCTATGAGAAATAAGCATAAGCACATATGTTGTAGATATAGCAAAACGGAAACTATATTGCATGCCACTAAGAAGGTTATCATAGCTGAGGTGGTTGACTACTTCTCTATTTAACACAGATTTTTCAGGGTGTTGGGAAGCAATTCTCCTTAAGACAATGCTTAAACAGCTTTGTAAGTATGGGAGCTAGTTCTGGTTGAAGCTTTTTGAGTACTATAATTGGAATACCGTCAGGGCCAGTTGCTTTACTGGAATCAAGGATTTGATCAGCTTAGCAACATAATGCACAAATATTTGTATGTCGTATAGCGTGTTTTCTGATACAGGAGGAAATACAGGGGGTTGGCGGCCTTGGTCGCATAGAGTAGAATTAACTGCAAAGTTCTTGGCAAAGAGTTTGACTTTGTCTGATTCTGGCGATATTACCTCAGGTCCATTGATGAAAGTTGGGATAGAGCACACGCTTCTGTTCAGGATCTTGTTTGCTATTTGCCTAAACTGGTGGTAACCAAGCCTTTGCTCAACTACTTTGGACTTGACGGACTGAACATACAACTCTCTCGTGTTCTTCATTGCTATTTTACAGTGGTTGCTGGCAGTCCTGAAAGCAGCTTTAGTCTCAGTACATCTATTACGTTGGAAGCAATGGAAGAAGTGATTTCTGTGCACAATGGCAGCAGCACATTCTGGAGAGGACCACTGGTGGCTGTTAGGTTTTTGCTGGAATTTTTTCAAAGGTATGAAACGGTCAATACCTTAAATTAACCATTCCGTCAGGTCTGCTTCTATAGACGACACATTCTTTTAAACATGGAACTGAGAGGTAGATCTGATATGGAAGCTATCCCAGTTAGCCATAGAATATTACATTTCATTTTATTTTAACTGATACAACAGAGTGGTTGGAAGATCCCAATGGAAACAGAACAGAAGATGAACAGGGCAAGTTGTACAGAAAAGATCTAGGAGACTTGCATACTGACCGTCAGTATTGGACATACAGGTGGGTTTGCGAACAACCTGAGTGAGGTCATAAGCAATGGAAAAATCGTTACAGAACCTCCACTTATCATCTGTCTTTATTGAGTGGCTTAACCATTCCTCATTGTAAATGCTATCCGAAGGATGAGCAGACAGAATGTGGTCAATTTTCTCAGAATGCTCTTAAAGATAGTAACTCTGCTATTGTGGGGGCGATACAGGGCAAATATAAATGCAGTTGTGTGAACAAGGTCAACCCGGAAGCACATATAGGGTTATTTAGGACTTTCTCTGGAGATGTCCCTACTACATTGAAAGCCATGTCTAATGTATGCACATATTCCATGCCCATGGGTATCTTGGAGGTCAAATTCTGATGTTAAGTTAGAGTATCCTTTAATTCCAAACTCTTCTAGGGAAATGGTCAGTCCAATGTCAGTTTCACTTAGGAATAATAGGTCTGGTTTAGTCTCCTGTAATTAGTAATTAGGTTTCAACCTCTAGAAAGTTTGAATGTAGACCCCCGATGTTAGAGAAGGAGACATGTTAGTGGGGGTCTACGTTGGAAGTTTAAGATATGGATTTAATCATGTGTTTATTCTGGAAATTTTTCATGATGTTTTTTTGGGATTTGTGGAATAGGTCGACAGACTTGATTAGAGCAGGGCAGAGAGGGAAAGTAAGAGAGAAAAAGAAACGAAGAAATATATTTTTGTAGCCTATGATAAAGTAAAGCCGTAATAATTACCAACTAATATAGTATTGAGAAGCCCTCACCAGAAGCTACTGCATGGTCCAGAATCCATTCACCAAATGGCAATACAGCAACCCCAGTACTTTGTACCTGCAGATAGGACAGCCTCCTTAGTGCTTAAACCAAGGTTCATGTCCCTGACTATCAGGCGGATAATATCAGTTCATATAAAATGTTTACCTCCAGCATCCTTACTAGTGACATGGCCACAGGGATAGACATAGAAATAAAAATTTCCGGTATCTCTGGCGACTGTTTAACAAAATATTGCCAACCTAGAATACAGCTTTTTCTTCTCATTTTGTCATAAATATTACTCAAGAAAATTGAGGACTGAGAGACAAATAAGGAGAATCGAGGGTAATGGGAGCTGCCATTAATGCATCCACAATGCATTTTTTTTACTGTCTATTAAAAAAGAAACAAAATTAAGTAATGTACTTATACTAAGTCCAACTGACGTGTTTAAGGGAAAGTATGGTGATAAGTTTCCTTCTTACTAACTGAAAATACATAGAATTTTCAAATCTATTTGTGCTATATTTAAAATCAACTTGCTAGATTTTAATGAATACGTGCATGGACGAGAAAATATGTTACTAAATAAAACAAGCAAAATAAAAATATATCAATTAAAAAACTGCAATAAATATAAATAATAATTCGCTTTTGCTTATAATAAAACACAATACATATCTCAGTTAAACAACTTATCTGCTAATAGATTCCGTCTCAATGAAAAATATAAAAGATATTCTTCGCTTTAGATTCAATTCAGCATTCCAGAAAAAAGTTTAAAGATTAGTTTATTTAGTCCCCTACAATCCTCCGTACTTAATTTTAAGCTATCATTCAATTTTGTTTTCTTTTAAGATCTCTATGCAAATCTATAGAGTGATATAAAAAGTTGGAATTATTTGAAATTCAGGTACTTATAATATGTTTACGTATTCTCATAGCAAATCTATAGAGTGATATAAAAAGTTGGAATTATTTGAAATTCAGGTACTTATAATATGTTTACGTATTCTCATAGCAAATCTATAGAGTGATATAAAAAGTTGGAATTATTTGAAATTCAGGTACTTATAATATGTTTACGTATTCTCATAGCAAATCTATAGAGTGATATAAAAAGTTGGAATTATTTGAAATTCAGGTACTTATAATATGTTTACGTATTCTCATAGCAAATCTATAGAGTGATATAAAAAGTTGGAATTATTTGAAATTCAGGTACTTATAATATGTTTACGTATTCTCATAGCAAATCTATAGAGTGATATAAAAAGTTGGAATTATTTGAAATTCAGGTACTTATAATATGTTTACGTATTCTCATAGCAAATCTATAGAGTGATATAAAAAGTTGGAATTATTTGAAATTCAGGTACTTATAATATGTTTACGTATTCTCATAGCAAATCTATAGAGTGATATAAAAAGTTGGAATTATTTGAAATTCAGGTACTTATAATATGTTTACGTATTCTCATAGCAAATCTATAGAGTGATATAAAAAGTTGGAATTATTTGAAATTCAGGTACTTATAATATGTTTACGTATTCTCATAGCAAATCTATAGAGTGATATAAAAAGTTGGAATTATTTGAAATTCAGGTACTTATAATATGTTTACGTATTCTCATAGCAAATCTATAGAGTGATATAAAAAGTTGGAATTATTTGAAATTCAGGTACTTATAATATGTTTACGTATTCTCATAGCAAATCTATAGAGTGATATAAAAAGTTGGAATTATTTGAAATTCAGGTACTTATAATATGTTTACGTATTCTCATAGCAAATCATTCTAAATCTTATTTAGACGAAAAAAAATTATTTGGTTCGAAAAACCTTTTAAAAAGTATTTTAATGTTTTAGCGATAGAAGCAAAATGAATGGTGTGATTTTGGAAAATTTTTAAATTTAAATTTCCATTAAAAATTGTAGAAAAAGTTTTATATTATTCTGCTTTTCATATGATAACGTTCAGGCTTTTATCTTTCTGGAAAAAAAGCTGCTCAAGAATAATGGATTTAATAGATTTTAATTCGTTTTAAAAACAACTACTTTATTTTTATATTTTTTCGCCGTGTCTAATGTAATCTTTTATATTGGACAGGTTTTAATTTAATCCAGATGTTTCTTTTAAGTTAAGTCTATTATATTGTATTTATTTGAGATTAATTATTTAAATTTGATGTCTTATAGGTGTTTTAACCAAAGTCAAACACATATCTCATGAAAAGATGTTTCTTGAAATATTTTAGAACATAGACATTCCATCAGACTATCTGATGAAAGTAATCACGGTACAAACATAAAATGTGTGTATGAAATATATACTCATGTATTCGTTGTTGTATCAATAAAACTGTTCCCTATCTACTTAAGTTTATGTCTTTTCGTTACCTCTGCATTGTACTACATTCTACATATTACATTTAATTACATACTCGACAATGCTTCAAGCAAGCTACATTCACCTCTTTTTTGGGTATTTGTTTTGTAGTTTTAACTGGACATACAAGCAGACAGCTGTCTTTTATATAATAAATTAAACGATTATATGCATGTGTATGTGTGTTTGCATCGCGTATAATTGTTAGAGAATGGATAGAGAGAGAGAGAGAGAGAGAGAGAGAGAGAGAGAGAGAGAGAGAAAGGGGGAGAGTGTGAATTATAGTGTAGATACGTTGACCGGAAGTCAAGATCAGCTGATTGGATTGCGTGTGAGTCATGTGATCAGGTTAGCTGAATCGAGAAGATTTGGTTGGGACTTGGACGAGAGCGGACGGCTTCGCCGTTGTCTGCTCTCCTTCGCTTGGGGGGGGGGTGCGCGAACGCTAACGTGGTAGAAATAAAACCTAGAAGAAAAACAACACAGGCCAAATTCACTTTCCAATCTTCTGCGAACAAACTGGAAGGTGAATAAAAAAACTATAGAACCAATTTCTTGTCTTGGAGTGAAATAAATCTTCGTCCCCAAAAACAGGTATCAAGTCTCCTTCCCAGACGAGAATTTCCAGATGGACCAACGAAATGGCAGAAGGTATGTTGAAGATACATGACATGTCACACACATATTCACACTTAACAGCATATGAACATATGTAATAGAAAGACCACTAGACGATCACACACACAACGACATTAACTCTGGTCAGATAATTAAACACTTAATCCTTTATAAATAGACACGTTTTAATATATTATCTCCATTCCAATTTCAACCAATATACAACATAGTGTAGTGATGGAAACGTACATTTTAGAATAAAAAGAACACACTTACTTTCTGTGCATTTGCATTTACCAAAAGGTTTGATACAAGTTGCACCATTTAAACACATGGGTGAGAATATGCACTTGTCCCTTTCTTCAGAGCATGTCTTACCCTTATAATCTTTCTTGCAGCTGTAAAATAAAATAATATTAGTGATAATAATATAGTGATTAGTTTATATTTGAAAAAAGACATGTAGCACAAGAAGCGAAACGTGCTAATATTATTACAAGAATTAGGCGTGAAAAGCATAAGTCCAACAAACCTCTGCCATTACTAACTAGCAGAGCGTTGCCACTGTTGACAAAGGAAAAGTTTAGCAGTCATATGTATGCAGAGGGTAAAGGACATGCGTTGCATGGAGAGAAATGCTATGGGAATAATATAATGGATGTGTAATGTGATTCTTAAAGACAGGCTTAGATCTGATGACTTCAGAGATCTGGACAGTATAAAGAAATGTGCGCTGAACAGATTACTTTGATGGTCATTTTGAAAGAATGAGTGAGAATTCTTGGTTTAGTAGATGTAGGACAGTTGAGGTAACAAGTTCAGTTTACAGGCTCAGTTCATATGATAAGTGATATGTCGTGTATAATGCTAAGCACGCATTCAACAATCACCTGTTCTAGTTGGTGTCGGTTTATAAACATCTTCCTTTATCTCTCTCCTTTCCCTGGGAGATCTGGATCTATCACGTTTTTCCCTATAATCGATCTGATCTTCCTCTTGTGCCTCTCTACTTCTTCCTCTGCAGTCTTATTCTACAGTAACTCTTCTGTTGCGTCAATAATGGGCAGCTCTGAAGGCATTTCCTAATCCGATTGTTCTCCTTGGGATCATTTGTTCAGCATGAGCTAGAACACTGTTCCCATTTTCTTTATTTAATATTGCAGTATTATGTCTTTTCTGCATAATAAATTCTGCTGTCTCAGCTTCCGTATTCTTATTTCTTTTGTACCACATCTTTTGATTTGTGGAACATGACATTGTTAAAGGGGACCTTAGTTGTCTGACCATTAAGGCAGATGGACTTTCTGGCCTGCCTGCATGCGGAATTACCTAATAACTTAGTAATAATCTTGGTAGGAAAGCATCGATTTTCTCCTTCTGTTACACGCATGCTTTTATGCCCTTCTTTACCGTCTGGACCATCCTTTCTGCTATCTTGTTACTTTGAGAATGGTAGGGAGGGGACTTGTAAGGTCTGTGTCCTATTTTTCTTAACCATTCATGCAAATCAGCATCCGCAAATTCTGGTGCGTTATACATCACTAATGTTCTCGGTATCCTATTTCTCGAAAATATTACGCTTAATATTTGTTTTACAGTGGTACTTTTTATCAGATATTCTCGCCACTTCATGCCAACCTCAATATGCGTCTACTAATATTAATAATAGTCCTATCTCATTGACATAAGCATAATCCATGTGTACTTTGCTCCACGGTTCTGCTTCTCAGGGTCACACATGTATTTTCTTTTGCTTGAAATTCCTGAGTTCTATGCATTTTGTGCAGCTTTTTACGTAGTCTTTTACATCTCTTGAGTACCCCGGCCACCATGCTTCCAATTTTAATCTTCTTTGCGTAGCTGCTACTCCACAATATACATCATCATGTACACTTTTTATAACCTGTCTTCTCTGTGTTTCTGGGTAACTACCAAGTCTCCATTACATATTACCCCGTCTGCTATAGTCAGTTTATGTCTTATTTCTTTGAATAGTCTTTCAGCCATTGAACAATTTTCCCAGCGATTCTCTTTTATCCTCAACACTATTCTGTTTTACACTGTGTCATTTGTAGTTTCAGTAGCCATTTTATCTACAGATATTACATCGGTTTCTACAAGGTGCAGGAATGTGTCTTCAAATTCCTCGTTGTTTTTGTCCTTATCCTCTCTATAAACCTCAATCTAGATAAGGCATCAACATGCAGTATCGTATTCCCTTTAACACATTCAATGTCAAAGTCGCACGCCATCAGTCTGATCGGCTAACGTAATAATCTGGACGTTGTAACTTTCGGTACTTCTTTTCTTGGGTTAAAAATAAATTCCAGTGGTCTGTGATCACTTTTCATCAAGAATTATTTTCCCATCAAGAACTGTCTTGCTCTGTCCATTGTCCACACTATGGCTAGTGCCTCCATTTCTATATTAGAATAATTGTGTTCAGTCGTTGTAATCTCCTCGATAAGTACATTACGGGATGACCATCTTGTAACAAAATACCGGATACGAAATGCTCACTAGCGTCAGTAGTTAGAGTTATGTCTTTTTTAGGGTAAAAAATTTGTACTCTTGTTTTTTGTTTTCAAAGGCTTTCTGTTGGTGTTTTAACCAAATAGACTCCGCATTTTTTCTTTACTTCGCAAATGGTTCTGTCAACTCATTATATTTTGCTCATATTTTCTATAAAAATTTACCAAACCCAAGAAAGACTCCAACTCTTTTTTATTCTTTGGGGTAGCAATTTTTAGAATTTTTTCTATTAGTGCTTCATCTGGAGTTATCCCTTCCTTTGATATTGAGTAACCCAAAAGTGATATTTCATTATTGTTGGTTACACACTTTTTTGTATTTACTGTCATGCCAGCGTCTCTTAGCAAATTCAGCATATTTTCAGTTTTTTTCTTTAAATCATCTTCATTTAAATCTCCAACACATATATCGTCTTGATAACAGATGATATTTTCAACATTTCCTATTACTTTTTCAATAGCTTTTTGAAAAATTGCACTTGCCATTTTTATGCTATACGGCATCCTTTTCCACCTTAACAGGCCTATTTTCATCTATGGGAATTTGGTGGTAAGCTGGTTTCATTCCGGCAAGTTTATTTAAAGCTACTTCTACATTCAGAATAGGGTACGAGTCGGCGCAAACGTTATGGTTCACCATTATTTTATAATCTCTACAAATTCTCAAGTCACCGTCTTTTTTTTAATATCACAATGGCGTATGCCAATTTAGTTCCTCCTGGAGCGGCAGGTTCTAATAAATCTTCCTTTATTAACTTTCGCAACTTAGCTATTACTAACGGTAATAAATGCACTGGTACTTTTATCGCTTCGTAGTAGGAGGGGGGGACATTTTCTTTTAATTCTAGACTAGCTTCATAATTTTTTAATATTCCTGTTTTTTTCATTTCTATCTCATTAATCAATTTCGTGTAATTTATTTTTAATACATCATTCCCCAATAGTCCATGCGTTTTTCAGCAATTTGTAATTATAATGGGTACTACTTCATATTTTTCTTTTAGTTCTATTGAACCTTCAAAGTAACCCATAATTGCTATAACCGAGCTATCAAACTGATGTAATTGTACGTTGTTTTTTTTTTAAGCGGGTTTTTCCTATTTTTCCCCACAAATCTCTGGGTATTATGGTTACTTCACTGCCAGTATCTGCATTTCAACAACACAATTGTTGATTTTCAGTTTTATTTTTATTTTTGTATCTCCATTCCTTGATCCAGTATTTTGTATATTATCTTTCTTTACATTAAAAAATTATCTATTTTCATCCTCTATTCTTTCCACATTTTTCGTTTTACATACTTTTTTGAAATGATTCTTTTTTTAAAACTTTGAACATGTTTTTCCAAACGCTGGGCATTTTTCTTTTTTCCTTTCATGAATTTTTCCACATTACGTACAATTTTTCTTTTCGTTTCTACCGTGTACATGACAACCATTATTTCTTCATAGGAGTTTTTTTTTAAATTTTGATTGTGGTTATGTATTATATCCTGCTGTTGTATAAATTCTATACACATATTCAAGGGCATATTTGTAAGTTGTAATGTTCCATTAGCTTATATCTATGTGCTGAATTATGCATACCTTCAATTAATCTTAGTTGGATTAACTCTTCTTCTGTTGTCTGTTCTTCTGTTTCATAGTTTTTTTTAAATTAACATTATTTACTCGCACTTCTTAACCGGTGTAAATATTTTACTATCGGTTCGTCCACTTCCTGCTTCATTGCCATAAACTTGGTCCTTTCTGCAATCACCAGTTTTTTCTTTGATTTAATGTTTCCCTTGATAACCTGACTTATTTATTCGAAAGTCATTTCTTCTAATTCTCGAGTGTAAACCATTGTAGCAACCTTCATAATTGCTTCACAGCCAGTGTAATCCATGAACAAGTCGGTGATTTCATTCTCCCCTCCTTGGTTTTTTTTTTTTTGTCTTTCAACTTTTTTCTTCTCGCATTAGCAACAAAGCAATGCATCGAAGTATCTACGTATTCCGGGTCTTCAAAGACCATAGAATATCCTATCGGCAACGCTATTGATATGTCATGTATAACGCTAAGAAAGCGTTCAACAACCACTTGTTCTAGTTGGTGTCGGTTTATAAATATGAGCTATCTGCTCATATGTAAATTATACTTAATTTGCATATCACTACAATAAGAAAATAAAAACATGAGAGGAAGTGATAAGGTGAACAAAGGAAAGGGAATAAATAAAAATCTGACCAAAGATAAGTTTGCAAGTCAAAAGTCATGCAACACATGCGAGTATGTAAAGCGACGTTAAACCAAATATGAGTCTGTGCTCTGCCGCCCATTGCAAAGTCTATCTCTTGTTAATATTTTACCAATGAAGAATTCCAATCGACTTGATTAAGACGGGCATACACAACCAGTATACTCACATTGAGTCCAGATTTGATTTGCTGTTTGATATTTAGCACCCTTAAACAAATATTTAGTAACCTTTAGTGTATTTTTGGTCTTTATAAGTGTTTTTTTTTACTAAGTAAAAAATAAATAAATGTAGCAGAGATCAAACTTTCATTCTTTGACATAGTTGATTCTTAACCAGCGTTTTCTAGTATTTAAAAGTTACAGAGGAAATGTATGTCTGGTCAAAGAATTATCATTTTATAGCCTTTAATTTCCTTTATTGGATTCTTCGAACTACTGTTCTCATCTTGAATGTTATTTTCACAGCGTTTAGTGTTTGTTCAGGTGTATTTTGTCAAACTCGGAAATCTTGCTATCAAACTATTGAATCAGCAGACAATTTCGAATGGAAGCCTTTATTTATTTATTTTCAGACTGTAGCGTGGTTGATAAAGTATTTCATAAAATTCACTTTTAAAGTTACACTCTAGTGGAGGTTGAACGTTTATTCCTCAGTGCTGGTGAGATTCAAAATATATTTGTGAATTACTGATGGAACAAAAGCATGCTATCTCTGTGGATTTAATAAAGGTTTTGTTCGAAATTCCATGCAGATTCCCGAGTTCGACAGAAACATTTCCGAGTTTAACAAGATATACCTGAAGGAGCTAAACATTTATTTTCACAGAAATATTGTTATAAAAACACTCAGTAGTTCAAAAAATACAAATAATTAATCATCATCTCAAAAAAATCATAGTCTTTGATTCCTAAATAATAATTTGCAAGAATTTAAATTATAAGTTTAATATTATGGTTTTGTTTTATTGTCTTTTTTCTTTCATAAATAATTCTCACTTTTTTTAATCTTCAAAAAGTGAATAATCTGAGCAATTTTATCAAATATTTTTACATTTAAAGTGAAATTCAAAATCTGGGTGCTTGTCCAGAATTTACCCTATATTAAAAAACAAAAATGCAAAAAAAATCAGCATGATGTACATACTGTCATGGAAAGAAAATATATTCTAAAAATGACATAAATCGATCAAATAACTTTTGTTTTGTTTTATTTTTTACTAAGAAAATCAAATGTTATAAGGAAGTGGAGATAGAGTGTCTCATTCCGCTATCTTGAATAAATAAAGACTTACCTTCCCCTTAACAACCTCTCCAAAATTAGAGATCAAAATCAACCTTGTAATGGCTAAGGTTTACCATTAATCGTAATTTATTAAAAAAAAAATTATAAAACTGATTTACTAAAACAAAAAATGCTTATTGACTTTACATGCTTTTAAGGATATCATCTTTCTGATCCATGACGGGTATGTACATTATAAATATATATATATATATATATTTTTTTGTTAATGTAGGGGGAATTTTGGACAACTACCAAAATTTTTCGTTCGAACACCAAATACTTTTATTAAAAAAATATATTTGCATAAACTTAATGCTTAATGTTGGGGTTGCGATGGATTAGTTTGCTATGTCAACCTAATGTGACCCTATGCCAGTAAGTAGAGATTATGTTAACTAGAATGAATTTTGTCATGAATTACAGAATACATGTGAGGGAGGTAAGAAACGGGATGGGTCAAGGGTAACTCAGGTGTCGAATGATTACAGAGAAATTATATGACGTCACATGTTCTAAAACAGTCAGAGGAGCAGACAAATGAGACATTCCAAACAATGTAGGAATCTTAATGAATATTTCTTTGTGTCTGTTCATCGACCATTTTTAGGCTGAGTATGATGAAACCTTTTTTTTATTTTGTTGTCAGAATTCGTATTAGTTTCACCCTGTCACATTTGTATGGTTTACCAATTGAGTATCATTTAAAATTATCTTTTTCATGACTCATGTCATATTTTTTAGGCTAAATAATTTTATAATACCAAAATGACCAGGAAATTTATCAAGTTTCAGAAATTAGCAACTTCTGGTTTCTGGAAAATTTATAATAGTGTGGCGAATGATGGAGAAAACTGAGCTGCTTGCCTGACGATTCGCCTCAAAATTCACCTGAGACCTTTCAAACCTCTCCTTCCTTTACTGACAAAAGCCAAACTTGATGATCTGAAAATCACCCCTTCTTATGTCCGTGATGATGCTTCGTAAAAATGGCACCGGAAAATATGGCACTGTAAAAAGTTAATAAATAGATAAAAATGGCAGTTTGACAACAAAAAATTAAAGCTGTTCGAGAAATGCGAGCTAAGTTCCCATTTCCTTAGTTTAAAATAGGAATAAGTCCCTTAGCTCTAGTTGGGAAACACTCGGTTTGGTTAACTTCAAATTCTGTAGGAGCACTGAAAAGAAAAATTATAACATTTTATTTAATAATTACTTTATAATGAATTGTCGCGGTAGCTTATGCTGTGGTGTGTATTTTGTTACGCCAGCCATTTTTTTTATTTTGTAAATCCCATATACGCTGCCTGGCAGCAAACAACCCTTTTCTCATTTCAAACAGGACAGAAAAAAAAACATAAATTCACACAGATCTCCACGAAGCAAAAAGAAGAGACTTTGATTCGTAGCTGAAGCGAACATAAACACAATCAATTTACACTTGAAACTATTTTGTATTTTTGTATGTATTTGATTCGGTGGGGAAGTAATTCTTTTTTTTTTTTTTTTCCGAGAGGGACGCCTGTTTTAACAATACTATTTCATAAATAGGCCTGCAGCGCGTCTGTGTCCGAAAGGCTCGACTCTGCTAGGGTTTTTTTTTATCTTGGGCTTCCAAAATAAACAGAGATTAGACCATTCCTGTAATGATCCAGTCCTTGATTTTGCGGTAGGTGTAAAAGTTCTGTGCAGTCCGAGGAAATCCACACACCCAGGTTTTGCCATCTCTCTTGGAGAAGGGGTTAGTTTATTGCTAATTGTCTGAGGCGCTCACACCAGGGAATGCCGACGGGGCTACCCAAGCACTTTTTGCAGGTCAGAGTGTCTCTCTTCTCAATCCCACTTTCTGACCATGGTTTCACAGTTCTTGCAGTAGGAGAGAACTAAATACTGATAACTTGGCTAGGGAACAGACTGCAACAAACTACTACTATTCGAACCACAAACTACTAATATGCAAATCACAATATACTACTATGCGAACCACAAACTATTACTATGTAAACCAGAAACTACTACTATGCCAACCACGAACTACTGCTATGCAAACCACAAACTATTAATATGCGAACCACAAACTACTACTATATGAACTCAAAACTACTACTATGCAAACCATAAACGTCCTTGTTGATTTTGTGGTTATGATTATGCAAACCATAAACTACTACTATGTGAACTCTAAACTACTACTACGCAATGTAATAAGTCCCCTGACGTACCTCTCCATCGTATAGTATATCGATACACTAAGGCTGACTGGGATAGCTTCCGTACATTTATATCTGATCTACCTCTGCATTCCATGTTTAAAAAGGATGTGTCCTCTATAGTATTAGACCTGACGGAATGGTTAATTGTAGGTATTGACCGTTTCATACCCTCTAAAAAGTTTCAGCAAAAACCTAACAGCCAGCCATGGTTCTCTCCAGAATGTGCTGCTGCCATTGCGCACAGAAATCACTTTTTCCACTGCTTCAAACGTAATAGATGTATGGAAACTAAAGCCGCTTTCAGGACTGCCAGCAACCAGTGTAAGAAAGTAATAAAGAACGCAAGAGAGTTGTATCCTCAATCTGTTAAGTCCAAAGTAACTGAGCAGCGGCTTAGTTCCCACCAGTTTTGGCAAATAGCAAACAGAATCCTGAACAGAAGCGTGTGCTCCATCCCAACTATTATCAATGGACCTGAGGTAATCTCGTCAGCATCAGACAAAGCCAAACTCTTTGTCAAGAACTTTGCAGCTAATTCTACCCTTTGCGACCAAGGCCGCCAACCCCCAATATTTCCTCTTGTATCAGAAAACACGCTATGTGATATGCGTATATCTGTATGTGATGTATCCAAGCTAATCAAAAACCTTGATTCCAGTAAAGCAACTGGCCCGGACGGTATTCCAATTATAGTACTCAAAAAACTTCAACCTGAACTAGCGCCCATACTTACAAAACTATTTAAACGTTGTCTTAAGGAGAATAGTTTCCCATCTCCCTGGAAAATCTCATCAGTATGCCCTGTATTTAAGAATTCAGGTGATCGCTCATCCCCCTCTCAGTACAGGCCAATAAGTCTCCTGTGCGTCATGAGTAAGTTGCTAGAATCTGTGTTAAATACAGAAGTAATCAACCATCTCAACAAAAATAACCTTCTTAGTGACACTCAATATGGTTTCCGTTCTGCTAGATCTACAGCAGATGTGCTTACAGTTATATCTCATAGGATTAGCAAATCTCTCGACGGAGGCAACTTTTCTAGGGCAATTGCTCTTGACATATCTAAAGCCTTTGATAGGGTATGGCATAAAGGTTTACTTCATAAGATCGCTAGCTATGGTATAGCTGGAAAAGTCTTCTCAATTATTAAATCATTTCTTTCTGATAGGTTCATAAGAGTAATAGTTGAGGGGAAAAAATCAGAAGCTCACAGTATTAATGCCGGTGTCCCTCAGGGGTCCATCCAGGGCCCAACTCTTTTCCTGATCTACATTAATGATCTTCCAAATCACATCCTTACATCATTTGTAGACATTTATGCTGACGACACTACCATTTATGGTAGCACATCTAAGACAGTAAACGACCAAGTTCTCTCCAATTCTCTCTCCTCTGATCTTGTGCACGTAGTACAATGGGGAAAGGAGTGGCTGGTTACTTTTAATGCATCTAAGACCAAGCTTCTCTCTTTACATCTTCAACATTCTGATCCACATCTGGCATCAATTGAAATGAATGGCTCTCGTCTTCAGGAGGCCTCAAGTTTCGACAAGCTTCTGGGCTTGACCATTACTCCTGATCTTTAATGGAACACGTACATCAAATCTGTTGCCAAGGCCGCTGGAAAAATGGTGGGATCTTTCTATCGATCCGGTAAATATCTCACTGCTGATGCTATTCTCTATCTATATAAGAGCCAGGTACGTCCAAGGATGGAATACTGTTGCCACATCTGGGCAGGAGCTGCTAGAAAGGACTTGTCCTGCCTTGATAGAGTTCAAAATAGACTTCGTAACCTCGTAGGAGATGTCCTTTTCTCCTCCTTGCAACCTCTATCTCACAGAAGAGATGTTGCGAGTTTGTCTCTGATGTATCGTTATTTTCATGGAAAGTGTTCAACTGAGCTATAATCTATGGTCCCCCTCGCCAAACTTTCACAAGAAACACTCGTCTAGCTGTAAACACTATCAATAATTCCCCCCACTCTTTATCTGTGCCTAAACCTAAACGTAGATTCCATGAACAAAGCTTCTTTCTTAGAACTGCACGCCTGTTGAATTGTCTTCCGTTTTCCTGCTTTCCGGCTGACTACAATATGGTTGTGTTCAAGTCTAACGTAAATAAGTTCTTGATGAGCCGTTCCATATAAGTTATCAAATTTACCAAATTTTCATTACTAATGATTACTATATTGTCCAATTTCTACTGTACACTCTTTAACCCTTATGCTTGAGTGGCCTCTTGGCCTTGATAATGTGGTGATGCCTATGTGAAAATAAAACACAAACTACTACTATGCTTACCACAAACTACTACTATGTGAACCACAAACTACTATGTTAATCAAACACTACTACTATGCGGACCACAAACTAATACTTTGCAAACAAAAACTATTACTATGTGAGCCACAAACTACTACTATGTGAACCACGAACTATTACTATATGAAACCAAAAATAACGATTATGCAAACCACAAATTTTTTGTGTGAACCACATAATACTACTGTGTGACCACAAGCAATTACTATGTGACTAACAAACTACTGCTATGCAAACCACAACCTACTAATGTGTGAACCAAAAATATTTATATGCAAACCACAAACTACTACTATGTGAACCACAAACTACTACTATGTGACCCACAAACTATTGATGTGTGAACCAAAAACTACTACTATTCAAACCAAAAACTACTACTATGCAAACCAGAAACTACTATTATGCGAACCACAAACTACTACTATATGAACTTCAAACTACTACTTTGCAAACTCCAAACTACTAATGTGTGAACTCCAAACTACTACTACTACACGAACCACGATATACTACCATATGAACCACAAACTTCTAGTATGCAAACCACAAACTACTACTATGCAGACCACAAAATACAACTATGTGAACTCCAAACTACTACTGTTCGAACCACAACTTATTACTATGTGAACCAAAAACTACTGCTATGGGAACCAACAACTACTGCTATGCGAACCAAAAACTACTGCTATGCGAACCACACACTACTACCAGGTTAACCACAAACTACTACTATGCGAACTACAAACTACTACTATGTTTTTCCACATTTTGCTTCCCTCTGCAAGAAAATATTTATATATAACAATCTGAAAAACGGTTAAACAAAATGTTTCTGCTGTCATATTTACTGAAATTCAATTTATTTTATTAAGTTTTAAAAATGGAGACTTAATTCAATGCTTTAATCCTTGGCGGCCACTACTTTTACTTTTCTTGCACCAAAAAGATTTTTACTTTAAAATAAAAATGTTATATTACAGAAAATTGGCAAAATTGATTTACAAATTAAAAGTGCCGGGCGTTATGTAAGAACAAGAAAAAATGGTTAGGGTCATATCTTGAGTCTCGATAATGACTTAAAAACAAATTACTAGTAGAAATTAACCCAACGAATATTATGATAACATTTATTAGGTGAGTTTCTATCTGTATTTTGTTTTATTTTTATTTTTAAGCCATTATCGAGCCTTGGAATTAAGGGTGACTTTCTAAATAATCTGCAGAATCTCAAGGGGGGGGGGTCTTTGTTAACTATTCTGTGCTTTCATTTAACAATTTGATAAATAAACTTGAGAAATATAAACTGTTGCCAGAAGTTGTATTAGTGATGAAGTTTAATATCAAAGACAGAATCTGAGCAAACATATTTTGCTGCTAACTTTGTAATCGGGTACTATTCTGGTTTGTTAATATTTATGAAATTATTGGTGCTTTTGTTTTTGTTTGTTTATATTTTGCCCCAATTCACAATTATAACTTTTTTGTTGTGAAATAAATTTTGCTATTTTTAGAGCTCTGGATAATTATGCAAAATAGTATTGAACGTGCTGAAATAATGACTTTTTTATTTTAAAAATCATACTCTATTGAGACCCCTATCCCCACAAAAAAAATTGAAGTACATAGTTTTGTGTTTACCATTGATGAGGGGCCTCTTAGCAGCTGGCAAAAATGACAAGTTTACTGGGCAGAAACAAAAAAACATAAAATGGGGACAAGCAAAATAGATATTAGTTCTGGTGAGTTCTGGCTTGTCTAGGGTTATAAATTTTGATGAAAGAGAAAGACTGTATATCGTTTTATATTCCTTATCTCTACTTCCACAAAGACTTTTCACACTGACTAAGCAAAAGATCTCAAATTAGCAAAAAGCATTATTGACTGTGATTAGCCCATATTTAAAAAAGCCTACCCCACCCTACTAGTGTAAATGCCTATTAAAAATATTAAATTTTTTGGGTTTTGGGGCTTACTCTTATTTTAGACTAGAGGAATGGGAGCTTAACCTGTACTTCCAAACGTTATTAAAATGCCATTTTTACCTATTTCTCCACTTTTGTCATGTTTTATGGATGGCATTTTTACCAGTGCCATTTTTATCTAAATTCGTGCATGATATCATAAAAAAACTAGATACCTTCAAGATCTGTGTTCCTAATTTTATCCATTCCATACTAAATAACAAAGGCGCTGGTAACCCTAACCCATTGTCCTTTCCTCTCCATGTCCTATATCTTTACAAAATCATAATTCGCCCATGTATGAAGTATTTTTGCCACATCTAGGCTGGTGCATCTCCCACTAGTTTCTCACTCTTAGAAAGGGTACAAAAAAGAATCTCAAATCTAATAGTTCCAGCACTACCGTCAAGCGTCAACCTCTGTCCCATCACCAAATTGTGACACCTATGTGTTGGTTTTACAAGTAATTTAATGGAATATGTTGTAATGAACTTAGAGCACTTGTGCCCCCTTAACGTACATATTTCCAACCAACCAGACAAACAACAAAACCCTACTTTTTCATTGTTGAGGTCTCTACATGCTGGAAAACCTTTTACTCTAATAGTTTCTTTCCTCGAATTGCTAGATTTGGTAATTCCCTTCCTGTTTCCAGCTTCCCTGACTGTAGTAATCTGCCGAAGTTTAAACGCAATGTAAACAGACATTTTGCTACTCAACTCCCCACAATCCCCTGTTAGACATGACTCCCTTATGTTCCAAGTAGTAATATGCCTTGTTTGGGGTGAAAAAGAGTAAAAATGTGTGTGTGTGTGTGTGTGTGTGTGAGAGAGAGAGAGAGAGAGAGAAAGAGAGAGAGAGAGACTATTAGATGCGTCTGTGCCTCTTTATAGGATCCTGTCGACGACATTCTGTGTGAATATCCTTCGCTAACATGGAGACTTCAATGTTCATAATGTGAAATAGTTGGCTCACTCAAACAAGACAGATGATGAGGGGAGGTCCTATCACGATTTCTCCATTGATTATTACTTTATTCAGATTGCTCACAAGCCCACCTGTGTGGCTAACACTGATGGTCAGTATACAAGTCTCGAAGACCTTTTTCTCACAACTTGCCCTGAGCTATGGTCATCCTCCATTCTGTTTCCACTGGAATTTTCAGACCACTCGGTTGTCTCAGTTAAAATAAAAACAAAACGTAATAAGTTCTCAGACATACCTCTCCATCATACAGTATATCGATACTCTAAAGCTGACTGAGGGCTTCCATATATTTATATCAGATCTACCTCTGTGTTCTGTGTTTAATAAGAATGTGTCCTCTATAGTATCAGATCTCGCAGAATGGTCAGTTGTAGGTATAGATCGCTTCATACCACGGCAACCGAGAGTAAGAAGAAGGCCTATTAACTGAAAAATGTCTGTAGGCAATGTAGGTAAGATTTGTCAGACTGTCAATACTATATGAGGGCCATTGTAAAAAGAGCAATAAAACATTTCTAAAAAGAAAAAGGAACACAGTTCGATTAATACTAAAACTGAACTGTATTCAATATAAAATATAAATATTATCTATGTAAAATTAATTGTAAAGCAATATATAATTTAATACTGATAAAACTGAATTATGAATTTAAGGAACAAACAATTAAAGAAACATTAAAAACAAATACTTTTTGGCCTTCGGAACAAGATCACAGTGTAGTATCTGTTTTGATGCTACACTTTACCTTTTCTGTCTGCGGTCAGTGGAGGAGAAATCTTTCATGACTGAGATTATTTTTGTTCCTATCCAGAGTACCCCTTATTGGGAAGCTGGATTTTGCCCACAATATTATATGTAGAAATATTTAAATAACTATTACTTTAAATACAGAAATTATGTTAAAATTTTTGGTTTTCTATTCCTCTATGTCCATTTTTTCCCATGTTTTCATCAAAATGTGCAGCGTATTACTTGTCTCACAGGCCATCATCCGTGATCGCTCACTGGCAGTAACCTGTGGTGTTCCCTGGAAACCAAGTGACAAAAAGTCTCCCCAGATTTCCAGTGTTCTCCACCTCTTGACCACTTGTGCAGATGATTGCATGTTATCGCAACAACCATTGTCACTGATTTCTCGTTGGCATCGTTTCCTGGGGTTTGGGTGACAAAATACCTCCCCAAGGTACCAGATTCGAACTGCACACTTCCAGTGGAGATTCGGTTAGTTATCTCCAACCTCGTCTTTCCATCCTCCCTGACCCTTCACACCAGTTTTTTTTAATTATTATTACTATTATTATTATGATAATACTAAGGGTGCTTGTGCAGTGTACGCACGTGTATTTTAAATATTATTTTCAAGTTAAATTAAATTTGGGGTTTGTATTACCGTACACATAGATTCTAAAAAGTTGTCAAAAATCAAATATATACCAAATAAATGTTATCAAAGGCAAGGCAAGTTACTCTTCTACATATCTGGATGAATGGTTTTACCCACTTTAAAACGTGTAATCGCTTCGAAAATCATACAATGTTTATCAATATATTTTAAAAAGAAAAATGTTGACATGCTCGCTATTGAACTCGGTGTTCGAGGAAATGAGTTCAAACAAACAAATTATGCAAAATACTGTTAGAAACCTACTGAATATATGTCCGCCTATGTCACGGTAACATATATTGAGTGACTTTCTAACAGTATTTTGTATAATTTTCCCAAACTTACCGTGCGCAACAGCAAGCATGCCACCATTTGCATTTTTCAAATACATCAGTAAACACTGTATGTTTTTCGAGCCGAATAAACACTTTACATTAAATAAAAACACTAAAGATTTATCCAGTTTGGTAGAAAAGTAACTTATCTTGCCTTTGATAACATTTATTTGTTTTTTGACAACATTTTCGAATCTATGTGTATTGTAAAACAAACCCGTCATGTAAATTATTTACAGTTAAAATGTTATAAAGAAAACAAAAACTTGAAGTTTTAAATATATTTCAAAGAAATAAATTATGCCCGATGTTAAAATTCACCCATCGTAAAAAGAAAAACGATGTGAAAAATGCTAACTTTTAAATATTTGGAAATACTCAGCGAAAAGTTTTATTTATTATTAAATGAATGGACTGAAAAATATCTAAAAATTGTTTGTTTTGCAGTAAAAAAGAAAAAATTGAAGTATTCGACTTTCTCCGATAGAAATAAAAGTTAAAAAACTAGTTCACTTACTATATTTTGTTAGATTAAAATTCTCCCAATGTGCAATTATAATAATTATTATCCGAATGGAGAATTGTTCTTTCTCTTTAGAACATATATGGACAATCGGTAACACATATTGGTAGCCATGGACAATCGGTAACACAACCGGTAGCCAAATTTTTTATGCCTGTTAGCATGACCACGTGGTTGAATACCGGAAACTTTCTATACCTACAAGTTGATCAAGAAGTGACGTTACACTGTCATGTTCACTGGTCTACTCTCTCGGTGGTGGTGTTCATACTCTCCAGAAAATTCCAGCAAAAACCTAACATCCAACTGTAGTTCTATTCAGAATGTGCTGCTGCCATTGTGCACAGAAATCACTTTTTCCATTGCTTTCAACGTAATAGATGTACTGAGACTAAAGCCGCTTTCGGGACTGCCAGCAACCACTATAAAAGAGTTATAAAGAACGCAAGAGAGTTGTATGCTCAATACGTTAAGTTCAAAGTAGCTGAGCAGCAGCTTGGTTCTCACCAGTTTTGGCAAATAACAAACAGGGTTCTGAACAGAAGCGTGTGCTCTATCCCAACCATCATCAATGGAATTTCGTTAGCATCAGACAATGCTAAACTCTTTGCTCAGAACTTTGCAGCAAATTCTACCCTATGCGATCAAGTCCACCAAACCCCCATATTTCATCCTGTACCTGGTAACATGCTATGCGATATACCAATATTGTTTGTGATGTTGCCAAGCTAATCAATTCCATTCATGCAAGTTAGCATGAAAAAAACGATAAAGTAGAGACAGGCTTGCAACGTCTCTTCTGTGGGAAAGAGGTTGCCGGGAAGAGAAAAGGGCATCCATATTTGAATTATAAGGTACTTATTTATTCCAAAAAGTATATGAATTGCATCATATCTTTTGAATTATTTTAACGGCTATATGAAGTTTACTCTCTTTCACAACCCTATACCACTTTTTTTGGAATTTATAACAAATATTTCCGTTTCTGAAATGAAACAGATTCATACATTTCATTACATCAAAAATATATTTTCAATATTTGTACTGGTGTTTTGTTTCTTAATTTCATTCATCTAGAAAAATAAAGATGAAACGTTGATGAACACATAACTTGTTTTTCTTTCGTTCTTTAATTCGCTATTTCTTTGGAATATTATTTTAATTATTATCATTCGTATGTGATATATATATATATATATATATATATATATATATATATATATATATATATATATATATATCCTTCATTAAATCCTATTTTTGTTTTGTACTATTCGTACAATAAACCTAATGTTCTACCCGTAATCTTTGTTCATATAATTATTTTACCCCAGATTATTATTTTGCTTTTATCGAAATTCACAATTTATCAGTAAATAAATATATGAAGCATAATGGTAGCGTAAAGTATCCTTCCAACTGGTTGCTGAACTCAACACAAAATGCAAATGTCTGCACCCACGTCTGTGATAAATATAGACATCAAAGCAGACCAACACTGGGTACTTCCTGTTTAGGGGAGATCATCCTTGGTTGGCTCATGTTGTCAGGGCAGATAACTCATACTTATACATGCCCTTACCCCCATGACCACACGATAAATTCAATAGAAAATTTGTGTGATTTTCCACGCATTTGTGGCGATCTATTATTTGGTGCTCTAGTTTTCCGACATGAAGGTTTCCTTAACGAAAGAGGACTGATCGAGTGTGTACATTTTCCTGAGTATCATCAACTTCCATTTCTTTTTCATGCTCGCTTAACCTCCGTTTGATCTCCATTGCTTCTTCAAGGGATTGTTTATGTGGGGGGGGGGCAGCGTTTGTAGATGGGTTGAGCAGTTCCTGGTGTGGCTTAATGTGGGCCATCCACAGTTTGGTATATCTTACGGAGAAACAGACGGTTGCACAATGTTACTCCACTGCTCCCATCTACTCACACCATCGTCCATCCGTATAGGAAGTTATTATCCTGGTTCTAGATCTTGACAAAATCTCAGATTTAGAGTTCCTGGATTGGACAACAATACTGGTTGTAAAACTGTTTGTTCTGCATGTACCTCTTGGCCGTTGCTACCTCTCTTAGCTCACTTATTTCTCTCCACTGTTTCTTCACTTGGGATTTATCTCATAAGACAGTAAGATGGTCTTTAATGACTCAACTATATAGCATTACGACTGGGGACATGTCAAGATCTTGGACAGGAGTGTTTTGATGGGCTAGTAATACTCGAGCAGCTCGATCATGACATAAGCGCCCATAACTGTGCATGTTGTTGGCTAATATGTTTTGTGTTTTAACATCTAATTCTGAACGATTGTTGCTTTGAGCATGCTAACCGATGAAGTGCGTTTCTGTATACCCCAGTTATTCAAAAAGGGGTGGTACTCCTTGGACTAAAATGGTGATCCACCGTCCGAAGAAATTTCTTCAAGTTCTCAAGGCATTGCACACGGTTTTAGCCCTTCCCAACGTCATTATGGCCACTTTGACCAATCCAGTATATCGAGCCACAGACACTATGAAGTTCCTTCACCTGTATATCGACAAAGTTAATCATCACTTGTTGAAATGGAAATTCCCGGTCTGCTGGGGACAGTTCCCTAGGTTGAGATGGTGCAATTGTATTGCAAGTGCAGCACTGGCAACCGGTTTGCCTGATGTTAGCATCTAAACCCAGCCAGACCGATTGTTGTCTTACATTTGCAAGCATGCCATTTACGCCTTGATGTGTGTGAAGTACTTCTGCTTGAGATATTGCCGAAATATGAGCATTTTGTTACCTTTGATGATAACTCCTTCCAGGCAGTATAATCCTGCAAACTCTACCTCCATTTCCGAAAAGTGAAAAATTAAATTTGTCTGTATTAAACAAAATCTTTTTGTTGGGACAGTAATTTATATATAGTCAATTGTGTGCTAAAACGAAGATTGTATTGAGATATCCCATAGGAGGCTGTCATTTACACATTGGGTTGTACAAGTCATATCCATAGGGATGTCATCAAACGGACGGGTGTACCCATCTCCTGATTCGTAAAATCCTTGAGGGGCTCAACAGTACCTATATTAGACACATTCAGCAATGAACGTAGTAGCCGCCTATGCGGCTGAAGATAGCAGTAGCCTTTCCACGCATCTAGTACCGTTTTTCTGGTGTATGCAGGTAACATTGATTGAATGGTAATGAGGTGTGATGCATTTTCTTCCTAGTGGCATAATCCAACTTCTGTAGATCCACCGTATACCTGGGGGACCCGTCCTTTTTAGGCGTGACCACGATTCTTGAACATCATTTAGTCGGTGTGCTTATTGATACCAGTTCTATTATTCCCAGTGCGACGTCTCTGTCTATATCCTGCTTCACTTTTTCCTTCCAATGATGGGGAACAGGTATTGGCATGTGAATTACTGTTGGTGTTACTTCTGGGAAGAATTTTATTTCTAAGCTTTTACCCACCATTATCTGTAGTGGTTGATGTAGAAACATGTTGAACGCACTTGAGTTAAAGTGTTCCTTTAGCCATTGTTCCAATTCTTGTCTGTTGAATTCTGGTTGGCTTAAATGGGATGTTTTCTGTTTTTTTTTGGAACAAACATTCTGCATGCGGATCCACATGGAGCTAATTCTCCTATATTTCTTCAAGAGTTAATCTGTGATACTAAAGACGGGAAATTGGAAGGTAATAAGTTTAGCTCTTTAAAGCCTGTTTAAAACCCAGGGATGTTTTCTGACTCATACAGACCCTGTTGTGTCTCTTTTGTTCCCACCTTTCCGCACAGAAACAAAACACTTCTAATGTGTAACCAACTGTCCATTATACCCCGCGTCCGATGAGTGGTTGACATGAGATATCTGTTTGGATATCCCAGGAGTTTCTTGATTTCTAGCCCATTCGATCATGTCTGAGACCCTGTGTTTGCAAAAGCAAAGCAGAGATCTGATAACTGTGCTGGCTGACCAGTTTCCTCCATATATCTCCAAATCTTGCATGTGTTTCTAGCATCATAGTTACCTCCATTGTAACTGAGGGGGTAACTCTTGAGCACACACCTGAAATTGCTCCCCATCTCACTCAAGATGAGGTACACTCGCTGGCTGTGTCTTATCATGATGTGAGCAGAAAAATTATCCGAGGTACAATTAGTGAATATAACCATGAGAACTTCTGCTCTAATGTAGTAAGTGAAGCTACCTCTGCCAGTACACTTCTTTTGGTATTTTGCAGCCCAGCTATCATCTGCCTGACAACCATATAGTCTGAATAGTCAACTTGCTGCCGGCAAGTTTATTGATTCGGACATTGAATTCGAAATTCACAAAATTTGGCTTGGCCATGCATTCTCAATAAAAAATGAGCTACTGCCTCATACTCTTTCTGTTTCATGGAGAGGAATTTCTGTCAGTGGACTTCTTTGTGCAATCCTCTCACAGCCACCAGTTGTATCTGACAAAGAATTTGCTCCTCTGAGACAGAACTAAGCCTTTCTGACCCTACATGTTTAAAAAGTAACATGTTTGTTTTGTTTTGATTTCTCCCATAGTTAGTTTTGGATTATGGCTGGGTCTTTCAATCTTTATACCTCTTTGAATCACACCCAGATGTCCAAAAATAACGCTCATTCTCTGTCAGTAGTATTTAGTCTTATCGAGTGTCGTTTCATTTTTTTCTTCGCAACATGGTTACTTCTTGTTCAGAGGAGATCATCCCTGGTTGCCTCATTATTAATTTGAGTGACCTAAATTATGAGCTGAAAAAAATTGAACTCTTATTTGTTTTTCTGTTTGCTTGGAACATGCTAAACTGTGCGATCAAAAAATGAACGAATCTTTTAGTAAACCACACAAGCTTTCTTTTTTTTATTTAGTTTGAGCGTCCTAAATTATGAGAACAAAAAATGAACTAATCTTTTACTATGCGAGACAAGCTTTTTTTCTTTTATGTTTGGTTTGAGCGTCCTAAATTATGACATGAAAAAAATGAACTAACTATGCAAGACAAGCTTTCTTTTCTTTTATGTTTGGTTTGAGCGTCCTATATTATGAGAGGATCAACCGACTTCTCCGTCGGATACATAAACATTGTTATTTTCTTGTTAGTTATTTTTGGATGCACTCACTTAATCCGTTCAATGCTTTAGGTTTTTTTTCTTTTTTTTTTCTTTTTAAATTAGGGGAATTTCTTTAAGGCGACGATGTCTTGTGTGTGTGTGTGTGTGTGTGTGTGTGTGTGTGTGTGTGTGTGTGCGTGCGTGCGAATTAGCAAAAAAAAAAAAGAAGCCCCTGTTAGGAATTATAACACCGGTGAAAAAGGAAAGTACTGACAAAAGCGCACAGAATAGATTACGTTTAAACATTTACCAACAAAACCGGAGTATCCAACAATGAAAATAAGTTACCTACTTGGCATCATTTATTCCCTGAAAAATCAGTGATTTATCAAATAAATAATTCTTTAGATTTCCTTAGAGACTGTTCCATGTCGCCTTTAAAAACATAAATAACGGTTATTGTTTAATTTAAATAAACTGCAACGAACAACAAATCCAGGTAGGTAGAAGAGTAAATTATCTAGCTTTTGACACTTGCCAAAACGGTTACTTGCTACTTTTAGTTATTTTTGAATGCACTAATTTTACTTTCTTTTTTTTAAGTTAGGGTATTTTTTTCTTTATTCAACAGTGTTTTTTTCTTTGTGTGTGTGTGAGTGTGAGTGTGTTTGTGTGTGTGTGCGTCTGTGTGCGTCTGTATGTATGTAATTATTTTTCTTTCAAATTTATAAAATTCGAGAGTCAATAGAAGTTTTGCCAAAATGAAACTCAATTTCGTATAATTAAAATAGTTAAATATTGCCAAACAGTAATAGTAACAAAAAGAATAGTTACTTAATGGCAGAGGACAGACATAGACACAAGTTTCGCTTTAGTTCTACCACACTGCATTGGGAAAAAAACTTTTTTTTCTATAGGGGAGGGTAATTTTCACATTAGGTCCACCTCTACAGTTTTTTGTAAAATGACTTTTAAAGGTTTTCGACTATGCTGATTAAGAAAATCCCATTGTAATTTTGATGGGGTAAGTACTTTTAGAGATCACTGGCTGCCAGGTTTGTGCAGATGCGCGATAAACAATTATACTTCTCTACTACTGACACTGCAACACCCATTTTTTTCTTTTTTTTTTGCATTTGTGGGTGGGGAAACGATTTTAATGGTAAAATTTGGGAGAATTATTTCCCCCCATCCAAAAAGAAAAGGCGGTTGTCTACTCCGAGAGCAGTTCTAAACATGAGGATGTTGGGAGTGTCTATTCCGAAAGCCGTTCTTACCATAGTGAGTTTGGGATATCTATTCCGAAGACCGTTCTTAATATGGGGAGTTCGAGATGTCTATTCCAAACGCTGATCTTAACATGACAATACTCAAGGAAGTGAAGTGAAAAAAGTCGTATGTTTTTACACGTTAATATAAGACGATATCAAATTGGAATTTAATTTAATACTATTAGTTGAAGTGTTAAAAAGAAAAATAAGACTTGAATAACAAACGAAAACAACTAGGTCTGATTTTTATCACTCTAAACAGTGAATCTAAAACTTCTGTTTTTACTTTCTGTTATTATTCTGATGGGCCATTTTTCGTAATTTGATTAATTAATTCTGATTCACGCATTCCCTTCATTGCTTTTCTAAGATTCAAACAGTACCTGCAGTGAGAGCCAGATTATTACATTTCAGTCACGGCCGCCAGTGTCCACAGTTGTTCAGATATGACAGTGGCCACCAATAACAATCACAGTTTACTTTTTTTACGAGGTGGGGGGGGGGCAAGCTTCCACTGGGTAACGCCGGTTACCGGGTCCTGCTAGTATGTCAAATATTAGCAAAAATAAATATTTGTTTTTCTTTTTTAATGTTTTTCATATCAATATTGAATTCATCTTGAATTTCAATTCAAGCAAGTGTTTTTTTTATAGTTTTATCTTCAAAATTACAATCAAACTTCCAACTTGAAACAGACATGAACAAAACCACCAGTATTATTTTTTTAAAATACCAAACAATTACTAGATCAAAGATTAAATAATTTAAAGAGGGAAATTACTACCGTCGTATGTCTACATGTAGCATGTAACCGTTCTTTTGAAAACGCCCTGTTTATCTGCTTAGGCTTGACTAACACCTCTGACGTTAGTAGATAAACAAGACGTCTTGAACAAGCTTGCTTTACGGAGATCGTGGCTTGTCTCACTTGACTTGGATCCGTCACGATTTTCAATTTTGAAATAGACTTTTCATTGCTAAATGCAGAGATTAAAAACGCATTAAAATAAAATTGGATAGTATGAAACGCGTGTACAAATAGAAAATATTGTTCAGTGTTGACAATTTTGGATCATAATTAAAAATATTAATGTCATAAATGCTGTATTTTATTGAATACACACACACACATACACACACATACACACACACACGCGCTCGTGTGTGTGTATACCAAGGTCATTCTGAAAGTAAGACATCCTATTTTTTTTACTCAAAAACTAAAACATCGATGAGCTACGAAAATTGGAGTGGCACCATTAACAATAGCGAGCTTTTGTGTCCCAGAATTTATTTTCCGTTATAGTCACTACCATTTCTAATGCACTTACGGTGCCAAGCTTATCAAAACCCTTTACTCCAGCAAAGCAACTGGCACTAACAGCATTCCAATTATAGTGCTGATGAAGCTTCAATCAGAACTGGTTCCCATACTTACAAAGCTGTTTAAACGTTGTCTTAAGGAGAAAAACTTCCACACACTTGAAAACTTCATTAGTTTGTCCCGTATTTAAAAAATCAGAAGAATGTTCATCTTCATATCAGTAAAAACCAATCAGTTTCCTGTGTGTTATGAGTAAGCTGCTGGAAGCTGTGTTAAATATAGAAATGATCAACTACCTCAGCCAAAAATACCCCAACTCAGTGACATGCAATATGGCTTCCGTTCTGCTAAATCTACAGCTAATACAGGATAAGTAAATCTTTCGGTAGGGCTTCGTTTCTTGAGCAATTGCTCTTGACATATAAATAGCTTTTGATAGAGTATGGCATAAAAGTCTGCTTCACAAGATTTCTAGCTACGGAATTGCTGGAAATGTCCTCTCAGTTATTAAATTGCTTCTCTCTGATAGCTTTATATGTGTAGTGGTTGATGGGCAGAAATCAGAAGTATAGTATCGACGCTGGTGTTGGTCAGAGTTCTATCCTGGGCCCAATCCTCTTCCTGAAATTCATCAATGATCCCCCAAATCACACTCCTAAATCATTCATAGACATCAATACAGACAACATCTACAGCAACGCTTCAAAGGCCGGCAATGGCCGAGAACTTTCTGATTCTCTCTCTTCTGATCTGGGCCATATGATGCAATGTGGAAAGAGGTGGCTGGTTAATTTTAATGCATCAAAAACCAAGCTTGTCTCTTTCCACTAATAACACTCTGACCCCAATCTGGTTCCAATTGAAATGAATGGCTATCGTCTTAGGGAAATCTCGAGCTTTGACAGGCTTCTGGTTCTGACCTTCACTCCTGATCTGAAATGGAGCACATACATCAAATCCGTTGTCAAGATCGCCGGAAAAATGGTTGGATCATTGAACTGATCCAATAGATATCTCACTTCTGATGAAATCCTCTATCTGTATAAGAACCAAGTACGACCTAGAATAGAGTACTATTGCCATATCTGGGCTGCAGCTGCTCGGACTACACTTTCCTGCCTTAAAACCACTTTAAGTAATAAAGTAATGGTGAGTAATGTCTTTTTCTCTCTCCTGCAGCCTCTTCCCTACAGAAAAAAACGTTGCTAGTCTGTTTCTGCTCTATCGTTATTTTCATGGCGACTGCTCGTCTGAGCCCCAATCTATGGTTCTCCCTCGTCAAACTTTAATAAAAAACACTCGCCAAGCTACAACCACTATCAACAATTTCCTCCACTCTCTATCTGTGCTCTATCTTCACCTCCAACTAAATGTGGATTCTATGAATAAGCTTCTTTCCTAGAACTGCCTGTCTGTCAAACTTTGTTCTGTTATCCCACCTTCCAGCTGACTAAATATGGTTGTATTCGAGTCTAGTGTAAACAGGTTTTTGCTGCGACGTCCTCCGAAATAATCAAATTATACAAAATTCCGGCTACAAACGATTACTAGACTGTTGTTCTGACGACTACCGTACACCGGTTAATTTTATCCTCGAGAGGCCTTCCGGTCTTAATAATGTGGTAACCCCCTGCAAAAAAAACTTTTGCTAGTGATGAACGAGAGCCTTGATACCTCCACCATAAAAGTCTAGAGTGTGCTTTGTCACTTATATCTCTACCGACAATCTGAAGTTAAAGAACCCATATACTAACTTTGCTATCAACTGCATTGGCTTCATAAACGTTCAACAGGCGCCAATAAATGTTGATCGTTTTTTTTCTGCATGGAGAAATTTAATTACGCATCTCTGCTTCTAACGCACGTTTGTTGCTTTTTTAGAATCTCACACCGTCAATATGTGCAACATAGATTAAACTTTCAGTGTAAGAAAAAAGACTACGCGTGACCCGTTGGGTCAGTATATGTTATAGCTAGCTATGGAATAGTAAGTAAACAGAATTAATGTATAAAAGTGCAAATGATTATACAGAATTAATGTACACAGCGCAAAAATTAAATGCACATGCGTGCAAAAGCAAATGTGGCGACCAGTGAAAACGACACGTGATTTCACACGCACGCAAAAAAAAAAAAATAAATAAAAAATAAATGAATGCACACACGCACGAAAGCAAACATTGTGACCAGCAAAAACAATACGAAATACAGTGAATAATAAAAGTCTTAACATCATTGCTCTTAGATTAAATGAAAAATATTTTCAATAAAATAGGTGTAATCCGTTGAAAAAAAAAAGAAAGAAAAAATACAAGGAGAGAGTATACATTGTACAGGTCCAACCTAGTTTTTTGGTGTACATTAACAGTTTTAAAAATATCAAGAAATAATAATTAACTGATTAAGTAATATTAACGGTGAGGACTTTTCATAGTAAATCTTCAAAAAAAAAAAAAAAAAAAAAAAATTGAAAACTCCTCATCACACACGTTTGGAAATGTTTCTAGGTATTTTTAAAATGTTTGGAACTTCACTCCACCTCCACCCCATTTTCACTTTCTGTCCCTACCCTCGCCATTAAACTTTAAAACCATGCTAACGAGTAAATGCTACGTCGCTAAGAAGCGGGGTCTCAATTTACGTAAAATTTATATAAAGAAAAATAGTCTGCCACGCTAAAATGTTAAATTTTCATTATTAAAAAGAAGTCCTTCTTTTGAAGGTCATGGTTATGTCGTAAAAATATTTTTTTAAATATGTAAATTAATCAAGTAGTTTTTTCATTAGAAAAACATATTTGCTTTTTTTTTTTTTTTTTTTGAACATAATTCCAACTTGCAATGAAAAATACAACTAAAATACTCGTTAATAAATAATTTAGGATATGAAAAACGTAGTTATTTTTTCTTAAATCACGTACTAGTTTTAATCATGCACAACTTTGGTAAACAAAATATTTTTAAAAACATGTAGGTGCACCTGAAAAATCGGCACCCCATTAAAATATTTTCCTTTTCGTCTTTTTTCAACTATTTCTGCTGATTATTGGACACTAAACTACCAGATTATAAAACAATTAATAAAATCAATATTTAAAGATTTGAAAAGGTGTCCAGGTTAACATACAACTTTCTAGTAAATCGATCCCCCAGTTCCAGAACCGATTTATAGCCCCGATTTTACGTTGGCTCATTGAGCCCCCCCCTTGTTATTATTATTATTTTGTTTTGTTTTATTTATTTTATTTTGCGACTTTGCGTTTTGAGAAAAGTCCGGTGTCCCGCCCCTCTTTCATTATTTTTCATTTAGTCTACCCGTTGGCCCTTAAGGGGTAAGATAAAATTGTTCAAAAGAAAAAGTGATTTTGACATTATAATATCTTTTATTGTCTTGAGAACGAAGAAAATAAAACTCAATACGCCTCCAGAGACCTACTGCAAGCACTAATTAAAATTAGGGAGGCTCTATTAAAAGCACTTCTGAAATCAAGGTTCTAACTCCCCCTCCTCGAAGAGAAAATAGTAGTAAATATGATTATAAAAATTATTGTAGTTATATATTGTCTATTTATATTTAAATCGTTCCTTTTTTTAACTCAAGAGGGTTAAATTACTTTTTTTTTGTAAAGAAAACACGTTAAATAAGTTAAAACAAAAACATATTGTTGATCTTTTCTATTCTTTGAATAGCAACAGTGGCTTTTAACATCGGACTTAAGACAGGGCGGCCATAAAATAGGTACGCAGACGAATTTTTTGAAACCGGAAGTCACAAACCGGGTGGACGACTTTAATGCCCAATCAATCAAGCAAGCAAGCAAGCAAGCTGATCTGAGTGTTATATATATATATATATATATATATATATATATATATATATATATATATATGTGTGTGTGTGTGTGTGTGTGTGTATATATATGTATATATATGCATATATATATATATATATATATGCATATATATACATATATATATGCATATATATATATATATGCATATATATATATATATATATATATATATATATATATATATATATATATATACTAGCAAAAGTACCCGTCGTTGACTGGGTTCAAAAACAGCCTACAGAAAATGGACTCTGATTTATGAAAGTATGATTGGTTATGAAAAGGAAGGGTTGTAAAGAGATAGCGTTGAATTTGGAGGTATCAAAACCAAAGCAAAATATGATGAAAGTAAAAATGAAATAGATAAATCTCATAATTTATTATACCATACCTGTTCACACTGAAACACTTATCACAATATTCTGTGGATCTACATTAAAAAACCTTGTTAAACTTTGTGACATATTTCCATTCTATGGATGTCAGGCGCGAACAAACGCCCCATAATTTTATTATGCCATATTTCTTCAAACTGAAACATAATTATCAAAGTATACTTACGCAGATATATATGAAAAGTCTTGAGTAAAGTTTGTGCCTATTTCCATTCTATGAAGGCCAGGCGCGAACGCAGACCCCACAATTTTATTATACCATCCCTATTTAAGTTAAAACATACTTATCCAAGTATTCTTATGTCCATCTATATCAAAAACACTTGTAAACGTTTTTTTTTTTTAATTTTTTCATTTCTTATTTCCATACTTTGTGGACCAGGCGCGAACGTAGACCCCACAATTTTAATGAACCACCGTTCTGTCAAATCAAACATACCCATTTCTGTGTCTCGATACATCTTCTATCATTATATGTAATCAGTTTTTTTAAAATAGTCAACCATATACGAGCCTATTCGTGACCACACACACACACACACACACACACACACACACATTCAGCTTTATATTTTTGAGAATATATATATATATATATATATATATATATATATATATATATATATATATATATATAGTGGGTAGCAAAAGTATTTCGTACATTGGGTTTTTCATATTTCTCCAAAGAAATATCAAGTTTATTTGAATGAAATTTACACTCTATCTCTGAAGAGATATTATCTATCTAAAAATAAAAGGGAAAGTAACATATATTTAGTTGACAAATAATAAGGAAAAAATAAATTACCAAATTATGCAAAATTATGTAACACATCTATTAATATTTAGTTGTATATCCTCTGTCCAGACGCTTTTGATAACTGCCTACTAGTTTCTTACAAACACTTGCTAATAGTTTCAGACATTCTTCTTCGCAAACCTTTTTTCAATTCCTTCATATTCTTGGGATCTCTTGCATGCACCCTTAACTTAAAAGTTTTCCAAAGATGTTTGATGGGATTTAGGTCGGGTAACTGGCTAGGCCACTGTAGAACACTAATCCCATTATCTTTAAACCATTTCATAGTTATTTTAGCCTTGTGCTTGGGATCATTGTCTAGTCAGAAAATAAAAACCCGACGGCCCAATACGAAATCTGTGGCGCTATTGAATAGATGCGTTGACAAAATGTTCTCATATTTTGCTGCATTCATTTTACCTTCTATGTTTAAAATTCCTCAAACTGTATTTGCAGAAAAGCAGCCCCAAATTACCACACTTCCATCTCCAAATTTTACTGTGGGAATAGTAGTAGATGATTTAAATTTTGTGCCCTTCTTTCTCCATACACGGGTGTGCATGTTTCTTCCAAAAAGCTCAATGTTAGTTTTGATCTGGCGAAATTACTTTGTTCTAGAAGTCATCCGATTCACATTGATATTCATAAACAAATTTCAAACGGTCTTTCACGCGTCTCGTACTCAATCTCGGTGATTTAGAATACAGACCTGTACGATTCAATGATCCCTTGATTGTATCCTTGCTTACTTCAATACCGACTTTCTGCAAATCCTTCTGAATTTCTGAACGAGTCAGAAATGGTTCTTTCTTCACGTTACGAGCAATGCAACGAGCAATAACATAATTCAATTTACATATACGACCATTTCTTTGGTAATTTTTAGAATTACTACCCGTTGTTTTCCAATTTCTCACGACAGTACTCACCACCAAATTTTGTCTTGGAGCTATTTTCCTGTATCTCTTTCAATCTTTATACTTTGCCATGATTTACTGACGCATATCATTAGTCAATTCTTTGTTGTAACCATTTTAAAACAGTAATGAAAGAGGCAACCAACGCGGTGTCAGAGCTGTTATCAACTGACCTATAAGAAGCCCAAACCCTGGAATGCCATCTGATTGGTTTAAATATTGTAGCAAGATGAAATGACTACTTAAGAGTAATATTTGACAGTGTGTTAAATACTTTTGCATATGAGTAATTTGATTTTTTGTTAATAAATTTTTGTCAACTAAGTATATTCTTATTTCCGTTTTATTTTTAGATTGATGATATGTGTTCAAAGATTGAGTGTAAGTTTCATTCAAATTAACTTGATTTTTCTTGAGAAATACGAAAAAAACACTGTATCAAATACTTTTGTTACCCACTGCATATAAGAGGAGACGCTGTACACCGATTTTAATTATCAATAAAGTTAACAAAAATCGATACACACACACACACACACACACACACACACACACACATATATATATATATATATATATATATATATATATATATATATATATATATATTAAAAAGAACGGATTTTTTTTGTTTCATTATTTTCTTTTTTACCTTCTTGCAATTTCCGAATTTTTTAAAAATATTTTTATCAAAGATGTATAAGTTGGATCCATATGTTTGTTTTTGTATAGCAAGCGCTTTCGACTCGAACATTGTCAGCATCCTTAGACAGATTATGTAATTTAGGTTCTTAAAATTACCTTTTAAAATTACGTTTATATATTTTGTCATGGTCATATTTAACAACTTTTACATGGCCATCATTGAAAAGAAAATATTCAATTCAACAAAAAACTTTCATTTTTGTTAAGTATGTTGATGATATATTAATGCTTGCTAATAACATTAAAGAAATATTTGATTTTAAAAGTACATTTCAAACTAATTCAGTCCTTACCTTTACTTATGGTCTAAATACTAATAACAAAAGCTATTTTTAGACGTTATCATTTATTCAGCTAGCGATTAATTTATCACGTCCGTGTTAAAACAAACCTACATCCGTTGATTTCAACATCTTAATTTTTTTAGTTCTTAAATGACAAAAGTGAATTCCCGTTTCGTTACAAAATCGCAATAAAAAATCTCATATATTGCGCGAAAGTGACTTCTTCAAACGAAAATATTCTTCAGCAAACTAAAAAATATAAAACAGATCGCAATCAATAACTCTCTAGTCGATAAACAAATTAAACAAATTAAATTAAATTAAACAAATATTAGCAATTTAAATAAAGCTGTTAATATTCAACAAGAAAATAATCTTCAACTAGTTAACATATTTTACCGCAGTCAGCTAGATGAAAAGTCAAAAACTGATTAAAATGTTTTCAAAAATATAATTCGCACACACGTCTTCCAACAATCATAAAAAAATCAAGTTTATCATCTATTATAAAAAGAAACTACATAGGACTAACCTTGTAATCAATAACACCACTCTACAGACAAATAACTTGCTAGAAAAAACAATGTCATTTATCAATTAATTGTCCTCTAGGAGAATGTATCTCTAACACTGCTTACTACATTGGCTATACTACTAACACGTTGTCACGAAAACTAAACCTGAAACTCCCCGACACTAGTTCAATATCACGGCACTTATTAAAAAAACATGGTTGCCATCATTCCTAATTCCGAAGAATCATACTTGAAAATACAAAGATTCTACACAGCGATACTAATATAAAGAAACTAAAAAATACTGGAAGGTTTACATATAACAGCAAAACAACCTCAAACCTTATGAATGCAGTCGGAACATTTTAAAATGCTTAGGTTCGTAAATTCTAAATAATATGTATATATAAAAAATACAAATGTAATTTAACTCAATATAATATTAATACTAACCTCGCCAGTTAAAAAATTTTCCACGCATTTGATTAATCAGCCCAACACGTGACGATGACGAAATATATACATTTTACCACACGTAATACCAAACGTAATTTTTAAAAGGTAATTTTAAGAACCTAAATGACATAATATGCTAAAGGATGACGAAAATGTTCCAGTCGAAAGCGCCTGTTATCTATCTATCTATCTATCTATCTATCTATCTATCTATCTATCTATCTATCTTATAAAAGTGAAAATGTGTGTGTGACTGTCTGTCTGTGTACATTTCCCTCTATAATAACTCTGTCAAGTTTCGGTCTACAGACTGGAAATTTGGCATAAGGGGTATTGAGATTTAGGAAAATCTTTTTGATCGATTTTCGGCCACAAATTTTGCTGTCAAGTGGTCAAAGTTCAATGATTTGACCTTTGAAAATTCTACCAAACTCATCCGACAATTTTGGGTTTAAACACTTGAACCTTTTGATATAGGTTCTTTGGACATGGATCAAACTTTTTAATTTGATTTGAGCCCAAAACAATAAATGCTAAGGAGCCCTAATTGGGGTCAAATTAAAAAAAAAATTACCTCTGCGGTCTCTACCAAATTACTCAGCTAATTTTTGGTCTAAATATTTGAAATTTGACATAAAGTGTATTCAGATACAGGGCAAGCTTTTTAATCGTTTGTTTCCCTGAAAATTGGCTTCCAATGGTTCAAAGTTCAAAAGTTTTACCTTCGCAGTTTCTAGCAAACTATTAAGCCAATTTTTGGTCTAAACTTTTGGAATTTTAGATAAAGGGTATTCAGACCTGCAGCAAGATTTCAAATTAGTTTTTTAGCGAAAATTTTGCTGGCAAGAGGTCAAAGTTTACAAAGTTAACCTTTGCAGACTCTACCAAACTCTTCCGCCAATTTTGGGTCTAAACACTTGAAATTTTAGGTGTAGGTTACCTGGACATGGATGAAACATTTTTATTTCATTTGAGTCCAAAACAATAAATGTTAAGGAGGTCAAAATCGGGGTCAAAGTTAAAAAAAATGACGTCTGTTGTCTTTACCAACTTTTCTTCATGATAGTTCAGAAAACCTATTATATAAAAAAGCATTATCGTACATATCACACTTTTTAATATATACATATGCACATAAAGTTATGAACAGTACATAGGGATCGGGCAAAGCCGGCAGGAACTGCAAGTATACCTATAAAAGTGAATGTGTGTGTGTGTGCGTGCGCGCGGATGTGTGTGTGTGTGTGTGTGTGTGTGTGTGTGTGCATTTCCATACACAAAAACTCTATCAATTTTCTACAAACTCGAGATTTGACATAACGGGTATTGAGGTTTTTTTGATCGGTTTTCGTCCAGAAATTATGCTGGTAAGGGGTAAAGTTCAACGATTTGACCTACCAAACTCCTCCGCCAATTTTGGGTCTAAACACTTGAAATTTTTTATATAAGTCCTTTGGACATGGATTTAACTTTTTAATTTGATTTGAGTTCTAAACAATAAATGTTAACGATTCATAATTGAGTTCAAAGTTTAGAAAAATTGACCTCTGCGGTCTCTACCAAATTACTCAGCCAATTTTTGGTCTAACCTTTTTAAATTTGACATAAAGTGTATTCAGACATGTGGCAAGCTTTTTAATCGTTTTTTTTTCTGAAAATTTGGATTTCACGCTGTAAAAGTTCCAAAGATTTTATCTTTGCGGTCTCTAGCAAGCTATTCAGCCAATTTGGAGTCTAAACATTTGAAATTTTCATAAAGAGTATTCAGACCTGCAGCAAGCTTTTAAATCTGTTTTGGGGCAAAAATTTGGTTGGCAAGAGGTCAAAGGTTACAGAGTTGACCTTTGCAGACTCTACCAAACTCCTCCGCCAATTTTGGGCTTAAACACTTGAAATTTTAGATGTAGGTCACTTGGACATAGGTCAAACATTTTAATTCAATTTGAGCCCAAAGCAATAAATGTTAAGGGGTGAAAATTGGGGTCAAATTTTAAAAACATTGACGTCCGCGGTCTCTATCATATTTTATCTATGCTAGTTAAGGAAGCCTATTATATGGAAAGGTTTTACCGTATATATTCACAATTTTTAATATATACATATGCACATAATATTATGAACAGTACACAGAACCCGAGCAAAGGCAGGCGGGATAAGTATATCTATAAAAGTGAATATGTCTGTGCGTGTGTGTGTGTGTGTCTGTGTGTGTGTCTGTGTCTGTGTACATTTCCATACTAAATAACTCTGTTAATTTTCAGTCTAGAGACTCGAGATTTGACATAAGAATTACTGAAATTTGAGAAAATAGTTTTAATCGGTTTTCGGGCAGAAATTTAGCTGTCAAGAGGTAAAAATTCAACGATTTGACCTTTGAAAACTATCAAACTCCTCCACCAACTTTTTGTTTAAACACTTGAAATTTTAAATATAGGTTACTTGGACATGAATCAAACTTTATAATTTGATTAGAGCGCCCTCCCCTCCCCCAAAAATGTGAAGGGGTCAATATTGAGGTCAACTTTAAAAAAGAAATTACGTCTGTAGACTCTACCAAATTACTCAGCCAATTTATGGTCTGAACATTTGAAATTTTACATAAAAGGTATTCAGAGATAGGGCAAGCTTTTTAATCAATTTGGGTCGAAAATTTGAGCTGCCAAGGGGTCAAAATTCGAAATATTTCACCATTGCGGTGTCTAGCAAACTATTTAGCCAATTTTGGGTCTAAACATTTAAAACTTATACATAGTGGGTATTCAGACATGCGGCAAGCATTGAAACCAGTGTTTGGATGAAAATTTGGCTGCCAAAACATAAAAGTTGAAAGAGTTTACCTTTGTAGATTCTACCAAATTTATCTGCCAATTTTGCATATAAAGACTTGAAATTTTAGATGTACGTAGCTTGGACATGGGTAAAACTTTGTATTTTGATTTGAGACCAGAATAATAAATGTTAAAGGGGCAAAGTTGGGATCAAAGTTTAAAAAATAATTGATCTCTGCGGTCTCTACGACATTACTCAGATAATTGTTTGTCTAAACATTTGAAATCTTCGGACATGCGGAAAGCATTTTAATCAGTTGTGGGTCGGAAATTTGGCTGCCAAAAGGTCAAAGTTGAAAGAGTTGACCTTTGCAGATCCACCAATTTTTGGTCTAAAGATTTGAAATTTTAGATGCAGGTAACTTGGACATGGGTCAAACTTTGTATTTTGATTTGAGACCGGAATAATAAATGTTAAGGGGTCAAAATTGGGGTCAAAGTTTTTTAAAAATTACCTCTGCGGTCTCTACGAAATTACTCAAACAAACTCAGTCCAAAGCAGATAAAAGCATTTGTGAAGAGATCAATCACTGCATATCAACTGAGGAGTGTGTTATCAGGTCAGCATCATCAGCATAAAACAGCTTCCTAACAAGTCCATCACTAACAAGTGTTTTGGTTTGGAATCTGCTGAAGTTGAACACCTTTCCAGTCATTGAGAATCTAATATAAACACCCATATCGCAATCATGGAAACCATACCAGAGCACAGCAGTCAGATAAAGCGAAAACAATGGTGCAGCTAAATCACTCTATTATCAATAGAGACTTCTTCTGATAGCCGACTATTAAAGTCGATGCGACCGTTCATATTATGATGCAGTTGCTTGAACTTTTCCATCAAAGCAGATGTACAGCCAAATTTTCCCAACACTTTCCAGAGAGCCTCACGGTTGACTGTGTCAAATGCCTTGGTTTAGTCCACAAACACCTGGCAAAGAGACAAAGGCTGCTCAATACACTTTTCCAAAAGTTGTCTAGCAGAAAATACTATATCAACGGTCCCTCATCCACCTCTAAAACCATACTGGGACTCCGGAACGATATCAGGACATGCATACTTCTCCAATCGGCTTAGTAAGAGCCATGCAAATACCTTTCCAACTCCAGTCAGCAGCAAGATACCGCGATAATTTCCACAATCAGACCTTGCACTCTTTCCTTTGTACAAGACAATCAGAATGGCAACTATCCAGTCTAAGGCAACCAGGTTACCCTGCCATACAGACAGTATCAAAGAGTGGACCGCACATTGTACATTGACACCACCATGTTTCAACAGCTCAACAGGGATACCATCCAGCCCAGGGGCTTTGTTCGAGTTTATCTGTTTTATGCAAACTGTTTCCACGAGAATCGGTTCAGCATTAAGTTCCAGATGAAAGGAACACCGAGGGATACTTTCTATTGCAGCAACATCAACATTGGATGGGTTGTGAAAAAGATCACGAAAGTGTTCATGTCATCGATACATAATTTCATCTGAGGTTTTTAGCAAGGTTCTCTCATCCTTCACTTGGAGTAGTGTAGTTGAAGAGGATTTCGGACCATAAACCTGATAAAGCAAAGGTAGAATGTCTTGACATCTCTATGATTGTAGGCAGTCTGCATCTCCCTGAAGAGGTCAGACCGCCATTTGTTTTTATTTGGTGCACACAACACTGAACCTCACTCTGCATAGAAGATAAGTGAGAAGCAAGAGCTGGCTTGTTCAGAGATGAAGAGTAGAGAAGTTTTAAATGAGCTTTCCACTTTCTATCAATTTGAAAGTTAATTAGATTGGAGTTATTAGCGAACGAATCCCGATATCTGGAAACATTCAATCCAAGAGATTCAACACCTTTTTGGTATATTGTATCTCTTACTGTCTCCCAACCACATTCTGAGAAATTCACCTGGTTAAAAGCAGATTTCAAGGAACTTCGTACGACTGGATCCTTCAATTTAGAGACATCAATATGCTTAGCCACTTTAACTCCATTGAAATGGCTTTTCTTATGAATTATAATTTTGAGTTTAGCTCTGACCACTAAATGATCAGTACAACAGTCGGTACTACGCAGTGCTCTAACTTTGCAAAAATTTCCAAGATCACCACGTCTACACAGTATGTAATCAAGTAAATGGTCATGTTTAGACTGGGGATGGAACGAGGTCTCCTTGTTTTTCTGTTGAGAAAAGTGTTGGTTATAATAAGATTTTGTTCGCTGCAGAGATGGAGGAGCAGCAGACCATTTGAATTGACTCTGCCAATGCCATATAGATGCAATGGAGACCAATTCTCATTGTCTGATCCAACCCATGCATTGAAGTCACAAAGAACCACCAAACTCTCAGCACTTGGCAAACAAGTGATAATAGATCTAAGCATATTATATAAGAGAGTAATATTGTCTTCAGATGATGTAAGAATCGGCGCATAGACAGAAAGAACATTCATGCAGCAAGGGGATTTCTCAATCTCATTGCTCGATCATTCATGCCAACTGGCTGCTCGATCTTGTCAATGAAGGAGTTCTTAACAGCAAAGCCCACACAAGCCTCATGCCTCTCCTTTTCAGATCTACAAGACCAGAATATCGTGTAGCCTGACTCACACTCAATTAGTTAATCCTCACCTGCGAAACACATCTCAGAAGGTGCAGCAATGTCTGCATTGTATCTTTGCAATTCCTTAGCCAAAATTGCATTCTTCCATTCTAGTCTTTTACCATTGTCAATTAATGATCTCACATTCCAGCAACAGAGCTGGAGTGTCGTTTAGCATAATATTTTCTGTTTCTGTCCCTTCTAATATGAACAGCCGTCAGCCGTAGGTTGTTGACTAGCAGGTCAAAGGCAGCTTTGTTAAAGACGAACTTTCTTGTCTCCTCCCAAATTCTTGGGTGAGCAGTTCTATCCTGAAAAGCCTGGTCAGTCAAAAATAGCTCCACCGAGCACACAACTGCCTAAGTACTGTTGCGAAAAGCAATGTTAAGATAGGCTTTTTGTCGTCTGTGTGCAAATCAGTTACTACATGTTTCCAGCCTGTCAGGCCTACATGCGTCAAAACTTTTCCATCGTCACAGGACTTCTTTTTTTGTTGACAAATGTCTGAGAAAGTATCTATACAAAAATGTGATTACAGAGTTTTAGCTTTATATGACAGCTTAGTCTCTCTCTCAGTTCAAAATGTTGAGATCCGGCAACAAGCAAGAGCAGGATAGCCAGCAACAAGTCAAACTGCAAACCAGCTTAATGCAGGTACTAGTCTTCCGCTTTATGTTTTTTTTTTTAAATCAGAGATTTGTTTCTCCTAAAGGGGTTGCCTTCAACACGGCTTACAGGACCCCTCTTCTTGACCCCAATGACATTGGATGCATATCTGGGACTTAGGTTAATGGGCAACAGAGCATACTCCACATGCCAGTGGATCATGCATTAGGGCCTAAGCTCTTCTGGATGTTTCTGTCAGGGTTAACTCATCCTTAGCCTTTGCTTAAAGGAAACTTAACCCACAAGGCAGTGGAGATCCAGTTATCTGTAGCAGGACACTCGCTGTCATCAGAGCCCTGTCTGCATGAAAGTTGTAATGATGTGCACATTGATTTGTCTGGAAGAAGCAGAGTATGTCACTAAGATATCAGTGTGCTTTCAACACACAACATACTAGACAGCATATGCATGCACATACACACGTACACACATATACCAACACATACATGTACACATACTCATGCATTGATCCCAGGTAGTACCTGTTAAGGTCCCAATATAGGTTACATAGAAACAGACTTATAAAAAAAATAAAGATATTCTATTTAAAAATTTTCTTCAAAATCACTGGATTCAGCATTAAATAACCTGAAAAAGGTTGATATGCCGTAAAACAAAAAACACCAACAACAACATACATACGCATACATACACATGCACACATATACGAACACACACATACATGTACATATGCATGTACATATACATGCATGTACACATATATGCGCACTTATATGCATGTACCCGGTCCTGAATATGACCTTAAACTATATCCGATGGTGATGCCCCAGCTTGTGGGCTTTGGGGAGTGTGGAGCCACCCTTTAATTGCCATTGCTACCAGGTCCACTCTGACCCGGAGTGGTAGTACTTTTTAGGATCTCAACTATGGGTTAAATAGAAACTGACTTTAAAAAAAACAAATATACTCTATTAAAAAATTTCTTTAAAATCACTGGATTCGGCATTAAATAACATGAAAAGGGTTGATATGCCGTAAAACAAAAACAAACAAAACAAAAAATATGCCTATACACACACATACACTCATACGTAAACATATAAATTTATATACATAAATGCATATACATATGCACATACATGCACACATACATGCACATACATATGTACACACACATGAATACACGCATGCACATAGGGGCACACATATGCACACACAATCACGCAAGTACATAAACATGTAAACATACACGAATACACATATACACGTGCATACATACACGCGCATATACATGCATGCTTGCATATATATATAACGCATCCAAATACATACATGCATGCACAAAAACATGCATGCATACACATGCACACACACATATATATGCATGCACACACACATGCATAATACTCACATGAACATACACACACAGACGTACGTATATACGCATGTACATACAAATACATATACACATGTGCACAAACACAGACATGTAGGTATATACATGAAGGAGCGTTTGAAACGGAAGAATTATTCAATGATCATGACGACGATGGTGATGATGGGTACAATTAAATTTTATTAAGCATGAATGAATAAAACAATCCACCACATGCGATACGTAGAACAGGCAGTCATCAGTTGTGGTGTTTATACAAGTTTCAAATTGAACTAGCATTTAAAACAGAAGAATTGCTCAATGATTGTGACGATGATTGTGATGATGGGTATAATTAAATTTTATTAAACCTGAATAAATAAAACAATCCAACACAAGCGATACGTAGAACAAGCGGTCATGAATTGCAGTGTTTGTACAACTTTCAAATGAAAGAGTGTTTAAAACAAAAGAATTCTCCAATGATTATGACGACGATGGTGATGATAGGTACAATTAAGTTAAGCATGAGTAAATAAAACAATTCAACACATACGAATTGAAGGAGCGGTTAAAACAGAAGAATTCCTCACTGACTATGACGAAGACATCAACAAGGGTTTTATCACTCAATACGGAAACCCTTCCTAGACTTTAGCCATCTAACTCTGTTCTGAGCTATTCGTTGTCATGTGGGACCCATGTGCTGTATCAGGTCGTCCCTTCATCTTGTTCTTGGTCTTTCCTTTGGCCTTTTATGTTCACCAGGTGTCCATTCCGTTGTCCTGATGGACCACCTGTTGTCATGTTGTCTTGTAACACCAAAGAGGGGCCACATCAGATCAGTAGGGTCGATGTGACGTTTTTTGTGTTAAATGTAATATTCAATCTCGGGCGAACGCCGGTTACAGAAAAAAATAAATTTTTTTTAGTTAATATTTTTATGTGTCAAAATCTTGTTGATCATACGGTCGGGGGATAAAAATAGAAATCGCATGCTAAACTTCAAAGCGAAAGATTACTTAAAACATTTTTTTAACCAAAATACGCTCACGTTTGCACTAAACGAGCCAACACAAAATATTCCGAAACAGACATTTGAAATGTCGGTCGGCTTGAAATGTGGTGTCTGACAGGTGAAATGTCGGATCGTTTTTGATCTGAGAAACACACACACACACACAAAACAGATCGGGCCTGATAAAGAATTAATGACGTCAGCCCAAGGTTCGACATGAATTGTTTTTCAATATGTATTATCTGAGAAAATTCAGAATGATAATATGTTTTGGGCGTAAATAAAATATTTTGTTGAAATACTCAATCTGCCGATGCACAAAGGACTTCAAAAGCAAGCCAGTGTTTATTTCCAATTATGACTTATCTAAAAATTGTTTTGGGCGCTAACGGGAATTCTGACATGTAAAGAATATTTTTTTTTAAAATCACACGGATGTTTTTACAAAACAAATAATTCCAAGAGGAAAAGGAGATCAAACGGATATTTTTAAATAGATAAAATCTGGTGATCTATTACAAGCTAAAAATAATATTTCCTCTGATTATCAGTTGATAATATGGAAAAAAATATTATCGAGAAGGCGGGGTCAGGCAAGTTGTGGAGGAGTCAATTTGATTTTGGAAATTGGGGGCGGAAAAATAATACCTGCCACAGGCCAAATTGACCAATGAGAAGGAATCAGGTGGATTGTTATCAATCAATTTGATTGGTCGAAGACGAACGTAGGCGTCGTCATTATTCAAGGGTTTTACTATATAAGATCTGTAAAACTCGATTTAATCAGATATAGAGAGAGATAGAAGAAGAGAGAAGACAGAGAGAGACCTATTGAGAGACAGAGATGAAGGTCTCGGCAGAGGAATCCAGCCACCCAACTTCTTTCTCCCCCTTGCTGGTCGCCAGAGAGCTCAATTTGCAACTTAATAGAATTCAGAGGACCTAGGAAGAGACCAGCCAGAACACCTTAACGATAATTACAACGGTCCGCGACTCCGACCGAGTATTTCAACAACAAGAAGCTCATTCACAAATATAATTGCTTGCTTCCATTTAATCTTCAATTGTACATACGTCTGTAGATAATCATTTATGAATTTCCTAAATACATTATATATCAACCAACCTCCGGAGTTTGTTTGCTGATGTGCTGTTGTTCCATGTAACTTTATTTCTTTTACTTGCCACTTGTGACCCCGTTCCCGTCAATGAACACCCAGTCAACAGGACGACCAACTAGACGATCAAGAAGAACAAGCCTTGAGGACCGTGTAACCGAGAAGAGTCCTCCAATGCCTTGACGAGGACTCACTGGGTTACGCGACGTACCAACGGTTGGCAGACCTGGTTGCCCAGTCGACATAATTAATTACCCGGTGACTAGGATAGTCATAATTGGGCATCGACCCAGGGTTAAGATCATAGCTGTACCGACCAGGTTGCAGATCATAACTGGGCCGCGATCAGAGGTTTAAGGTTGTGTAAGGTCACGTGTAAGGTCATAGTCTGGCTACGTGCCCTGACCATCTGTGTTTGGATTTTTTGATGGCAGTATTGATGTCAATAACTCTTGTTTGTTGGCGAATCTAGATGTTTGTCTTTTTGTCTTGTAGAGTGATGCTTAACATTATCCTTTTCACCTTCTTTTGTGCTACTGCCAAGATTTCACTTTGGTGAGAGGTGAGGGCCCATATTTCACTACCATATATCATCACAGCTAGTACATATTCATTGAAGATCTTCCCTTTGATTGACATATTTGCTTTTCAGCTTCTCATGATATTCTCCACTTTCTCACAAGCTGTCCATCCCAATGCTACTCTTCTCTTTATCCCAGAGAGGAAATCTCTATCTTTTGTAATTTTCTTTCCCAAGTAGATATAGCTTTCAACTTCTTCAATGGTCTTTCCAACAATAATTATTTGTGACTTGGCAGCGTGCTGGTTTAACATCACCTTGGTCTTCCCAAGATGCATGTTGAGGCCAACCGTTTCGCTCTTAGAGTGTATGTCGTTTAGAATGTCATTTAGTTCCTGAGGAGAATGTGCCTCAGTACTCTATCATCAGCGAAGATGAGATGTGACAAGTGTTCACCATTGATGTTGGCTCCCCTACCATCCCACTTAATCCGACTAATTATCACATCCTGGAAACAGGCAGTGAAGAGTTTGGGCGAGATGTTGTCACCTTGTCTTGCTCCCCACCTCCAGCTTGATCTTGTTGCTGTCACGAGGGAGCTTAAAAATAGAGGTAGCCCCACTATACAGGTCTTTCAACAAGGTGATGTATGTAGAGTCAAGTCCTTGGTTATCAAGGGTAGTTAACAGTGGATCAAACTCTATAGAGTCAAAAGCCTTTTCGTAATCCACAAAGGCAAAACACAGTGGGATCTTGTATTCATTGTCTTGCTCTTGCAGTTGACTGACAGCCTGTATATAGTCAATGGTGGAGTAACCTGCTCTGGAACCTGCTTGTTCTTGCAGTTGATGGCTGTCTGGTGTCCCTAGCATACGTCTTAGCAAGACTTTTGAGAATACCTCGTATGTTACTTGCAGAAGGCTGATTGACCGATAGTTCTTAATATCTGCAGTGTCTCTTTTCTTATGAATGATGACCACTGATGCATTCTTCCATTTATCTGAAACTTTTCCACTGGAGAGGCACTTATTAAACAGTCTTGTAAACATCTCAACAATGGGTTCATCACCGCTCTGTAGTACTTCTTTGGGTTTGACCAGGCTACTATTGGAAACGGAATATTGGAATGTACAACACAAGGTCACTGTCTACTGGCATTATAATAAATAACAATAGCAATAACACCATCCTCTTTTCTAGGCTTGCCTGTCGCTTAATAGATGCTCCCACTTCCGATGGAAAGATGGGTGGAGGATGTTCTTCAGATTTGATCAGTACATGAAGGGTTAGAGGATGTCCTGGTTGTCTGGTGGCATAGAGGTTAGTATAGAACTCCTCGCACCTTGAAACAATTCTGCTGGATCAGAGTGCCATTTTCTTCTTTGAGATAGGTGATGTTGTTTTCTGCCAAGATGCTGCCTTTTTTGAGGGACTTAATGCCTTTGTTTACTTCATGGGATTGTCATATTTGTTGTTCATTGAAGTTTGAAATTTCTTTCGCCATTCTGTGTCTCAGGGTCTTGCATATCTCTATGTACTCGATGTACATTTGTACCTCTTTTCATCTGTTGTCGTTCCTCTCTCAGGTGTTTTGTAATTGTAGACAGTTTTTTTCCGGTTTCTGTGGTTTGTATTGACCAGCTGTTTCCAGTGTGGACCGGCTGATCTCTGATATCACTTTGTTATAGTCAGTGTTTGGATGTTCAGATGTTTCTAGTGCCTCAAATCTGTTGGATAGTAGCAGCTGGAACTGATGACTTGTCTGCTAGACACTGAGTGTTTGGTTTCTTGTGTCGCTTGATAAACTTTGTGCTCTCTAGCTTGGTGTCTATGCTAAGAGACATTCTGATCATTTGGTGGTCACTCCTTGTGTTTACTTCCTGTTTATGGCCGAAACATCAGTCACAGTGTCTGACCTGTTGGTAAGGAAGAAGTCAATTTCATTCTTTGTGCTGCCATTAGGGAATATCCAAGCCCAGTGTGTGTTAGTTTTTTCTAGAAGAACATATTCATGATCTTTAAGTGGTGGTGTTCTACAAAGTTAACAAGGGTGTCACCTCTGCTGTTCCTTGTTCCATAACTGTATGGACCAGTACTTGATTCAAATGTCTTTCCTATTCCAACCTTGGCATTGAAATCCCCCATAAGGATTGCGTAACTGGCTTTCCTGGTAAAAAGAAGTTTATCGACATCTTCATAGACCATTTCCACCTCTTCAACAGTATAGCCTGTTTTTTCAAGGTAAATCTGGATGACGTTAATGAGATATTCCTTGTTGATTTTGATAGTAAACTGTGCCACTCTGTCTGAAACACCATTAAAGTTTGTAATGTTTCTTGCAATATTCTTGTTGACCACAAAACCGACCCCATTGTTCCCACCCTTATAGTATAAGTGGTGTCTGCTGTTGTTAAGGATGAGACATCCTTTACCCCTCCGTTTGGTTTCACACACTCCTATAACATCAAATTGGATTTTCTGTAGTTCATCCTCTAATTCGGTGACTCTAACGTCAGTAGACAGTAATCTTTTGTTCTACATTCCAATATTCCATTTCCAATGGCAGCCTGTTCAAACCCAAAGATTTTTAGCACTCTTTAACTCTTACCTAGAGGAGTTTGCTAGATGGCCATTGACACTTGGTGCTCATCCACCCTTAAATGTATAGAGAGCTGATCAGTTAAATGTCTGTCCACATTACATTTCAACTTCTGCATATCAGTACAGTTGCCTTCAACTCTAATAGTTTCCTCCCCAGAACTGCTAGACTTTTGAACTCCCTTTCGAGTTCCTGTTTTCCCAACGAGCTTGTCTAAATCCATATTTTTATTCAATCAGAAGTTTAGCAGCTGTAAGGTGATGAACTAGAGCTTGGTTAATTATGGACTCCAATATTTTGGTGAAAAGCAGGAGGAGGCTAATTGGCCGATAATTTAATGGGTTAGTTCTTTCCCTAGAGTTCTTGAAATCTGGTATTATAGAAGCAGTTTTCCAGCAGTCAGAAAAGCAAGATTCATTGTTGTATACTTTGAAGAGGACTGGAGCAACCTCAGTGGAGCATCTTTTTAGTAGCATAGCTGGGATGAGATCGTATCCACATGCTTTTGAGATGCCTAGGTTTTTTATGATAACATGTACTTGAGAAGGAAAGAGTTTCAGATCATCTAGTGTAGCATCTGTGCGCAAAAGAAAGTCAGGGAGGGAATGGTTTGCTGGGTCCAAGTTTGAAACAAAACGACTGGCAACTACGCTAGCCTTCTCGGTAGCCGTGCCAACAACCTCATGATTATTGGATATTGGGGGAATTGTCGATTTTCCATTATTTACTACAGTGTTGTAGATTTTCCAGAAATCACGAGTTTCTACTTTCTGTGCTTCAATACGTTTTCTAGTGATTTCAGTATATTCTCTCTTAGTTGTCATGATTTCTTTCTTACAATCATTTCTAGATTCTATAAACTTTTGTCTGTGTGTACTAGACTTACGTCTGTTAAATTTGAGGTATGCATACTGCTTTTAGGCAATGGCAGCTGCACAAGTTTCTAAACCATTGGGGAGAGAGGGAGAGTGGGAACATGTGCTTTTAATGTCGTTTTGAACCATTCAGTGGTCTCATTAGCGCACTGTTCAGCAGGAAGAAAAAAATGTTTCCCCACGAGATCCCTGATGGCTTCCCAGTCAGCTTTCTTATAATACCTTGTTGTTTTGAGCAATGACTATTCAGTTTTGGGTCGAAAATTTAGGACAATTTCTTTCATTATCACAACGTGATCACCATTCCCGAGTTGGCTATGGGCATTCGTTACACAATCATTGGAAACTGTAGTCAGAAATAGATCTAGGAGTGAGGCATGTTGATTTTGCTGATCTGGGAAACGTGTGAGAAACGTAACCGCCTTTGATAGGGAATATGATATAGAGAAGCTATGCGTTATGCTACCAGCTGTGTCTTTGTAAGAGAATTCAAGACATTGAAGTCACCAAATACATGGACTTGTGCATTAGTATCGAGGGAGAGTACTGTATCTATGCTGTCAGAGACTTGGTTGATTAGGGTACAGTCCTGAGTCGAAGGACAGCTGTAGAGAAAATATAAGTAGCTAATGTTATTTTGCATGTTAAGACACATAAAGGCCTGGTCGTCTGATTCTAGTTTTATTTCTCTAGTCAAAGGGAGAGTTACGAATATCGGTGCCAAGCCCGTGCATATGTCTGTCTGAGTCCTTACGGCAAAGTAGGAGATAACCAGGCATGTTAAAGTGGTTTGAGGAGATGGAGAAGTGTAGATTAGTTTCACTTAACGCTAAGATACCCGGGGTGTTTGCTAGGAGAAATGATTCTACATGATCTAAATTAGTTCTAAGCCTGTGGATATTCATGAATGCAAGCCTCAAGAGAGTAGGCGAATTTGTTTTGTTTGAGTTTAAGCTTGGTTTAATCGTAATTTTTGAATGAGCTGCCATTTTATTTTATCTTATTTAGAAGTTTCAGTTTTAAGGTGAGAGGAGCTGGACAAAGTGGATTGAGCAGAATACCAAACACGCAACACAAGTAGATGATCAGACAACTTCTCATCTACAGGATTGTGGCCTCTGAAAAGCCCACTGGAGATGGGTGCAGGGGTCCTTTCCATACACGACATGTCACTACAACCATCCTGATATTACATAACTCTTAGAGGAGCAGCTGTTCTAAATGCTACAAAAGAGTTAGGGCTTCTGTACTATCAGCAGCCAGGAACTCAAACCGGTACCCTCAACCCATCAGACAAAAATAAGTCCAATCCATTTGCATTGGCATATCCGTCACTCAGCACCCACAAAGTGCCCAGTTTTAAGGGATGGGATGTGATGGGAGCGGGGAACGGCGTTCATTGCCCTAGTCAGGAAACATGGTCCACCACTGGGTGTTTCTCTCGTCTCTATAGTCGTACCTCTGCATCTGGCTAATAGCCAAATAAGGAGTATAAAAGTCGGGCATTAGACAGCCTATCTACTCCTCAAGCAGTTTAGGCTTGCAAACCGATAATTTGTTCGAGTCACCAGCTCTAGGAAGGTCGTCGTCCAGGACTGAAGAGGCCTCTCTCCCCAAGGTTTACCTTCAGAGTTTTCCTTCTCCTAGATGGATGACCTAAGATCAGCACCGAAAGGGTTAGCCCAGTGCCTGGGCCTTTAACCAGGTATTTCTACGGCCTTACATGGATAGTTAATGTTAATATATCTACTGAAAAATGATACTCCTCAAAATAATTAGAAAGGACGTTACTATGCTTGCCATTTCATTGTTAGAGGAAGAGGGGATGAATTAAAAATTCATGCAGTGGAAGCAACTAGATTTGCAACTGGTGGGTTTAAGAGGGAGGAGTTAATATTTGGTTATGGTATTGTTCATATGTTGGTTTAGGAATAGGATAACCTGTTAGATTTTTATTAAAGTGGTATTAGGAATTAAAATAAAATTTTATTTCAAGCCCGAACTCTGGACATTAAGAAGATAGGAGGAATACTAAAATGTATCTATTCAATATAGATTGAAGTAGTGACATTAGAGGTAGTGCATTCAGTAATTAAGTATAAATAGAGATATGGGCATATTTACAGTAGAATACGAACATATAGACATTGTAGATATATATTTTTTAATAAAGGTTTCCTGATTTCTAACATGAAAGATAACTTCGTCTTTTGTTTAAAATTCGGAATTGTATTTTGTATAACAGAGTATAGGCTCAGTGTTTTTTTTTTTACTTTCATCCATTTTAAAGAAAGAGATATAGAGTTGCTATTTAATATAGATCTCTTTAAATATAAGTACAAAAGCTATGATTAAGCAATAAGAATATATGTTAGTGCAAACCTTAGTAATAGAGATTTATAAATGTTTAGTGTTTATCGATTTTTAAGCGGTTAGCCTGCTAAAATCGGGGGCCAAGAGCTAAACCCTTCTCCAAAGGTACGTGCAATGTATGTGATTTTATAGTATAGATACCTGCAAAATTGATCCTCTCTCTGTAGGCACAGATCTGTCACTTTGGCAGAGGAGAAACCTAAACCTCTGTCAGAACTTGTCAGATTGGGAGAAAAGACATTGGAGACTCCACTAACTACCTGGATGCCTCTTTTGTTGCAATAGCATTCATATGGATTCCATTCAACTGCAAAAACTCTGTCTGGCAGCTGTTGGAGGATATGGAGGAGGCTATCTTTGGAATGAAGCTATTTACAAATGAAAATTCTTTTACCAGAATGTAGGGGAAGAGTCCCCGGTCCATCCGACACTTTGCAGGGCTCTAAAATGAATATTTTCCTTGGACATCAGTGGCATTGTGTGAAGTTTCCAGGACCCGAAGGAACTGGTGACTTAGAGCATGGCGCATAGCATCAGTGTCTTTTCACTAGTGAACTTTGGAACCGAGTGCGACACTGCATAAGGTAAGTTCATGTCTCTTAATTTAGCTAGTCTGATTGCTAGGGGCTTGAAATCTTCAAACTGGGTGGCTCACATTTAGGGTGAGGTTGCTGCAATCCAGAAAATGCCCTTTGTATTGTCTATTGGAGGAAGGGCGTCTCATTGCTTGTGAAATGCACCCTATTCACGACGATCAGTGTTGCCCATAAGTACAAGGTGGATAGGCTGATTATGACTGATATTGCTGTCAAACAGTACATGTTTCACGTCATCATGATTCAATCATCTAGTGTAATGGGACCGTTTGAGGGAGGATGTCGCTCCCGATTGGGGAGATTGAGATCCCACTAAACCCTGAGTGAGGCCGGGTAAATATGCTGAGATTGTCTGTTGAACGTTAATTGAATCCCGGACAGTGGCAGGTGCCTGTCAAAAGGGATTAGTATTGTATTTGAAGAAAGACACATAAATTTTATTGTTTAAAAAAACTCAATGACAGGAAATCTCAGAATAATGTAGAAACGAGATTTTGTACTTGTTGGCCTAAGAACCCGGCTCAGATGTTCTGGGTTTATGAGTAGAGAAAATTGACAGGATTTGACCTCTTGGGCTCGTGTGAACGCACAGTCGAGACTTGGGCTCAGATTTACAAAACAGCGGACGATTTGTGGAAGTACACACACACAAATGTATTTGGGGTTTCCCCAGAGATGTGGCTGGCTTTGATTGGTTCAGCAGATCGCCAGACCCCAACCCATTACCTTAGTATAAGAGCACATACTCGGGTCGGAAGAGACAGATTGAAGCCAATTCTCGAGAAGGATACATGCTCCCAGAACGCACAGACCCCCTCCATCTAACCTGACGGCTATCCAGTGGACAAAGAATAAGATTTTGTGAGACTGAAAATGTTTCGTGCGAACTGACAATGTACATATGTATAAACCTGTAACTTTTGTGAAATAAACTTTTTTTGTAGAAAATCTGACTCTGTCTTTCTTTTCCGGCGCGCAGGCAAAGCTTTAATTTTTACTTTTCAGCAGAAATCAACACAGAGCTGAGACGCTGAGAATTTATGCAAAGATCTTTCAGAAGAAGATGATCACGGGCCACAGTTTCTGATAAGATTAGAGGACGGTTGCTGACCTGAGCACGAGAGGCCTGTCACAATAACACCACTCGAGAGAGTCTTCTGTTTTCGGGATCTTGATGCATACTTTTAATGGAGGATTGGAATGCCATCCTTGACTAAACAAGAACTAGCTCAGCATAACTTTTGACATGAGGCTAGCGAGCGTTATAAGATCCAAGTAGTTAAGGTTAGTCTAAGAAAGTTTCTGATGCAGCAGTGAACTCCAACACGGATGAACATATGGAAGCAAGCACCCAGATGGACGTATCTTGGGATCAACTGGAACTATTTCGGGAGCATGTTGAGGGCGATGTACTCAACAACCAAGTCTCTCTGTAAAAGATTTCAGCAACTATTTGGCTAAATCTCCTCACCTCGATGCAGATAGAGCGACATGTTGCAAAAATAAAGTGACAGAGTGAAAGGTCTTGACTGCACTAAAGGAAGTCTGCTACAATATTTCAATAACATGCCAAATTGGGTATTCCCAAACCTCCTTCACACAACATTGAACACAGACGTGTCTGCAAATGTAAAACCTCGATAGTCTACCTTACGAACTGTATTTTAGGCTGTTGTACATGTTTATATGAATTCATGACGGATGTGTTCAATCATTGGTTTGATGACGGTTCCATCCCGGTTAAGTTCCCAAAGTAGTGATCACATTGCTGAGAAAGAGAGACAGGTGGGGAAGAACAAGATAACAACAAACCCATAACTCCGCTTAACACAGAGTTCAAGATTTTGGATCTTACTGAATCAGCTGCAGAGTGTTATTGGGAAGTTGATTGAACACGAGAAGGAATACACAGTGAAGGGAAAATCGACTTAAAACAATTTGCACCGGATCTGTATGATCCTAAAGGGTGGTACAAGCAATATGGAAACTGAGCTGATCAACTTGTATCAGTTCAAAGCTTTTGGCAGGATCGATCATTGCTTCTTGAGATCTGTTTTAGAGACTGCCGGTTTTAAAGTGAACTTCTGCAAATGGATCTTCATGCTGTATTGCACACCAGAAGCAGAGTTACAGGTTAACGGAAAGTGCCCAAAATCTTTGGAGTTGACTGATGCTTCGATCTTTGACTATACCTCTTATGACATCACCGTCTTTGTGACGTGCTCCTGAGAAATCAATATGGTGACAGAGGCGCTCACTTGTTATGATCACAGAGGTTAAAATTAACCATATCAAGTCAGTCAGTCTGCAGTTGAATGCACGGAGTGGTGTCAACACTTTTTAAACTCTTCTTAGCTAAATAGATGTCCCAGTTTGAATCCTTGGCGCATGGTTTAGACTAGGCCTCCAGCTCCAAAAAGGTATAACGTAAGATCGAAGTGTCAATCAACTCTTGGCTTTAAAGGAAATTCCCCTTAAAGAGTCCTGAACCGATTGAGAAATACCTGAAGGCCCTCCAACAGATCCTATTCTTGCTTTGGGACAGAAAGAAGCGTTAGGCTTTCAGACAGGTCTGTGTTCAATGTCTGTCTGAGGGAGGCTTGGGAATGTCCAACTTGGCATGTTATTGAGAGGATGGCTTTCCTGGGTCGAACTTCAACGGAGAAATTTGCATGAAACTCCACGGTTGATAGTGCCTTTCTCAACCTCATTCTCGGTCATTCGGTCGGGGGTTTTCATAGGTCGAAGAGTTATATGCAGTTTCTTAGAGACTGCTGAGCCATGCTAAAGAAGCTTTCAAGGTCCAACAACCTTACTTTGACTTCGAAAAAGGAACTCCATAGGGGATTAGTGAGAGAAGAGACGCTGACGACCCACGTCGAGCGGTTACAGTGGTTAGAAGACAAGATTTGCTCCCAGTTGAGTTGGGCGCCATGTTCGAGTCATCTCAACAACTCTTAGTTTTCTCTGACCTGACGATTGTTCCAAAACGCATTGCTCCTTAATATCATACAACACAGTTCCAGATTATTGTTTGCACGTATATCCTATGCCATCCACAACAACATCAAGACAGCGTGGGTGTTTCTCGTGATCCTGGCCGTAGCATGAATGGGTGTGTGGACGTCGCATCTGAATGAAAACAAAAGTTTTGAGTCTTTTGATAATAAGGATCTGATCGCATTTTTCAAGCACCAATTGAAAGTCACGATCAAATGTGAAAGAAGAGATTACATTCCACGGTTTTTGAAAGCAGAATGATAAAAGTAGCAAGCTTCTGTGTACACAGAGAAATTAAGTATGATTACATGTTCCTGTCTTGAGCATGGTACATGCAGTTCCTGGCCATGTCGGAGCCCAACCCCTTAAGGTAAGCTTTTTTAGTTTTTTAGCTACTCGAGTAAATGGCTCTCCTTTTTCCAATAGGAAACCTCCAAGATGCCCACACTCCGTTTTTTTTCTTTTTGCCCCTGCCCTCCATCAAATTGTATTCATCTTGGAATACAGCATTGTGTAAAAGTACCTGTCAATGCCTCAAAATGCCCCAAAGTGACTGCAAATGTCATCAAGTGAAAGTGACCATCTTAAAAGAGCATTTTCACCCAATTAGCGCCGACAACAGTCATAATCGCCTTTTGATGGAAGTGCCCGTCACTGGATCATAGTGCCCAACAAGTGAAAATAGACGATTTCATCTTGAATGCCGACAATAGTTGTGACCGACAATGACTAATTATTGTAACGATCCTGTGCCCACAAAATGCCTCAAACTACTACTACACGCCAGTGACCTCCAGTGCTCGCAAATGTCATCCAGTGACAGCCAATTCTATCTTGAATTAGTTTAACTTAAGCTCATGTTGGTTAATGACAACCTGTGAATTCTGCTAGCTGTCACTGCCAGAAAATGTACGACAGACTGCTGTTAGTGTCTGGAATTTTCAAGAGCCGACAGTGGCTACCACTAGGAACCGCCACCATCTTTCTGTGTTAATATTTTACCTATTCATCCATAGTCAGTAATTTATGTTATTCGCATATGGTAATGCACTAGATAATCATAGGTTGATAATCTCTTTTGGTATTGGGTCATATTTCCACTTGACAACGCCGGTACATGGGTCCTACTAGTTTATGTAAATATATTTATTTTAATAAAGCAATGTTTTTAATCGATTTTGGAATTTGAAGTAGGACAACCTCTTAAGTGAATGTGGTATTATGTTGATTAAGAATTCTAGCTACGACTAGCATAGTTAAGTGAAGTGGCAAGGATGACCTTATATCCCACTCCCCACACTTTGGAATAGACGTGTGCCTAATGTATTTTGACTGTATTATTCCTTTCGCAATAAATACATTTTTCAAAGTAAAGATCTGTTCTCCATATCACAGTATTATTTAACATTTTACTAATATTGGATGAAAATCATCTCCCTTGAATATGCAATTCTAAAATAGTTTTTAAGACGCTATCCCTTTTTTTAATAAAAGTTATCTAATGAACTTTATTAATAATGATGGTACTAGTATATGAAAATGGCTCAAATTTCTGGTCTCTTTTTGGCACCAGAAAATTTAGGTTACGTGGTATTAGCTGACCGGTAAACATTAAATGATATGCGCTTTTCTTTTTTGATCAATGCTGTCTTTCAATCACCCTTCCCCAACCGAAAGATTAAAAAGAATGAAAGAATTCGGAGGAATTTATTACTGTAGACAACAAACAGAAAATGTGGTAAAGAAACAAATACATGACAAATAAATGTTACCAAAGGCAAGATGAGTTACTCTTCTACCTGCGTGGATGATGTTTTAGTGTTTAAAATTTAGGCGTTTTTGTAAGTTTGAAACTCATAATTGAAATTCATACCGAGTTCCTAAGTTAGAATGAGTACAAACTGACGACAAATAGAACACAGAGGAATTTCGCTTTATAAAGATTGGTATTATTATCGATTGCATTTGAATATTCATTCAAACATACCAGACTCCTTTATAATAAAAAAATTACACAAAATGCAACACTTAAGAACAACATATACAAATAGCGATTAACTCGAACACGGCATTTATATATATTAAATAGTAGTTATTTATATATACATAGTAGATATTTTTACTTGTGGTGTGGAATATTAACTATCTCTTATCTGGTAATCCGTTATGAAATTAAAAAGGTTGATACTCATCAATATGGAATTAAAATCCATTATATTTTTTATTAGAACAAGCTCAGGAATGTTTTGATGTAGACAGCTATATATAAATGCATGTGACTTGATAAAAGAAAAAAAGATTTAAAGAAAAGTAATTCATTGCTACTTGTGTCAATAGAAATCCTTTAGTGAAAACACTCAGCGTGCATATTTCCTGGTAAATATTTTTTTTGCAATGGTGGAATTAGGATGACTAGTTCCTCATTAAACTGATTCAATTTTTCCCGCGTTCTCTATTTATAATCGAAATTGCAACGTTCCCAGCCTGTTTACTGCAACCATACGTGAAAATATAAAAATCAGTTTATGTAGAATTTACTTGACATTAAGACGAAACACGCAGTGAATATTCTGGTATCTGTTTGCTTGTTCGTTTATATCTAGTGTCTATTTTAAAAATTAAAATAATTTCAATTGAGTTATTTCCCTTTGAGCGTGTAATAAGATTGTAGTTGTTCTTTGTGTCTCTTTGCAAGTCGCAAGTTGTGCGCGTTGTGTGGCTGTGTTCTTGCATGGTTAGAAATCGACAGTATGTTTGTGAGTTTTTACAACGAACGAGTCTCTCGATGCTATAATCAGCAAGCACATAATTGATACGACACACTCAACTCGACGACTCACAAAGAGACAGAATAAACAATTACTATTACAATGGTGGCGCTGACATGATTCAAACATGCAACCTTCTGATCTGGAGTCTGAAGCGGTACCATTGCAACACAGGCCTTTCTTTAGTCTGTCTACTGACACTTTTGGTGCAACTATTCATATTCAGCTTAAAGTGTTTTTTTGAGCTCTCATTTGGTGTCGGTATTTCAATCCCACATGTGTCGGTGATTGTAAGAAGTTGAAACTGAGTGTATCGGGTGCGTCTAACATGGCAGTGCTACACTCAATATGAGATTAGTCCCATAAAACAGTTGCGAGAATGAGTAACCAAAATCTAATTTAATGGCAGTATGGCAGCCGAGTGGAATATAAGGTAGCATTTCAGATTAAAACTACGGATCTGGAGATGCACACAATGCTGCCTTGAGTTACCTATGAAATCGCTCCACTATCCCATTGGAAGCTAGGTGATAATTAGCTATGTGAATGCATTAAGTAACTAAGATTTGTGATAACTCGTGAAAAAGAGAAGCTTCCAACGGCCAACCACTATCAGTAGTAATTCATTCAGGTACTCTGAAATGATCAATACAAGAAGAAACAAACGCTTTTGCAACGGTCTCCACAGAAATATTGGTTATCAGTGTGGCTCTGAGCAACTAGGAGAAACGGTCAATACATAATAATATTAAAGAATAACCAGAACTCATAGGTCACTGTACAAGGATACTTATATGAACATGTTGAAAATGTGCTACAGGAGAGGAGAAACATTCGGGGGAGATCGGACATGTCAGTGAACTTTAAAGCACTGACACTAACAAAAAACACGGACCCAACTAGTTATATTTCATCGCATGTTCGGCGAAAAATAATGGGCAATGACAAGTTTTACTGATGGAACAATGCCCGGGTGCAATAGTGCATGCAGTGTCTCAAAAAAAGAAATTGAAGCAGGAAATTTTTGCGAGCATTAAATCTAAATTTTCCAGGGCTGGCTTGCTCTGTGTTACGTCTTTTAAGTTAATAGAGGCAGATGTTGTGATGGCACCAACTAAAAGTCGGGAAAGTACATCGGCTGGTACGTTTTTAGTTTCAGGAATATGTTTAATGTCACTGATAAACTGAGATGTATAGTCCAGATGACGGAAAGTGTGAGGCAAGTGCTTATCAGATCTAAATGACAAAGTAAAAGTGAGTGGCTTGTGATCGGCAAAAATGACAAAATTTCGACCTAGAGAAGAATGACAATGATGGGGTTATTCTATTTACATTGCGCTGGAGAACTAATCCAACAGCAGAATCGGAAACCATCTACTGTCAATAATAAAGGGACATCTGGTACAGGAGATGCTTCTGATTCTGACGTTGGATTAGTTCTCCAGCATACTGTAAATGGAGTAACCCGACCACTGGTATTCTTCTCATTGCTAGCTCAAATCCACTGAACGTTGCTACAGCACATTCAACTCAGAGCTACTAGCAATATACCTCTCTGTGTGCTTGCAGGTTGAGAGTATGTTTGTGAGTCTTCGCGACGAATGAATCTCTCGATGCTACAACCAGCAAACACACAGTCGACATTACACAAGAAACAACTACAATATTATTACAATGGTGACCCCAACGTAATTCGAACATGCAACCTTCTGATCTAGAGTCTGAAGCGCTACTAATGCGCCATGGGGATTTCTTTAGTCTGTCCCCCGATACTGTTTCGGTGCGACTATTCATATCCAGCTTAAAGTGCTTTTTTTAGCCTTCTTTGGTTCTCGCCCATGTAATTTATTATTCAATAACTTGAGTGTTATTTTTTCTGCCCTTCACACAAATAATTTCCTGGGTAAGTTTGACACTGTTGTCCAAACTTCTAACTTCCAAACTTCTGTATACATAATGCACCTTCTCTCAACTCCAAACGCACTTCTGCTAATTCAACTTATTTCTTCAAAATCCAACTTCAAAATGAACGTGCCCTCTAAAAAATCAACCTTCTTTTATTTCCAACCAGGAGCATCTCATCTGCATATCAGGTTGTAACATTGCAGGCATATAAAGAGATAAGGCAGCCATTTTTGTTTCGTTTTTGTTTGGATATACACATCTCCTATCACTCCGGCACTCCTTAGCAAAATGATTGGCCTCCACACATTTATAGCACATTGGGCCTATACACTTATTACTACCTGGGAGAGAATCTACATTGCCTCCATACGGTTCGACTGTTGCATGTCGAATACTAGCTGCTGCTGCAATTGGCTCCTGTTCCTTACAGATGTTTCGAGCTCGGGCTAATAATTCGTCTGTTGTCAATTCATCAATTCGTGACGATGCCCGCAACAGTTTGCTGATCTCCTCAGGTAAGTCTACTAAAAAGGCACAGCTTAATGTCTTGCCATTCACGCCACCATATGGTACCGATAACTTTCGTAGGTCGGCTAGGTACACTTCAACCGTTTCCTTGGAGTGAAGTCGCCGGCTCGTGAACTGTTGCCATGCAATAAACGGATATATACCAAACGCTGTATACAGGATTTGTTTGATTTCATCCCATTCTGGTTCATCCTCGAGTTGCTGATAGACTGCATAGGCCCCTCCGGTTGACCTCAAAGGAATGACTGTGGCTGGTTCTTTAATTCTGCACAGTGTACAGATCTTCTCAGCCTTTTCAACCCATTCGACGACAGACGGTCCAGTGGTAGATCTGTCAAACTCAGGTATCAAGCGAAAGTCGAATCTGTCCATTTTCTGCCTTTTGAGTCACCGCATACCGAGAGCCGAAATAGCTTGAAATCAATAGCTTGAGTGTTATTTCTTCTTCCCTTCACATCAATAATTTTTACTGGGTAAGTTTGACACTGTTGTCCAACCTTCTGACTTCCAAACTTCTGTATACATAACGCACCTTCTCTCAACTCCAAACGAACTTCTGCTAATTCAACTTATTTCTTCGAAATCCAACTTCAAAATGAACCTCCCTCTAAAAAATCAACCTTCTTTTATTTCCAACCAGGAGCATCTCATCTGCATATCAGGTGGTCACATTGCAGGCATATAAAGAGATAAGGCAGCCATTTTTGTTTCTTCATTCATTTCGTTCCACAACCGACCCGTATAATTGTGCACATGTGCTAGTTAGGCAAGTCATGCATTTCCCTAGAGAACTGAAATCCTGAAGCAAAAATATTGCTCAACTACAAACGCATTCAGCAAATCTGTTTGTGAAATAACGATGCTCTATAACTTCTTCGTATATTTTTCATAAAAAGGTTTTTGCATCATTATGTATTTCCCAAACCTGGCTCATGCTGATTAATTCAATATTAATTCAATATTAATTCGATATTAATTCAATGCTAATTCAATCCTGTGCCATTTGATGTCACACAGATTAGTTATGTGAAAAAATTAATTTCCAGCAAATAATCAAATGACCGCTCAGATTAAGAAGGGAGCAATGCACTTACCTTAGATTGCGAAAGAATTGCCTCCTCCCGCGACGTTACCGTCTCGTAGTATCTTAGCCAGACGAAAGTGGAAAAGATTTACTTTCAATCGCCGGCAACTGAATCAGGTTGTGGTGAAGAAAAGAAAAGAGAGAGCCAAGACAAGGGAATCTCCCCTCTTATATAAAGGAAGGATCAGATTAACTATCACGTGATCCGGAGCACAAAATAAAACTTTAAAAGGGTGAATAACAACAACAATTCTTCTTGGTTAGTATTCAAGGTAAGTGCATGCCGATCCTTCTCTTCTCGAGCAATCATTAATCCTTTTTTTCACAGTTAATACAACGTGACCAAAATTTTCTGAGACTAGAAATTTGGAATCCTTTTCGTTTAGCACCATAATTATAATAAAAGTACGATCAATAAAACCATTTGTTTATAAACTAAAATTTCACAATGCAAATTAAAAATGATGTTACAGAATATTAATTCATTCTATGCTTTTTAAAAAATGAGTATGCACATGAGCAATATTCAGATTTGTTTCAGGGAATTTGGAGATTGCTATATATTCGGCATTTGTTTCTGTATCATTAGAATTAAATAATGCAAATCGGTTTTGATGTTAATAGCATTAGAATAGCTGGCAGAAAATCTTTTCTCAAGAAAAACGAGAAAGTTATTTTCTGACAGCGAGATTCATTTGGAGTCTTGACGACGGCATGAAAATATTGAAACGTTGATCGATACACATATGCGTAGACCTTTTGCTATGTTTATATAATTTTCTCTCTCTCTCTCTCTCTCTCTCTCTCTCTCTCTCTCTCTATATATATATATATATATATATATATATATATATATATATATATATATATATATATATATATATATACAGGGTGTCCAAAAAGAAGCTGGCCGATTTTAAATTTTATTAACTTCTGTGGAGTATATGGTTAGAAAAGAAAAAAAAAAACGTACCGGGCGTATCTGCATCGCTCTTTGGGAAAGAAGAAGGAAAGGATGGCTAGCTCATTTATATACACGAAGGGCATCTTGGGAAGGCAGGGCATGATGGGAGAAGCTTTTTTTCCCTGTCTTTTCCTTTTTTTTCTAGATAGGAGGATATAAAAGCTAGGAAAAATTCCTTGAAGGCGAAAAAAGAAAAGAGTCGTTAACATCTTCTAATTGAAAAGGATTTTGTGTTTCTGACGTTCAGATTGCGCGGTATTACATTGGTGGCGAGAGGCCAGGTGTGGTCGACTGGAAAAGAAGAAGGTAGAAACGTGCTGTTGTCGAGCGAGTGACTCTTTCTTGAACCCCAGAACCGAATCCTGATTGTAACCTTAGAAGCTATTTCAGCGTGTCAAGCACATTAACATGGCTGACTGGAGACTGAACACTCAGATGGTTAAACCCTTCAATGGGGAGGGTGACCTAATTAAATGGCTGGAAAAATTAAAGATGGTGGCAAAGTTGCAAAATATCGAAGACGTGGTCACCCTACTGCCACTATACTTAGAGGGGGAAGCCCTCATTATTTACCAGCAGATGCGTGATGAAGATAAGGGAGACCTCGCCTCAATGGAGCAAAGACTGACATTGGCTTTTGCTGAGAGTCCATTTGAAGCACTCGGAAAGCTTGCCAGTTTGAGGTGGACTGGCGAGTCTGTGGACCTCTTTGCTGCGAAGATCCGGAGACTGGCAGGATTGGCTGGTTATGTGGAAAGGAGCCTGGAGATGATGGTAAAGCTATACCTAGTGAACGGCTTCCCAGAAGAAATCTCCAAGAACATGCAGAGAATCACTGAGATCAATACAATGGAAGTGGACGATCTCTTGATCCACGCCAAAGTCCTAGTCAGGAATGTCAAGGGCCAAATCGTGGCTGCAGCTGAGAGTGGAAATAAGTGCATGAGGCCCCACTTGAATGACGAGAGACAGGCACGAGGCGACAGGAGGTGAGACCTGCCATCAAGTGCTTCTGGTGCCAGGGTCCTCACCTGCTCAAGGACTGCAAAGAGCCGAGACTGGGGGTCACCTGCTACCGATGTAGACGAGTGGAGCACATTAGCCACTATATCATAGTCTACTTATTCTAATTTTATTTACACAACTTAATCTAGGGTATGTTTTTCACGAGGTCTAATTTTAGTTATGAAAAATATCACTCAAATGTTCATCATTTTCATTTTCACACTCTTGTGCTCTCTGCAGAGCATTATCTAGCACATCACTTAATATTTCAGGGCTTATGGCCCTAATTTCCTCCTCTATATTGTTTTTAAGGGCATTTATTGTGGCTGGTTTGTTTGCGTATACTCGGATATAATGAGGTTTTTGAGAAAGTTTGGATCCCCATTAGCCAAATCTTGGAATTGCATGGCGTATTCCATCCTTTTTTTCCGGATCGTTTTTTTTTTTTACATGGGGGTCACCACTTATAAAGGTCCGAAGGCCACTCAGGGATAAGGGTTATTGCGTGTATAGTAATCAATGAAATAGTATTGTAGTAATCATTAGTATTGGGAGTTTTGATAAAGTGTCTTACTTAATGGGGCGGTTTGTCAGGAGTTTGTTTATGTTGGACTTGAAGATGTCCAAGTTGTAATCAGGTGGGAAACAGGCAAGCGGCAGAGAGTTCCACTGGCGTGCAGTTCTAAGAAAGAAGTTTTGCTCATGGAATCTACATTTGGATTTAGACACAGATAAAGAGTGGGGAAAATTATTGACAGTACTTTCAGCCAGATGGGTGTTTCTCGTGAAAGATTGGCGAGGGGGGACAAGGGATTGGAGGTCAGACGAGTACCTGCCATGGAAATAGCGATAAAACAAAGACAGGCTGGCAACGTCTCTTCTGTGGGAGAGAGGTTGCAGTGAAGAGAAAAGGGCATCCATCACTAAAACACGAAGTCTATTTTGTACTCTGTCAAGGCAGGATAGGCTGTTTTTAGCAGCTCCTGCCCAGATGTGGTAGCAGTAGTCCATCCTTGGACGTACTTGGCTTTTATACAGAAAGAGAATTACATCAGTAGTGAGATATCTTCTGGAGCGGTAGAAGGATCCCACCATTTTCCCAGCGTCCCTGGCAACAGATTTGATGTATGTGTTCCACTTCAGATCAGGAGTAAAGGTCAAACCCAGAAGCTTGTCAAAACATGGAGCCTCTCCAAGACGAGAGCCATCCATTTCAATTGATGCCAGATGGGGATCAGAGCGTTGATGATGTAAAGATAAAAGCTTGGTTTTGTATGCATTAAAAGTGACCAGCCACCTCTTCCCCCATTGTACCACGTGCTCAAGATCAGAATTAGAGAGAACTTTGTCATTTACGGCCTTTGATGTGTTGCCATAAATGGTTGTGTCATCAGCATAGATGTCAACAAATGATTTAAGTATGTGTTTTGGGAGATCATTGATGTAGATCAGGAAGAGAGTTGGGCCCAGGATGAACCCCTGGGGAACTCCAGCATTAATACTGTGGGCCTATGATTTCTGCCCATCATCCACTACTCTTATGAACCTATCGGAGAGAAATGATTTAATGATTGAGAAAACATTTCCAGTAATACCATAGTTTGAAATCTTATGTCATACCTTATCGAAGGCCTTTGATATGTCAAGAGCAATTGCCCTGGAAAGGAAACCTTTGCTAAGAGATTCACTAATCCTGTGTGATATAACCGTTAGCACATGTGCTGTAGATCTTGCAGAGCGGAAACCATGTTGCATGTCACTAAGAAGGTTGTTTCTGTTGAGGTGGTTGACTACTCCTTTATTTAATATGGATTCCAACAACTTACTCATGACACAGAGGAGACTTATTAGTCTGTACGCAGAGGGAGATGACTTTTCACCTGAATTCTTTAATACAGAGCATACTGATGAGGTTTTCCAGGATGTTGGAAAGCACTTCTCTTAAAGGCAATGCTTAAACAGTTTTGTAAGTATGGGGGCAAGTTCTGGTTGGAGCTTTTTCAACACTATAACTGGAATGCCATCAGGACCAGTTGCTTTACTGGAATCAAGTTTCTTGATTAGCTTGGCGACCTCACGCACAGATATTTGTATGTTGCATAGCGTGTTGTCTGTTATAGGAGGAAATACAGGGAGTTGATGGTCATTGTCGCGTAGGGTAGAATTAGCTGCAAAGTTCTTGGCAAATAGTCTGGCCTTGTCTGATGCTGACGAGATGATCTCAGGTCCATTGATGATAGTTGGGATAGAACGCACACTTCTGTGCAAGATCCTGTTTGCTATTTGCCAGAACTGGTGGGAACCAATCCGCTGCTCAGCTACTTTGGATTTAACGGACTGAGCATATACCTCTCTTGCATGTTTTATTACTCTTTTACAGTGGTTGCTGGCAGTCTTGAAAGCAGCTTTAGTCTCAGTACATCTATTATGTTGGTAGCTATGGAAAAAGTGATTTCCGTGCGCGATGGCAGCAGCACATTCAGGGAAGAACCATGGCTGGCTGTTAGGTTTTTGTTGGAATTTTTTAGATGGTATGAATCGGTTTATGCCTATAATTAATCATTCGATAAGGTCTCATACTATAGAGGACACCCTTTTTTTCAACATGGAATGCAGAGGTAGGTCAGATATAAATGTACGGAAGCTATCCCAGTCAGCCATAGAGTATCGATATACAGTACCGTGGAGAGGTACGTCTGAAGACTTATTACATTTCATTTTTATCTTAACTGCTACAGCAGAGTGGTCAGCGGATCCCAGAGGAGATAGAACGGAACATGAAAACAGCTCAGGGGAAGTTGTGAGGAAATGGTCTAGAAGGCTTGCATATTGACCGGGTGTATCGAGCACACGGGTGGGTTCGTGAACAATCTGAGTGACGTCATAGGCAATGGCAAAATCGTGACAAAATCTCCCCTCGTTATCGGTTTTATTTGAGTGAGTCAGCCATTCCCCATTATGGACATTGAAGTCACCTCAAATATGAATGTTAGCCGAAGTATTCGCAAACAGGATGTGGTCAATTTTCTCAGATATGCTCTTAAAGATAGTAAATCCACTGTTGTGGGGGCGATAGAGGGCAAATATAAATGCAGTGGTGTAAGCTAGTACAACCTGAAAGCACATATAAGGTAAATTAGGGTCTTCTCTGGAGATATCCCTACCACATGGAAAGCCATCTTTGATGTAGGCACAAATTCCATGCCCATGGCGATATTGGGGGTCATATCTAGATGTTAAGTTGGAGTAACCTTTAATTATGAATTCGTCGAGAGAAGTGGTTGGCCCTATGCCAGTTTCACTCAGAAAGAATATGTCCGGTTTCGTCTCCTGTAATTGGGTTTCAACCTCTGGAAAGTTGGAACGTAGACCCTGATGTTGGAGAAGGAGACCTGGTAGTAGGGGTCTACGTTGGTGGATGGGGTTCTAGGTTTATTCGTGTGTCTGTTTTGGAGATTTGTCATGATTGAGGTTTTGGGGTTTGTGGAGCAGATCGGTAGACTTGGTTAGAGCAGGACAGAGAGGGAAAATAAGAGAGAAAAAGACAAGAAATTTTTTTTTGTTGCACATGATAAGGTAAAGCCGTAACAATTACCCACTAGTATGGTATCGAGAGGCCCCACCAGAAGCTACTGTATGGTCCAGAATTCATTCACCAAATGGCAATACAGCAGCCCCGGTACTTTGCACCTGCTGATAGGACAGCCTCCTTAGTGGTTAATCCAAGGTTCGGGTCCCTGACTATCAGGCGCGTAACGTCAGCCCAGATGAAACTTTTACCTCCAGAACCCTTACTAGTGACATGACCACAAGGATAGACATAGAAACAGAAATTTTCCGACATCTCAGGCTACTCTTTACAACGTACTACCGACCTAGAAAGCAGCTTTTCTTCACCCTTTGTCAGAAAAATCACTCATTGGAAATGGGGACTGAAGGACAAAAAAGGAGAAGCGAGAGTTACTGGAGCTGCCGATAACATATCCACATGCATTATCTACTCTCCATTGAAAATAAATAAATAAATAAACTAAAATAAAAAATAAAATAATGAAAAAAATGTGAGAAGGACTTATTAATATCTACTTAGTATAAGTCCGTTGTCCCATTCCCGGCTTATGATAGTACTTGAAGATAGTCTCCCCTCCATGTTAATGCATGGATACTTTGTCTTTATCTTGGTCGAGCTGGGATGTTAAACCGTTCCAGCTCCACCCCATAATAAATATGCTATAATGGAACTTTTATCGAATTGAAAAAGTCTGGTTATTTTTAGCTCGTTTAAAACGCTGGTTAGGAAGTAATACCTTTAGGATTTTGTATTAACTTTAGCTAGAAGTAATGCATACTTAAGAAAAAATAAATAAATAAAAATACAAGAAAGCCGCGTGTTTTTGAGTTCAGATAAGATGCAAATATAATTTGGGAAATGTTTAGTTCCATGGGAGACTTTTTTTTTCGTTTTAAATATAAGAAAAAATATTGGTTAATAATAGTATTTTTGACAAAAACATTTAGGAGAAAGATAAGAAAACAAGACAAATATTCAGGATTAGAGTCAAACCTGTAATAAGGAAAAAAAAAAAACTAGACGTGTTTTTAGATTAATAGGCTGCAAAAGTTACGAACAGAAACGTTTCTTAGCTTTTGGGAACCATAGCGTTCGACTTGGCTTGGAGGCGATAGCTTAAAGAGGACGAGTGCCAGCCAGTCGGTCAGTCTGCTTTTATGTCGATATTTAAAGGGTATGTTGGGTGGCGGGGGGAGGGGGGTCTTGGTGAGTTTTGTATTTTTATTTATTTCTTTTAAATTCAACATCGAATTATCTATCTGATGCCAGAATGTTCGACCACCCCATAATAAATATGCTACAATGAAACTTATGAAATTGAAAAAGTCTGGTTATTTTAAGCTAGTTTAAAACGCTGGTTAGGAAGTAATACCGTTAGGATTTTGTATTAACTTTAGCTAGGAGTAATGCATACTTAAGAAAAATAAATAAATAAAAATACAAGAAAGCCGCGTGTTTTTGAGTTCAGATAATATGCAAATATAATTTGGGAAATGTTCAGTTCCATGGGAGACTTTAAACTCATTTGGCTGAAGCTCTTGCACCAATTGAATTTTATACGGAAATTTGCCCTCTTCATGAAGCATTCTCTGAAGAGATGATCGAGGGACCCCAATTTGACTTGATCTACTTTTTACTGATGTGGATGGATCCTCGGCCACACTCTTTGCTAATCTCTGACGATTCTCATCACTTTTTACCGTACGGGGTCTACCAGATCTAGGGAAGTCATATACAGACCCTTGCTCATGAAATCGAGCCACCATAGTTTTTATTGCATTGGGAGTAAGGGAATTTTTTGTGTTGAAGTTTCATTGAAATTCTCTTTGAGTTTCTGATATTGACTCATTAAACCGAAAATACGACTTTACAATAAATACTGCTTCTCGGTAGTGTAACGACTCATGATGACCCTGGAAGGGTTACTCTAAATGATCTGAAAAAATAAAAGAAAAATATAGAAAATTAAGAAATTTATGAATTTTTTTTAACCATCAGGTTGTTTTGAGACATCCTGTATATATATAGTTTGAAATAGTATTCTCACCACTTAATTCAGAGATTGAATAGTGTACACTTTAAGAATTTAATCAGAAATAAATTAAACCAACCTGCATGTGTAGGAACTTCCATCATTGTAACATTCCGCACCATTTTCGCAAGGCGGAGGATTGCACGGCGTATTTTTCAGCTCACAAAATTTCCCTCTCGATTGAGTACAGTCACACCTAAAATATCCTTCCATATTAATGCATGTACCACTATTCTGACACTTAACCCATTCACATTCATCAACATCATCCTGCAAATAAAAAAAAATGAAACACATTTTTATGTTTTTTTATTATGTTTATTTATAGATGGACCCAACCTCGGTTTAAAACACAGAGACATTTGTTTTAAAATTATGCCTGTTAACTGCCTGATTTTATGTAAGATGACTCCTTAAAATACTCGTCATGAAATCGTTAATAAGATTCATAATCTTTTCAAGAATGCAACCATATCTAGAACAAATGGAAGTTCATCGATGCCTTACATGTCCATCAACGTAATTTTATTGTCATTCAATGATAAGCACTACTGGAATGGCAGAAAATTGTCGATAACTCTGACACACTCTGCCTCCATTGGCATTTCCCTGATTTGAAATATGATGCTCCTTTTAAGTTTAGTAATAATTTGGGAATTGTTATTGAGTATTCGTATTATTTGGATTTTTTGGGCTACGGTTCTCATCTTGGGTGTTATTTTCACAGATTTTGTTAAAATGAAATCCTTTATTTAATTCACAGAGGTATTATGCTCGTTCCGGCAGTCATGACTGGGTAGAAATCCCAAGTAATTTACAACAATTGTGTTTTGAGTGTTGCCCCACTAAGGATTGAACCTCCAACCCCCAGGAGAGTATACATTTTTAACTGAACATACCATGTACTTTATCCATTACTCCACTGTTCCTTGTGGACATTAGTACGAACAATCCAAATAATTCCGATAATCAATCAATTTATAAGACAATAAAAAAGACATCAATTATTCTCATTTCACTGAAAATTGATAAGAAATTTGTGGATTGGGGTAAAAAATGTCTAGTTTTGTTTACTCTTATTACGACTCAACATGTGTCTGTCAATCGTAGACGTGTCCGTTTTCTTCCTGAGATTCTCGTGGATGGCTCTGCCTTTGAGGAGAAATCCACTCTAAAACTTTTTGGTCATTCTTTGACATGAAATCCTTCTTGGAGTTCATATATTAGATCCATTGCTCTTTCCGCTTCCCATAAATATAATTCCTTTATCGCTCTAAACATTTTCTCAAACCTTCCTTATCTCTTCAAATTTACGATCAGACAATGTATAGAGTATTGTTGTCATATTTGAGCTGGTGAATCTCTGTCCCATTTAAAGGTTATAAATAAAAGCGCAGAAACGTATCTGTAATTTGATTGGCCTTTCTTTTCCTCTGCCAGATCTCTCTCTCTCTCTCTCTCTCTCTCTTTCTCCTACAGATGTGATGTAATGTGTTATTCAGAATTGTCTAATCTATTCTCTGCTTCTTTTGTTCCAGCTCGTTTGATTGTTCGCTTAGTTGATTTCATCAATTCGCTGTTTTGATACTTCGTTGTAATGCAGCTTGACATTTAAGATTAAAGTGAATAGATATCTTCTATCTTTTCGATAATCTTTTTCGTTCTTATAAGCTCTTTATACTAAATGGCTTCACACCTTGTCTAGAGCGTATTTCATATAAAAATTATGTGATACTATGGGCAACTCCTCCCCACAGAGTCAGGATATCGAGGAGCGACAGGAAGTGATTTATAAAAAAAGTTATGACAATGGTTATAATAATTAATGCGCACAAAGGCATGGGGAGTGGCTGATTAAACAAGTATAGAAGTAGTCAGTTTCTATTAATCAGGCGTGGCAGTGACAAAGACAAAAGACCGGACATGGGATTTCCGATCCTGTAGCGAATATATTTACAAGTTTTGAGTTTGTTTACGATAGTTTTAGTTTGCAGCAGTTGACAACAGTTTGTTGCTTGGAGCAGATCGAGCAGATTTAACAGATCCAATATAAACTGACTTCAATCGAACGACAGTGATGACCTCGACAGACAGATTATCTTAATTATGTCTTAGTTGATATACTGAAACTTAACTAAGATATGGACATTGGCATTTGGGAGGGTTGCTTTTTACCATGGTGTCACATATTCGGGTCAAAGAGAAAGTTGAACCCAAAAATCTCATTCAAATCAATAGCGATTTGTCAGACGAATTGTTTTGGGATTCAGCGTTGAAAATTCGACAAGACAAAATATATGATAGAAGCAGATTCCGTTTTGTACTTATTTCCAATTATTTAACAACTACAAAAATACTTGATCCATGATGAGTAACATTAATTCTTAGGACAGAACTAGTTTGCACCACTTTTATGTTCCTTTATAAAGATTATAATCAAAATATAATGAAACTAAACCTTATATTTAGAACCATTCCAATTTTGATGAAAATCCATCACATAATTTTGATTCTAAAGCTTATTTAAAAGCTCTTAAAATGAAATGGAAATTCGGGGAATCTTACTTAATTTGTGTATAATGACCAGAGATTAAATTTGATACAAATCTGAAATATTTGAATCGTCAGTTGAGCAGTTGTGACGGTATTATTCCCCTAAAAAAACATTTTAAAATATTCCCAAGGAACAGAAATTGTTAGAATATTAATTAATTGATATCTAATTGTGGCGTGACCGTCTCTGGGAGCGGTAGCGCTCCCCATTGGGGATAGATTAGGATCCCGGAAACACTGAGTAAGGCCGGCAACTATGCTGGTATTAACTGATAAGCATAATTGAGTGCCGGACAGCGGCGGGTAACCTTGCTGAAAGGAAGAATTTATTGTGTTTTGTAAAACAGATATATACTTTTTATTGTTTGGGAAAAATGACAAGTGATGTCATTTTTGAAAGCCAGAGCGTAATATAATTTCGTTCTTGACCGGGCGAAACCCAACTCAAGGACGTCTGGCTTCTGAGAACAAGGTCAGACCGGGGGATATAAGTGTTAACCTCTCTGATCGTGCGAACGAAGTTGAGCTATGATCACAGGTTCTCGGGCCATGTAAGAAATCGGGGCAGCCCCTTAAATTACGTCCTGATCGGTGATTGGCCCGAAGGTTTACCCCAAACCAACCCTTCCCTCGAAACATAAGCCAATGTCCGCGCCAAAAATCTCAGATTGAGCTGGATCTCGAGAGAAGTCGGCACTAATCAAAGAAACGCTGCCACAACCACCCTCATCGATCGCCACCACCGTAGACCACGGAGAATAATATTCAAAAGTGTTTTGTACGAAATCGAACTGAACAATTGTAAATTTCGTTTGGATTAATTGCATAGAATAGAGATATCTGAGTTTGACCTCTTTGGCCTGCATGAAAAGCTAATTATTTTCAGCAGAAATCGGCATATCAACCCGATAGACGAGGCTTGCAGCGCGGAAGAATCCTGTAGAAAACTCCGGGAAGAAGACGATAACGACCATTGTGACTTGGAAGGGGTCAGAGGTCACGTAATACCTATTATTAGAATTTTAAAAAGATTCGAAGGTATATGACTTTTCACGAATAACTTCTCATGCTTTGTCCTCTTTGCATAAAACTAAATACGACTCACTTTACGACCCCTTTCACCAATTCCAAAAAATAGATTGATTGGTTAATTAGTTTGGGCATGAATACTGTACATACAGATATATAAATATATACACATACATAACTTCATATAAATAGAGACTAGACTAGCACAGACAATTCTGGTCAAAATTCATTACATGATCTTGATTTTAGAAAATGTCAAAAAATCGAATGCTTAAGATTTGTGGATCTTTAGAATAAATTTAAGTTCATGGAATTTTGTTTACTTGGTGTCCAATGAATGTATATTTCAATTAATGTAAATAAAAGTTCAACAATACTAAACAAAAAGTTTTAATTTCATTTGGATGCTACGAAAACTACTGCTTTAATCTTGAGTGTTAACTTCACAATATATCGACCTTCTTTAGGTGTATGTTGTTGAAGTCGACAAGCTTTCGGTTGGAATCAGAAATCAGCACGAAATACCAACGGAATGCTTTATTTTATCTTCGAGGTAAGCATGCTCTTATTTCACCAGCCATAATTGAGTAGAAGCTTAAGTAATTTGCAATTTAAATTTGAGTGTCGCTCGTCAATTTGCAGAAGCGTGTAACTTACAACTGAATTTTACCAAGTACATTATCCACTATGTCGTGGGTCCTTGCGACAAAATTGTATCATGAATTTTAGGAAGCTTAAACCAATTTTTATTCTTTGATGTACAATCTCATTGCAATATCATTATTTTAGGAGCCTTGACTGTCGTACTGCCGGTCGGGTTTCAATCTTGGCTTGAGGTAGTTGCCTGTCTGGCCGCACTGATGGGCTATGAAACAAAGAAAGAGTACTGTATGTGGATTACTATATATATATAAATATATATATATATATATATATATATATATATATATATATATAGGTGAGTTTTTCTCGCTTTGAATTTGATATGAAAAGCGTAGTTTTCTTAATTCAAATTATAAAAACGAGCTTTTAATATACTACATAATTGATATGCAACAGACTAAATGATCGTAAACTAATTTGCATATTCTTTGTAAAACTAACTAAAATTAAATAGTCTTTAACTTTTTATTTTTTTATTGGATCATTGGTTTCATTTTACCATTTCGCCCAATTATATTCATGCATATTTCTACATTGATAATTGCTGTGTAGCATTTGGGAAAACAAAACGTGGAACTTACAATTATAGTTTGCGGATCGCTCGTCAAATTGCAGAAGCGTGTAACTTTCAATTTTAGTTTGAGTGTCGTTCGTGAACGTACGGCAGCGTGTAACTTACAATTTTAGTTAGAGTGTCGCTCGTCACATTGAAGAAGCGTATAACTTACAATTTCAGTGTAACTGCCGGTCGTAAAACTGGAGAAGCGTGTAACTTTCAATTTTAGTTTGAGTGTCGCTCGTATAATTGCAGAAGCGTGTAGCATTCAATTTGAGTTTGAGTGTCGCTCATCAAATTGCAGAACCATGTAAATTAAATTTTGTTTGAGTGTCGCTAGTCAAATTGCAGAAGCGTGTAGCATTAAATTTGAGTTTGAGTGTTTCTCATCAAATTGCAGAAGCGTATAAATTAAATTTTGTTTGAGTGTCGGTAGTCAAATTGCAGAAGTGTGTAGCATTCAATTTGAGTTTGAATGTCGCTCATCAAATTTCAGAAGCGTGTAAATTAAATTTTGTTTGAGTGTCGCTAGTAAAATTGCAGAAGCGTGTAGTCTTCAATTGCAGTTTGAGTGTCGCTCATCGTATTGCAGAAGCGTGTAAATTAAATTTTGTTTTAGTGCCGCTAGTTAAATTGCAGAAGCGTGTAAATTAAATTTTGTTTGAGTGCCGCTAGTCAAATTGCAGAAGCGTGTAAATTAAATTTTGTTTGAGTGCCGCTAGTCAAATTGCAGAAGCGTGTAAATAAAATTTTGTTTGAGTGTCGCTAGTAAAATTGCAGAAGCGTGTAAATTAAATTTTGTTTGGGTGTCGCTAGTCAATTTGCAGAAGAGTGTAAATTAAATTTTGTTTGAGAGTCACTAGTCAAATTGCAGAAGCGTGTAAAGTAAATTTTGTTTGACTGTTGCTAGTCAATTTGCAGAAGCGTGTAAAGTAAATTTTGTTTGAGTGTCGCTAGTCAAATTGCAGAAGCGTGTAGTCTTCAATTGCAGTTTGAGTGTCGCTCATCGTATTGCAGAAGCGTGTAAATTAAATTTTGTTTGAGTGCCGCTAGTCAAATTGAAGAAACGTGTAAATAAAATTTTGTTTGAGTGTCGCTAGTAAAATTGCAGAAGCGTGTAAATTAAATTTTGTTTGAGTGTCGTAAGTCAAATTGAAGAAACGTGTAAATAAAATTTTGTTTGAATGTCGCTAGTAAAATTGCAGAAGCGTGTAAATTAAATTTTGTTTGGGTGTCGCTAGTACAATTTGCAGAGGAGTGTAAATTAAATTTTGTTTGAGTGTCACTAGTCAAATTGCAGAAGCGTGTAAATTAAATTTTGTTTGAGTGTCGCTAGTCAAATTGTAAAAGCGTGTGACATTCAATTTGGGATTGAGTATCGCTCATCACATTGCAAAAGCGTGTAAATTAAATTTTGTTTGAGTGTCGCTAGTCCAATTGCAGAAGCGTGTAAATTAAATTTTGTTTTACTGTCGCTTGTCAAATTGCAGAAGCGTGTAAATAAAATTTTGTTTGAGTGTCGCTAGTCAAATTGCAGAAGCGGATAAATTAAATTTTGTTTGAGTTTTGCTAGTCAAATTGCAGAAGCGTGTAAATTAAATTTTGTTTGAATGTCGCTAGTCAAATTACAGAAGCGTGTAAATTAAATTTTGTTTTAGTGTCGCTGGTCAAATTTCAGAAGCCTGTAAATTAAATTTTGTTTGAGTGTTGCAAGTAAAATTGCAGAAGCGTGTAAATTACTTTGTTTGAGTGTCGCTAGTCAAATTGCAGTAGCGTGTAAATTAAATTTTGTTTGAGTGTTGCTAGCCAAATTGCAGCAGCGCGTAAATAAAATTTGACTTTGAGTGTCGCTCATCGAATTGCGGAAGCGTGTAAATTAAATTTTGTTTCTTAGTGTCGCTAGTCAAATTGCAGAAGCATGTTAATTAATTTTTTTAGTGTCGCGAGTCAAATTGCAGGAGCGTGTAAATTAAATTTTGTTTGAGTGTCGCTAGTCAAATTACAGAAGCGTGTAGCCTTCAATTGGAGTTTGAGTGTCGCTCATCAAATTGCAGAAGCGTGTAAATTAAATTTTGTTTGAGTGTCGCTAGTAAGATTTCAGAACAGTGTAAATTAAATTTTGTTTGAGTGTCGCTAGTCAAATTGCAGAAGCGTGTAGCATTCAATTTTGTTTGAGTGTCGCTACTCAAATTGCAAAAGTGTGTAAATTTAATTTTGTTTGAGTGTCGCTATTCAAATTGCAGAAGCGTATAAATCAAATTTTGTTTGATTGTCGCTAGTAAAATTGCAGAAACGTGTAAATTAAATTTTGTTTGAGTGTCGCTCGTACTATTGCAGAAGCGAGTAACTTACAATTTTAGTTTGAGTGTCGTTCGTTAACGCACAGAAGCGTGTAACTTACAATTTTAGTGTCGCTCGTCAAATTGAAGAAGCTTATAACTTACAATTTAAGTGTTACTGCCGCTTGTAAAAAAAAAGCAGCGTGTAACTTTAAATTTTAGTTTGAGTGTCGCTCGTATAATTGCAGAAGCGTGTAGCATTCAGTTTGAGTTTGAGTGTCGCTAATCAAATTGCAGAAGCGTGTAAATTAAATTTTGTTTGAGTGTTGCTAGTCGAATTGCAGAAGCGTGTAAATTACATTTTGTTTGAGTGTCACTAGTCAAATTGAAGAAGAGTGTAAATTAAATTTTGTTTGAGTGTCGCAAGTCAAATTGCAGAAGCGTGTAAATTAAATTTTGTTTGAGTGTTGCTAGTCGAATTGCAGAAGCGTGTAAATTACATTTTGTTTGAGTGTCACTAGTAAAATTGCAGAAGCGTGTAAATTAAATTTTGTTTGAGTGTCGCAAGTCAAATTGCAAAAGCGTGTAGCATTAAATTTAGGCTTGAGTGTCGCTCATGAAATTGCAGAAGCATGTAAATTAAATTTTGGTTGAGTTTCGCTAGTCAAATTGCAGAAGCGTGTAAATTAAATTTTGTTTGGGTGTCGCTAGTCAATTTGCAGAAGAGTGTAAATTACATTTTTTTTAGTGTCGCTAGTGAAATTGAAGAAGCGTGTAAAATAAATTTTGTTTGAGTGTTGCTAGTCGCATTGCAGAAGCGTGTAAATTATATTTTGTTTGAGTGTCACTAGTCAAATTGAAGAAGCGTGTAAATTAAATTTGGTTGAGTGTCGCTAGTCAAATTGCAGAAGCGTGTAAAATAAATTTTGTTTTAGTGTCGCTACTCAAATTGCAAAAGTGTGTAAATTAAATTTTGTTTGAGTGTCGCTATTCAAATTGCAGAAGCGTGTAAATCAAATTTTGTTTGATTGTCGCCAGTAAAATTGCAGAAACGTGTAAATTAAATTTTGTTTGAGTGTCGCTCGTACTATTGCAGAAGCGAGTAACTTACAATTTTAGTTTGAGTGTCGTTCGTTAACGCACAGAAGCGTGTAACTTACAATTTTAGTGTCGCTCTTCAAATTGAAGAAGCTTATAACTTACAATTTAAGTGTTACTGCCGCTTGTAAAAAAAAAAGCAGCGTGTAACTTTCAATTTTAGTTTGAGTTTCGCTCGTATAATTACAGAAGCGTGTAGCATTCAGTTTGAGTTTGAGTGTCGCTAATCAAATTGCAGAAGCGTGTAAATCAAATTTTGTTTGAGTGTCGCTAGTCAAATTGCAGAAGCGTGTAGCATTCAATTTTAGTTTGAGTGTCGCTCATCAAATTGCAGAAGCGTGTAAATTATATTTTGTTTGAGTGTCGCTTATAAATTGCAGAAGAGTGTAAATTATATTTTGTTTGAGTGTCGCTAGTCAAATTGCAGAAGCGTGTAGCATTCAATTTGCGTTTGAGTGTCGCTCATCAAATTGCAGAAGCGTGTAAATTATATTTTGTTTGAGTGTCGCTTATAAATTGCAGAAGAGTGTAAATTCAATTTTGTTTGAGTGTCGCAAGTCAAATTGCAGAAGCGTGTAGCATTCAACTAAGGCTTGACTGTCGCTCATCAAATTGCAGAAGCGTGTAAATTAAATTTTGCTTGGGTTTCGCTAGTCAAATTGCAGAAGCTGTAAATTAAATTTTGTTTGGATGTCGCTAGTCAATTTGCAGAAGAGTGTAAATTACATTTTGTTTGAGTGTTGCTAGTCGAATTGCAAAAGCGTGTAAATTACATTTTGTTTGAGTGTCACTAGTCAAATTGAAGAAGAGTGTAAATTAAATTTTGTTTGAGTGTCGCAAGTCAAATTGCAGAAGCGTGTAAATTAAATTTTGTTTGAGTGTTGCTAGTCGAATTGCAGAAGCGTGTAAATTACATTTTGTTTGAGTGTCACTAGTAAAATTGCAGAAGCGTGTAAATTAAATTTTGTTTGAGTGTCGCAAGTCAAATTGCAGAAGCGTGTAGCATTCAATTAGGCTTGAGTGTCGCTCATGAAATTGCAGAAGCATGTAAATTAAATTTTGGTTGAGTTTCGCTAGTCAAATTGCAGAAGCGTGTAAATTAAATTTTGTTTGGGTGTCGCTAGTCAATTTGCAGAAGAGTGTAAATTACATTTTTTTTAGTGTCGCTAGTGAAATTGCAGAAGCGTGTAAAATAAATTTTGTTTGAGTGTTGCTAGTCGCATTGCAGAAGCGTGTAAATTATATTTTGTTTGAGTGTCACTAGTCAAATTGAAGAAGCGTGTAAATTAAATTTGGTTGAGCGTCGCTAGTCAAATCGCAGAAGCGTGTAAAATAAATTTTGTTTTAGTGTCGCTATTCAAATTGCAGAAGCGTGTGAATTAAATTTTGTTTGAGTGTCGCTAGTAAAATTGCAGAAGCGTGTACATTACATTTTGTTTGAGTGTCGCTATTCAAATTGCAGAAGCGTGGAAATTATAGTTTGTTTAAGTGTCGCTAATCAAATTGCAGAAGCGTGTAAATTAAATTTTGTTTGAGTGTCGCTAGTCAAATTGCAGAAGCGTGTAACCTTTAATTGGAGTTTGAATGTCGCTAATTACATTGCAAAAGCTAGTAAATTAAATTTTGTTTGAGTGTCGCTAGTAAAATTGTAGAAGCGTGTAAATTAAATTTCGTTTGAGTGTCGCAAGTAAAATGGCAAAAGAGTGTAAATAAAATTTTTATAGTGTCGCTAGTCAAACTGCAGAAGCGTGTAGCATTAAATTTGTGTGCAAGTGTCGCTAGTCAAATTGCAGAAGCGTGTGAATGAAATTTTGTTTGAGTGTTACTAGTCAAATTGCAGAAGCGTGTAAATTAAATTCTGTTTGAGTGTTACTAGTCAAATTGCAGAGGCGGATAAATTAAATTTTGTTTGAGTTTTGCTAGTCAAATTGCAGAAGCGTGTAAATTAAATTTTGTTTGAGTGTCGCTAGTAAAATTGCAGAAGCGTGTAAATTAAATTTTGTGCTAGTGTCGCTGGTCAAATTTCAGACGCATGTAAATTAAATTTTCTTTGAGTGTTGCTAGTAAAATTGAAGAAGCGTATAAATCAAATTTGACTTTGAGTGTCGCTCATCGAATTGCGGAAGTGTGTAAATTAAATTTTGTTTCTTAGTGTCGCTAGTCAAATTGCAGAAGCGTGTAGATTAAATTTTTTTTTTAGTGTCGCGAGTCAAATTGCAGAAGCGTGTAAATTAAACTTTGTTTGAGTGTCGCTAGTAAAATTGCCGTAGCGTTTAGCCTTCAATTGGAGTTTTAGTGTCGCTCATCAAATTGCAGAAGCGTGTAAATTACATTTTGTTTGAGTGTCGCTAGTAAAATTGCAGAACAGTGAAAATTACATTTTGTTTGAGTGTCGCTAGTCAAATTGCAGAAGCGTGTAGCATTCAATTTTGTTTGAGTGTCGCTACTCAAATTGCAAAAGTGTGTAAATTAAATTTTGTTTGAGTGTCGCTATTCAAATTGCAGAAGCGTGTAAATCAAATTTTGTTTGATTGTCGCTAGTAAAATTGCAGAAACGTGTAAATTAAATTTTGTTTGAGTGTCGCTCGTACTATTGCAGAAGCGAGTAACTTACAATTTTAGTTTGAGTGTCGTTCGTTAACGCACAGAAGCGTGTAACTTACAATTTTAGTGTCGCTCGTCAAATTGAAGAAGCTTATAACTTACAATTTCAGTGTAACTGCCGCTTGTAAAACTAGAGCAGCGTGTTACTTTCAATTTTAGTGTGAGTGTCGCTCGTATAATTACAGAAGCGTGTAGCATTCAGTTTGAGTTTGAGTGTCGTTAATCAAATTGCAGAAGCGTGTAAATTACCTTTTGTTTGAGCGTCGGTAGGCAAATTGCAGAAGTGTGTAGCATTCAAATTGAGTTTTAGAGTCGCTCATCAAATTGCAGAAGCGTGTAAATTAAATTTTAATTTTAGTGTCGCTCATAAAATTGCAGAAGCGTGTAAATTAAATTTTGTTTTACTGTCGCTAGTCAAATTGCAGAAGCGTGTGAATAAAATTTCGTTTTAGTGTCGCTAGTCAAATTGCAGAAGCGTGTAAATTAAATTTTTTTGAGTGTCGTAAGTCAAATTGCAGAAGCGTGTAAATAAAATTTTGTTTGAGTGTCGCTAGTGAACTTGCAGAATATGTAGCATTCAATTTTAGTTTGAGTGTCGCTAATCAAATTGCAGAAGCGTGTAAATTAAATTTTGTTTTAGTGTAGCTAGTAAAATTGCAGAAGCGTGTAAATTAATCTTTGTTTTAGTGTCGCAGGTAAAATTTCAGAATCGTGTAAATTAAATTTTCTTTTAGTGAACCTACTCAAATTGCAGAAGCGTGTAAATTAAATTTTTTGTTAGTGTCGTCAGTCAAATAAAAGAAGAGTGTAAATTAAATTTTGTTTGAGTGTTGCAAGTAAAATTGCAGAAGCGTGTAAATTAAATGTAGTTTGAGTGTCGGTCATCAAATTGCTGAAGCGTGTAAATTAAATTTTGTTTTTTACATGTCGCATGTCAAATTGCAGAAGCGTGTAAATTAAATTTTGTTTTAGTGTCGCAAGTTAAATTGCAGAAGCGTGTAAATTAAATTTTGTTTGAGTGTCGCTAGTCAAATTGCAGAAGTGTGTAGCCTTCAATTGGAGTGTGAGTGTCGCTCATCAAATTGCAGAAGCGTGTAAATTACATTTTGTGTGAGTGTCGCTTGTCAAATTGCAGAAGCGTGTAAATTACATTTTGTTTGAGTGTAGCTAGTGAAATCGCAGAGTCGCGTAGCATTTAATTTGAGTTTGATTGTCGCTCATCAAATTGCTTAAGCGTGTAAATTAATTTTTTTTGTAGTGTCGCTAGTCAAATTGCAGAAGCGCGTAGCATTCAATTTTGTTTGAGTGTAGCTAGCAAAATTTCAGAAGTGTGTAACTTAAATTTTGTTTGAGTTTCGCTAGTCAAATTGTAGAAGCGTGTAAATAAAAATTTTTTTTAGTGTCACTAGTCAAATGGCAGAAGCGTGTTAATTAAATTTTGTCTCAGTGGGGCTAGTCAAATTGCAGAAGCGTGTAGCGTTCAATTTGAGTTTGAGTGTCGCTCATATAATTGCAGAAGCGTGTAAATTAAATGTTGTTTCAGTGTCGCTAGTCAAATTGCAGAAGCGTGTCAAATAAATTTTGTTTGAGTGTCGGTAGTCAAATTGCAGAAGCGTGTCAAATAAATTTTTTTGAGTGTCGCTAGTCAAATTGCAGAAGCGTTTTGCATTTAATTGGAGTTTTAGTGTCGCTACTCAAATTGCAGATGTGTGTAAATGTTGTGTTGTGGCAACCACGTAGTTGCATATGTAATAACATAACACTATAAATGGCAAGCCTAGGTTGGCCTTGGGGGCGTCTTACTCAAATGCCACCGGAAGTGACGCCGAAGAGCGTACATGTCCTCCCACCAAGACTCTCTGACTCGACACCGTCATTTGTACATATTGTAAATATACCTTTTCTTTAATACACTTATTATTGCGTTATCTTGTTGTTTGCGTCTTCATTGTATTTGCTTACTAATTATTGTTCAACCTTGCAACCACAACAGTTGGCGACGAGATATGAAGCGTTAAATATAACAGTTTGTACGAAGAACTTAAAAAAAAGAAAAGAAAAAAAGTACAACGCAAAGGTTGACCATTTTTTTTAAGGAATGCACAGTGTTGACGAGCAAACGGATTTTACGCTAAAGAGAACTTTCAACTCATGTGAAAAAAAAACTCTAACGTGGCAAAAGCGACAATTTACGCCGTTTTCTGGGAATCCGACTTGCAACTAATGTAAAAGTGAATTTTGGTTTGTTCGCTACACGACAAATCTTACTAAAGGACCAACTTGCAAACGAAAAGCGAACTTTGTTCTGTCGCAAAAACGACAGGTCAGACCCGTATTACGAAAAGCAAGGAAGTAACCTACGGAAAAAGTGCACCAGTGGATTCTAATTACTGTTCTCCGTAAACAAAACAACAACTAAAGGACTTTTTAATTAATGGTTTGGTTGACGTCGGTACTAAAAGGAAATACCACAGCTAAAACTAAAATTCAAGGAAAGGATTTTTTTTCTTGAAGTTGTCACTGAATAACGGATAATACAGTAAAACGTCACGGGGAAAAAAGGTAATCTCAATTTAAGAGGTATTTTAATTACTAAAATACTAGAAAAAAAACTCAAAGAACTCAATGTACTGCATAAATTTATTCAATTGTGACTCGATTAAAAAAAAAACCAAACTTTTATTTTGTGGAAAGAGTTACTTATTAGTAAGTGCCTAAAAACGGAAAGTCAATTCCATTTCGTGATTCCAGATAAACCTGTTTTATTATTTTTTGCAGCGTGACTCGCAAAAAGAATATATTATTGCAAACAGCGATATTATTATTGAAGACAGGAGCTTACAGCAATTTTCTTTTTTGTTGTAACCCAAACCGGTGTATATTGTACAGGGTACAATATTTTTTTTAACTACACACTAAAAAAAAACATGGAATTTTTACAAGCACAGGCTGAGCGGGATGAACGCAGACAAGCTACACAAAACGAGTTTTTGCAACACAAATACAGGCACAGGCTGACCGCGAGGAAAAGAGAGAGGACAGATTATTGAAATGGCAGCAGGAACAAGAAGAAAAGCAGAAAATGGCACAATTAAAGCAGAAAAAAAACTGCAATTGGAACAGGAAGAAAGGCATAAGAAACTACAATTGGAATATGAAGAAAGACAAGATGAACGTTTTGCTAAAACACTGGAACTACTGAAGAGTAATCGAGAAAATGTCGATAGTGTTAATTTCTCCCATACAACTATTTTTAATAGCATGGACACATTTCATTATGTGCCTGAGGAAGAGAAGAATTTTGAAGCATACTACACAAGATACGAGGATGTTTTTCAACTGGACTGTAAAAATTGGCCAAATAGTCAGAAAGTGAGCCTCTTACTCAGAAAATTGGGTACATCAGAACACAGCAAATTCGTAGATTACATATTACCTAAAAAAACTGCGGAATTAGAGTTCATGGAAGTATAAAATTACTAAAAGAATTATTTAATCCAAATATATCTCTTTTTCATAAAAGATGGCTGTGCATGAATCTAAGAAAGATGGACAACCAAGATTATTTGACATACGCATCAGTTGTCAATAAAAACTGCGATAATTTTAAGCTTGCAGAACTAACGGTAGAAGATTTTAAATGTCTAATCTTCGCTCAAGGGTTAGTTTCCACGAAAAATGCAGAAATACGCAGACGACTGTTGTCTAAGCTGGAATCTGAGCAAGATTTAACCCTCCAGAAACTAGCAGAGGACTGTGAAAGGGCCATTACACTAAAAAAGAATTTAAAAATATAGAAGAATCCAGAGTGGCATATGTAAGAAAAGTTAGAAAACCATACGCACCAACCAAGAACTTTACAAAGAAAAGCAATGGAACGAGATATTCCAAAGATAATAACCATAAATATAGTACAGAATATAACAAGCCTATTCCTAGATATAACTGTAAGAGATGTGTAGAAAAGCATTGGGAATCAGATTGTCCTCATAAGAAGAAAAAATGCTACATTTGTAAGAAGGTGGGACACAAAAGCGATTGCTGCAGATATAAAGATTACACCAGAAAGAGAGTACAGCAAACAAAATCAAATACAAAATTAGACAAAGATCGGCGAAAATACGTAAAAGTGGAAATATTTAAAACATCAATAAAGTTACAACTCGACTCCGGCTCCGATGTTTCTATAATAAACCTGAATACGTGGAAAAAGTTGGGAAAACCGGCCATGATGAAAACTAGTAAAGCAGTCCGGACGGTAACTGGTGGTGGTATAAAATTTGAAGGAGAAGTTGTCCTCCCGATAAAATTGAAAGGGAGTTCGTAGAAATTAAAAATATTCGTACTAAAAAATAGTGAAAATCTGTTTGGAATAGATTTAATTGAGAAATTCGGACTATGGGATAAGCCAATCAATACATTCTGTAAAAAATTAGAATGTTCTTCTCCAACAACAGTAAATATAAAAGACGATTTAAAAGAATTATTTCCTGAGGCATTCACGACTAACTTAGGTCGCTGCAATAAATTCAAGGCCTCGTTTGAACTTAAAGAAAACGCCAGCCCAATTTTTAGAAAAAAGCGAAATGTTCCGTTCGCTGGGCTGGAAAAGATTGATTAAATAGATTGGAACAGACGGGAATTCTATCAAAAATAGAACACAATGAGTGGGCAGCCCCCACCGTATACGTAAAGAAAAAGAATGACGAAGTTAGAGTGTGCGCAGACTTTTCGACCGGGGTCAACTCCCTATTAAAAGATCACCATTACCCCCTACCAAGCCCAGAGGAAATATTCACGAAGTTGAATGGGGGTAATATCTTCTCCAAGATAGACTTGAGCGACGCGTATTTGCAAATACCGGTCGAGGAGAATTGCTCAAAAATACTATGCATCAATACGCATAAGAGATTATACAAATACAACCGATTGCTTTTTGGCATCAAAGTAGCGCCTGCCATCTTTCAGCAAGCGATGGACACCATGCTAAGTGGTATTGAGTGCGCATGTGCATACCTGGACGACATTATTGCCAGGAGCAAATCCCTAGAAGAACATAAGGAACATTTGAAACAAGTATTTACTCGAATAAAAGAATTCGGCTTTAAAGTAAAAGAAAGTAAATGTGACTTTTGTATGAGCGAGATTAAGTATCTTGAACACATAATAAACAAACATGGACGACGTCCAGACCCAGACAGATCTGCGGCAATAAAAAATATGCCAGCACCCGATAATGTAACAACTTTGCAGAGTTTCTTAGGACTCGCAAATTATTACCAATCTTTTATTGAAGGAATGCATAACTTGCGAGCCCCCTTAAATAATCTGCTTAAAAAGGATACACCGTGGAACTGGACGCAAGAATATCAAACCGCTTTTGACAAAATAAAGAGCGCACTAACATCCGAATTATTCTTAACGCACTTTGACACAAACTTAAAAATAGTCGTCGCTAGTGACGCTAGCTCCTACGGCTTAGGAGCATGCATTCAACATATTATGCCGGATGGGTCTAGAAAACCAATAGCGCACGCTTCGAGAACGCTGATACCAGCCGAAAGGGCATATTCACAAATCGAAAAAGAAGCGTTGAGCATAATCTTTGCCGTGACTAAATTTCACCGATATTTATATGGTAGACAATTCATACTTGAAACCGACCATAAACCGTTAGTCACGATCTATGGATCAAAAAAAGGATTGCCGGTATACACCGCAAATAGATTGCTGCGCTGGGGTACAATACTACTTAATTACGATTTCCAGCTACAACATCTAGCATCAAAAAAGATTTGCCATGCGGATGAACTGTCAAGACTGATACCACAGAAACACAATCTGGAAGAATCAGTCATTGCAGCAATTCGGACAAATGTTGAAGTAAAAAATATGGTAGCAAACATCATTAAGGAACTACCCGTAACTTTGTCGGACATTAAAAGGGAAGCCGAGAAAGACTAATATATAAAGGACATAAAAGAGAAAATTATAACGGACACAAAGGTGCAGGAAGTGTTCTCCATATGTGACGATGTGTTACTGTACAGCGAGAGAGTGGTAATACCCAAAACATTGCAGAATAGGATGTTAAGAGATTTCCACACAGGACATCCGGGGATAAATCGAATGAAGTCGTAAATGAGAAGCTACGTGTACCGGCGTAACATGGACATTGACATAGCGACAACAATTGATAAATGTAAAGGATGCCAGTTAGCGGCAAAATCTCCACCTATAGTACACAAACCTTGGCCGAAAACCGACCAACCATGGTCGAGAATCCACATGGACTTCGCTGGTCCAGTAGGTGAAAACTATTATTTAATTGTAGTGGATAGTTTCACAAAATGGCCGGAGGTAATGCGTTGCAGGAATCCAACAACGAACAACTCAATAGGGTTCCTACACGAGTTGTTTGCAAGATTCGGTGTACCAGACACACTGGCCACTGACAACGGAACGCAGTTCACATCCGCATAGTTTAAGGAATTTTGCGACACGTTCCGAATGAAGCACATCACGACTCCGCCGTATCATCCAAGATCGAACGGCTTCGCGGAAAGGTTCGTGGATACGTTAAAACGAGCGTTAAAGAAATCCATTGGAACACCAACAGAAAAAGCTTTGCAACAATTCTTGCAAGTATATAGGATTACACCACATCCTAGTACACCATCAAACATATCACCAGCTGATCTAATGATCTAATGTTTGCCAGAAAGGTAAAATCAGCGTTTGACAAACTATTGCCAAGGCAGGCAATTATCTGAAACACTACACACACGAGAAAAAAGAAATATAACTCGGGAGATCGAGTATATTTTAAGTGCTACCGAAATAACACATCTTACTGGGAATGTGGAGTAGTGGATAAACGCATTGGTGATTGTACATACATGATTAAAGGTCCACAGAATATACATAAAAGGCACATAAATATGATAAAAAAACGTCATATCCAAGATGATGATGATACGACAAGAGTCGAAGAGGAGGACACCATAGAAATAATATACGAATCTTTTAATTTGGAACCGCCTCAAAATTCACCTGAACCCCGAAGATCAGGTAGGAAAAGAAAAGTGAATGAACCATTAATGGTAAACCCAAAAAGAAAAAGATATTGAAATCTGTGTGACGTAAAATCTTGGAAGGGGGGTGTTGTGGTGGCAACCACTTATTTGCATATGTGAATAACATAACACTATAAATGGCAAGCCTAGGTTGGCCTTGGGGTGTCTTACTCAAATGCCATCGGAAGTGACGCCGAAGAGCGTACATGTCCTCCCACCAAGACTTTCTGACTCGACACCGTAATTTGTACATATTGTAAATATACCTTTTCTTTAATACAATTATTATTGCGTTATCTTGTTGTTTGCGTCTTCATTGTATTTCCTTACTAATTATTGTTCAACCTTGCAAAACAACAGTAAATTAAATTTTGTTTGAGTGTCGCTAGTCAAATTGCAGAAGCATATAAATTAAATTTTGTTTTAGTGTCTCCAGTCAAATTGCAGAACTGTGTGTTAAAATTAAATTTGAGTTCGAGTGTAACTCATCAAATTTCAGAAGCGTGTAAATTAAATTTTGTTTGAGTGTCGCTAGTCAAATGGCAGAAGCATGTAAATTAAATTTTGTTTTAGTGTCTCTAGTCAAATTGCAGAAGTGTGTAAATTAAATTTGAGTTCGAGTGTAACTCATCAAATTTCAGAAGCGTGTAAATTAAATTTTGTTTGAGTGTCGCTAGTCAAATTGCAGCAGCGTGTAGCATTTAATTTTGTTTGAGTGTCGCTAGTCAAATTGCAGAAACGTGTAAATTACATTTTGTTTTAGTGTCTCTAGTCAAATTGCAGAAGCGTGTAAATTAAATTTGAGTTCAAGTGTAAACTCATCAAATTGCTGAAGCGTGTAAATTACATTTTGTTTGAGGATCGCTAGTCAAATTGCAGAAGCGTGTAGCATTTATTTTTGTTTCAGTGTCGCTAGTCAACTTGAAGAAGCGTGTAAATGACATTTTGTTTGAGTGTCGCTAGTCAAATTGCAGAAGCGTGTAAATTACATTTTGTTTTAGTGTCGCTAGTAAAATTGCAGAAGCGTGTAAATTAAATTTTGTTTGAGTGTCGCTAGTCAAATTGAAGAAGTGTGTAGCATTCAATTTGTGTGTGAGTGTCGCTCATCAATTTGCAAAAGCGTGTAAATTAAATTTTGTTTGAGTGTCGCTAGTCAAATTGCAAAAGCGTGTAGCATTCAATTTGAATTTGAGTGTAACTCATCACATTGACGAAGCGTGTAAATAAAATTTTGTTTGAGTGTCGCTAATCAAATTGCAGAAGCGTGTAGCATTAAATTTTGTTATAGTGTCGCTAGTCAAATTGCAGAAGCGTGTAAATTAAATCTTGTTTGAGTGTCGCTAGTAAAATTGCGGAAGCGGGTAAATTAAAGTTTTTTTTAGTGTCGCTAGTCCAATTGCAGAAGCGTGTAAATTAAATTTCGTTTGAGTGTCGCTAGTCAAATTGCAAAAGTATGTAAATTACAGTTTGTTTTAGTGTCGCTAGTAAAATTTCAGCAGCGTGTAAATAAAATTTTGTTTTAGTGTCGCTAGTCAAATTGCAGAAGCGTGTAAATTAAATTTTGTTCGAGTATTGCTAGTCAAATTGCAAAAGCGTGTAGCATTCTCATGAAATTGCAGAAGCGTGTAAATTAAATGTTGTTTCAGTGTCGCTAGTCAAATTGCAGAAGCATGTAAATAAAATTTTCTTCAGTGTCCCCAGTCAAATTGCAGTAGCGTGTAAATTTAATCTTGTTTGAGTGTCGCTAGTAAAATTGCAGAAGCGGGTAAATTAAATTTTGTTTTAGTGTCGCTAGTCACATTTCAGAAGCGTGTAAATTAAATTTTGTTTGAGTTTGGCTAGTCAAATTTCAGAAGCGTGTAAATAAAACTTTGTTTTAGTGTCGCAAGTCTAATTGCAAAATGTGTAGCATTCAATTTTAGTTTGAGTGTTGCTCATTAAATTGCAGAAGCGTGTAAATTAAATTTTGTTTTAATGTCGCTAGTCCAATTGCAGAAGCGTGTAAATAAAATTTTGTTTTAGTATCGCTAGTCAAATTGCAGACGCGTGTAAATTAAACTTTGTTTAATGTACGAAGTCAAATTGCAGAAGCGTGTAAATTAAATTTTGTGTTAGTGTCGTCAGTCAAAAAAAAGAAGCGTGTAAATTCAATTTTGTTTGAGTGTCGCTAGTCAAATTGCAGAAGCGTGTAAAAAAAATTTTGTCTGAGTGTCGCTAGTCCTATTGCCGACGCGTGTAAATTAAATTTTGTTTGAATGTCGCTAGTCAAATTGCAGAAGCGTGTAAATTAAATTTTGTTTGAGTGTTGCTAGTCAAATTGCAGAAGCGTTTGAATAAAATTCTGTTTGAGTGTTCAAGTAAAATTGCAGAAGTGTGTAAATTAAATTTTGCTTGAGTGTAACTAGTCAAATTTCAGAAGCATGTAAATTAAATTTTGTTTGAGGGTTGCTAGTAAAATTGCAGAAGCGTGTAAATAAAATTTTGTTTTAGTGTCGCTAGTCAAATTGCAGAAGCGTGTAAATTAAATTTTGTTTGAGTGTTGCTAGTCAAATTGTAGAAGCATGTAAATTACATTTTTTTTGAGTGTCGCTCATCAAATTGCTGAAGCGTGTACATAAAATTTATTTTTTTTTAATGTCGTATGTCAAATTGCAGAAGCGTGTAAATTAAATTGTGTTTTAGTGTCGCGAGTCAAATTGCAGAAGCGTGTAAATTAAATTTGTTTTAATGTCGCTAGTAAAATTACAGAAGAGTGTAGCACTTAATTTTGTGTTAGTGTCGCTAGTAAAATTGCAGAAGCGTGTAAATTACATTTTGTGTGAGTGTCGCTAGTAAAATTGCAGAAGCGTGTAAATCAAATTTAGTTTGAGTGTCGCTAGTCGAATTGCAGAATTGTGTAAATTAAATCTTGTTTGAGTGTCGCTAGTAAAATTTCAGCAGCGTGTAAATTAAATTTTGTTTTAGTGTCCCTAGTCAAATTGCAGAAGCGTGTAAATTAAATTTTGTAGAGTATTGCTAGTCAAATACCAGAAGCGGGTAGCATTCAATTTGAGAGTGAGTGTCGCTCATGAAATTGCAGGCGCGTGTACATTAAATTTTGTTTGAGTGTCGCTAGTCACATTGCAGAAGCGGGTAAATTAAATTTTGTTTTAGTGTCGCTAGTCAAATTGCAGAAGCGTGTAAATTAAATCTTGTTTTAGTGTCGCTAGTCAAATTGCAGAAGCGTGTAGCATTCAATTTTAGTTTAGGTGTTGCTCCTCAAATTGCAGAAACGTGTACATTAAATCTTGTTTGAGTGTCGCTAGTTGAATTGCAGAAGCGTGTAAATTAAATTTTGTTTTAGTGTCGCAAGTAAAATTGCAGAAGCGTGTATATTAAACTTTGTTTTAGTGTCGCTAGTCAGATTGCAGAAGCGTGTAAATTTAATTTTGTTTGAGTTTCGCTAGTAAAATTCTGAAGCGTGTAAATTAAATTTTGTTTGAGTGTCGCAATTCAAATTGCAGAAGCGTGTAAATAAAATTTTGTTTGAGTGTTGCTAGTAAAATTGCAGAAGCGTGTAGCATTCAATTTTATTTTGAGTGTCGCTCATCAAATTGCAGAAACGTGTACATTAAATCTTGTTTGAGTGTCGCTAGTCGAATTGCAGAAGCGTGTAAATTAAATTTTGTTTTAGTGTCGCTAGTAAAATTGCAGAAGCGTGTAAATTACATTTTGTTCGAGTATTGCTAGTCAAATTGTAGAAGCGTGTAGCATTCACATTTAGTTTGAGTGTCACTTATTAAATTGCAGAAGCGTGTAAATAACATTTTGTTAGAGTGTAACTATTCAAATTGCAGAAGCGTGTAAATTAAATTTTGTTTTAGTGTCGCAAGTATAATGGCAGAAGCGTGTAAATTAAATGTTTGTTCAGTGTACCAAGTCAAATTGCAGAAGTGTGTAAAGTAAGTTTTTTTTTTGTCGCTAGTCCAATTTCAGAAGCGTATACATTAAATTTTGTTTTAGTGTCGCTAGTAAAATTGCAGAAGCGTGTAAATTAAATTTTGTTTAGGTGTTGCAATTCAAATTGCAGCAGTGTGTAAATTAAATTTTGTTTGAGTGTCGCTAGTCAAATTGCAGAAGCGTGTAAATAAAATTTTGTTGTAGTGTCACTGGTCAAATGGACGAAGCGTGTAGCATTCAATTTTAGTAAAAGTGTCACTCATAAAATTGCAGAAGCGTTTAAATTAAATTTTTTAGAGTGTCGCTAGGCAAATTGCAGAGGCGTGTAAATTACATCTTGTTTGAGTGTCGCTAGTAAAATTGCAGAGGCATATAAATTACACTTTGTTTTAGTGTCGCCAGTCAAATTGCAGAAGCGTGTAAATTAAATTTTGTGTTAGTGTCGCTAGTCAAATTGCAGAGGCGTGTAAATTCAATTTGGTTTGAGTGTTGCAAGTAAAATTGCAGAAGACTTTAAATTAAATTTTTTTTTAGTGTCGATAGTTAAACTGCAGGAGTCTGTAAATTAAATTTTGCTTGAGTGTCGCTAGTCAAATGACCGAAGCGTGTAAATGAAATTTTGTTTTAATGTCCCTAGTCAAATTGCAGAAGCGTGTAGCATTCACTTGTTGTGTTAGTGTCGCTCATCAAATTGCAGAAGCGTGTAAATTAAATTTTGTTTGAGTTTCGCTAGACAAATGGCAGACGCGTGTAAATTAAATTTTGTTTGAGTGTCGCTAGTCAAATTGCAGAATTGTGTAAATTAAATTTTGTTTTATTGTCGCTAGTCGAATTGCAGCAGCGTGTAAATTAAATTTTGTTTGAGTGTCGCTAGTCCTATTGCAGACGCGTGTAAATTAAATTTTGTTGTAATGTCGCTAGTCAAATTGCAGAAGCGTGTAAATTAAATTTTGTTTGAGTGTTGCTAGTCAAATTGCAGAAGCGTTTGAATAAAATTCTGTTTGAGTGTTCAAGTAAAATTGCAGAAGTGTGTAAATTAAATTTTGCTTGAGTGTAACTAGTCAAATTTCAGAAGCATGTAAATTAAATTTTGTTTGAGGGTTGCTAGTAAAATTGCAGAAGCGTGTAAATAAAATTTTGTTTTAGTGTCGCTAGTCAAATTGCAGAAGCGTGTAAATTAAATTTTGTTTGAGTGTTGCTAGTCAAATTGTAGAAGCATGTAAATTACATTTTTTTTGAGTGTCGCTCATCAAATTGCTGAAGCGTGTACATAAAATTTATTTTTTTTTAATGTCGTATGTCAAATTGCAGAAGCGTGTAAATTAAATTGTGTTTTAGTGTCGCGAGTCAAATTGCAGAAGCGTGTAAATTAAATTTGTTTTAATGTCGCTAGTAAAATTGCAGAAGAGTGTAGCACTTAATTTTGTGTCAGTGTCGCTAGTAAAATTGCAGAAGCGTGTAAATTACATTTTGTGTGAGTGTCGCTAGTAAAATTGCAGAAGCGTTTAAATCAAATTTGGTTTGAGTATCGCTAGTCGAATTGCAGAATTGTGTAAATTAAATTTTGTTTGAGTGTCGCTAGTAAAATTTCAGCAGCGTGTAAATTAAATTTTGTTTTAGTGTCCCTAGTCAAATTGCAGAAGCGTGTAAATTAAATTTTGTAGAGTATTGCTAGTCAAATACCAGAAGCGGGTAGCATTCAATTTGAGAGTGAGTGTCGCTCATGAAATTGCAGAAGCGTGTAAATTAAATTTTGTTTTAGTGTCGATTGTCAAATTGCAGGCGCGTGTACATTAAATTTTGTTTGAGTGTCGCTAGTCACATTGCAGAAGCGGGTAAATTAAATTTTGTTTTAGTGTCGCTAGTCAAATTGCAGAAGCGTGTAAATTAAATCTTGTTTTAGTGTCGCTAGTCAAATTGCAGAAGCGTGTAGCATTCAATTTTAGTTTAAGTGTTGCTCCTCAAATTGCAGAAACGTGTACATTAAATCTTGTTTGAGTGTCGCTAGTTGAATTGCAGAAGCGTGTAAATTAAATTTTGTTTTAGTGTCGCAAGTAAAATTGCAGAAGCGTGTATATTAAACTTTGTTTTAGTGTCGCTAGTCAGATTGCAGAAGCGTGTAAATTTAATTTTGTTTGAGTTTCGCTAGTAAAATTCTGAAGCGTGTAAATTAAATTTTGTTTGAGTGTCGCAATTCAAATTGCAGAAGCGTGTAAATAAAATTTTGTTTGAGTGTTGCTAGTAAAATTGCAGAAGCGTGTAGCATTCAATTTTATTTTGAGTGTCGCTCATCAAATTGCAGAAACGTGTACATTAAATCTTGTTTGAGTGTCGCTAGTCGAATTGCAGAAGCGTGTAAATTAAATTTTGTTTTAGTGTCGCTAGTAAAATTGCAGAAGCGTGTAAATTACATTTTGTTCGAGTATTGCTAGTCAAATTGTAGAAGCGTGTAGCATTCACATTTAGTTTGAGTGTCACTTATTAAATTGCAGAAGCGTGTAAATAACATTTTGTTAGAGTGTAACTATTCAAATTGCAGAAGCGTGTAAATTAAATTTTGTTTTAGTGTCGCAAGTATAATGGCAGAAGCGTGTAAATTAAATGTTTGTTCAGTGTACCAAGTCAAATTGCAGAAGTGTGTAAAGTAAGTTTTTTTTTTGTCGCTAGTCCAATTTCAGAAGCGTATACATTAAATTTTGTTTTAGTGTCGCTAGTAAAATTGCAGAAGCGTGTAAATTAAATTTTGTTTAGGTGTTGCAATTCAAATTGCAGCAGTGTGTAAATTAAATTTTGTTTGAGTGTCGCTAGTCAAATTGCAGAAGCGTGTAAATAAAATTTTGTTGTAGTGTCACTGGTCAAATGGACGAAGCGTGTAGCATTCAATTTTAGTAAAAGTGTCGCTCATAAAATTGCAGAAGCGTTTAAATTAAATTTTTTAGAGTGTCGCTAGGCAAATTGCAGAGGCGTGTAAATTACATCTTGTTTGAGTGTCACTAGTAAAATTGCAGAGGCATATAAATTACACTTTGTTTTAGTGTCACCAGTCAAATTGCAGAAGCGTGTAAATTAAATTTTGTGTTAGTGTCGCTAGTAAAATTGCAGAGGCGTGTAAATTCAATTTGGTTTGAGTGTTGCAAGTAAAATTGCAGAAGACTTTAAATTAAATTTTTTTTAGTGTCGATAGTTAAACTGCAGGAGTCTGTAAATTAAATTTTGCTTGAGTGTCGCTAGTCAAATGACCGAAGCGTGTAAATGAAATTTTGTTTTAATGTCCCTAGTCAAATTGCAGAAGCGTGTAGCATTCACTTGTTGTGTTAGTGTCGCTCATCAAATTGCAGAAGCGTGTAAATTACATTTTGTTTGAGTTTCGCTAGACAAATGGCAGACGCGTGTAAATTAAATTTTGTTTGAGTGTCGCTAGTCAAATTGCAGAATTGTGTAAATTAAATTTTGTTTTATTGTCGCTAGTCAAATTGCAGCAGCGTGTAAATTAAATTTTGTTTGAGTGTCGCTAGTCAAATTGCAGAAGTGTGTAAATTAAATTTTGTTTTATTGTCGCTAGTCAAATTGCAGCAGCGTGTAAATTAAATTTTTTTTAGTGTAATAGTAAAATTACAGAAGCGTGTAAATAAAATTTTGTTTGAGTGTCGTTAGTCAAATTGCAGTAGTGTGTAGCATTCAATTTTAGTTTGAGTGTCGCTAGTCAAATTGCAGAAGCGTGTAAATTAAATTTTATTTGAGTGTCGCTAGTCGAATTGCAGAAGCGTGTAAAGAAATTTTTTTTTTAGTGTCGCAAGTCAAATTGCAGAAGCATGTAAATTAAATTGTGTTCGAGTTTCGCTAGTACTATTGCAGAAGCATGTAAATTAAATTGTGTTCGAGTTTCGCTAGTACTATTGCAGAAGCATGTAAATTAAATTTGGCTTGAGTGACTCCAGTCAAATTGCAGAAGCAAATTAAATCTTGTTTGAGTGTCGCTTGTAAAAATGCAGAAGCGTGTAAATTTAATTTTGTTTGAGTATCGCTAGTCAAATTGCAGAAGCGTGTAAATTAAATTTTGTTTTAGTGTCGCTAGTAAAATTGCAGAAGCGTGTAGCATTCAATTTAAGTTTGAGTGTCGCTCATCAAATTGCAGACGCGTGTAAATTAAATTTTGTGTTAGTGTCGTCAGTCAAATAAAAGAAGCGTGTAAATTTAATTTTGTTTGAGTGTCGCTAGTAAAATTGCAGAAGCGTGTAGCATTCAATTTAAGTTTGAGTGTCGCTCATCAAATTGCAGAAGCGTGTAAAATAAATTTTGTGTTAGTGTCGTCAGTCAAATAAAAGAAGCGTGTAAATTAAATTTTGTTTTAGTGTCGCTAGTAAAATTGCAGAAGCGTGTAGTATTCAATTTAAGTTTGAGTGTCGCTCATCAAATTGCAGAAGCGTGTAAAATAAATTTTGTGTTAGTGTCGCTAGTCAAATTGCAGAAGCGTGTAAATTCAATTTGGTATGAGTGTTGCTAGTAAAATTGCAGAAGACTTTAAATTAAATTTTTTTTAGTGTCGATAGTCAAACTGCTGGAGTGTGTAAATTAAATTTTGCTTGAGTGTCGCTAGTCAAATGACCGAAGCCTGTAAATGAAATTTTGTTTTAATGTCCCTAGTCAAATTGCAGAAGCGTGTAGCATTCAATTGTTGTGTTAGTGTCGCTCATCAAATTGCAGAAGCGTGTAAATTACATTTTGTTTGAGTTTCGCTAGTCAAATGGCAGACGCGTGGAAATAAAATTTTGTTTTGAGTGTCGCTAGTCAAATTGCAGAATTGTGTAAATTAAATTTTGTTTTATTGTCGCTAGTCAAATTGCAGCAGCGTGTAATTTAAATTTTTTTAGTGTAATAGTAAAATTTCAGAAGCGTGTAAATAAAATTTTGTTTGAGTGTCGTTAGTCAAATTGCAGTAGTGTGTAGCATTCAATTTTAGTTTGAGTGTCGCTAGTCGAATTGCAGAAGCATGTAAATTAAATTTGGCTTGAGTGACTCCAGTCAAATTGCAGAAGCGTGTAAATTAAATCTTGTTTGAGTGTCGCTTGTCAAATTGCAGAAGCGTGTAAATTTAATTTTGTTTGAGTGTCGCTAGTCAAATTGCAGAAGCGTGTAGCATTCAATTAAAGTTTGAGTGTCGCTCATCAAATTGCAGAAGCGTGTAAATTAAATTTTGTTTTAAGTTCGGTAGTCAAATTGCAGAAGCGTGTAAATGAAATTTTGTTTTAGCGTCGCTAGTTAGATTGCAGAAGCGTGTAAATAAAACTTTGTTTTAGTGTCGCTAGTCAAATTGCACAAACATGTAAATAAAATTTTGTTTGAGCGTCGCTAGTCAAATTGCCGACATCTGTAAATTAATTTTTTTTGAGTGTCGCTAGTAAGATTGCAGAAGCGTGGAAATTAAATTTTGTTTGAGTGTTGCAAGTCAAATTGCAGAAGTGTGTTAAATTAATTTTGCTTGAGTGTACCAAGTCAAATTGCAGAAGCTTGTAAATCAAATTTTGCTTTAGGTTCGTTAATCAAATTGCAGAAGCGTGTACATTAATTTTGTTTGAGTGTAGCTAGTCAAATTGCAGGAGCGTGTAAATTAAATTTTGTTTGAGTGTCGCTAGTAAAATTGCAGAAGTGTGTAAATATAATTTTGTTTTAGTGTCGCTAGTTTAACTGCAGAGTCGTGTAAATTAATTTTTTTTAGTGTCCCTAGTCAAATAGCAGCAGCGTGTAGCATTCAATTTGAGTTTGAGTGTCGCACATACAATTGCAGAACCGTGTAGCATGAATTTTGTTTGAGTGATGCTAGTCAAATTGCAGAAGTGTTTAAATTAAATGTCGTTTTAGTGTCTCTAGGCTAATTGCAGCAGCGTGTAAATAAAATTTCATTTCGTTCGAGTATTGCTAGTAAAATTTTAAAGAAGCGTGTAAATTAAATTTTGTGTAAGTGTCGCTAGTCAAATTGCAGAAGCGTGTAGCATTTAATTTGAGTTTGAGTGTTGCTCATCATATTGCAAAAGCGTGTAAATAAAATTTAGTTTATATGTCGCTAGTCAAATTGCTAAAGCGTGTAAATTAAATTTTGTTTGAGTGTCGCTCATCAAATTGATGAAGCGTGTAAATTAATTTTTTTTTTATGTCGCTAGTCAAATTAAATTTTGTTTTAGTGCCGCAAGTCAAATTGCAGAAGCGTGTAGCATTCAATTAGAGTTTGAGTGTCGCTAGTCAAATTACAGAAGTGTGTAGCCTGTAATTAGAGTTTGAGTGTCGCTCATTAAATTACTGAAGCGTGTAAATAAAATTTTTATTTTTAGTTTCGCTAGTTAAATTGCAGAAGCGTTTAAATTTAATTTTGTTTGAGTGTCGCTAGTCAAATTGCAGAAGCGTGTAAATTAAAGTTTGTTTTAGTGTCGCTAGTAAAATTGCAGAAGCCTGTAGCATTCAATTTTAGTTTGAGGGTCGCTACTAAAATTGCAGAAGTGTGTAAATTAAATTTTGTGTTAGTGTCGCTAGTCAAATTGCAGAAGCGTGTAAATTAAATTTGAGTTCGAGTGTAACTCCATCAAATTGCAGAAGCGTGTAAATTAAATTTGTTTGAGTGTCGCTAGTCCAATTGCAGAAGCGTGTAAATTAAATATTGTTTGAGTGTACCTGGTAAAATTACAGAAGCGTGTAGCATTTTATTTTGTTAGAGTGTCGCTAGACAAATTACAGAAGTGTGTACATTACATTTTGTTAGAGTGTCGCTAGTCGTATTACAGAAGCGTGTAAATTACATTTTGTTTGAGTGTAACTAGTCAAATTGCAGAAGCGTGTAAATTAAATTTTTTAGTTTTGCGAGTCACTTGCAGGAGCGTGTTAATTAAATTTTAGTTTGAGAGTCACTCATCCAATTGCAGAAGCGTGTAAATTAAATTTTGTTTGAGTGTCGCTAGTCAAATTGCTGAAGCGTGTAAATTCAATTTTGTTTTAGTGTTGCTAGTCAAGTTGCAGAAGCGTGTAAATTAAATTTTGTTTGAGTGTCGCTAGTCAAATTGCCGAAGCGTGTAAATAAAATTGTGCTTGAGTGTCGCTAGTCAAATTACAGAAGCGTGTAAATTAAATTTTGTTTGAGTGTCGCTAGTCAAATTGCAGAAGCGTGGAAATTCAATTTTGTTTGAGTGTCGCTAGTCGAATTGCAGGAGCGTGTAAATTACATTTTGTTTGACAGTCGCTAGTCAAATTGCAGAAGCGTGTAAATAAAATTTTGTTTTTGTAGCGCTAGTAAAAATTTCAGAAGCATGTAGCATTCAATTTCAGTGTGAGTGACGCTCATCTAATAGCAGAAGCGTGTACATAAAATTTTGTTTGAGTGTCGCTAGTAAAATTGCAGAAGCGTTTAAATTAAATTTTGTTTAGTGTTGCTAGTCAAATTGCAGAAGCCTGTGAATAAAATGTTGTTCGATTGTTTCTAGTCAAATTGCAGAAGCGTGTAAATTAAATTCTTTTAGGTGTCGGTAGTCCAATTGCAGAAGCGCGTAAATTAAATTTTGTTTGAGTGTCGCAAGTCCAATTGCAGAAGCGTGTATCATTCAATTTGAGGTTGAGCGTCGCTCATCAAATTGCTGAAGCGTGTAGCATTCAATTTGAGGTTGAGCGTCGCTCATCAAATTGCAGAAGCCTGTAAATCAAATTTTGATTGACTGTCGCTAGTACTATTGCAGAAACACGTAAATTAAATTTTTTTAGTGTCGCTTGTAAAATTGCAGAAGGGTGTAAATTTAATTTCTGTGAGTGCAGCAGCGTGTAAATTAAAATTTATTTTAGTGTCGCTAGTAAAATAGCAGAAGAGTGTACATCGAATTGCAGACACGTTTAAATTAAATTTTGTTTTAATGTCGCTAGAAAAATTGAAGAAGCGTGTAAATTAAATTTGGGTTTTAGTGTCGCTAGTCAAATTGCAGAAGCGTGTAAATTAAATTTTGTTCGAGTGTTGCTAGTCAAATTGCTAAAGCGTGTAGAATTCTAATTTTAGTTTGAGTATTGCTAGTTAAATGGCAGAAGTTTGTACATTAAATTTTGTTCGAGTGTCGCTAGTACTATTACAGAAGCGTGTAAATTAAATGTTGTTTGAGTTTCTCTAGTCAAATTGCAGAAGCGTGTAAATTAAATTTTGTTTGAGTGTCGCTAGTCAAATTGCAGAAGCGTGTAATTAAATTTTTTTTGGGGTGTGGCTAGTCAAATTGCAGAAGCGTGTAAATTAAATTTTGTTTGAGTGTTTCTAGTCAAATTTCAGAAGCGTGTAAATTAAATGTTGTCAAAGCGTGTAAATTAAATCTTGTTTTAGTGACGCTAGTACTATTGCAGAAGCACGTAAATTAAATTTTTTTAGTGTCGCTTGTAAAACTGCAGAAGCGTGTAAATTTAATTTCTTTGAGTGTTGCTAGTAAAATTGCAGAAGCGTGTGAATTAAATTTTGTTTTAGTGTCGCTAGTAAAATGGCAGAAGCGTGTAAATAAAATTTTGTTTTAGTGTGGCTAGTCAAATTGCAGGCACGTTTAAATACATTTTTGTTTTAATGTCGCTAGTAAAATTGAAGAAGCGTGTAAATTAAGTTTGGTTTTTAGTGGCGCTAGTCACTTTCAGAAGCATGTAAATAAAATTTGAGTTCGAGTGTCGCTCATCAAATTGCAGAAGCGTGTAAATTAAATTTTGTTTGAGTGTCGCAAGTCCAATTGCAGAAGCAACATAATTGCAGAAGTAACATAAATTTTGTTTGAGTGTCGCTGGTCCAATTGCAGAAGCGTGTTAATTAACTTTTGTTTGAGTGTCGCTAATACAATTGCAGAAGCGTGTAGCATTAAATTTGAGTTGTAGTATCGCTCATAAAATTGCAAAAGCATGAAAATTAAATGTTTCTTTAGTGTCGCTAATCAAATTGCAGAAGCGTGTGAATTAAATAATGTTTGAGTGTCGCTAGTCAAATGGGAGAAGCGTGTAAATTAAATTTTGTTTTAGTGTCGCTAGTCAAATTGCAGCAGCGTGTAGCATTGAATTTGAGTTTGAGTGTCGCTCATCAAATTGGAGGAGCGTGTAAATTAAATGTTGTTTGCGTGTCGCTTATCAAATTGCCAAAGCGTGTAAATTTAACTTTGTTTGAGTGTCGCTAGTCAAATTGCAGAAGCGTGTAACTTAAATTTTGTTTTAAAGTGTCGCTAGGGAAATTGCAGAAGCGTGTAAATTAAAGTTTTTATAGTGTCGCTTGTCAAATTGCAGAAGAGTGTAAATTTTATTTTGCTTGGGTGTCGCTAGTCAAATTGCAGAAGCGTGTAAATCAATTTTTTTTTTTAGTGTCGCTAGTACAATTGCAGAAGCGTGTAGCATTGAATGTTAGTTTGGGTGTCGCTTATCAAATTGCAGAAGCGTGTAAATTAGATTTTGTTTTAGTGTCGCAAGTGAAATTGCAGAAGCGGGGAAATTAAATTTTGTTTTAGTGTCGCAAGTGAAATTGCAGAAGCGGGGAAATTACATTTTGTTTTTAGAATCGCTAATCATATTTCAGAAGCGTGTACATTCAATTTTGTTTTAGTGTCGTCAGTCCATAGCAAAAGCGTTTAAATAACATTTTATTTGAGTGTCGCTAGTCCAATTGCAGAAGCGTGTAAATTAAATTTTGTTTGGGTGTCGCTTGTCAACTTGCAGAAGCTTGTAGCATTCAATTTGAGTTTTAGTGTCGCTCATAAAATTGCAGAAGCGTGTAAATTTAATTTTGTTTGAGTGTCGCAATTAACATTTTAGAAGCGTGTAGCATTCAATTCGAGTTTGAATGTCGCTAGTAAAATTGCAGAAGCGTGTAAATTAAATTTTGTTTGAGTGTCGCTAGTCCAATTGCAGAAGCGTGTAAATTAAAGTTTGTTTGAGCGTCGCTACTGAATTTGCAGAAGTGTGTAAATTAAATTTTGTGTTAGTGTCGCTTTTTAAATTGCAGAATCGTGTACATTTATTTTTTTTTAGTGTTGCTAGTCCAATTGCAGAAGCGTGTAAAGTAAATTTTGTTTGAGTGTCGCTAGTAAAATAGCAGAAGCGTGTGAATTAAATTTTGTTTGAGTGTCTCTCATCAAATTGCAGAAGCGTGTAAATTAAATTTTGTTGTAGTGTCGGTAGTCAAATTTCAGAAGCGTGTAAATAAAATTTTGTTTAAGTGTCGCTAGTCGAATTACAGAAGAGTGTAAATTAAATTTGTTTGAGTGTCGCTAGTCAACTTGCAGAAGTGTGTACATTAAATTTGCTTGTGTGTCGCTAGTCAAATTGCAGAAGCGTGTAAATTAAATTTTGTTCGAGTGTCGCTAGTCAAATGGCAGAAGCGTGTAAATTAAATTTGTTTTGAGTGTCGCTAGTAAAATTGCAGAAGCGTGTAGCATTCAAATTTGTTTGAGTGTTCTTACTCAATTTACAGAAGTGTGTAAATTAAATTTTGTTTGAGTGTCGCTAGTAAAATTGCAGAGGCGTGTAAATTAAATTTTGTTTGAGTGTTGCTAGTCAAATTGCAGAAGCTTGTAAATTAAATTTTGTTTGAGTGTCGCTTGTGAAATTGCAGAATCGTGTAAATTAAATTTTGTTAGAGTGTCATTGGTCAAATTTTATTAGCGTGTAGCATTCAATTTTAGTTTGAGTGTCGCCAGACAAATTGCAGAAGCATGTAAATTAAATTTTGTGTGAGTGTCGCTAGTCAAACTGCAGAAGCGTGTAGCATTCAATTTTTGGTTGAGTGTCGCTAGTCAAATTGCAGAAGCGTGTAGCATTCAATTTTAGTTTGAGTGTCGCTACTCAATTTGCAGAAGTGTGTAAATTAAATTTTGTTTGAGTGTCGCTAGTCCAATTTCAGAAGCGTGTAAATTAAATTTTGTTTGATTGTCGCTAGTAAAATTGCAGAGGCGTGTAAATTAAATTTTGTTTGAGTGTCATTGGTCAAATTTTATTAGCGTGTAGCATTCAATTTTAGTTTGAGTGTCGCCAGACAAATTGCAGAAGCATGTAAATTAAATTTTGTGTGAGTGTCGCTAGTCAAACTGCAGAAGCGTGTAGCATTCAATTTTTGGTTGAGTGTCGCTAGTCAAATTGCAGAAGCGTGTAGCATTCAATTTTAGTTTGAGTGTCGCTACTCAATTTGCAGAAGCGTGTAAATTAATTTTCGTTTTAGTGTCGCTAGCCAATTGCAGAAGCGTATGAATTAAATTTTGTTTGAGTGTCGCTAGTCGAATTGCAGAAGCGTGTAAATTAATTTTTTTTAGTGTCCCTCGTAAAATTGCAGAAGCTTGTAGCATTCAATTTGAGTCTGAATGTCGTTCATAAAATTGCAGACGCGTGAAAATTAAATTTTGTTTGAGTGTCGCTAGTCAAATTGCAGAAGCGTGTAGCATTCAATTTGAGTTTGAGTGTCGCTCATCAAATTGCAGAAGCGTGTAAATTAATTTTTTTTTAGTGTCGCTAGTTACATTGCAAAAGCGTGTAAATTTAATTTTGTTTGAGTGTCGCTAGTAAAATTGCAGAAGCGTTTAGCATTCGATTTGAATTTTAGTGTGTCTCATGAAATGGCAGAAGCGTGTAAATGAAATTTTGTTTGAGTGTCGCTAGTCAAATTGCAGAAGCGTGTAGCATTCAATTTGAGTCTGAGGGTCGCTCATTAAATTGCAGAAGCGTGTAAATTACATTTGGTTTTAGGGTCCTTAGGCAAATTGCAGAAGCGTTAAGCATTAAGTTTGAGTTTAAGAGGAGAAGTGTGTAACTTACAATGTTAGTTTTAGTGTCGTTTGTAAAACTAGAGAAGTGTTAAACTTACAATTTTAGTTTTAGGGTCTTTCGTAAAACTGGAGAAGTGTGTAACTTACAATTTCAGTTGTAGGGTCGTCCGTTCAACAGGAGAAGTATGTAACTTACAATTTCAGTTTGAGTGTCGTCCGTTAAACTAGAGAAGTGTGTAACTTTCAATTTCAGTTGTAGTGTCGTCCGTAAAACTGGAGAAGTATGTTACTTACAATTTTATTTTTAGTGTCGTCCATAACACGGGAGAAGTGTGTAACTTACCATTTTATTTTCAGTGTCGTCCGTAAAACTGCAGAAGTATGTAACTTACAATTTTAGTTTTTGTTTCGTTTGTAAAACTGGAGAAGTGTGTAACTTAACAATTAAGTATAAGTGTCGTCCGTTAAACTGGAGAAGTGTGTAACTTACAAGTTTAGTTTGAGTGTCGTCCGTAAAACTGGAGAAGTGAGTAACTTACAATTTTAGTTTTAGTGCCTTCGTAAAACTGGAGAAGTGTGTAACTTACAAGTTTAGTTTGAGTGTCGTTCGTAAAACTGGAGAAGTGAGTAACTTACAATTTCTGTTTTAATATCTTTCCTAAACCTGGAGAAGTGTGTAACTTACAATTTTTGTTTGAGTGTCGTGTGTAAAACTGGAGAAGTGTGTAACTTACAATTTTAGTTTTAGTGTTGTCCGTAAAACTGGAGAAGTGTGTAACTTACAATTTATTCTTACTGTCGTCCGTAAAACTGGAGAAGTGTGTAACTTACAATTTTAGTTGGAGTGTCGTCGGTAAAACTGGAGAAATGTGTAACTTAGAATTAATGTTTTAGTGTCTTTCGTATAACTGGAGAAGTGTGTAACTTACAAGTTTAGTTTTACTGTCGTCCGTAAAAATAGAGCAGTGTGTAACTTTCAATTTTAGTTTTAGTGTCTTTCGTTACACTGGGCATGTGTGTAACTTACAATTTTAGTTTGAGTGTCGTCCGTAAAACCGGAGAAGTGTGTAACTTACGATTTTTGTTTTAGTGTCGTCCGTAGAACTTGAGAAGTGTGTAACGAACAATTTTAGTTTAAGTGTCTTTCGTAAAACATGGTGAAGAGTGTAACTTACAATTTCAGTTTTAGTTCATCCGTAAAACTGGAGAAGTGTGTAACTGTCAATTTTAGTGTTCGGGTCTTTCCTAAAACTGCAGACGTGTGTAACTGACAATTGTAGTTTTAGTCTCGTCCGTAAAACTAGAGAAGTGTGTAACTTACAATTTTAGTGTTAGTCTCGTACGTAAAACTGCAGAAGTGTGTAACTTACAATTTTAGTTTGAGTGTCCTCCGTAAAACTGGTGAAGTGTGTAACTTACAATTTAAGTTTTAGTGTCTTTCGTATAACTGGAGAAGTGTGTGACTTACAATTTTAGTTGTAGTTTTCTCCGTAAAAATTGAGCAGTGTGTAACTTTCAATTTTAGTTTGAGTTTCTTTCGTTAAACTGGGCATGTGGGTAACTTACAATGTTAGTTTTAGTGTCGTCCGTAACACTGGAGAAGTGTGTAACTTACAATTTTAGTTTGAGTGTCGTCCGAAAAACTGGAGAAGATAGTAACTTACTATTTTAGTTTTAGTTTCGTCCGTAAAAATGGAGCAGTGTGTAACTTTCAATTTTAGTATTTGTGTCTTTCGTTAAACCTGGCATGTGTGTAACTTACAATTTTAGTTTTAGTGTCGTTTGTAAAACTGGGAAGTGTGTAACTTACAATTTTAGTTTTAGTGTCGTCCGAAAAATGTGAGAAGTGTATAAATTATAATTTTATTGTTAGTGTCTTTTATAAAACTGGAGAAGTTTGTAACTTACAATTTTACTTTTAGTGTCGTCCGTAATACTGGAGAAGTGTGTAACTTACAATTTTAGTTTGAGTGTCGTCCGTAAAACTGGAGAAGTGTGTAACTTACAATTAAAGTTTTTGTGTCCTCCGTAAAACTGGAGAAGTGTGTAACTTACAATTTTTATTTTAGTGTCGTTTGTAAAACTGGAGAAGTGTGTAACTTACACTTTTGATTTTAGTGTCATTCGTATAACTGGAGAAGTGTGTAACATACAATTTTAGTTTTAGTGTCTTTCCTAAAACTGGAGAAGTGTGTAACTTACAATTTTAGTTTAAGTCTCGTACGTAAAACTGGAGATGTGTGTAACATACAATTTTAGTTTTTGTGTCTTTCGTAAAACTGGAGACGTGTGTCACTTACAATTTTTGTTTTAGTATCGTCCCTAAAACTGGAGAAGTGTGTACCTTACAATGTAAGTTTAAGTGTCGTCCGTAAAACTGAGAAGTGTGTTACTTACAATTTTAGTTTGAGTGTCGTCCGTAAAACTAGAGAAGAGTGTAACTTACAATATAAGTTTTAGTGTCGTCTGTAAAACTGGAGAAGTGTGTAAATTACAATTTTAGTTTTAGTGTCATCCGTAAAAGTGGAGAAGTGTGTAACTTACAATTTTTGTTGTAGTGTCTTCGTAAAACAGGAGAAGTGTTTAACTTACAAGTTTTGTCTGAGTGTTGTTCGTAAAGCTGGAGAAGTGTGTAACTTACAATTTTAGTTTTAGCGTCGTCCGTAAAACTGGAGAAGTGTGTAACTTACAGTTTTAGTTTTAGTGTCGTCGGTAAAACTGGAGAAGTGTGTAACTTACAATTTTAGTTTTAGTGTCGTCCGTAAAACTGGAGAAGTGTGTAACTTACAGTTTTAGTTTTAGTGTCGTCCGTAAAACTGGATAAGTGTGTAACTTACAATTAAAGTTTTAGTGTCTTTCGTATAACTGGAGAAGTGTGTAACTTACAATTTTAGTTGTAGTTTCCTCCGTAAAAATGGAGAAGTGTGTAACTTTCAATTTTTGTTTTAGTGACTTTCGTTGAACTGGGCATGTGTGTAACTTACAATTTTAGTTTTAGTGTCGTCCGTAAAACTGGAGAAGTGTGTAACTTACAATTTTAGTTTGAGTGTCGTCCGAAAAACTGGAGAAGTGTGTACCTTACGATTTTTGTTTTAGTGTCGTCCGTAGAACTGGAGAAGTTTGTAACTTACAATTTTATTTTGATTGTCGTCCGTCAAACTGGAAAAGAGTGTAAATTACAATTTTAGTTTTAGTTTCGTCCGTAAAAATGGAGCAGTGTGTAACTTTCAATTTTAGTATTAGTGTCTTTCGTTAAACTTGGCATGTGTGTAACTTACAATTTAAGTTTTAGTGTCCTCCGTAAAACTGGAGAAGTATGTAACTTAAAATTTTTGTTTTAGTTTCGTTTTAAAATTGGAGAAGTGTGTAACTTACAATGTTAGTATACGTGTCGTCCGTTTTACGTGAGATCTGTGTAACATACAATTTTAGTTTTTGTGTCTTTCGAAAAACTGGAGAAGTGTGTCACTTACAATTTTAGTTTTAGTGTCGTCCCTAAAACAGGAGAAGTGTGTAACTTACAATTTTAGTTTGAGTGTCGTCCGTAAAACTGGAGAAGTGTGTAACTTACAATTTTAGTTGTAGTTTCGTTTGTAAAACTGGAGAAGTGTGTAACTTACAATTTTTGTTTTAGTGTTTTTCATAAAACTAGAGAAGTTTGTCACTTACAATTTTAGTTTTTGTGTCGTCCGTAAAACTGTAGAAGTGTGTAACTTACAATGTTAGTTTAAGTGTTGTCCGTTTACACTGGAGAAGTGTGTAACTTACAATTGTAGTTTAAGTGTCGTCCTTAAAACTAGAGAAGAGTGTATCTTACAATTTTAGTTGTAGTGTCGTTTGTAAAACTGGAGAAGTGTGTAACTTACAATTTTTGTTGTAGTGTCTTCGTAAAACAGGAGAAGTGTTTAACTTACAAGTTTTGTCTGAGTGTTGTTCGTAAAACTGGAGAAGTGGTTACCTTACAATATTAGTTTTAGTGTCGTCCGAAAAATTGGAGAAGTGTGTAACTTACAATTTTTGTTTTAGTGTCTTTCGTAAAACTGGAGAAGTGTGTAACTTACAATTTTAGTTTTAGTGTCGTCCGTAACACTAGAAAAGTGTGTAACTTAAAATTTTAGTTTGTGTGTCGTCCGTAAAACTGGTAAAGTGTGTAACTTTAAATTGTTTTTTTAGTGTCGTTTGTAAAACTGGAGAAGTGTGTAACTTACAATTTTAGTTTTAGTGTCGTCCGTAACACTGGAGAAGTGTGTAACTTACAATTTTAGTTTTAGTGTCGTCCGTAAAACTAGAGAAGAGTGTAACTTACAATTTTTGTTTTAGTGTCGTGTGTAAAACTGGAGAAGTGTGTAACTTACAATTTTAGTTTTAGTGTTGTCCGTAAAACTGGAGAAGTGTGTAACTTACAATTTATTTTTACTGTCGTCCGTAAAACTGGAGAAGTGTGTAACTTAAAATTTTAGTTTGAGTGTCGTCCGTAAAACTGGAGAAGTGTGTAACTTACAATTAAGGTTTTAGTGTCTTTCGTATAACTGGAGAAGTGTGTAACTTACAATTTCTGTTTTACTGTCGTCCGTAAAAATAGAGCAGTGTGTAAATTTCAATTTTAGTTTTAGTGTCTTTCGTTACACTGGGCATGTGTGTAACTTACAATTTTAGTTTTAGTGTCGTCCATTAAACTGGAGAAGTGTGTAACTTACAATATTAGTTTGAGTGTCGTCCGTAAAACTGGAGAAGTGTGTAACTTTCGATTTTTGTTTTAGTGTCGTCCGTAGAACTTGAGAAGTGTGTAACGTACAATTTTATTTTTAGTTTCGTCCGTAAAACTGGAGAATTGTTTAACTTACAATTTTAGTTTTAGTGTACTCCGTAAAACTGGAGAAGTGTGTAACTAATAATTTTAGTTTAAGTGTCTTTCGTAAAACATGGTGAAGAGTGTAACTTACAATTTCAGTTTTAGTTTCATCCGTAAAACTGGAGAAGTGTGTAACTGTCAATTTTAGTGTTCGGGACTTTCCTAAAACTGCAGAAGTGTGTAACAGACAATTGTAGTTTTAGTCTCGTCCGTAAAACTAGAGAAGTGTGTAACTTACAATTTTAGTTTTTGTGTCTTTCGTAAAACTGGAGAAGTGTGTAACTTAAATTTTCAGTTTTAGTGCCGTCCGTAAAACTGGAGAAGTGTGTAACTTACAATTTCAGTTTTTGTGTCGTCCGTAAAACTGGAGAAGTGTGTAACTTACAATTTTAGTTTTTGTGTCATTCGTAACACTGGAGAAGTGTGTAACTTACAATTTCAGTTTAAGTGCCGTCCGTAAAACTGGAGAAGTGTGTAACTTACAATTTTAGTGTTAGTGTCGTCCGTAAAACTGGAGAAGTATGTAACTTACAATTTTAGTTTTAATTTCGTCCGTAACACTGGAGAAGTGTGTAACTTACAGTTTTAGTTTCAGTGTCGTCTGTAAAACTAGATATGTGTTTGACTTACAATTTTAGTTATAGTGTCGTCTGTAAAACTGGAGAAGTGTGTTATTTCAATTTTAGTTTTAATGTCCTCCGTAACACTGGAGAAGTGTGTAATTACAATTTTAGTTTTAGTCCCGTACGTAAAACTGGAGAAGTGTGTAACTTTCAATTTTAGTTTTAGTGTCGTCCGTAAAACTGGAGAAGTGTGTAACTTACAATTTTAGTTTTAGTGTCGTCCGTAAAACTGGAGAAGTGTGTAACTTACAATTGTAGATTGAGTGTCGTCCGAAAAACTAGAGAAAGTGTAACTTACAATTTCAGCTTGAGTGTCGTCCGTAAAACTGGAGAAGTATGTAACCTACAATTTTTGTTTTAGTGTCGTGTGTAAAACTGGAGAAGTGTGTAACTTACAATTTTAGTTTTAGTGTCGTCCGTAAAACTGGAGAAGTGTGTAAGTTACAATTTCAGTTTGAGTGTCGTCCGTAAAACTGGAGAAGTGTGTAACTTACAATTTGTTTTTGAGTGTCGTCCGTAAAACTGGAGAAGTGTGTAACTTACAATTTTAGTTTGAGTGTAATCCGTAAAACTGGAGAAGTGTGTAACTTACAATTTCCGTTTGAGTGTCGTCCGTAAAACTGGAGAAGTGTGTAACTTACAATTTTAGTTTGAGTGTCGTCCGTAAAACTGGAGAAGTTTTTAACTTACAATTTTTGTTTGAGTGTCTTTCGTTAAACGGTAGAAGTGTGTAACTTACAATTTTTGTTTTAGTGTCGTTTGTAAAACTGGAAAAGTGTGTAACGTACAATTTAGTTTTAGTTTCGTCCGTAAAACTGCAGAAGTGTGTAACTTACAATTTTAGTTTTAGTGTCTTTCGTACAACTGGGCATGGGTGTAAATTACAATTTTAGTTTTAGTCTCGTACGTAAAACTGGAGAAGTGTGTAACTTACAATTTTGGTTTGAATGTCGTCCGTAAAACTGGAGAAGTATGTAACTTACAATTTTTGTTTTAGTGTCGTTTGTAAAACTGGAGAAGTGTGTAACTTACAATTTAATTCTAGTGTCATTCGTAAAACTTGAGAAGTGTGTAACTTACAAGTTTATTTCGAGTGTCGTCCGTAAAACTGGAGAAGTGTGTAACTAACAATTTTGTTTTAGGGTCTTTCGTAAAACTGGAGAAGTTTGTAACTTACAATTTTAGTTTTTGTGTCTTTCGTAAAACTGGAGAAGTGTGTAACTTACAATTTTTGTTTGAGTGTAATCCGTAAAGCTGGAGAAGTGTGTAACTTACAATTTTAGTGTTAGTGTCGTCCGTAAAACTGGAGAAGTATGTAACTTCCAATTTTTGTTTTAATGTCGTCCGTAACACCGGAGAAGTGTGTAACTTACAATTTTAGTTTTAGTGTCGTCCGTTAAACTGGAGAAGTATGTAACTTACAATTTTAGTTTTAGTTTCGTTTGAAAACTAGAGAAGTGTGTAACTTACAATTTTAGTTTTAGTGTCGTCCGTAAAACTGGAGAAGTGTGTAACTTACTGTCGTCCGCAAAACTGGAGAATTGTTTAACTTACAATTTTGCTTTAGTGTCGTCCGTAAAGCTGGAGATGTGTGTAACTTACAATTTTAGTTTCAGTGTCGTCCATAAAACTGGAGAAGTGTGTAACTTACTGTCGTCCGTAAAACTAGAGAAGTGTGTAACTTACAATTTAATGTTAGTGTCGCCCGTAAAACTGGAGAAGTGTGTAACTTACAATTTTAGTTTTTGTGTCGTCCGTAAAACTGGAGAAGTGTGTAACTTACAGTTTTAGTTTTAGTGGCTTTCGTAAAACTGGAGAAGTGTTTAATTTACAATTTCAGTTTTAGTTTTATCCGTGAAAATTGAGAAGTGTGTAACTTACAATTTTAGTGTTAGTGTCATTCGTGAAACTGTAGAAGTGTGTAACTTACAATTTTAGTTTTAGTGTTGTTCCTAACACTTGAGAAGTGTGTAACTTAAAATTTTAGTTTGAGTGTCGCTCGTACATTGCTGAAGTGTGTAACAATTTTAGTTCGAGTGTCGCTCGTCAACTTCCTTACAATATTAGTTGGAATGTCGTACGTCAAATTGCAGAACCATGTAACTTACAATTGTAGTTAGAGTGTCGCTCGTAAATTGCAGAAGCGTTTACCTTACAATTTTTGTTTGAGTGTCTCTCATTTAGTTGCAGAAGTGTGTAACTTACAATATTAGTTTGAGTGTCGTATTTGAAATTACGGAAGCCTGTAATTTACAGTGTATGTTTGAGTGTCGCTTGTCAAATTGCAGAATTGTGTATCTGATAATCTTAGTTTTAGTGTGGCTCGTATATTTGTCAAATGTGCGTAATTTACGAATATCGTGTGAAATTCTCTCATCATGTTGCAGAGGGTTTTAACTTACAATTTTAGTTTGAGTGTCGCTCCTTAAATTGCGGAAGTCTGTAATTCAAGATTTTAGTTTGAGTGTCCAACGTCAAGGTGCAGAAACATGTAACTTACAATTTTAGTTTGTGTGTCGCTCGTCAAATTGCAGAAGCGTCGAACTTACAATTTTTCTTTGAGTGTCGCGCGTGAATTGCAGAAGCGTGCAACTTACTGTTTTTGTTTGAATTGCAGAAGCGTGTAGCTTACGCTCGTTAAATTGAAGGAATGTCTACTAACAATTTTAGTTTGAGTGTGGCTCGTCAAAGTGCTGAAGCGTTTAACTTACAATTTTAGCTTTAGTGTCGCTCGTATATTTGCAGATGCGTGCAATTTTATGGTGAGTAGTGCTCATAATATTGCAGAAACGTGTAACTCACAATTTTAGTTTGAATGTGGCTCGTCAAAGTGCTGAAGCGTTTAACTTACAATTTTAGTTTTAGCGTCGCTCGTATATTTGCAGATGCGTGTAATTTTATGGTGAGTAGTGCTCATAATATTGCAGAAGCGTGTAACTCACAATTTTAGTTTGAATGTGGCTCGTCAAAGTGCTGAAGCGTTTAACTTACAATTTTAGTTTTAGCGTCGCTCGTATATTTGCAGATGCGTGTAATTTTATGGTGAGTAGTGCTCATAATATTGCAGAAGCGTGTAACTCACAATTTTAGTTTGAATGTGGCTCGTCAAAGTGCTGAAGCGTTTAACTTACAATTTTAGTTTTAGTGTCGCTCGTATATAAGCAGATGCGTGTAATTTTATGGTGAGTAGTGCTCATAATATTGCAGAAGCGTGTAACTCACAATTTTAGTTTGAATGTGGCTCGTCAAAGTGCTGAAGCGTTTAACTTACAATTTTAGTTTTAGTGTCGCTCGTATATTTGCAGATGCGTGTAATTTTATGGTGAGTAGTGCTCATAATATTGCAGAAACATGTAACTCACAATTTTAGTTTGAATGTGGCTCGTCAAAGTGCTGAAGCGTTTAACTTACAATTTTAGTTTTAGTGTCGCTCGTATATTTGCAGATGCGTGTAATTTTATGGTGAGTAGTGCTCATAATATTGCAGAAGCGTGTAACTCACAATTTTAGTTTGAATGTTGCTCGTCAAAGTGCTGAAGCGTTTAACTTACAATTTTAGTTTTAGCGTCGCTCGTATATTTGCAGATGCGTGTAATTTTATGGTGAGTAGTGCTCATAATATTGCAGAAGCGTGTAACTCACAATTTTAGTTTGAATGTGGCTCGTCAAAGTGCTGAAGCGTTAAACTTACAATTTTAGTTTTAGTGTCGCTCGTATATTTGCAGATGCGTGTAATTTTATGGTGAGTAGTGCTCATAATATTGCAGAAACATGTAACTCACAATTTTAGTTTGAATGTGGCTCGTCAAAGTGCTGAAGCGTTTAACTTACAATTTTAGTTTTAGTGTCGCTCGTATATTTGCAGATGCGTGTAATTTTATGGTGAGTAGTGCTCATAATATTGCAGAAGCGTGTAACTCACAATTTTAGTTTGAATGTTGCTCGTCAAAGTGCTGAAGCGTTTAACTTACAATTTTAGTTTTAGCGTCGCTCGTATATTTGCAGATGCGTGTAATTTTATGGTGAGTAGTGCTCATAATATTGCAGAAGCGTGTAACTCACAATTTTAGTTTGAATGTGGCTCGTCAAAGTGCTGAAGCGTTTAACTTACAATTTTAGTTTTAGCGTCGCTCGTATATTTGCAGATGCGTGTAATTTTATGGTGAGTAGTGCTCATAATATTGCAGAAGCGTGTAACTCACAATTTTAGTTTGAATGTGGCTCGTCAAAGTGCTGAAGCGTTTAACTTACAATTTTAGTTTTAGTGTCGCTCGTATATTTGCAGATGCGTGTAATTTTATGGTGAGTAGTGCTCATAATATTGCAGAAGCGTGTAACTCACAATTTTAGTTTGAATGTGGCTCGTCAAAGTGCTGAAGCGTTTAACCTACAATTTTAGTTTTAGTGTCGCTCGTATATTTGCAGATGCGTGTAATTTTATGGTGAGTAGTGCTCATAATATTGCAGAAACATGTAACTCACAATTTTTGTTTGAATGTGGCTCGTCAAAGTGCTGAAGCGTTTAACTTACAATTTTAGTTTTAGTGTCGCTCGTATATTTCCAGATGCGTGTAATTTTATGGTGAGTAGTGCTCATAATATTGCAGAAGCGTGTAACTCACAATTTTAGTTTGAATGTGGCTCGTCAAAGTGCTGAAGCGTTTAACTTACAATTTTAGTTTTAGCGTCGCTCGTATATTTGCAGATGCGTGTAATTTTATGGTGAGTAGTGCTCATAATATTGCAGAAGCGTGTAACTCACAATTTTAGTTTGAATGTGGCTCGTCAAAGTGCTGAAGCGTTTAACTTACAATTTTAGTTTTAGTGTCGCTCGTATATTTGCAGATGCGTGTAATTTTATGGTGAGTAGTGCTCATAATATTGCAGAAGCGTGTAACTCACAATTTTAGTTTGAATGTGGCTCGTCAAAGTGCTGAAGCGTTTAACTTACAATTTTAGTTTTAGTGTCGCTCGTATATTTGCAGATGCGTGTAATTTTATGGTGAGTAGTGCTCATAATATTGCAGAAGCGTGTAACTCACAATTTTAGTTTGAATGTTGCTCGTCAAAGTGCTGAAGCGTTTAACTTACAATTTTAGTTTTAGCGTCGCTCGTATATTTGCAGATGCGTGTAATTTTATGGTGAGTAGTGCTCATAATATTGCAGAAGCGTGTAACTGACAATTTTAGTTTGAATGTGGCTCGTCAAAGTGCTGAAGCGTTTAACTTACAATTTTAGTTTTAGCGTCGCTCGTATATTTGCAGATGCGTGTAATTTTATGGTGAGTAGTGCTCATAATATTGCAGAAGCGTGTAACTCACAATTTTAGTTTGAATGTTGCTCGTCAAAGTGCTGAAGCGTTTAACTTACAATTTTAGTTTTAGCGTCGCTCGTATATTTGCAGATGCGTGTAATTTTATGGTGAGTAGTGCTCATAATATTGCAGAAGCGTGTAACTCACAATTTTAGTTTGAATGTGGCTCGTCAAAGTGCTGAAGCGTTTAACTTACAATTTTAGTTTTAGCGTCGCTCGTATATTTGCAGATGCGTGTAATTTTATGGTGAGTAGTGCTCATAATATTGCAGAAGCGTGTAACTCACAATTTTAGTTTGAATGTTGCTCGTCAAAGTGCTGAAGCGTTTAACTTACAATTTTAGTTTTAGCGTCGCTCGTATATTTGCAGATGCGTGTAATTTTATGGTGAGTAGTGCTCATAATATTGCAGAAGCGTGTAACTCACAATTTTAGTTTGAATGTGGCTCGTCAAAGTGCTGAAGCGTTTAACTTACAATTTTAGTTTTAGCGTCGCTCGTATATTTGCAGATGCGTGTAATTTTATGGTGAGTAGTGCTCATAATATTGCAGAAGCGTGTAACTCACAATTTTAGTTTGAATGTTGCTCGTCAAAGTGCTGAAGCGTTTAACTTACAATGTTAGTTTTAGCGTCGCTCGTATATTTGCAGATGCGTGTAATTTTATGGTGAGTAGTGCTCATAATATTGCAGAAGCGTGTAACTCACAATTTTAGTTTGAATGTTGCTCGTCAAAGTGCTGAAGCGTTTAACTTACAATTTTAGTTTTAGCGTCGCTCGTATATTTGCAGATGCGTGTAATTTTATGGTGAGTAGTGCTCATAATATTGCAGAAGCGTGTAACTCACAATTTTAGTTTGAATGTGGCTCGTCAAAGTGCTGAAGCGTTTAACTTACAATTTTAGTTTTAGCGTCGCTCGTATATTTGCAGATGCGTGTAATTTTATGGTGAGTAGTGCTCATAATATTGCAGAAGCGTGTAACTCACAATTTTAGTTTGAATGTGGCTCGTCAAAGTGCTGAAGCGTTTAACTTACAATTTTAGTTTTAGTGTCGCTCGTATATTTGCAGATGCGTGTAATTTTATGGTGAGTAGTGCTCATAATATTGCAGAAGCGTGTAACTCACAATTTTAGTTTGAATGTGGCTCGTCAAAGTGCTGAAGCGTTTAACTTACAATTTTAGTTTTAGCGTCGCTCGTATATATGCAGATGCGTGTAATTTTATGGTGAGTAGTGCTCATAATATTGCAGAAACGTGTAACTCACAATTTTAGTTTGAATGTGGCTCGTCAAAGTGCTGAAGCGTTTAACTTACAATTTTAGTTTTAGTGTCGCTCGTATATTTGCAGATGCGTGTAATTTTATGGTGAGTAGTGCTCATAATATTGCAGAAGCGTGTAACTCACAATTTTAGTTTGAATGTGGCTCGTCAAAGTGCTAAAGCGTTTAACTTACAATTTTAGTTTTAGTGTCGCTCGTATATTTGCAGATGCGTGTAATTTTATGGTGAGTAGTGCTCATAATATTGCAGAAACGTGTAACTCACAATTTTAGTTTGAATGTGGCTCGTCAAAGTGCTGAAGCGTTTAACTTACAATTTTAGTTTTAGCGTCGCTCGTATATTTGAAGATGCGTGTAATTTTATGGTGAGTAGTGCTCATAATATTGCAGAAACGTGTAACTCACAATTTTAGTTTGAATGTGGCTCGTCAAAGTGCTGAAGCGTTTAACTTACAATTTTAGTTTTAGCGTCGCTCGTATATTTCCAGATGCGTGTAATTTTATGGTGAGTAGTGCTCATAATATTGCAGAAACGTGTAACTCACAATTTTAGTTTGAATGTGGCTCGTCAAAGTGCTGAAGCGTTTAACTTACAATTTTAGTTTTAGTGTCGCTCGTATATTTGAAGATGCGTGTAATTTTATGGTGAGTAGTGCTCATAATATTGCAGAAACGTGTAACTCACAATTTTAGTTTGAATGTGGCTCGTCAAAGTGCTGAAGCGTTTAACTTACAATTTTAGTTTTAGCGTCGCTCGTATATTTGAAGATGCGTGTAATTTTATGGTGAGTAGTGCTCATAATATTGCAGAAACATGTAACTCACAATTTTAGTTTGAATGTGGCTCGTCAAAGTGCTGAAGCGTTTAACTTACAATTTTAGTTTTAGCGTCGCTCGTATATTTGCAGATGCGTGTAATTTTATGGTGAGTAGTGCTCATAATATTGCAGAAGCGTGTAACTCACAATTTTAGTTTGAATGTTGCTCGTCAAAGTGCTGAAGCGTTTAACTTACAATTTTAGTTTTAGCGTCGCTCGTATATTTGCAGATGCGTGTAATTTTATGGTGAGTAGTGCTCATAATATTGCAGAAGCGTGTAACTCACAATTTTAGTTTGAATGTGGCTCGTCAAAGTGCTGAAGCGTTTAACTTACAATTTTAGTTTTAGCGTCGCTCGTATATTTGCAGATGCGTGTAATTTTATGGTGAGTAGTGCTCATAATATTGCAGAAGCGTGTAACTCACAATTTTAGTTTGAATGTTGCTCGTCAAAGTGCTGAAGCGTTTAACTTACAATGTTAGTTTTAGCGTCGCTCGTATATTTGCAGATGCGTGTAATTTTATGGTGAGTAGTGCTCATAATATTGCAGAAGCGTGTAACTCACAATTTTAGTTTGAATGTGGCTCGTCAAAGTGCTGAAGCGTTTAACTTACAATTTTAGTTTTAGCGTCGCTCGTATATTTGCAGATGCGTGTAATTTTATGGTGAGTAGTGCTCATAATATTGCAGAAGCGTGTAACTCACAATTTTAGTTTGAATGTGGCTCGTCAAAGTGCTGAAGCGTTTAACTTACAATTTTAGTTTTAGCGTCGCTCGTATATTTGCAGATGCGTGTAATTTTATGGTGAGTAGTGCTCATAATATTGCAGAAGCGTGTAACTCACAATTTTAGTTTGAATGTGGCTCGTCAAAGTGCTGAAGCGTTTAACTTACAATTTTAGTTTTAGCGTCGCTCGTATATTTGCAGATGCGTGTAATTTTATGGTGAGTAGTGCTCATAATATTGCAGAAGCGTGTAACTCACAATTTTAGTTTGAATGTGGCTCGTAAAAGTGCTGAAGCGTTTAACTTACAATTTTAGTTTTAGTGTCGCTCGTATATTTGCAGATGCGTGTAATTTTATGGTGAGTAGTGCTCATAATATTGCAGAAGCGTGTAACTCACAATTTTAGTTTGAATGTGGCTCGTCAAAGTGCTGAAGCGTTTAACTTACAATTTTAGTTTTAGCGTCGCTCGTATATTTGCAGATGCGTGTAATTTTATGGTGAGTAGTGCTCATAATATTGCAGAAACGTGTAACTCACAATTTTAGTTTGAATGTGGCTCGTCAAAGTGCTGAAGCGTTTAACTTACAATTTTAGTTTTAGTGTCGCTCGTATATTTGCAGATGCGTGTAATTTTATGGTGAGTAGTGCTCATAATATTGCAGAAGCGTTTAACTCACAATTTTAGTTTGAATGTGGCTCGTCAAAGTGCTAAAGCGTTTAACTTACAATTTTAGTTTTAGTGTCGCTCGTATATTTGCAGATGCGTGTAATTTTATGGTGAGTAGTGCTCATAATATTGCAGAAACGTGTAACTCACAATTTTAGTTTGAATGTGGCTCGTCAAAGTGCTGAAGCGTTTAACTTACAATTTTAGTTTTAGCGTCGCTCGTATATTTGCAGATGCGTGTAATTTTATGGTGAGTAGTGTCATAATATTGCAGAAACGTGTAACTCACAATTTTAGTTTGAATGTGGCTCGTTAAAGTGCTGAAGCGTTTAACTTACAATTTTAGTTTTAGCGTCGCTCGTATATTTGAAGATGCGTGTAATTTTATGGTGAGTAGTGCTCATAATATTGCAGAAACGTGTAACTCACAATTTTAGTTTGAATGTGGCTCGTCAAAGTGCTGAAGCGTTTAACTTACAATTTTAGTTTTAGCGTCGCTCGTATATTTGCAGATGCGTGTAATTTTATGGTGAGTAGTGCTCATAATATTGCAGAAACGTGTAACTCACAATTTTAGTTTGAATGTGGCTCGTCAAAGTGCTGAAGCGTTTAACTTACAATTTTAGTTTTAGTGTCGCTCGTATATTTGAAGATGCGTGTAATTTTATGGTGAGTAGTGCTCATAATATTGCAGAAACGTGTAACTCACAATTTTAGTTTGAATGTGGCTCGTCAAAGTGCTGAAGCGTTTAACTTACAATTTTAGTTTTAGCGTCGCTCGTATATTTGAAGATGCGTGTAATTTTATGGTGAGTAGTGCTCATAATATTGCAGAAACATGTAACTCACAATTTTAGTTTGAATGTGGCTCGTCAAAGTGCTGAAGCGTTTAACTTACAATTTTAGTTTTAGTGTCGCTCGTATATTTGCAGATGCGTGTAATTTTATGGTGAGTAGTGCTCATAATATTGCAGAAGCGTGTAACTCACAATTTTAGTTTGAATGTGGCTCGTCAAAGTGCTGAAGCGTTTAACTTACAATTTTAGTTTGAGTGTCGCTCGTATATTTGCAGATGCGTGTAATTTTATGGTGAGTAGTGCTCATAATATTGCAGAAACGTGTAACTCACAATTTTAGTTTGAATGTGGCTCGTCAAAGTGCTGAAGCGTTTAACTTACAATTTTAGTTTTAGCGTCGCTCGTATATTTGCAGATGCGTGTAATTTTATGGTGAGTAGTGCTCATAATATTGCAGAAACGTGTAACTCACAATTTTAGTTTGAATGTGGCTCGTCAAAGTGCTGAAGCGTTTAACTTACAATTTTAGTTTTAGCGTCGCTCGTATATTTGCAGATGCGTGTAATTTTATGGTGAGTAGTGCTCATAATATTGCAGAAGCGTGTAACTCACAATTTTAGTTTGAATGTGGCTCGTCAAAGTGCTGAAGCGTTTAACTTACAATTTTAGTTTTAGCGTCGCTCGTATATTTGCAGATGCGTGTAATTTTATGGTGAGTAGTGCTCATAATATTGCAGAAACGTGTAACTCACAATTTTAGTTTGAATGTGGCTCGTCAAAGTGCTGAAGCGTTTAACTTACAATTTTAGTTTTAGCGTCGCTCGTATATTTGCAGATGCGTGTAATTTTATGGTGAGTAGTGCTCATAATATTGCAGAAGCGTGTAACTCACAATTTTAGTTTGAATGTGGCTCGTCAAAGTGCTGAAGCGTTTAACTTACAATTTTAGTTTTAGCGTCGCTCGTATATTTGCAGATGCGTGTAATTTTATGGTGAGTAGTGCTCATAATATTGCAGAAACGTGTAACTCACAATTTTAGTTTGAATGTGGCTCGTCAAAGTGCTGAAGCGTTTAACTTACAATTTTAGTTTTAGCGTCGCTCGTATATTTGCAGATGCGTGTAATTTTATGGTGAGTAGTGCTCATAATATTGCAGAAACGTGTAACTCACAATTTTAGTTTGAATGTGGCTCGTCAAAGTGCTGAAGCGTTTAACTTACAATTTTAGTTTTAGCGTCGCTCGTATATTTGCAGATGCGTGTAATTTTATGGTGAGTAGTGCTCATAATATTGCAGAAACGTGTAACTCACAATTTTAGTTTGAATGTGGCTCGTCAAAGTGCTGAAGCGTTTAACTTACAATTTTAGTTTTAGCGTCGCTCGTATATTTGCAGATGCGTGTAATTTTATGGTGAGTAGTGCTCATAATATTGCAGAAACGTGTAACTCACAATTTTAGTTTGAATGTGGCTCGTCAAAGTGCTGAAGCGTTTAACTTACAATTTTAGTTTTAGCGTCGCTCGTATATTTGCAGATGCGTGTAATTTTATGGTGAGTAGTGCTCATAATATTGCAGAAACGTGTAACTCACAATTTTAGTTTGAATGTGGCTCGTCAAAGTGCTGAAGCGTTTAACTTACAATTTTAGTTTTAGCGTCGCTCGTATATTTGCAGATGCGTGTAATTTTATGGTGAGTAGTGCTCATAATATTGCAGAAACGTGTAACTCACAATTTTAGTTTGAATGTGGCTCGTCAAAGTGCTGAAGCGTTTAACTTACAATTTTAGTTTTAGCGTCGCTCGTATATTTGCAGATGCGTGTAATTTTATGGTGAGTAGTGCTCATAATATTGCAGAAACGTGTAACTCACAATTTTAGTTTGAATGTGGCTCGTCAAAGTGCTGAAGCGTTTAACTTACAATTTTAGTTTTAGCGTCGCTCGTATATTTGCAGATGCGTGTAATTTTATGGTGAGTAGTGCTCATAATATTGCAGAAACGTGTAACTCACAATTTTAGTTTGAATGTGGCTCGTCAAAGTGCTGAAGCGTTTAACTTACAATTTTAGTTTTAGCGTCGCTCGTATATTTGCAGATGCGTGTAATTTTATGGTGAGTAGTGCTCATAATATTGCAGAAACGTGTAACTCACAATTTTAGTTTGAATGTGGCTCGTCAAAGTGCTGAAGCGTTTAACTTACAATTTTAGTTTTAGCGTCGCTCGTATATTTGCAGATGCGTGTAATTTTATGGTGAGTAGTGCTCATAATATTGCAGAAGCGTGTAACTCACAATTTTAGTTTGAATGTGGCTCGTCAAAGTGCTGAAGCGTTTAACTTACAATTTTAGTTTTAGCGTCGCTCGTATATTTGCAGATGCGTGTAATTTTATGGTGAGTAGTGCTCATAATATTGCAGAAACGTGTAACTCACAATTTTAGTTTGAATGTGGCTCGTCAAAGTGCTGAAGCGTTTAACTTACAATTTTAGTTTTAGCGTCGCTCGTATATTTGCAGATGCGTGTAATTTTATGGTGAGTAGTGCTCATAATATTGCAGAAACGTGTAACTCACAATTTTAGTTTGAATGTGGCTCGTCAAAGTGCTGAAGCGTTTAACTTACAATTTTAGTTTTAGCGTCGCTCGTATATTTGCAGATGCGTGTAATTTTATGGTGAGTAGTGCTCATAATATTGCAGAAACGTGTAACTCACAATTTTAGTTTGAATGTGGCTCGTCAAAGTGCTGAAGCGTTTAACTTACAATTTTAGTTTTAGCGTCGCTCGTATATTTGCAGATGCGTGTAATTTTATGGTGAGTAGTGCTCATAATATTGCAGAAACGTGTAACTCACAATTTTAGTTTGAATGTGGCTCGTCAAAGTGCTGAAGCGTTTAACTTACAATTTTAGTTTTAGCGTCGCTCGTATATTTGCAGATGCGTGTAATTTTATGGTGAGTAGTGCTCATAATATTGCAGAAACGTGTAACTCACAATTTTAGTTTGAATGTGGCTCGTCAAAGTGCTGAAGCGTTTAACTTACAATTTTAGTTTTAGCGTCGCTCGTATATTTGCAGATGCGTGTAATTTTATGGTGAGTAGTGCTCATAATATTGCAGAAACGTGTAACTCACAATTTTAGTTTGAATGTGGCTCGTCAAAGTGCTGAAGCGTTTAACTTACAATTTTAGTTTTAGCGTCGCTCGTATATTTGCAGATGCGTGTAATTTTATGGTGAGTAGTGCTCATAATATTGCAGAAACGTGTAACTCACAATTTTAGTTTGAATGTGGCTCGTCAAAGTGCTGAAGCGTTTAACTTACAATTTTAGTTTTAGCGTCGCTCGTATATTTGCAGATGCGTGTAATTTTATGGTGAGTAGTGCTCATAATATTGCAGAAACGTGTAACTCACAATTTTAGTTTGAATGTGGCTCGTCAAAGTGCTGAAGCGTTTAACTTACAATTTTAGTTTTAGCGTCGCTCGTATATTTGCAGATGCGTGTAATTTTATGGTGAGTAGTGCTCATAATATTGCAGAAACGTGTAACTCACAATTTTAGTTTGAATGTGGCTCGTCAAAGTGCTGAAGCGTTTAACTTACAATTTTAGTTTTAGCGTCGCTCGTATATTTGCAGATGCGTGTAATTTTATGGTGAGTAGTGCTCATAATATTGCAGAAACGTGTAACTCACAATTTTAGTTTGAATGTGGCTCGTCAAAGTGCTGAAGCGTTTAACTTACAATTTTAGTTTTAGCGTCGCTCGTATATTTCCAGATGCGTGTAATTTTATGGTGAGTAGTGCTCATAATATTGCAGAAGCGTGTAACTCACAATTTTAGTTTGAATGTGGCTCGTCAAAGTGCTGAAGCGTTTAACTTACAATTTTAGTTTTAGCGTCGCTCGTATATTTGCAGATGCGTGTAATTTTATGGTGAGTAGTGCTCATAATATTGCAGAAACGTGTAACTCACAATTTTAGTTTGAATGTGGCTCGTCAAAGTGCTGAAGCGTTTAACTTACAATTTTAGTTTTAGCGTCGCTCGTATATTTGCAGATGCGTGTAATTTTATGGTGAGTAGTGCTCATAATATTGCAGAAACGTGTAACTCACAATTTTAGTTTGAATGTGGCTCGTCAAAGTGCTGAAGCGTTTAACTTACAATTTTAGTTTTAGCGTCGCTCGTATATTTGCAGATGCGTGTAATTTTATGGTGAGTAGTGCTCATAATATTGCAGAAACGTGTAACTCACAATTTTAGTTTGAATGTGGCTCGTCAAAGTGCTGAAGCGTTTAACTTACAATTTTAGTTTTAGCGTCGCTCGTATATTTGCAGATGCGTGTAATTTTATGGTGAGTAGTGCTCATAATATTGCAGAAACGTGTAACTCACAATTTTAGTTTGAATGTGGCTCGTCAAAGTGCTGAAGCGTTTAACTTACAATTTTAGTTTTAGCGTCGCTCGTATATTTGCAGATGCGTGTAATTTTATGGTGAGTAGTGCTCATAATATTGCAGAAACGTGTAACTCACAATTTTAGTTTGAATGTGGCTCGTCAAAGTGCTGAAGCGTTTAACTTACAATTTTAGTTTTAGCGTCGCTCGTATATTTGCAGATGCGTGTAATTTTATGGTGAGTAGTGCTCATAATATTGCAGAAACGTGTAACTCACAATTTTAGTTTGAATGTGGCTCGTCAAAGTGCTGAAGCGTTTAACTTACAATTTTAGTTTTAGCGTCGCTCGTATATTTGCAGATGCGTGTAATTTTATGGTGAGTAGTGCTCATAATATTGCAGAAACGTGTAACTCACAATTTTAGTTTGAATGTGGCTCGTCAAAGTGCTGAAGCGTTTAACTTACAATTTTAGTTTTAGCGTCGCTCGTATATTTGCAGATGCGTGTAATTTTATGGTGAGTAGTGCTCATAATATTGCAGAAACGTGTAACTCACAATTTTAGTTTGAATGTGGCTCGTCAAAGTGCTGAAGCGTTTAACTTACAATTTTAGTTTTAGCGTCGCTCGTATATTTGCAGATGCGTGTAATTTTATGGTGAGTAGTGCTCATAATATTGCAGAAACGTGTAACTCACAATTTTAGTTTGAATGTGGCTCGTCAAAGTGCTGAAGCGTTTAACTTACAATTTTAGTTTTAGCGTCGCTCGTATATTTCCAGATGCGTGTAATTTTATGGTGAGTAGTGCTCATAATATTGCAGAAGCGTGTAACTCACAATTTTAGTTTGAATGTGGCTCGTCAAAGTGCTGAAGCGTTTAACTTACAATTTTAGTTTTAGCGTCGCTCGTATATTTGCAGATGCGTGTAATTTTATGGTGAGTAGTGCTCATAATATTGCAGAAGCGTGTAACTCACAATTTTAGTTTGAATGTTGCTCGTCAAAGTGCTGAAGCGTTTAACTTACAATGTTAGTTTTAGCGTCGCTCGTATATTTGCAGATGCGTGTAATTTTATGGTGAGTAGTGCTCATAATATTGCAGAAGCGTGTAACTCACAATTTTAGTTTGAATGTGGCTCGTCAAAGTGCTGAAGCGTTTAACTTACAATTTTAGTTTTAGCGTCGCTCGTATATTTGCAGATGCGTGTAATTTTATGGTGAGTAGTGCTCATAATATTGCAGAAGCGTGTAACTCACAATTTTAGTTTGAATGTGGCTCGTCAAAGTGCTGAAGCGTTTAACTTACAATTTTAGTTTTAGCGTCGCTCGTATATTTGCAGATGCGTGTAATTTTATGGTGAGTAGTGCTCATAATATTGCAGAAGCGTGTAACTCACAATTTTAGTTTGAATGTGGCTCGTCAAAGTGCTGAAGCGTTTAACTTACAATTTTAGTTTTAGCGTCGCTCGTATATTTGCAGATGCGTGTAATTTTATGGTGAGTAGTGCTCATAATATTGCAGAAGCGTGTAACTCACAATTTTAGTTTGAATGTGGCTCGTCAAAGTGCTGAAGCGTTTAACTTACAATTTTAGTTTTAGCGTCGCTCGTATATTTGCAGATGCGTGTAATTTTATGGTGAGTAGTGCTCATAATATTGCAGAAACGTGTAACTCACAATTTTAGTTTGAATGTGGCTCGTCAAAGTGCTGAAGCGTTTAACTTACAATTTTAGTTTTAGCGTCGCTCGTATATTTGCAGATGCGTGTAATTTTATGGTGAGTAGTGCTCATAATATTGCAGAAACGTGTAACTCACAATTTTAGTTTGAATGTGGCTCGTCAAAGTGCTGAAGCGTTTAACTTACAATTTTAGTTTTAGCGTCGCTCGTATATTTGCAGATGCGTGTAATTTTATGGTGAGTAGTGCTCATAATATTGCAGAAACGTGTAACTCACAATTTTAGTTTGAATGTGGCTCGTCAAAGTGCTGAAGCGTTTAACTTACAATTTTAGTTTTAGCGTCGCTCGTATATTTGCAGATGCGTGTAATTTTATGGTGAGTAGTGCTCATAATATTGCAGAAACGTGTAACTCACAATTTTAGTTTGAATGTGGCTCGTCAAAGTGCTGAAGCGTTTAACTTACAATTTTAGTTTTAGCGTCGCTCGTATATTTGCAGATGCGTGTAATTTTATGGTGAGTAGTGCTCATAATATTGCAGAAACGTGTAACTCACAATTTTAGTTTGAATGTGGCTCGTCAAAGTGCTGAAGCGTTTAACTTACAATTTTAGTTTTAGCGTCGCTCGTATATTTGCAGATGCGTGTAATTTTATGGTGAGTAGTGCTCATAATATTGCAGAAACGTGTAACTCACAATTTTAGTTTGAATGTGGCTCGTCAAAGTGCTGAAGCGTTTAACTTACAATTTTAGTTTTAGCGTCGCTCGTATATTTGCAGATGCGTGTAATTTTATGGTGAGTAGTGCTCATAATATTGCAGAAACGTGTAACTCACAATTTTAGTTTGAATGTGGCTCGTCAAAGTGCTGAAGCGTTTAACTTACAATTTTAGTTTTAGCGTCGCTCGTATATTTGCAGATGCGTGTAATTTTATGGTGAGTAGTGCTCATAATATTGCAGAAACGTGTAACTCACAATTTTAGTTTGAATGTGGCTCGTCAAAGTGCTGAAGCGTTTAACTTACAATTTTAGTTTTAGCGTCGCTCGTATATTTCCAGATGCGTGTAATTTTATGGTGAGTAGTGCTCATAATATTGCAGAAGCGTGTAACTCACAATTTTAGTTTGAATGTGGCTCGTCAAAGTGCTGAAGCGTTTAACTTACAATTTTAGTTTTAGCGTCGCTCGTATATTTGCAGATGCGTGTAATTTTATGGTGAGTAGTGCTCATAATATTGCAGAAGCGTGTAACTCACAATTTTAGTTTGAATGTTGCTCGTCAAAGTGCTGAAGCGTTTAACTTACAATGTTAGTTTTAGCGTCGCTCGTATATTTGCAGATGCGTGTAATTTTATGGTGAGTAGTGCTCATAATATTGCAGAAGCGTGTAACTCACAATTTTAGTTTGAATGTGGCTCGTCAAAGTGCTGAAGCGTTTAACTTACAATTTTCGTTTTAGCGTCGCTCGTATATTTGCAGATGCGTGTAATTTTATGGTGAGTAGTGCTCATAATATTGCAGAAGCGTGTAACTCACAATTTTAGTTTGAATGTGGCTCGTCAAAGTGCTGAAGCGTTTAACTTACAATTTTAGTTTTAGCGTCGCTCGTATATTTGCAGATGCGTGTAATTTTATGGTGAGTAGTGCTCATAATATTGCAGAAGCGTGTAACTCACAATTTTAGTTTGAATGTGGCTCGTCAAAGTGCTGAAGCGTTTAACTTACAATTTTAGTTTTAGCGTCGCTCGTATATTTGCAGATGCGTGTAATTTTATGGTGAGTAGTGCTCATAATATTGCAGAAGCGTGTAACTCACAATTTTAGTTTGAATGTGGCTCGTCAAAGTGCTGAAGCTTTTAACTTACAATTTTAGTTTTAGTGTCGCTCGTATATTTGCAGATGCGTGTAATTTTATGGTGAGTAGTGCTCATAATATTGCAGAAGCGTGTAACTCACAATTTTAGTTTGAATGTGGCTCGTCAAAGTGCTGAAGCGTTTAACTTACAATTTTAGTTTTAGCGTCGCTCGTATATTTGCAGATGCGTGTAATTTTATGGTGAGTAGTGCTCATAATATTGCAGAAACGTGTAACTCACAATTTTAGTTTGAATGTGGCTCGTCAAAGTGCTGAAGCGTTTAACTTACAATTTTAGTTTTAGTGTCGCTCGTATATTTGCAGATGCGTGTAATTTTATGGTGAGTAGTGCTCATAATATTGCAGAAGCGTGTAACTCACAATTTTAGTTTGAATGTGGCTCGTCAAAGTGCTGAAGCGTTTAACTTACAATTTTAGTTTTAGTGTCGCTCGTATATTTGCAGATGCGTGTAATTTTATGGTGAGTAGTGCTCATAATATTGCAGAAACGTGTAACTCACAATTTTAGTTTGAATGTGGCTCGTCAAAGTGCTGAAGCGTTTAACTTACAATTTTAGTTTTAGCGTCGCTCGTATATTTGCAGATGCGTGTAATTTTATGGTGAGTAGTGCTCATAATATTGCAGAAACGTGTAACTCACAATTTTAGTTTGAATGTGGCTCGTCAAAGTGCTGAAGCGTTTAACTTACAATTTTAGTTTTAGCGTCGCTCGTATATTTGCAGATGCGTGTAATTTTATGGTGAGTAGTGCTCATAATATTGCAGAAACGTGTAACTCACAATTTTAGTTTGAATGTGGCTCGTCAAAGTGCTGAAGCGTTTAACTTACAATTTTAGTTTTAGCGTCGCTCGTATATTTGCAGATGCGTGTAATTTTATGGTGAGTAGTGCTCATAATATTGCAGAAACGTGTAACTCACAATTTTAGTTTGAATGTGGCTCGTCAAAGTGCTGAAGCGTTTAACTTACAATTTTAGTTTTAGCGTCGCTCGTATATTTGCAGATGCGTGTAATTTTATGGTGAGTAGTGCTCATAATATTGCAGAAACGTGTAACTCACAATTTTAGTTTGAATGTGGCTCGTCAAAGGTCTGAAGCGTTTAACTTACAATTTTAGTTTTAGCGTCGCTCGTATATTTGCAGATGCGTGTAATTTTATGGTGAGTAGTGCTCATAATATTGCAGAAACGTGTAACTCACAATTTTAGTTTGAATGTGGCTCGTCAAAGTGCTGAAGCGTTTAACTTACAATTTTAGTTTTAGCGTCGCTCGTATATTTGAAGATGCGTGTAATTTTATGGTGAGTAGTGCTCATAATATTGCAGAAACGTGTAACTCACAATTTTAGTTTGAATGTGGCTCGTCAAAGTGCTGAAGCGTTTAACTGACAATTTTAGTTTTAGTGTCGCTCGTATATTTGAAGATGCGTGTAATTTTATGGTGAGTAGTGCTCATAATATTGCAGAAACGTGTAACTCACAATTTTAGTTTGAATGTGGCTCGTCAAAGTGCTGAAGCGTTTAACTTACAATTTTAGTTTTAGCGTCGCTCGTATATTTGAAGATGCGTGTAATTTTATGGTGAGTAGTGCTCATAATATTGCAGAAACGTGTAACTCACAATTTTAGTTTGAATGTGGCTCGTCAAAGTGCTGAAGCGTTTAACTGACAATTTTAGTTTTAGTGTCGCTCGTATATTTGAAGATGCGTGTAATTTTATGGTGAGTAGTGCTCATAATATTGCAGAAACGTGTAACTCACAATTTTAGTTTGAATGTGGCTCGTCAAAGTGCTGAAGCGTTTAACTTACAATTTTAGTTTTAGCGTCGCTCGTATATTTGAAGATGCGTGTAATTTTATGGTGAGTAGTGCTCATAATATTGCAGAAACGTGTAACTCACAATTTTAGTTTGAATGTGGCTCGTCAAAGTGCTGAAGCGTTTAACTGACAATTTTAGTTTTAGTGTCGCTCGTATATTTGAAGATGCGTGTAATTTTATGGTGAGTAGTGCTCATAATATTGCAGAAACGTGTAACTGACAATTTTAGTTTGAATGTGGCTCGTCAAAGTGCTGAAGCGTTTAACTTACAATTTTAGTTTTAGCGTCGCTCGTATATTTGAAGATGCGTGTAATTTTATGGTGAGTAGTGCTCATAATATTGCAGAAACATGTAACTCACAATTTTAGTTTGAATGTGGCTCGTCAAAGTGCTGAAGCGTTTAACTTACAATTTTAGTTTTAGTGTCGCTCGTATATTTGCAGATGCGTGTAATTTTATGGTGAGTAGTGCTCATAATATTGCAGAAGCGTGTAACTCACAATTTTAGTTTGAATGTGGCTCGTCAAAGTGCTGAAGCGTTTAACTTACAATTTTAGTTTTAGTGTCGCTCGTATATTTGAAGATGCGTGTAATTTTATGGTGAGTAGTGCTCATAATATTGCAGAAACGTGTAACTAACAATTTTAGTTTGAATGTGGCTCGTCAAAGTGCTGAAGCGTTTAACTTACAATTTTAGTTTTAGCGTCGCTCGTATATTTGCAGATGCGTGTAATTTTATGGTGAGTAGTGCTCATAATATTGCAGAAGCGTGTAACTCACAATTTTAGTTTGAATGTGGCTCGTCAAAGTGCTGAAGCGTTTAACTTACAATTTTAGTTTTAGCGTCGCTCGTATATTTGCAGATGCGTGTAATTTTATGGTGAGTAGTGCTCATAATATTGCAGAAGCGTGTAACTCACAATTTTAGTTTGAATGTGGCTCGTCAAAGTGCTGAAGCGTTTAACTTACAATTTTAGTTTTAGCGTCGCTCGTATATTTGCAGATGCGTGTAATTTTATGGTGAGTAGTGCTCATAATATTGCAGAAACGTGTAACTCACAATTTTAGTTTGAATGTGGCTCGTCAAAGTGCTGAAGCGTTTAACTTACAATTTTAGTTTTAGCGTCGCTCGTATATTTGCAGATGCGTGTAATTTTATGGTGAGTAGTGCTCATAATATTGCAGAAGCGTGTAACTCACAATTTTAGTTTGAATGTGGCTCGTCAAAGTGCTGAAGCGTTTAACTTACAATTTTAGTTTTAGCGTCGCTCGTATATTTGCAGATGCGTGTAATTTTATGGTGAGTAGTGCTCATAATATTGCAGAAACGTGTAACTCACAATTTTAGTTTGAATGTGGCTCGTCAAAGTGCTGAAGCGTTTAACTTACAATTTTAGTTTTAGCGTCGCTCGTATATTTGCAGATGCGTGTAATTTTATGGTGAGTAGTGCTCATAATATTGCAGAAACGTGTAACTCACAATTTTAGTTTGAATGTGGCTCGTCAAAGTGCTGAAGCGTTTAACTTACAATTTTAGTTTTAGCGTCGCTCGTATATTTGCAGATGCGTGTAATTTTATGGTGAGTAGTGCTCATAATATTGCAGAAACGTGTAACTCACAATTTTAGTTTGAATGTGGCTCGTCAAAGTGCTGAAGCGTTTAACTTACAATTTTAGTTTTAGCGTCGCTCGTATATTTGCAGATGCGTGTAATTTTATGGTGAGTAGTGCTCATAATATTGCAGAAACGTGTAACTCACAATTTTAGTTTGAATGTGGCTCGTCAAAGTGCTGAAGCGTTTAACTTACAATTTTAGTTTTAGCGTCGCTCGTATATTTGCAGATGCGTGTAATTTTATGGTGAGTAGTGCTCATAATATTGCAGAAACGTGTAACTCACAATTTTAGTTTGAATGTGGCTCGTCAAAGTGCTGAAGCGTTTAACTTACAATTTTAGTTTTAGCGTCGCTCGTATATTTGCAGATGCGTGTAATTTTATGGTGAGTAGTGCTCATAATATTGCAGAAACGTGTAACTCACAATTTTAGTTTGAATGTGGCTCGTCAAAGTGCTGAAGCGTTTAACTTACAATTTTAGTTTTAGCGTCGCTCGTATATTTGCAGATGCGTGTAATTTTATGGTGAGTAGTGCTCATAATATTGCAGAAACGTGTACTTCACAATTTTAGTTTGAATGTGGCTCGTCAAAGTGCTGAAGCGTTTAACTTACAATTTTAGTTTTAGCGTCGCTCGTATATTTGCAGATGCGTGTAATTTTATGGTGAGTAGTGCTCATAATATTGCAGAAACGTGTAACTCACAATTTTAGTTTGAATGTGGCTCGTCAAAGTGCTGAAGCGTTTAACTTACAATTTTAGTTTTAGCGTCGCTCGTATATTTGCAGATGCGTGTAATTTTATGGTGAGTAGTGCTCATAATATTGCAGAAACGTGTAACTCACAATTTTAGTTTGAATGTGGCTCGTCAAAGTGCTGAAGCGTTTAACTTACAATTTTAGTTTTAGCGTCGCTCGTATATTTGCAGATGCGTGTAATTTTATGGTGAGTAGTGCTCATAATATTGCAGAAACGTGTAACTCACAATTTTAGTTTGAATGTGGCTCGTCAAAGTGCTGAAGCGTTTAACTTACAATTTTAGTTTTAGCGTCGCTCGTATATTTGCAGATGCGTGTAATTTTATGGTGAGTAGTGCTCATAATATTGCAGAAACGTGTAACTCACAATTTTAGTTTGAATGTGGCTCGTCAATGTGCTGAAGCGTTTAACTTACAATTTTAGTTTTAGCGTCGCTCGTATATTTGCAGATGCGTGTAATTTTATGGTGAGTAGTGCTCATAATATTGCAGAAACGTGTAACTCACAATTTTAGTTTGAATGTGGCTCGTCAAAGTGCTGAAGCGTTTAACTTACAATTTTAGTTTTAGCGTCGCTCGTATATTTGCAGATGCGTGTAATTTTATGGTGAGTAGTGCTCATAATATTGCAGAAGCGTGTAACTCACAATCTTAGTTTGAATGTGGCTCGTCAAAGTGCTGAAGCGTTTAACTTACAATTTTAGTTTTAGCGTCGCTCGTATATTTGCAGATGCGTGTAATTTTATGGTGAGTAGTGCTCATAATATTGCAGAAACGTGTAACTCACAATTTTAGTTTGAATGTGGCTCGTCAAAGTGCTGAAGCGTTTAACTTACAATTTTAGTTTTAGCGTCGCTCGTATATTTGCAGATGCGTGTAATTTTATGGTGAGTAGTGCTCATAATATTGCAGAAGCGTGTAACTCACAATCTTAGTTTGAATGTGGCTCGTCAAAGTGCTGAAGCGTTTAACTTACAATTTTAGTTTTAGCGTCGCTCGTATATTTGCAGATGCGTGTAATTTTATGGTGAGTAGTGCTCATAATATTGCAGAAGCGTGTAACTCACAATTTTAGTTTGAATGTGGCTCGTCAAAGTGCTGAAGCGTTTAACTTACAATTTTAGTTTTAGCGTCGCTCGTATATTTGCAGATGCGTGTAATTTTATGGTGAGTAGTGCTCATAATATTGCAGAAACGTGTAACTCACAATTTTAGTTTGAATGTGGCTCGTCAAAGTGCTGAAGCGTTTAACTTACAATTTTAGTTTTAGCGTCGCTCGTATATTTGCAGATGCGTGTAATTTTATGGTGAGTAGTGCTAATAATATTGCAGAAGCGTGTAACTCACAATTTTAGTTTGAATGTGGCTCGTCAAAGTGCTGAAGCGTTTAACTTACAATTTTAGTTTTAGCGTCGCTCGTATATTTGCAGATGCGTGTAATTTTATGGTGAGTAGTGCTCATAATATTGCAGAAACGTGTAACTCACAATTTTAGTTTGAATGTGGCTCGTCAAAGTGCTGAAGCGTTTAACTTACAATTTTAGTTTTAGCGTCGCTCGTATATTTGCAGATGCGTGTAATTTTATGGTGAGTAGTGCTCATAATATTGCAGAAACGTGTAACTCACAATTTTAGTTTGAATGTGGCTCGTCAAAGTGCTGAAGCGTTTAACTTACAATTTTAGTTTTAGCGTCGCTCGTATATTTGCAGATGCGTGTAATTTTATGGTGAGTAGTGCTCATAATATTGCAGAAACGTGTAACTCACAATTTTAGTTTGAATGTGGCTCGTCAAAGTGCTGAAGCGTTTAACTTACAATTTTAGTTTTAGCGTCGCTCGTATATTTGCAGATGCGTGTAATTTTATGGTGAGTAGTGCTCATAATATTGCAGAAACGTGTAACTCACAATTTTAGTTTGAATGTGGCTCGTCAAAGTGCTGAAGCGTTTAACTTACAATTTTAGTTTTAGCGTCGCTCGTATATTTGCAGATGCGTGTAATTTTATGGTGAGTAGTGCTCATAATATTGCAGAAACGTGTAACTCACAATTTTAGTTTGAATGTGGCTCGTCAAAGTGCTGAAGCGTTTAACTTACAATTTTAGTTTTAGCGTCGCTCGTATATTTGCAGATGCGTGTAATTTTATGGTGAGTAGTGCTCATAATATTGCAGAAACGTGTAACTCACAATTTTAGTTTGAATGTGGCTCGTCAAAGTGCTGAAGCGTTTAACTTACAATTTTAGTTTTAGCGTCGCTCGTATATTTGCAGATGCGTGTAATTTTATGGTGAGTAGTGCTCATAATATTGCAGAAACGTGTACTTCACAATTTTAGTTTGAATGTGGCTCGTCAAAGTGCTGAAGCGTTTAACTTACAATTTTAGTTTTAGCGTCGCTCGTATATTTGCAGATGCGTGTAATTTTATGGTGAGTAGTGCTCATAATATTGCAGAAACGTGTAACTCACAATTTTAGTTTGAATGTGGCTCGTCAAAGTGCTGAAGCGTTTAACTTACAATTTTAGTTTTAGCGTCGCTCGTATATTTGCAGATGCGTGTAATTTTATGGTGAGTAGTGCTCATAATATTGCAGAAACGTGTAACTCACAATTTTAGTTTGAATGTGGCTCGTCAAAGTGCTGAAGCGTTTAACTTACAATTTTAGTTTTAGCGTCGCTCGTATATTTGCAGATGCGTGTAATTTTATGGTGAGTAGTGCTCATAATATTGCAGAAACGTGTAACTCACAATTTTAGTTTGAATGTGGCTCGTCAAAGTGCTGAAGCGTTTAACTTACAATTTTAGTTTTAGCGTCGCTCGTATATTTGCAGATGCGTGTAATTTTATGGTGAGTAGTGCTCATAATATTGCAGAAACGTGTAACTCACAATTTTAGTTTGAATGTGGCTCGTCAATGTGCTGAAGCGTTTAACTTACAATTTTAGTTTTAGCGTCGCTCGTATATTTGCAGATGCGTGTAATTTTATGGTGAGTAGTGCTCATAATATTGCAGAAACGTGTAACTCACAATTTTAGTTTGAATGTGGCTCGTCAAAGTGCTGAAGCGTTTAACTTACAATTTTAGTTTTAGGGTCGCTCGTATATTTGCAGATGCGTGTAATTTTATGGTGAGTAGTGCTCATAATATTGCAGAAGCGTGTAACTCACAATCTTAGTTTGAATGTGGCTCGTCAAAGTGCTGAAGCGTTTAACTTACAATTTTAGTTTTAGCGTCGCTCGTATATTTGCAGATGCGTGTAATTTTATGGTGAGTAGTGCTCATAATATTGCAGAAACGTGTAACTCACAATTTTAGTTTGAATGTGGCTCGTCAAAGTGCTGAAGCGTTTAACTTACAATTTTAGTTTTAGCGTCGCTCGTATATTTGCAGATGCGTGTAATTTTATGGTGAGTAGTGCTCATAATATTGCAGAAGCGTGTAACTCACAATCTTAGTTTGAATGTGGCTCGTCAAAGTGCTGAAGCGTTTAACTTACAATTTTAGTTTTAGCGTCGCTCGTATATTTGCAGATGCGTGTAATTTTATGGTGAGTAGTGCTCATAATATTGCAGAAGCGTGTAACTCACAATTTTAGTTTGAATGTGGCTCGTCAAAGTGCTGAAGCGTTTAACTTACAATTTTAGTTTTAGCGTCGCTCGTATATTTGCAGATGCGTGTAATTTTATGGTGAGTAGTGCTCATAATATTGCAGAAACGTGTAACTCACAATTTTAGTTTGAATGTGGCTCGTCAAAGTGCTGAAGCGTTTAACTTACAATTTTAGTTTTAGCGTCGCTCGTATATTTGCAGATGCGTGTAATTTTATGGTGAGTAGTGCTCATAATATTGCAGAAGCGTGTAACTCACAATTTTAGTTTGAATGTGGCTCGTCAAAGTGCTGAAGCGTTTAACTTACAATTTTAGTTTTAGCGTCGCTCGTATATTTGCAGATGCGTGTAATTTTATGGTGAGTAGTGCTCATAATATTGCAGAAGCGTGTAACTCACAATTTTAGTTTGAATGTGGCTCGTCAAAGTGCTGAAGCGTTTAACTTACAATTTTAGTTTTAGCGTCGCTTGTATATTTGCAGATGCGTGTAATTTTATGGTGAGTAGTGCTCATAATATTGCAGAAACGTGTAACTCACAATTTTAGTTTGAATGTGGCTCGTCAAAGTGCTGAAGCGTTTAACTTACAATTTTAGTTTTAGCGTCGCTCGTATATTTGCAGATGCGTGTAATTTTATGGTGAGTAGTGCTCATAATATTGCAGAAGCGTGTAACTCACAATTTTAGTTTGAATGTGGCTCGTCAAAGTGCTGAAGCGTTTAACTTACAATTTTAGTTTTAGCGTCGCTTGTATATTTGCAGATGCGTGTAATTTTATGGTGAGTAGTGCTCATAATATTGCAGAAACGTGTAACTCACAATTTTAGTTTGAATGTGGCTCGTCAAAGTGCTGAAGCGTTTAACTTACAATTTTAGTTTTAGCGTCGCTCGTATATTTGCAGATGCGTGTAATTTTATGGTGAGTAGTGCTCATAATATTGCAGAAACGTGTAACTCACAATTTTAGTTTGAATGTGGCTCGTCAAAGTGCTGAAGCGTTTAACTTACAATTTTAGTTTTAGCGTCGCTCGTATATTTGCAGATGCGTGTAATTTTATGGTGAGTAGTGCTCATAATATTGCAGAAACGTGTAACTCACAATTTTAGTTTGAATGTGGCTCGTCAAAGGTCTGAAGCGTTTAACTTACAATTTTAGTTTTAGCGTCGCTCGTATATTTGCAGATGCGTGTAATTTTATGGTGAGTAGTGCTCATAATATTGCAGAAACGTGTAACTCACAATTTTAGTTTGAATGTGGCTCGTCAAAGTGCTGAAGCGTTTAACTTACAATTTTAGTTTTAGCGTCGCTCGTATATTTGCAGATGCGTGTAATTTTATGGTGAGTAGTGCTCATAATATTGCAGAAACGTGTAACTCACAATTTTAGTTTGAATGTGGCTCGTCAAAGTGCTGAAGCGTTTAACTTACAATTTTAGTTTTAGCGTCGCTCGTATATTTGCAGATGCGTGTAATTTTATGGTGAGTAGTGCTCATAATATTGCAGAAACGTGTAACTCACAATTTTAGTTTGAATGTGGCTCGTCAAAGTGCTGAAGCGTTTAACTTACAATTTTAGTTTTAGCGTCGCTCGTATATTTGCAGATGCGTGTAATTTTATGGTGAGTAGTGCTCATAATATTGCAGAAACGTGTAACTCACAATTTTAGTTTGAATGTGGCTCGTCAAAGGTCTGAAGCGTTTAACTTACAATTTTAGTTTTAGCGTCGCTCGTATATTTGCAGATGCGTGTAATTTTATGGTGAGTAGTGCTCATAATATTGCAGAAACGTGTAACTCACAATTTTAGTTTGAATGTGGCTCGTCAAAGTGCTGAAGCGTTTAACTTACAATTTTAGTTTTAGCGTCGCTCGTATATTTGCAGATGCGTGTAATTTTATGGTGAGTAGTGCTCATAATATTGCAGAAACGTGTAACTCACAATTTTAGTTTGAATGTGGCTCGTCAAAGTGCTGAAGCGTTTAACTTACAATTTTAGTTTTAGCGTCGCTCGTATATTTGCAGATGCGTGTAATTTTATGGTGAGTAGTGCTCATAATATTGCAGAAACGTGTAACTCACAATTTTAGTTTGAATGTGGCTCGTCAAAGTGCTGAAGCGTTTAACTTACAATTTTAGTTTTAGCGTCGCTCGTATATTTGCAGATGCGTGTAATTTTATGGTGAGTAGTGCTCATAATATTGCAGAAACGTGTAACTCACAATTTTAGTTTGAATGTGGCTCGTCAAAGGTCTGAAGCGTTTAACTTACAATTTTAGTTTTAGCGTCGCTCGTATATTTGCAGATGCGTGTAATTTTATGGTGAGTAGTGCTCATAATATTGCAGAAACGTGTAACTCACAATTTTAGTTTGAATGTGGCTCGTCAAAGGTCTGAAGCGTTTAACTTACAATTTTAGTTTTAGCGTCGCTCGTATATTTGCAGATGCGTGTAATTTTATGGTGAGTAGTGCTCATAATATTGCAGAAACGTGTAACTCACAATTTTAGTTTGAATGTGGCTCGTCAAAGTGCTGAAGCGTTTAACTTACAATTTTAGTTTTAGCGTCGCTCGTATATTTGCAGATGCGTGTAATTTTATGGTGAGTAGTGCTCATAATATTGCAGAAACGTGTAACTCACAATTTTAGTTTGAATGTTGCTCGTCAAAGTGCTGAAGCGTTTAACTTACAATTTTAGTTTTAGCGTCGCTCGTATATTTGCAGATGCGTGTAATTTTATGGTGAGTAGTGCTCATAATATTGCAGAAACGTGTAACTCACAATTTTAGTTTGAATGTGGCTCGTCAAAGTGCTGAAGCGTTTAACTTACAATTTTAGTTTTAGCGTCGCTCGTATATTTGCAGATGCGTGTAATTTTATGGTGAGTAGTGCTCATAATATTGCAGAAACGTGTAACTCACAATTTTAGTTTGAATGTGGCTCGTCAAAGGTCTGAAGCGTTTAACTTACAATTTTAGTTTTAGCGTCGCTCGTATATTTGCAGATGCGTGTAATTTTATGGTGAGTAGTGCTCATAATATTGCAGAAACGTGTAACTCACAATTTTAGTTTGAATGTGGCTCGTCAAAGTGCTGAAGCGTTTAACTTACAATTTTAGTTTTAGCGTCGCTCGTATATTTGCAGATGCGTGTAATTTTATGGTGAGTAGTGCTCATAATATTGCAGAAACGTGTAACTCACAATTTTAGTTTGAATGTGGCTCGTCAAAGTGCTGAAGCGTTTAACTTACAATTTTAGTTTTAGCGTCGCTCGTATATTTGCAGATGCGTGTAATTTTATGGTGAGTAGTGCTCATAATATTGCAGAAACGTGTAACTCACAATTTTAGTTTGAATGTGGCTCGTCAAAGTGCTGAAGCGTTTAACTTACAATTTTAGTTTTAGCGTCGCTCGTATATTTGCAGATGCGTGTAATTTTATGGTGAGTAGTGCTCATAATATTGCAGAAACGTGTAACTCACAATTTTAGTTTGAATGTGGCTCGTCAAAGTGCTGAAGCGTTTAACTTACAATTTTAGTTTTAGCGTCGCTCGTATATTTGCAGATGCGTGTAATTTTATGGTGAGTAGTGCTCATAATATTGCAGAAACGTGTAACTCACAATTTTAGTTTGAATGTGGCTCGTCAATGTGCTGAAGCGTTTAACTTACAATTTTAGTTTTAGCGTCGCTCGTATATTTGCAGATGCGTGTAATTTTATGGTGAGTAGTGCTCATAATATTGCAGAAACGTGTAACTCACAATTTTAGTTTGAATGTGGCTCGTCAAAGTGCTGAAGCGTTTAACTTACAATTTTAGTTTTAGGGTCGCTCGTATATTTGCAGATGCGTGTAATTTTATGGTGAGTAGTGCTCATAATATTGCAGAAGCGTGTAACTCACAATCTTAGTTTGAATGTGGCTCGTCAAAGTGCTGAAGCGTTTAACTTACAATTTTAGTTTTAGCGTCGCTCGTATATTTGCAGATGCGTGTAATTTTATGGTGAGTAGTGCTCATAATATTGCAGAAACGTGTAACTCACAATTTTAGTTTGAATGTGGCTCGTCAAAGTGCTGAAGCGTTTAACTTACAATTTTAGTTTTAGCGTCGCTCGTATATTTGCAGATGCGTGTAATTTTATGGTGAGTAGTGCTCATAATATTGCAGAAGCGTGTAACTCACAATCTTAGTTTGAATGTGGCTCGTCAAAGTGCTGAAGCGTTTAACTTACAATTTTAGTTTTAGCGTCGCTCGTATATTTGCAGATGCGTGTAATTTTATGGTGAGTAGTGCTCATAATATTGCAGAAGCGTGTAACTCACAATTTTAGTTTGAATGTGGCTCGTCAAAGTGCTGAAGCGTTTAACTTACAATTTTAGTTTTAGCGTCGCTCGTATATTTGCAGATGCGTGTAATTTTATGGTGAGTAGTGCTCATAATATTGCAGAAACGTGTAACTCACAATTTTAGTTTGAATGTGGCTCGTCAAAGTGCTGAAGCGTTTAACTTACAATTTTAGTTTTAGCGTCGCTCGTATATTTGCAGATGCGTGTAATTTTATGGTGAGTAGTGCTCATAATATTGCAGAAACGTGTAACTCACAATTTTAGTTTGAATGTGGCTCGTCAAAGTGCTGAAGCGTTTAACTTACAATTTTAGTTTTAGCGTCGCTCGTATATTTGCAGATGCGTGTAATTTTATGGTGAGTAGTGCTCATAATATTGCAGAAACGTGTAACTCACAATTTTAGTTTGAATGTGGCTCGTCAAAGTGCTGAAGCGTTTAACTTACAATTTTAGTTTTAGCGTCGCTCGTATATTTGCAGATGCGTGTAATTTTATGGTGAGTAGTGCTCATAATATTGCAGAAACGTGTAACTCACAATTTTAGTTTGAATGTGGCTCGTCAAAGTGCTGAAGCGTTTAACTTACAATTTTAGTTTTAGCGTCGCTCGTATATTTGCAGATGCGTGTAATTTTATGGTGAGTAGTGCTCATAATATTGCAGAAACGTGTAACTCACAATTTTAGTTTGAATGTGGCTCGTCAAAGTGCTGAAGCGTTTAACTTACAATTTTAGTTTTAGCGTCGCTCGTATATTTGCAGATGCGTGTAATTTTATGGTGAGTAGTGCTCATAATATTGCAGAAACGTGTAACTCACAATTTTAGTTTGAATGTGGCTCGTCAAAGTGCTGAAGCGTTTAACTTACAATTTTAGTTTTAGCGTCGCTCGTATATTTGCAGATGCGTGTAATTTTATGGTGAGTAGTGCTCATAATATTGCAGAAGCGTGTAACTCACAATTTTAGTTTGAATGTGGCTCGTCAAAGTGCTGAAGCGTTTAACTTACAATTTTAGTTTTAGCGTCGCTCGTATATTTGCAGATGCGTGTAATTTTATGGTGAGTAGTGCTCATAATATTGCAGAAACGTGTAACTCACAATTTTAGTTTGAATGTGGCTCGTCAAAGTGCTGAAGCGTTTAACTTACAATTTTAGTTTTAGCGTCGCTCGTATATTTGCAGATGCGTGTAATTTTATGGTGAGTAGTGCTCATAATATTGCAGAAACGTGTAACTCACAATTTTAGTTTGAATGTGGCTCGTCAAAGTGCTGAAGCGTTTAACTTACAATTTTAGTTTTAGCGTCGCTCGTATATTTCCAGATGCGTGTAATTTTATGGTGAGTAGTGCTCACAATATTGCAGAAGCGTGTAACTCACAATTTTAGTTTGAATGTGGCTCGTCAAAGTGCTGAAGCGTTTAACTTACAATTTTAGTTTTAGCGTCGCTCGTATATTTGCAGATGCGTGTAATTTTATGGTGAGTAGTGCTCATAATATTGCAGAAGCGTGTAACTCACAATTTTAGTTTGAATTTTGCTCGTCAAAGTGCTGAAGCGTTCAACTTACAATGTTAGTTTTAGCGTCGCTCGTATATTTGCAGATGCGTGTAATTTTATGGTGAGTAGTGCTCATAATATTGCAGAAGCGTGTAACTCACAATTTTAGTTTGAATGTGGCTCGTCAAAGTGCTGAAGCGTTTAACTTACAATTTTCGTTTTAGCGTCGCTCGTATATTTGCAGATGCGTGTAATTTTATGGTGAGTAGTGCTCATAATATTGCAGAAGCGTGTAACTCACAATTTTAGTTTGAATGTGGCTCGTCAAAGTGCTGAAGCGTTTAACTTACAATTTTAGTTTTAGCGTCGCTCGTATATTTGCAGATGCGTGTAATTTTATGGTGAGTAGTGCTCATAATATTGCAGAAGCGTGTAACTCACAATTTTAGTTTGAATGTGGCTCGTCAAAGTGCTGAAGCGTTTAACTTACAATTTTAGTTTTAGCGTCGCTCGTATATTTGCAGATGCGTGTAATTTTATGGTGAGTAGTGCTCATAATATTGCAGAAGCGTGTAACTCACAATTTTAGTTTGAATGTGGCTCGTCAAAGTGCTGAAGCTTTTAACTTACAATTTTAGTTTTAGTGTCGCTCGTATATTTGCAGATGCGTGTAATTTTATGGTGAGTAGTGCTCATAATATTGCAGAAGCGTGTAACTCACAATTTTAGTTTGAATGTGGCTCGTCAAAGTGCTGAAGCGTTTAACTTACAATTTTAGTTTTAGCGTCGCTCGTATATTTGCAGATGCGTGTAATTTTATGGTGAGTAGTGCTCATAATATTGCAGAAACGTGTAACTCACAATTTTAGTTTGAATGTGGCTCGTCAAAGTGCTGAAGCGTTTAACTTACAATTTTAGTTTTAGCGTCGCTCGTATATTTGCAGATGCGTGTAATTTTATGGTGAGTAGTGCTCATAATATTGCAGAAACGTGTAACTCACAATTTTAGTTTGAATGTGGCTCGTCAAAGTGCTGAAGCGTTTAACTTACAATTTTAGTTTTAGGGTCGCTCGTATATTTGCAGATGCGTGTAATTTTATGGTGAGTAGTGCTCATAATATTGCAGAAGCGTGTAACTCACAATCTTTGTTTGAATGTGGCTCGTCAAAGTGCTGAAGCGTTTAACTTACAATTTTAGTTTTAGCGTCGCTCGTATATTTGCAGATGCGTGTAATTTTATGGTGAGTAGTGCTCATAATATTGCAGAAACGTGTAACTCACAATTTTAGTTTGAATGTGGCTCGTCAAAGTGCTGAAGCGTTTAACTTACAATTTTAGTTTTAGCGTCGCTCGTATATTTGCAGATGCGTGTAATTTTATGGTGAGTAGTGCTCATAATATTGCAGAAGCGTGTAACTCACAATCTTAGTTTGAATGTGGCTCGTCAAAGTGCTGAAGCGTTTAACTTACAATTTTAGTTTTAGCGTCGCTCGTATATTTGCAGATGCGTGTAATTTTATGGTGAGTAGTGCTCATAATATTGCAGAAGCGTGTAACTCACAATTTTAGTTTGAATGTGGCTCGTCAAAGTGCTGAAGCGTTTAACTTACAATTTTAGTTTTAGCGTCGCTCGTATATTTGCAGATGCGTGTAATTTTATGGTGAGTAGTGCTCATAATATTGCAGAAACGTGTAACTCACAATTTTAGTTTGAATGTGGCTCGTCAAAGTGCTGAAGCGTTTAACTTACAATTTTAGTTTTAGCGTCGCTCGTATATTTGCAGATGCGTGTAATTTTATGGTGAGTAGTGCTCATAATATTGCAGAAACGTGTAACTCACAATTTTAGTTTGAATGTGGCTCGTCAAAGTGCTGAAGCGTTTAACTTACAATTTTAGTTTTAGCGTCGCTCGTATATTTGCAGATGCGTGTAATTTTATGGTGAGTAGTGCTCATAATATTGCAGAAACGTGTAACTCACAATTTTAGTTTGAATGTGGCTCGTCAAAGTGCTGAAGCGTTTAACTTACAATTTTAGTTTTAGCGTCGCTCGTATATTTGCAGATGCGTGTAATTTTATGGTGAGTAGTGCTCATAATATTGCAGAAACGTGTAACTCACAATTTTAGTTTGAATGTGGCTCGTCAAAGGTCTGAAGCGTTTAACTTACAATTTTAGTTTTAGCGTCGCTCGTATATTTGCAGATGCGTGTAATTTTATGGTGAGTAGTGCTCATAATATTGCAGAAACGTGTAACTCACAATTTTAGTTTGAATGTGGCTCGTCAAAGTGCTGAAGCGTTTAACTTACAATTTTAGTTTTAGCGTCGCTCGTATATTTGCAGATGCGTGTAATTTTATGGTGAGTAGTGCTCATAATATTGCAGAAACGTGTAACTCACAATTTTAGTTTGAATGTGGCTCGTCAAAGTGCTGAAGCGTTTAACTTACAATTTTAGTTTTAGCGTCGCTCGTATATTTGCAGATGCGTGTAATTTTATGGTGAGTAGTGCTCATAATATTGCAGAAACGTGTAACTCACAATTTTAGTTTGAATGTGGCTCGTCAAAGTGCTGAAGCGTTTAACTTACAATTTTAGTTTTAGCGTCGCTCGTATATTTGCAGATGCGTGTAATTTTATGGTGAGTAGTGCTCATAATATTGCAGAAACGTGTAACTCACAATTTTAGTTTGAATGTGGCTCGTCAAAGTGCTGAAGCGTTTAACTTACAATTTTAGTTTTAGCGTCGCTCGTATATTTGCAGATGCGTGTAATTTTATGGTGAGTAGTGCTCATAATATTGCAGAAACGTGTAACTCACAATTTTAGTTTGAATGTGGCTCGTCAAAGTGCTGAAGCGTTTAACTTACAATTTTAGTTTTAGCGTCGCTCGTATATTTCCAGATGCGTGTAATTTTATGGTGAGTAGTGCTCATAATATTGCAGAAGCGTGTAACTCACAATTTTAGTTTGAATGTGGCTCGTCAAAGTGCTGAAGCGTTTAACTTACAATTTTAGTTTTAGCGTCGCTCGTATATTTGCAGATGCGTGTAATTTTATGGTGAGTAGTGCTCATAATATTGCAGAAGCGTGTAACTCACAATTTTAGTTTGAATGTTGCTCGTCAAAGTGCTGAAGCGTTCAACTTACAATGTTAGTTTTAGCGTCGCTCGTATATTTGCAGATGCGTGTAATTTTATGGTGAGTAGTGCTCATAATATTGCAGAAGCGTGTAACTCACAATTTTAGTTTGAATGTGGCTCGTCAAAGTGCTGAAGCGTTTAACTTACAATTTTCGTTTTAGTGTCGCTCGTATATTTGCAGATGCGTGTAATTTTATGGTGAGTAGTGCTCATAATATTGCAGAAGCGTGTAACTCACAATTTTAGTTTGAATGTGGCTCGTCAAAGTGCTGAAGCGTTTAACTTACAATTTTAGTTTTAGCGTCGCTCGTATATTTGCAGATGCGTGTAATTTTATGGTGAGTAGTGCTCATAATATTGCAGAAGCGTGTAACTCACAATTTTAGTTTGAATGTGGCTCGTCAAAGTGCTGAAGCGTTTAACTTACAATTTTAGTTTTAGCGTCGCTCGTATATTTGCAGATGCGTGTAATTTTATGGTGAGTAGTGCTCATAATATTGCAGAAGCGTGTAACTCACAATTTTAGTTTGAATGTGGCTCGTCAAAGTGCTGAAGCGTTTAACTTACAATTTTAGTTTTAGCGTCGCTCGTATATTTGCAGATGCGTGTAATTTTATGGTGAGTAGTGCTCATAATATTGCAGAAACGTGTAACTCACAATTTTAGTTTGAATGTGGCTCGTCAAAGTGCTGAAGCGTTTAACTTACAATTTTAGTTTTAGTGTCGCTCGTATATTTGCAGATGCGTGTAATTTTATGGTGAGTAGTGCTCATAATATTGCAGAAGCGTGTAACTCACAATTTTAGTTTGAATGTGGCTCGTCAAAGTGCTGAAGCGTTTAACTTACAATTTTAGTTTTAGCGTCGCTCGTATATTTGCAGATGCGTGTAATTTTATGGTGAGTAGTGCTCATAATATTGCAGAAACGTGTAACTCACAATTTTAGTTTGAATGTGGCTCGTCAAAGTGCTGAAGCGTTTAACTTACAATTTTAGTTTTAGTGTCGCTCGTATATTTGCAGATGCGTGTAATTTTATGGTGAGTAGTGCTCATAATATTGCAGAAGCGTGTAACTCACAATTTTAGTTTGAATGTGGCTCGTCAAAGTGCTGAAGCGTTTAACTTACAATTTTAGTTTTAGTGTCGCTCGTATATTTGCAGATGCGTGTAATTTTATGGTGAGTAGTGCTCATAATATTGCAGAAACGTGTAACTCACAATTTTAGTTTGAATGTGGCTCGTCAAAGTGCTGAAGCGTTTAACTTACAATTTTAGTTTTAGCGTCGCTCGTATATTTGCAGATGCGTGTAATTTTATGGTGAGTAGTGTCATAATATTGCAGAAACGTGTATCTCACAATTTTAGTTTGAATGTGGCTCGTTAAAGTGCTGAAGCGTTTAACTTACAATTTTAGTTTTAGCGTCGCTCGTATATTTGAAGATGCGTGTAATTTTATGGTGAGTAGTGCTCATAATATTGCAGAAACGTGTAACTCACAATTTTAGTTTTAATGTGGCTCGTCAAAGTGCTGAAGCGTTTAACTTACAATTTTAGTTTTAGCGTCGCTCGTATATTTCCAGATGCGTGTAATTTTATGGTGAGTAGTGCTCATAATATTGCAGAAACGTGTAACTCACAATTTTAGTTTGAATGTGGCTCGTCAAAGTGCTGAAGCGTTTAACTTACAATTTTAGTTTTAGCGTCGCTCGTATATTTGAAGATGCGTGTAATTTTATGGTGAGTAGTGCTCATAATATTGCAGAAACGTGTAACTCACAATTTTAGTTTGAATGTGGCTCGTCAAAGTGCTGAAGCGTTTAACTGACAATTTTAGTTTTAGTGTCGCTCGTATATTTGAAGATGCGTGTAATTTTATGGTGAGTAGTGCTCATAATATTGCAGAAACGTGTAACTCACAATTTTAGTTTGAATGTGGCTCGTCAAAGTGCTGAAGCGTTTAACTTACAATTTTAGTTTTAGCGTCGCTCGTATATTTGAAGATGCGTGTAATTTTATGGTGAGTAGTGCTCATAATATTGCAGAAACATGTAACTCACAATTTTAGTTTGAATGTGGCTCGTCAAAGTGCTGAAGCGTTTAACTTACAATTTTAGTTTTAGTGTCGCTCGTATATTTGCAGATGCGTGTAATTTTATGGTGAGTAGTGCTCATAATATTGCAGAAGCGTGTAACTCGCAATTTTAGTTTGAATGTGGCTCGTCAAAGTGCTGAAGCGTTTAACTTACAATTTTAGTTTTAGTGTCGCTCGTATATTTGAAGATGCGTGTAATTTTATGGTGAGTAGTGCTCATAATATTGCAGAAACGTGTAACTCACAATTTTAGTTTGAATGTGGCTCGTCAAAGTGCTGAAGCGTTTAACTTAAAATTTTAGTTTTAGCGTCGCTCGTATATTTGCAGATGCGTGTAATTTTATGGTGAGTAGTGCTCATAATATTGCAGAAACGTGTAACTCACAATTTTAGTTTGAATGTGGCTCGTCAAAGTGCTGAAGCGTTTAACTTACAATTTTAGTTTTAGCGTCGCTCGTATATTTGCAGATGCGTGTAATTTTATGGTGAGTAGTGCTCATAATATTGCAGAAACGTGTAACTCACAATTTTAGTTTGAATGTGGCTCGTCAAAGTGCTGAAGCGTTTAACTTACAATTTTAGTTTTAGCGTCGCTCGTATATTTGCAGATGCGTGTAATTTTATGGTGAGTAGTGCTCATAATATTGCAGAAACGTGTAACTCACAATTTTAGTTTGAATGTGGCTCGTCAAAGTGCTGAAGCGTTTAACTTACAATTTTAGTTTTAGCGTCGCTCGTATATTTGCAGATGCGTGTAATTTTATGGTGAGTAGTGCTCATAATATTGCAGAAACGTGTAACTCACAATTTTAGTTTGAATGTTGCTCGTCAAAGTGCTGAAGCGTTTAACTTACAATTTTAGTTTTAGCGTCGCTCGTATATTTGCAGATGCGTGTAATTTTATGGTGAGTAGTGCTCATAATATTGCAGAAACGTGTAACTCACAATTTTAGTTTGAATGTGGCTCGTCAAAGTGCTGAAGCGTTTAACTTACAATTTTAGTTTTAGCGTCGCTCGTATATTTGCAGATGCGTGTAATTTTATGGTGAGTAGTGCTCATAATATTGCAGAAACGTGTAACTCACAATTTTAGTTTGAATGTGGCTCGTCAAAGTGCTGAAGCGTTTAACTTACAATTTTAGTTTTAGCGTCGCTCGTATATTTGCAGATGCGTGTAATTTTATGGTGAGTAGTGCTCATAATATTGCAGAAACGTGTACTTCACAATTTTAGTTTGAATGTGGCTCGTCAAAGTACTGAAGCGTTTAACTTACAATTTTAGTTTTAGCGTCGCTCGTATATTTGCAGATGCGTGTAATTTTATGGTGAGTAGTGCTCATAATATTGCAGAAACGTGTAACTCACAATTTTAGTTTGAATGTGGCTCGTCAAAGTGCTGAAGCGTTTAACTTACAATTTTAGTTTTAGCGTCGCTCGTATATTTGCAGATGCGTGTAATTTTATGGTGAGTAGTGCTCATAATATTGCAGAAACGTGTAACTCACAATTTTAGTTTGAATGTGGCTCGTCAAAGTGCTGAAGCGTTTAACTTACAATTTTAGTTTTAGCGTCGCTCGTATATTTGCAGATGCGTGTAATTTTATGGTGAGTAGTGCTCATAATATTGCAGAAACGTGTAACTCAAAATTTTAGTTTGAATGTGGCTCGTCAAAGTGCTGAAGCGTTTAACTTACAATTTTAGTTTTAGCGTCGCTCGTATATTTGCAGATGCGTGTAATTTTATGGTGAGTAGTGCTCATAATATTGCAGAAACGTGTAACTCACAATTTTAGTTTGAATGTGGCTCGTCAATTTGCTGAAGCGTTTAACTTACAATTTTAGTTTTAGCGTCGCTCGTATATTTGCAGATGCGTGTAATTTTATGGTGAGTAGTGCTCATAATATTGCAGAAACGTGTAACTCACAATTTTAGTTTGAATGTGGCTCGTCAAAGTGCTGAAGCGTTTAACTTACAATTTTAGTTTTAGGGTCGCTCGTATATTTGCAGATGCGTGTAATTTTATGGTGAGTAGTGCTCATAATATTGCAGAAGCGTGTAACTCACAATCTTAGTTTGAATGTGGCTCGTCAAAGTGCTGAAGCGTTTAACTTACAATTTTAGTTTTAGCGTCGCTCGTATATTTGCAGATGCGTGTAATTTTATGGTGAGTAGTGCTCATAATATTGCAGAAACGTGTAACTCACAATTTTAGTTTGAATGTGGCTCGTCAAAGTGCTGAAGCGTTTAACTTACAATTTTAGTTTTAGCGTCGCTCGTATATTTGCAGATGCGTGTAATTTTATGGTGAGTAGTGCTCATAATATTGCAGAAACGTGTAACTCACAATTTTAGTTTGAATGTGGCTCGTCAAAGTGCTGAAGCGTTTGACTTACAATTTTAGTTTTAGTGTCGCTCGTATATTTGCAGATGCGTGTAATTTTATGGTGAGTAGTGCTCATAATATTGCAGAAGCGTGTAACTCACAATTTTAGTTTGAATGTGGCTCGTCAAAGTGCTGAAGCGTTTAACTTACAATTTTAGTTTTAGTGTCGCTCGTATATTTGCAGATGCGTGTAATTTTATGGTGAGTAGTGCTCATAATATTGCAGAAACGTGTAACTCACAATTTTAGTTTGAATGTGGCTCGTCAAAGTGCTGAAGCGTTTAACTTACAATTTTAGTTTTAGCGTCGCTCGTATATTTGCAGATGCGTGTAATTTTATGGTGAGTAGTGCTCATAATATTGCAGAAGCGTGTAACTCACAATTTTAGTTTGAATGTGGCTCGTCAAAGTGCTGAAGCGTTTAACTTACAATTTTAGTTTTAGTGTCGCTCGTATATTTGAAGATGCGTGTAATTTTATGGTGAGTAGTGCTCATAATATTGCAGAAACGTGTAACTCACAATTTTAGTTTGAATGTGGCTCGTCAAAGTGCTGAAGCGTTTAACTTACAATTTTAGTTTTAGCGTCGCTCGTATATTTGCAGATGCGTGTAATTTTATGGTGAGTAGTGCTCATAATATTGCAGAAGCGTGTAACTCACAATTTTAGTTTGAATGTGGCTCGTCAAAGTGCTGAAGCGTTTAACTTACAATTTTAGTTTTAGCGTCGCTCGTATATTTGCAGATGCGTGTAATTTTATGGTGAGTAGTGCTCATAATATTGCAGAAGCGTGTAACTCACAATTTTAGTTTGAATGTGGCTCGTCAAAGTGCTGAAGCGTTTAACTTACAATTTTAGTTTTAGCGTCGCTCGTATATTTGCAGATGCGTGTAATTTTATGGTGAGTAGTGCTCATAATATTGCAGAAACGTGTAACTCACAATTTTAGTTTGAATGTGGCTCGTCAAAGTGCTGAAGCGTTTAACTTACAATTTTAGTTTTAGCGTCGCTCGTATATTTGCAGATGCGTGTAATTTTATGGTGAGTAGTGCTCATAATATTGCAGAAGCGTGTAACTCACAATTTTAGTTTGAATGTGGCTCGTCAAAGTGCTGAAGCGTTTAACTTACAATTTTAGTTTAGCGTCGCTCGTATATTTGCAGATGCGTGTAATTTTATGGTGAGTAGTGCTCATAATATTGCAGAAACGTGTAACTCACAATTTTAGTTTGAATGTGGCTCGTCAAAGTGCTGAAGCGTTTAACTTACAATTTTAGTTTTAGCGTCGCTCGTATATTTGCAGATGCGTGTAATTTTATGGTGAGTAGTGCTCATAATATTGCAGAAACGTGTAACTCACAATTTTAGTTTGAATGTGGCTCGTCAAAGTGCTGAAGCGTTTAACTTACAATTTTAGTTTTAGCGTCGCTCGTATATTTGCAGATGCGTGTAATTTTATGGTGAGTAGTGCTCATAATATTGCAGAAACGTGTAACTCACAATTTTAGTTTGAATGTGGCTCGTCAAAGTGCTGAAGCGTTTAACTTACAATTTTAGTTTTAGCGTCGCTCGTATATTTGCAGATGCGTGTAATTTTATGGTGAGTAGTGCTCATAATATTGCAGAAGCGTGTAACTCACAATTTTAGTTTGAATGTGGCTCGTCAAAGTGCTGAAACGTTTAACTTACAATTTTAGTTTTAGCGTCGCTCGTATATTTGCAGATGCGTGTAATTTTATGGTGAGTAGTGCTCATAATATTGCAGAAACGTGTAACTCACAATTTTAGTTTGAATGTGGCTCGTCAAAGTGCTGAAGCGTTTAACTTACAATTTTAGTTTTAGCGTCGCTCGTATATTTGCAGATGCGTGTAATTTTATGGTGAGTAGTGCTCATAATATTGCAGAAACGTGTAACTCACAATTTTAGTTTGAATGTGGCTCGTCAAAGTGCTGAAGCGTTTAACTTTACAATTTTAGTTTTAGCGTCGCTCGTATATTTGCAGATGCGTGTAATTTTATGGTGAGTAGTGCTCATAATATTGCAGAAACGTGTACTTCACAATTTTAGTTTGAATGTGGCTCGTCAAAGTGCTGAAGCGTTTAACTTACAATTTTAGTTTTAGCGTCGCTCGTATATTTGCAGATGCGTGTAATTTTATGAGTGAGTAGTGCTCATAATATTGCAGAAACGTGTAACTCACAATTTTAGTTTGAATGTGGCTCGTCAAAGTGCTGAAGCGTTTAACTTACAATTTTAGTTTTAGCGTCGCTCGTATATTTGCAGATGCGTGTAATTTTATGGTGAGTAGTGCTCATAATATTGCAGAAACGTGTAACTCACAATTTTAGTTTGAATGTGGCTCGTCAAAGTGCTGAAGCGTTTAACTTACAATTTTAGTTTTAGCGTCGCTCGTATATTTGCAGATGCGTGTAATTTTATGGTGAGTAGTGCTCATAATATTGCAGAAACGTGTAACTCACAATTTTAGTTTGAATGTGGCTCGTCAAAGTGCTGAAGCGTTTAACTTACAATTTTAGTTTTAGCGTCGCTCGTATATTTGCAGATGCGTGTAATTTTATGGTGAGTAGTGCTCATAATATTGCAGAAACGTGTAACTCACAATTTTAGTTTGAATGTGGCTCGTCAATGTGCTGAAGCGTTTAACTTACAATTTTAGTTTTAGCGTCGCTCGTATATTTGCAGATGCGTGTAATTTTATGGTGAGTAGTGCTCATAATATTGCAGAAACGTGTAACTCACAATTTTAGTTTGAATGTGGCTCGTCAAAGTGCTGAAGCGTTTAACTTACAATTTTAGTTTTAGGGTCGCTCGTATATTTGCAGATGCGTGTAATTTTATGGTGAGTAGTGCTCATAATATTGCAGAAGCGTGTAACTCACAATCTTAGTTTGAATGTGGCTCGTCAAAGTGCTGAAGCGTTTAACTTACAATTTTAGTTTTAGCGTCGCTCGTATATTTGCAGATGCGTGTAATTTTATGGTGAGTAGTGCTCATAATATTGCAGAAACGTGTAACTCACAATTTTAGTTTGAATGTGGCTCGTCAAAGTGCTGAAGCGTTTAACTTACAATTTTAGTTTTAGCGTCGCTCGTATATTTGCAGATGCGTGTAATTTTATGGTGAGTAGTGCTCATAATATTGCAGAAGCGTGTAACTCACAATCTTAGTTTGAATGTGGCTCGTCAAAGTGCTGAAGCGTTTAACTTACAATTTTAGTTTTAGCGTCGCTCGTATATTTGCAGATGCGTGTAATTTTATGGTGAGTAGTGCTCATAATATTGCAGAAGCGTGTAACTCACAATTTTAGTTTGAATGTGGCTCGTCAAAGTGCTGAAGCGTTTAACTTACAATTTTAGTTTTAGCGTCGCTCGTATATTTGCAGATGCGTGTAATTTTATGGTGAGTAGTGCTCATAATATTGCAGAAACGTGTAACTCACAATTTTAGTTTGAATGTGGCTCGTCAAAGTGCTGAAGCGTTTAACTTACAATTTTAGTTTTTAGCGTCGCTCGTATATTTGCAGATGCGTGTAATTTTATGGTGAGTAGTGCTCATAATATTGCAGAAGCGTGTAACTCACAATTTTAGTTTGAATGTGGCTCGTCAAAGTGCTGAAGCGTTTAACTTACAATTTTAGTTTTAGCGTCGCTCGTATATTTGCAGATGCGTGTAATTTTATGGTGAGTAGTGCTCATAATATTGCAGAAGCGTGTAACTCACAATTTTAGTTTGAATGTGGCTCGTCAAAGTGCTGAAGCGTTTAACTTACAATTTTAGTTTTAGCGTCGCTTGTATATTTGCAGATGCGTGTAATTTTATGGTGAGTAGTGCTCATAATATTGCAGAAACGTGTAACCCACAATTTTAGTTTGAATGTGGCTCGTCAAAGTGCTGAAGCGTTTAACTTACAATTTTAGTTTTAGCGTCGCTCGTATATTTGCAGATGCGTGTAATTTTATGGTGAGTAGTGCTCATAATATTGCAGAAACGTGTAACTCACAATTTTAGTTTGAATGTTGCTCGTCAAAGTGCTGAAGCGTTTAACTTACAATTTTAGTTTTAGCGTCGCTCGTATATTTGCAGATGCGTGTAATTTTATGGTGAGTAGTGCTCATAATATTGCAGAAACGTGTAACTCACAATTTTAGTTTGAATGTGGCTCGTCAAAGTGCTGAAGCGTTTAACTTACAATTTTAGTTTTAGCGTCGCTCGTATATTTGCAGATGCGTGTAATTTTATGGTGAGTAGTGCTCATAATATTGCAGAAACGTGTAACTCACAATTTTAGTTTGAATGTGGCTCGTCAAAGGTCTGAAGCGTTTAACTTACAATTTTAGTTTTAGCGTCGCTCGTATATTTGCAGATGCGTGTAATTTTATGGTGAGTAGTGCTCATAATATTGCAGAAACGTGTAACTCACAATTTTAGTTTGAATGTGGCTCGTCAAAGTGCTGAAGCGTTTAACTTACAATTTTAGTTTTAGCGTCGCTCGTATATTTGCAGATGCGTGTAATTTTATGGTGAGTAGTGCTCATAATATTGCAGAAACGTGTAACTCACAATTTTAGTTTGAATGTGGCTCGTCAAAGTGCTGAAGCGTTTAACTTACAATTTTAGTTTTAGCGTCGCTCGTATATTTGCAGATGCGTGTAATTTTATGGTGAGTAGTGCTCATAATATTGCAGAAACGTGTAACTCACAATTTTAGTTTTGAATGTGGCTCGTCAAAGTGCTGAAGCGTTTAACTTACAATTTTAGTTTTAGCGTCGCTCGTATATTTGCAGATGCGTGTAATTTTATGGTGAGTAGTGCTCATAATATTGCAGAAACGTGTAACTCACAATTTTAGTTTGAATGTGGCTCGTCAAAGTGCTGAAGCGTTTAACTTACAATTTTAGTTTTAGCGTCGCTCGTATATTTGCAGATGCGTGTAATTTTATGGTGAGTAGTGCTCATAATATTGCAGAAACGTGTAACTCACAATTTTAGTTTGAATGTGGCTCGTCAATGTGCTGAAGCGTTTAACTTACAATTTTAGTTTTAGCGTCGCTCGTATATTTGCAGATGCGTGTAATTTTATGGTGAGTAGTGCTCATAATATTGCAGAAACGTGTAACTCACAATTTTAGTTTGAATGTGGCTCGTCAAAGTGCTGAAGCGTTTAACTTACAATTTTAGTTTTAGCGTCGCTCGTATATTTGCAGATGCGTGTAATTTTATGGTGAGTAGTGCTCATAATATTGCAGAAGCGTGTAACTCACAATCTTAGTTTGAATGTGGCTCGTCAAAGTGCTGAAGCGTTTAACTTACAATTTTAGTTTTAGCGTCGCTCGTATATTTGCAGATGCGTGTAATTTTATGGTGAGTAGTGCTCATAATATTGCAGAAGCGTGTAACTCACAATCTTAGTTTGAATGTGGCTCGTCAAAGTGCTGAAGCGTTTAACTTACAATTTTAGTTTTAGCGTCGCTCGTATATTTGCAGATGCGTGTAATTTTATGGTGAGTAGTGCTCATAATATTGCAGAAGCGTGTAACTCACAATTTTAGTTTGAATGTGGCTCGTCAAAGTGCTGAAGCGTTTAACTTACAATTTTAGTTTTAGCGTCGCTCGTATATTTGCAGATGCGTGTAATTTTATGGTGAGTAGTGCTCATAATATTGCAGAAACGTGTAACTCACAATTTTAGTTTGAATGTGGCTCGTCAAAGTGCTGAAGCGTTTAACTTACAATTTTAGTTTTAGCGTCGCTCGTATATTTGCAGATGCGTGTAATTTTATGGTGAGTAGTGCTCATAATATTGCAGAAGCGTGTAACTCACAATTTTAGTTTGAATGTGGCTCGTCAAAGTGCTGAAGCGTTTAACTTACAATTTTAGTTTTAGCGTCGCTCGTATATTTGCAGATGCGTGTAATTTTATGGTGAGTAGTGCTCATAATATTGCAGAAGCGTGTAACTCACAATTTTAGTTTGAATGTGGCTCGTCAAAGTGCTGAAGCGTTTAACTTACAATTTTAGTTTTAGCGTCGCTCGTATATTTCCAGATGCGTGTAATTTTATGGTGAGTAGTGCTCATAATATTGCAGAAACGTGTAACTCACAATTTTAGTTTGAATGTGGCTCGTCAAAGTGCTGAAGCGTTTAACTTACAATTTTAGTTTTAGCGTCGCTCGTATATTTGCAGATGCGTGTAATTTTATGGTGAGTAGTGCTCATAATATTGCAGAAACGTGTAACTCACAATTTTAGTTTGAATGTGGCTCGTCAAAGTGCTGAAGCGTTTAACTTACAATTTTAGTTTTAGCGTCGCTCGTATATTTGCAGATGCGTGTAATTTTATGGTGAGTAGTGCTCATAATATTGCAGAAGCGTGTAACTCACAATTTTAGTTTGAATGTGGCTCGTCAAAGTGCTGAAGCGTTTAACTTACAATTTTAGTTTTAGCGTCGCTCGTATATTTCCAGATGCGTGTAATTTTATGGTGAGTAGTGCTCATAATATTGCAGAAGCGTGTAACTCACAATTTTAGTTTGAATGTGGCTCGTCAAAGTGCTGAAGCGTTTAACTTACAATTTTAGTTTTAGCGTCGCTCGTATATTTGTAGATGCGTGTAATTTTATGGTGAGTAGTGCTCATAATATTGCAGAAGCGTGTAACTCACAATTTTAGTTTGAATGTGGCTCGTCAAAGTGCTGAAGCGTTTAACTTACAATTTTAATTTTAGCGTCGCTCGTATATTTCCAGATGCGTGTAATTTTATGGTGAGTAGTGCTCATAATATTGCAGAAACGTGTAACTCACAATTTTAGTTTGAATGTGGCTCGTCAAAGTGCTGAAGCGTTTAACTTACAATTTTAGTTTTAGCGTCGCTCGTATATTTGCAGATGCGTGTAATTTTATGGTGAGTAGTGCTCATAATATTGCAGAAACGTGTAACTCACAATTTTAGTTTGAATATGGCTCGTCAAAGTGCTGAAGCGTTTAACTTACAATTTTAGTTTTAGCGTCGCTCGTATATTTGCAGATGCGTGTAATTTTATGGTGAGTAGTGCTCATAATATTGCAGAAGCGTGTAACTCACAATTTTAGTTTGAATGTGGCTCGTCAAAGTGCTGAAGCGTTTAACTTACAATTTTAGTTTTAGCGTCGCTCGTATATTTCCAGATGCGTGTAATTTTATGGTGAGTAGTGCTCATAATATTGCAGAAACGTGTAACTCACAATTTTAGTTTGAATGTGGCTCGTCAAAGTGCTTAAGCGTTTAACTTACAATTTTAGTTTTAGCGTCGCTCGTATATTTCCAGATGCGTGTAATTTTATGGTGAGTAGTGCTCATAATATTGCAGAAACGTGTAACTCACAATTTTAGTTTGAATGTGGCTCGTCAAAGTGCTGAAGCGTTTAACTTACAATTTTAGTTTTAGCGTCGCTCGTATATTTGCAGATGCGTGTAATTTTATGGTGAGTAGTGCTCATAATATTGCAGAAGCGTGTAACTCACAATTTTAGTTTGAATGTGGCTCGTCAAAGTGCTGAAGCGTTTAACTTACAATTTTAGTTTTAGCGTCGCTCGTATATTTCCAGATGCGTGTAATTTTATGGTGAGTAGTGCTCATAATATTGCAGAAACGTGTAACTCACAATTTTAGTTTGAATGTTGCTCGTCAAAGTGCTGAAGCGTTTAACTTACAATTTTAGTTTTAGTGTCGCTCGTATATTTGCAGATGCGTGTAATTTTATGGTGAGTAGTGCTCATAATATTGCAGAAGCGTGTAACTCACAATTTTAGTTTGAATGTGGCTCGTCAAAGTGCTGAAGCGTTTAACTTACAATTTTAGTTTTAGTGTCGCTCGTATATTTGCAGATGCGTGTAATTTTATGGTGAGTAGTGCTCATAATATTGCAGAAACGTGTAACTCACAATTTTAGTTTGAATGTGGCTCGTCAAAGTGCTGAAGCGTTTAACTTACAATTTTAGTTTTAGTGTCGCTCGTATATTTGCAGATGCGTGTAATTTTATGGTTAGTAGTGCTCATAATATTGCAGAAGCGTGTAACTCACAATTTTAGTTTGAGTGTGGCTCGTCAAAGTGCTGAAGCGTTTAACTTACAATTTTAGTTTTAGTGTCGCTCGTATATTTGCAGATGCGTGTAATTTTATGGTGAGTAGTGCTCATAATATTGCAGAAGCGTGTAACTCACAATTTTAGTTTGAATGTGGCTCGTCAAAGTGCTGAAGCGTTTAACTTACAATTTTAGTTTTAGCGTCGCTCGTATATTTGCAGATGCGTGTAATTTTATGGTGAGTAGTGCTCATAATATTGCAGAAACGTGTAACTCACAATTTTAGTTTGAATGTGGCTCGTCAAAGTGCTGAAGCGTTTAACTTACAATTTTAGTTTTAGCGTCGCTCGTATATTTGCAGATGCGTGTAATTTTATGGTGAGTAGTGCTCATAATATTGCAGAAACGTGTAACTCACAATTTTAGTTTGAATGTGGCTCGTCAAAGTGCTGAAGCGTTTAACTTACAATTTTAGTTTTAGCGTCGCTCGTATATTTGCAGATGCGTGTAATTTTATGGTGAGTAGTGCTCATAATATTGCAGAAACGTGTAACTCACAATTTTAGTTTGAATGTGGCTCGTCAAAGTGCTGAAGCGTTTAACTTACAATTTTAGTTTTAGCGTCGCTCGTATATTTCCAGATGCGTGTAATTTTATGGTGAGTAGTGCTCATAATATTGCAGAAGCGTGTAACTCACAATTTTAGTTTGAATGTGGCTCGTCAAAGTGCTGAACCGTTTAACTTACAATTTTAGTTTTAGCGTCGCTCGTATATTTGCAGATGCGTGTAATTTTATGGTGAGTAGTGCTCATAATATTGCAGAAACGTGTAACTCACAATTTTAGTTTGAATGTGGCTCGTCAAAGTGCTGAAGCGTTTAACTTACAATTTTAGTTTTAGCGTCGCTCGTATATTTGCAGATGCGTGTAATTTTATGGTGAGTAGTGCTCATAATATTGCAGAAACGTGTAACTCACAATTTTAGTTTGAATGTGGCTCGTCAAAGTGCTGAAGCGTTTAACTTACAATTTTAGTTTTAGCGTCGCTCGTATATTTCCAGATGCGTGTAATTTTATGGTGAGTAGTGCTCATAATATTGCAGAAGCGTGTAACTCACAATTTTAGTTTGAATGTGGCTCGTCAAAGTGCTGAAGCGTTTAACTTACAATTTTAGTTTTAGCGTCGCTCGTATATTTGCAGATGCGTGTAATTTTATGGTGAGTAGTGCTCATAATATTGCAGAAACGTGTAACTCACAATTTTAGTTTGAATGTGGCTCGTCAAAGTGCTGAAGCGTTTAACTTACAATTTTAGTTTTAGCGTCGCTCGTATATTTCCAGATGCGTGTAATTTTATGGTGAGTAGTGCTCATAATATTGCAGAAGCGTGTAACTCACAATTTTAGTTTGAATGTGGCTCGTCAAAGTGCTGAAGCGTTTAACTTACAATTTTAGTTTTAGCGTCGCTCGTATATTTGCAGATGCGTGTAATTTTATGGTGAGTAGTGCTCATAATATTGCAGAAACGTGTAACTCACAATTTTAGTTTGAATGTGGCTCGTCAAAGTGCTGAAGCGTTTAACTTACAATTTTAGTTTTAGCGTCGCTCGTATATTTCCAGATGCGTGTAATTTTATGGTGAGTAGTGCTCATAATATTGCAGAAGCGTGTAACTCACAATTTTAGTTTGAATGTGGCTCGTCAAAGTGCTGAAGCGTTTAACTTACAATTTTAGTTTTAGCGTCGCTCGTATATTTGCAGATGCGTGTAATTTTATGGTGAGTAGTGCTCATAATATTGCAGAAACGTGTAACTCACAATTTTAGTTTGAATGTGGCTCGTCAAAGTGCTGAAGCGTTTAACTTACAATTTTAGTTTTAGCGTCGCTCGTATATTTGCAGATGCGTGTAATTTTATGGTGAGTAGTGCTCATAATATTGCAGAAACGTGTAACTCACAATTTTAGTTTGAATGTGGCTCGTCAAAGTGCTGAAGCGTTTAACTTACAATTTTAGTTTTAGCGTCGCTCGTATATTTCCAGATGCGTGTAATTTTATGGTGAGTAGTGCTCATAATATTGCAGAAGCGTGTAACTCACAATTTTAGTTTGAATGTGGCTCGTCAAAGTGCTGAAGCGTTTAACTTACAATTTTAGTTTTAGCGTCGCTCGTATATTTGTAGATGCGTGTAATTTTATGGTGAGTAGTGCTCATAATATTGCAGAAGCGTGTAACTCACAATTTTAGTTTGAATGTGGCTCGTCAAAGTGCTGAAGCGTTTAACTTACAATTTTAATTTTAGCGTCGCTCGTATATTTCCAGATGCGTGTAATTTTATGGTGAGTAGTGCTCATAATATTGCAGAAACGTGTAACTCACAATTTTAGTTTGAATGTGGCTCGTCAAAGTGCTGAAGCGTTTAACTTACAATTTTAGTTTTAGCGTCGCTCGTATATTTGCAGATGCGTGTAATTTTATGGTGAGTAGTGCTCATAATATTGCAGAAACGTGTAACTCACAATTTTAGTTTGAATATGGCTCGTCAAAGTGCTGAAGCGTTTAACTTACAATTTTAGTTTTAGCGTCGCTCGTATATTTGCAGATGCGTGTAATTTTATGGTGAGTAGTGCTCATAATATTGCAGAAGCGTGTAACTCACAATTTTAGTTTGAATGTGGCTCGTCAAAGTGCTGAAGCGTTTAACTTACAATTTTAGTTTTAGCGTCGCTCGTATATTTCCAGATGCGTGTAATTTTATGGTGAGTAGTGCTCATAATATTGCAGAAACGTGTAACTCACAATTTTAGTTTGAATGTGGCTCGTCAAAGTGCTTAAGCGTTTAACTTACAATTTTAGTTTTAGCGTCGCTCGTATATTTCCAGATGCGTGTAATTTTATGGTGAGTAGTGCTCATAATATTGCAGAAACGTGTAACTCACAATTTTAGTTTGAATGTTGCTCGTCAAAGTGCTGAAGCGTTTAACTTACAATTTTAGTTTTAGCGTCGCTCGTATATTTGCAGATGCGTGTAATTTTATGGTGAGTAGTGCTCATAATATTGCAGAAGCGTGTAACTCACAATTTTAGTTTGAATGTGGCTCGTCAAAGTGCTGAAGCGTTTAACTTACAATTTTAGTTTTAGCGTCGCTCGTATATTTCCAGATGCGTGGAATTTTATGGTGAGTAGTGCTCATAATATTGCAGAAACGTGTAACTCACAATTTTAGTTTGAATGTTGCTCGTCAAAGTGCTGAAGCGTTTAACTTACAATTTTAGTTTTAGTGTCGCTCGTATATTTGCAGATGCGTGTAATTTTATGGTGAGTAGTGCTCATAATATTGCAGAAGCGTGTAACTCACAATTTTAGTTTGAATGTGGCTCGTCAAAGTGCTGAAGCGTTTAACTTACAATTTTAGTTTTAGTGTCGCTCGTATATTTGCAGATGCGTGTAATTTTATGGTGAGTAGTGCTCATAATATTGCAGAAACGTGTAACTCACAATTTTAGTTTGAATGTGGCTCGTCAAAGTGCTGAAGCGTTTAACTTACAATTTTAGTTTTAGTGTCGCTCGTATATTTGCAGATGCGTGTAATTTTATGGTGAGTAGTGCTCATAATATTGCAGAAGCGTGTAACTCACAATTTTAGTTTGAATGTGGCTCGTCAAAGTGCTGAAGCGTTTAACTTACAATTTTAGTTTTAGCGTCGCTCGTATATTTGCAGATGCGTGTAATTTTATGGTGAGTAGTGCTCATAATATTGCAGAAACGTGTAACTCACAATTTTAGTTTGAATGTGGCTCGTCAAAGTGCTGAAGCGTTTAACTTACAATTTTAGTTTTAGTGTCGCTCGTATATTTGAAGATGCGTGTAATTTTATGGTGAGTAGTGCTCATAATATTGCAGAAACGTGTACCTCACAATTTTAGTTTGAATGTGGCTCGTCAAAGTGCTGAAGCGTTTAACTTACAATTTTAGTTTTAGCGTCGCTCGTATATTTGCAGATGCGTGTAATTTTATGGTGAGTAGTGCTCATAATATTGCAGAAGCGTGTAACTCACAATTTTAGTTTGAATGTGGCTCGTCAAAGTGCTGAAGCGTTTAACTTACAATTTTAGTTTTAGCGTCGCTCGTATATTTGCAGATGCGTGTAATTTTATGGTGAGTAGTGCTCATAATATTGCAGAAGCGTGTAACTCACAATTTTAGTTTGAATGTTGCTCGTCAAAGTGCTGAAGCGTTTAACTTACAATTTTAGTTTTAGTGTCGCTCGTATATTTGCAGATGCGTGTAATTTTATGGTTAGTAGTGCTCATAATATTGCAGAAGCGTGTAACTCACAATTTTAGTTTGAGTGTTGCTCGTCAAAGTGCTGAAGCGTTTAACTTACAATTTTAGTTTTAGTGTCGCTCGTATATTTGCAGATGCGTGTAATTTTATGGTGAGTAGTGCTCATAATATTGCAGAAGCGTGTAACTCACAATTTTAGTTTGAATGTGGCTCGTCAAAGTGCTGAAGCGTTTAACTTACAATTTTAGTTTTAGCGTCGCTCGTATATTTCCAGATGCGTGTAATTTTATGGTGAGTAGTGCTCATAATATTGCAGAAACGTGTAACTCACAATTTTAGTTTGAATGTTGCTCGTCAAAGTGCTGAAGCGTTTAACTTACAATTTTAGTTTTAGTGTCGCTCGTATATTTGCAGATGCGTGTAATTTTATGGTGAGTAGTGCTCATAATATTGCAGAAGCGTGTAACTCACAATTTTAGTTTGAATGTGGCTCGTCAAAGTGCTGAAGCGTTTAACTTACAATTTTAGTTTTAGCGTCGCTCGTATATTTGCAGATGCGTGTAATTTTATGGTGAGTAGTGCTCATAATATTGCAGAAACGTGTAACTCACAATTTTAGTTTGAATGTTGCTCGTCAAAGTGCTGAAGCGTTTAACTTACAATTTTAGTTTTAGTGTCGCTCGTATATTTGCAGATGCGTGTAATTTTATGGTGAGTAGTGCTCATAATATTGCAGAAGCGTGTAACTCACAATTTTAGTTTGAATGTGGCTCGTCAAAGTGCTGAAGCGTTTAACTTACAATTTTAGTTTTAGCGTCGCTCGTATATTTCCAGATGCGTGTAATTTTATGGTGAGTAGTGCTCATAATATTGCAGAAGCGTGTAACTCACAATTTTAGTTTGAGTGTTGCTCGTCAAAGTGCTGAAGCGTTTAACTTACAATTTTAGTTTTAGTGTCGCTCGTATATTTGCAGATGCGTGTAATTTTATGGTGAGTAGTGCTCATAATATTGCAGAAGCGTGTAACTCACAATTTTAGTTTGAATGTGGCTCGTCAAAGTGCTGAAGCGTTTAACTTACAATTTTAGTTTTAGTGTCGCTCGTATATTTGCAGATGCGTGTAATTTTATGGTGAGTAGTGCTCATAATATTGCAGAAGCGTGTAACTCACAATTTTAGTTTGAATGTGGCTCGTCAAAGTGCTGAAGCGTTTAACTTACAATTTTAGTTTTAGTGTCGCTCGTATATTTGCAGATGCGTGTAATTTTTTGGTGAGTAGTGCTCATAATATTGCAGAAGCGTGTAACTCACAATTTTAGTTTGAGTGTGGCTGGTCAAAGTGCTGAAGCGTTTAACTTACAATTTTAGTTTTAGCGTCGCTCGTATATTTGCAGATGCGTGTAATTTTATGGTGAGTAGTGCTCATAATATTGCAGAAGCGTGTAACTCACAATTTTAGTTTGAATGTGGCTCGTCAAAGTGCTGAAGCGTTTAACTTACAATTTTAGTTTTAGCGTCGCTCGTATATTTGCAGATGCGTGTAATTTTATGGTGAGTAGTGCTCATAATATTGCAGAAACGTGTAACTCACAATTTTAGTTTGAATGTGGCTCGTCAAAGTGCTTAAGCGTTTAACTTACAATTTTAGTTTTAGCGTCGCTCGTATATTTGCAGATGCGTGTAATTTTATGGTGAGTAGTGCTCATAATATTGCAGAAGCGTGTAACTCACAATTTTAGTTTGAGTGTGGCTCGTCAAAGTGCTGAAGCGTTTAACTTACAATTTTAGTTTTAGCGTCGCTCGTATATTTGCAGATGCGTGTAATTTTATGGTGAGTAGTGCTCATAATATTGCAGAAGCGTGTAACTCACAATTTTAGTTTGAATGTGGCTCGTCAAAGTGCTGAAGCGTTTAACTTACAATTTTAGTTTTAGCGTCGCTCGTATATTTGCAGATGCGTGTAATTTTATGGTGAGTAGTGCTCATAATATTGCAGAAGCGTGTAACTCACAATTTTAGTTTGAATGTGGCTCGTCAAAGTGCTGAAGCGTTTAACTTACAATTTTAGTTTTAGTGTCGCTCGTATATTTGCAGATGCGTGTAATTTTATGGTGAGTAGTGCTCATAATATTGCAGAAGCGTGTAACTCACAATTTTAGTTTGAATGTGGCTCGTCAAAGTGCTGAAGCGTTTAACTTACAATTTTAGTTTTAGCGTCGCTCGTATATTTGCAGATGCGTGTAATTTTATGGTGAGTAGTGCTCATAATATTGCAGAAGCGTGTAACTCACAATTTTAGTTTGAATGTGGCTCGTCAAAGTGCTGAAGCGTTTAACTTACAATTTTAGTTTTAGCGTCGCTCGTATATTTCCAGATGCGTGTAATTTTATGGTGAGTAGTGCTCATAATATTGCAGAAGCGTGTAACTCACAATTTTAGTTTGAATGTGGCTCGTCAAAGTGCTGAAGCGTTTAACTTACAATTTTAGTTTTAGCGTCGCTCGTATATTTGTAGATGCGTGTAATTTTATGGTGAGTAGTGCTCATAATATTGCAGAAGCGTGTAACTCACAATTTTAGTTTGAATGTGGCTCGTCAAAGTGCTGAAGCGTTTAACTTACAATTTTAATTTTAGCGTCGCTCGTATATTTCCAGATGCGTGTAATTTTATGGTGAGTAGTGCTCATAATATTGCAGAAACGTGTAACTCACAATTTTAGTTTGAATGTGGCTCGTCAAAGTGCTGAAGCGTTTAACTTACAATTTTAGTTTTAGCGTCGCTCGTATATTTGTAGATGCGTGTAATTTTATGGTGAGTAGTGCTCATAATATTGCAGAAGCGTGTAACTCACAATTTTAGTTTGAATGTGGCTCGTCAAAGTGCTGAAGCGTTTAACTTACAATTTTAATTTTAGCGTCGCTCGTATATTTCCAGATGCGTGTAATTTTATGGTGAGTAGTGCTCATAATATTGCAGAAACGTGTAACTCACAATTTTAGTTTGAATGTGGCTCGTCAAAGTGCTGAAGCGTTTAACTTACAATTTTAGTTTTAGCGTCGCTCGTATATTTGCAGATGCGTGTAATTTTATGGTGAGTAGTGCTCATAATATTGCAGAAACGTGTAACTCACAATTTTAGTTTGAATATGGCTCGTCAAAGTGCTGAAGCGTTTAACTTACAATTTTAGTTTTAGGGTCGCTCGTATATTTGCAGATGCGTGTAATTTTATGGTGAGTAGTGCTCATAATATTGCAGAAGCGTGTAACTCACAATTTTAGTTTGAATGTGGCTCGTCAAAGTGCTGAAGCGTTTAACTTACAATTTTAGTTTTAGCGTCGCTCGTATATTTCCAGATGCGTGTAATTTTATGGTGAGTAGTGCTCATAATATTGCAGAAACGTGTAACTCACAATTTTAGTTTGAATGTGGCTCGTCAAAGTGCTTAAGCGTTTAACTTACAATTTTAGTTTTAGCGTCGCTCGTATATTTCCAGATGCGTGTAATTTTATGGTGAGTAGTGCTCATAATATTGCAGAAACGTGTAACTCACAATTTTAGTTTGAATGTTGCTCGTCAAAGTGCTGAAGCGTTTAACTTACAATTTTAGTTTTAGCGTCGCTCGTATATTTGCAGATGCGTGTAATTTTATGGTGAGTAGTGCTCATAATATTGCAGAAGCGTGTAACTCACAATTTTAGTTTGAATGTGGCTCGTCAAAGTGCTGAAGCGTTTAACTTACAATTTTAGTTTTAGCGTCGCTCGTATATTTCCAGATGCGTGTAATTTTATGGTGAGTAGTGCTCATAATATTGCAGAAACGTGTAACTCACAATTTTAGTTTGAATGTTGCTCGTCAAAGTGCTGAAGCGTTTAACTTACAATTTTAGTTTTAGTGTCGCTCGTATATTTGCAGATGCGTGTAATTTTATGGTGAGTAGTGCTCATAATATTGCAGAAACGTGTAACTCACAATTTTAGTTTGAATGTGGCTCGTCAAAGTGCTTAAGCGTTTAACTTACAATTTTAGTTTTAGCGTCGCTCGTATATTTGCAGATGCGTGTAATTTTATGGTGAGTAGTGCTCATAATATTGCAGAAGCGTGTAACTCACAATTTTAGTTTGAATGTGGCTCGTCAAAGTGCTGAAGCGTTTAACTTACAATTTTAGTTTTAGTGTCGCTCGTATATTTGCAGATGCGTGTAATTTTATGGTGAGTAGTGCTCATAATATTGCAGAAGCGTGTAACTCACAATTTTAGTTTGAATGTGGCTCGTCAAAGTGCTGAAGCGTTTAACTTACAATTTTAGTTTTAGCGTCGCTCGTATATTTGCAGATGCGTGTAATTTTATGGTGAGTAGTGCTCATAATATTGCAGAAGCGTGTAACTCACAATTTTAGTTTGAATGTGGCTCGTCAAAGTGCTGAAGCGTTTAACTTACAATTTTAGTTTTAGCGTCGCTCGTATATTTCCAGATGCGTGTAATTTTATGGTGAGTAGTGCTCATAATATTGCAGAAGCGTGTAACTCACAATTTTAGTTTGAATGTGGCTCGTCAAAGTGCTGAAGCGTTTAACTTACAATTTTAGTTTTAGTGTCGCTCGTATATTTGCAGATGCGTGTAATTTTATGGTGAGTAGTGCTCATAATATTGCAGAAGCGTGTAACTCACAATTTTAGTTTGAATGTGGCTCGTCAAAGTGCTGAAGCGTTTAACTTACAATTTTAGTTTTAGCGTCGCTCGTATATTTGCAGATGCGTGTAATTTTATGGTGAGTAGTGCTCATAATATTGCAGAAGCGTGTAACTCACAATTTTAGTTTGAATGTGGCTCGTCAAAGTGCTGAAGCGTTTAACTTACAATTTTAGTTTTAGCGTCGCTCGTATATTTCCAGATGCGTGTAATTTTATGGTGAGTAGTGCTCATAATATTGCAGAAGCGTGTAACTCACAATTTTAGTTTGAATGTGGCTCGTCAAAGTGCTGAAGCGTTTAACTTACAATTTTAGTTTTAGTGTCGCTCGTATATTTGCAGATGCGTGTAATTTTATGGTGAGTAGTGCTCATAATATTGCAGAAGCGTGTAACTCACAATTTTAGTTTGAATGTGGCTCGTCAAAGTGCTGAAGCGTTTAACTTACAATTTTAGTTTTAGCGTCGCTCGTATATTTGCAGATGCGTGTAATTTTATGGTGAGTAGTGCTCATAATATTGCAGAAGCGTGTAACTCACAATTTTAGTTTGAATGTGGCTCGTCAAAGTGCTGAAGCGTTTAACTTACAATTTTAGTTTTAGCGTCGCTCGTATATTTCCAGATGCGTGTAATTTTATGGTGAGTAGTGCTCATAATATTGCAGAAGCGTGTAACTCACAATTTTAGTTTGAATGTGGCTCGTCAAAGTGCTGAAGCGTTTAACTTACAATTTTAGTTTTAGCGTCGCTCGTATATTTGTAGATGCGTGTAATTTTATGGTGAGTAGTGCTCATAATATTGCAGAAGCGTGTAACTCACAATTTTAGTTTGAATGTGGCTCGTCAAAGTGCTGAAGCGTTTAACTTACAATTTTAATTTTAGCGTCGCTCGTATATTTCCAGATGCGTGTAATTTTATGGTGAGTAGTGCTCATAATATTGCAGAAACGTGTAACTCACAATTTTAGTTTGAATGTGGCTCGTCAAAGTGCTGAAGCGTTTAACTTACAATTTTAGTTTTAGCGTCGCTCGTATATTTGTAGATGCGTGTAATTTTATGGTGAGTAGTGCTCATAATATTGCAGAAGCGTGTAACTCACAATTTTAGTTTGAATGTGGCTCGTCAAAGTGCTGAAGCGTTTAACTTACAATTTTAATTTTAGCGTCGCTCGTATATTTCCAGATGCGTGTAATTTTATGGTGAGTAGTGCTCATAATATTGCAGAAACGTGTAACTCACAATTTTAGTTTGAATGTGGCTCGTCAAAGTGCTGAAGCGTTTAACTTACAATTTTAGTTTTAGCGTCGCTCGTATATTTGCAGATGCGTGTAATTTTATGGTGAGTAGTGCTCATAATATTGCAGAAACGTGTAACTCACAATTTTAGTTTGAATATGGCTCGTCAAAGTGCTGAAGCGTTTAACTTACAATTTTAGTTTTAGGGTCGCTCGTATATTTGCAGATGCGTGTAATTTTATGGTGAGTAGTGCTCATAATATTGCAGAAGCGTGTAACTCACAATTTTAGTTTGAATGTGGCTCGTCAAAGTGCTGAAGCGTTTAACTTACAATTTTAGTTTTAGCGTCGCTCGTATATTTCCAGATGCGTGTAATTTTATGGTGAGTAGTGCTCATAATATTGCAGAAACGTGTAACTCACAATTTTAGTTTGAATGTGGCTCGTCAAAGTGCTTAAGCGTTTAACTTACAATTTTAGTTTTAGCGTCGCTCGTATATTTCCAGATGCGTGTAATTTTATGGTGAGTAGTGCTCATAATATTGCAGAAACGTGTAACTCACAATTTTAGTTTGAATGTTGCTCGTCAAAGTGCTGAAGCGTTTAACTTACAATTTTAGTTTTAGCGTCGCTCGTATATTTGCAGATGCGTGTAATTTTATGGTGAGTAGTGCTCATAATATTGCAGAAGCGTGTAACTCACAATTTTAGTTTGAATGTGGCTCGTCAAAGTGCTGAAGCGTTTAACTTACAATTTTAGTTTTAGCGTCGCTCGTATATTTCCAGATGCGTGTAATTTTATGGTGAGTAGTGCTCATAATATTGCAGAAACGTGTAACTCACAATTTTAGTTTGAATGTTGCTCGTCAAAGTGCTGAAGCGTTTAACTTACAATTTTAGTTTTAGTGTCGCTCGTATATTTGCAGATGCGTGTAATTTTATGGTGAGTAGTGCTCATAATATTGCAGAAGCGTGTAACTCACAATTTTAGTTTGAATGTGGCTCGTCAAAGTGCTGAAGCGTTTAACTTACAATTTTAGTTTTAGTGTCGCTCGTATATTTGCAGATGCGTGTAATTTTATGGTGAGTAGTGCTCATAATATTGCAGAAACGTGTAACTCACAATTTTAGTTTGAATGTGGCTCGTCAAAGTGCTGAAGCGTTTAACTTACAATTTTAGTTTTAGTGTCGCTCGTATATTTGCAGATGCGTGTAATTTTATGGTTAGTAGTGCTCATAATATTGCAGAAGCGTGTAACTCACAATTTTAGTTTGAGTGTGGCTCGTCAAAGTGCTGAAGCGTTTAACTTACAATTTTAGTTTTAGTGTCGCTCGTATATTTGCAGATGCGTGTAATTTTATGGTGAGTAGTGCTCATAATATTGCAGAAGCGTGTAACTCACAATTTTAGTTTGAATGTGGCTCGTCAAAGTGCTGAAGCGTTTAACTTACAATTTTAGTTTTAGCGTCGCTCGTATATTTGCAGATGCGTGTAATTTTATGGTGAGTAGTGCTCATAATATTGCAGAAACGTGTAACTCACAATTTTAGTTTGAATGTGGCTCGTCAAAGTGCTGAAGCGTTTAACTTACAATTTTAGTTTTAGTGTCGCTCGTATATTTGAAGATGCGTGTAATTTTATGGTGAGTAGTGCTCATAATATTGCAGAAACGTGTAACTCACAATTTTAGTTTGAATGTGGCTCGTCAAAGTGCTGAAGCGTTTAACTTACAATTTTAGTTTTAGCGTCGCTCGTATATTTGCAGATGCGTGTAATTTTATGGTGAGTAGTGCTCATAATATTGCAGAAGCGTGTAACTCACAATTTTAGTTTGAATGTGGCTCGTCAAAGTGCTGAAGCGTTTAACTTACAATTTTAGTTTTAGCGTCGCTCGTATATTTGCAGATGCGTGTAATTTTATGGTGAGTAGTGCTCATAATATTGCAGAAGCGTGTAACTCACAATTTTAGTTTGAATGTTGCTCGTCAAAGTGCTGAAGCGTTTAACTTACAATTTTAGTTTTAGTGTCGCTCGTATATTTGCAGATGCGTGTAATTTTATGGTTAGTAGTGCTCATAATATTGCAGAAGCGTGTAACTCACAATTTTAGTTTGAGTGTGGCTCGTCAAAGTGCTGAAGCGTTTAACTTACAATTTTAGTTTTAGTGTCGCTCGTATATTTGCAGATGCGTGTAATTTTATGGTGAGTAGTGCTCATAATATTGCAGAAGCGTGTAACTCACAATTTTAGTTTGAATGTGGCTCGTCAAAGTGCTGAAGCGTTTAACTTACAATTTTAGTTTTAGCGTCGCTCGTATATTTCCAGATGCGTGTAATTTTATGGTGAGTAGTGCTCATAATATTGCAGAAACGTGTAACTCACAATTTTAGTTTGAATGTTGCTCGTCAAAGTGCTGAAGCGTTTAACTTACAATTTTAGTTTTAGTGTCGCTCGTATATTTGCAGATGCGTGTAATTTTATGGTGAGTAGTGCTCATAATATTGCAGAAACGTGTAACTCACAATTTTAGTTTGAGTGTTGCTCGTCAAAGTGCTGAAGCGTTTAACTTACAATTTTAGTTTTAGTGTCGCTCGTATATTTGAAGATGCGTGTAATTTTATGGTGAGTAGTGCTCATAATATTGCAGAAGCGTGTAACTCACAATTTTAGTTTGAATGTGGCTCGTCAAAGTGCTGAAGCGTTTAACTTACAATTTTAGTTTTAGCGTCGCTCGTATATTTCCAGATGCGTGTAATTTTATGGTGAGTAGTGCTCATAATATTGCAGAAGCGTGTAACTCACAATTTTAGTTTGAGTGTTGCTCGTCAAAGTGCTGAAGCGTTTAACTTACAATTTTAGTTTTAGTGTCGCTCGTATATTTGCAGATGCGTGTAATTTTATGGTGAGTAGTGCTCATAATATTGCAGAAGCGTGTAACTCACAATTTTAGTTTGAATGTGGCTCGTCAAAGTGCTGAAGCGTTTAACTTACAATTTTAGTTTTAGTGTCGCTCGTATATTTGCAGATGCGTGTAATTTTATGGTGAGTAGTGCTCATAATATTGCAGAAGCGTGTAACTCACAATTTTAGTTTGAATGTGGCTCGTCAAAGTGCTGAAGCGTTTAACTTACAATTTTAGTTTTAGTGTCGCTCGTATATTTGCAGATGCGTGTAATTTTATGGTGAGTAGTGCTCATAATATTGCAGAAGCGTGTAACTCACAATTTTAGTTTGAGTGTGGCTGGTCAAAGTGCTGAAGCGTTTAACTTACAATTTTAGTATTAGCGTCGCTCGTATATTTGCAGATGCGTGTAATTTTATGGTGAGTAGTGCTCATAATATTGCAGAAGCGTGTAACTCACAATTTTAGTTTGAATGTGGCTCGTCAAAGTGCTGAAGCGTTTAACTTACAATTTTAGTTTTAGCGTCGCTCGTATATTTGCAGATGCGTGTAATTTTATGGTGAGTAGTGCTCATAATATTGCAGAAACGTGTAACTCACAATTTTAGTTAGAATGTGGCTCGTCAAAGTGCTGAAGCGTTTAACTTACAATTTTAGTTTTAGTGTCGCTCGTATATTTGCAGATGCGTGTAATTTTATGGTTAGTAGTGCTCATAATATTGCAGAAGCGTGTAACTCACAATTTTAGTTTGAGTGTGGCTCGTCAAAGTGCTGAAGCGTTTAACTTACAATTTTAGTTTTAGTGTCGCTCGTATATTTGCAGATGCGTGTAATTTTATGGTGAGTAGTGCTCATAATATTGCAGAAGCGTGTAACTCACAATTTTAGTTTGAATGTGGCTCGTCAAAGTGCTGAAGCGTTTAACTTACAATTTTAGTTTTAGCGTCGCTCGTATATTTCCAGATGCGTGTAATTTTATGGTGAGTAGTGCTCATAATATTGCAGAAACGTGTAACTCACAATTTTAGTTTGAATGTTGCTCGTCAAAGTGCTGAAGCGTTTAACTTACAATTTTAGTTTTAGTGTCGCTCGTATATTTGCAGATGCGTGTAATTTTATGGTGAGTAGTGCTCATAATATTGCAGAAACGTGTAACTCACAATTTTAGTTTGAGTGTTGCTCGTCAAAGTGCTGAAGCGTTTAACTTACAATTTTAGTTTTAGTGTCGCTCGTATATTTGAAGATGCGTGTAATTTTATGGTGAGTAGTGCTCATAATATTGCAGAAGCGTGTAACTCACAATTTTAGTTTGAATGTGGCTCGTCAAAGTGCTGAAGCGTTTAACTTACAATTTTAGTTTTAGCGTCGCTCGTATATTTCCAGATGCGTGTAATTTTATGGTGAGTAGTGCTCATAATATTGCAGAAGCGTGTAACTCACAATTTTAGTTTGAGTGTTGCTCGTCAAAGTGCTGAAGCGTTTAACTTACAATTTTAGTTTTAGTGTCGCTCGTATATTTGCAGATGCGTGTAATTTTATGGTGAGTAGTGCTCATAATATTGCAGAAGCGTGTAACTCACAATTTTAGTTTGAATGTGGCTCGTCAAAGTGCTGAAGCGTTTAACTTACAATTTTAGTTTTAGTGTCGCTCGTATATTTGCAGATGCGTGTAATTTTATGGTGAGTAGTGCTCATAATATTGCAGAAGCGTGTAACTCACAATTTTAGTTTGAATGTGGCTCGTCAAAGTGCTGAAGCGTTTAACTTACAATTTTAGTTTTAGTGTCGCTCGTATATTTGCAGATGCGTGTAATTTTATGGTGAGTAGTGCTCATAATATTGCAGAAGCGTGTAACTCACAATTTTAGTTTGAGTGTGGCTGGTCAAAGTGCTGAAGCGTTTAACTTACAATTTTAGTTTTAGCGTCGCTCGTATATTTGCAGATGCGTGTAATTTTATGGTGAGTAGTGCTCATAATATTGCAGAAGCGTGTAACTCACAATTTTAGTTTGAATGTGGCTCGTCAAAGTGCTGAAGCGTTTAACTTACAATTTTAGTTTTAGCGTCGCTCGTATATTTGCAGATGCGTGTAATTTTATGGTGAGTAGTGCTCATAATATTGCAGAAACGTGTAACTCACAATTTTAGTTTGAATGTGGCTCGTCAAAGTGCTGAAGCGTTTAACTTACAATTTTAGTTTTAGCGTCGCTCGTATATTTGCAGATGCGTGTAATTTTATGGTGAGTAGTGCTCATAATATTGCAGAAGCGTGTAACTCACAATTTTAGTTTGAGTGTGGCTCGTCAAAGTGCTGAAGCGTTTAACTTACAATTTTAGTTTTAGCGTCGCTCGTATATTTGCAGATGCGTGTAATTTTATGGTGAGTAGTGCTCATAATATTGCAGAAGCGTGTAACTCACAATTTTAGTTTGAATATGGCTCGTCAAAGTGCTGAAGCGTTTAACTTACAATTTTAGTTTTAGCGTCGCTCGTATATTTGCAGATGCGTGTAATTTTATGGTGAGTAGTGCTCATAATATTGCAGAAGCGTGTAACTCACAATTTTAGTTTGAATGTGGCTCGTCAAAGTGCTGAAGCGTTTAACTTACAATTTTAGTTTTAGTGTCGCTCGTATATTTGCAGATGCGTGTAATTTTATGGTGAGTAGTGCTCATAATATTGCAGAAGCGTGTAACTCACAATTTTAGTTTGAATGTGGCTCGTCAAAGTGCTGAAGCGTTTAACTTACAATTTTAGTTTTAGTGTCGCTCGTATATTTGCAGATGCGTGTAATTTTATGGTGAGTAGTGCTCATAATATTGCAGAAGCGTGTAACTCACAATTTTAGTTTGAATGTGGCTCGTCAAAGTGCTGAAGCGTTTAACTTACAATTTTAGTTTTAGTGTCGCTCGTATATTTGCAGATGCGTGTAATTTTATGGTGAGTAGTGCTCATAATATTGCAGAAACATGTAACTCACAATTTTAGTTTGAATGTGGCTCGTCAAAGTGCTGAAGCGTTTAACTTACAATTTTAGTTTTAGTGTCGCTCGTATATTTGCAGATGCGTGTAATTTTATGGTGAGTAGTGCTCATAATATTGCAGAAGCGTGTAACTCACAATTTTAGTTTGAATGTGGCTCGTCAAAGTGCTGAAGCGTTTAACTTACAATTTTAGTTTTAGCGTCGCTCGTATATTTGCAGATGCGTGTAATTTTATGGTGAGTAGTGCTCATAATATTGCAGAAGCGTGTAACTCACAATTTTAGTTTGAATGTGGCTCGTCAAAGTGCTGAAGCGTTTAACTTACAATTTTAGTTTTAGTGTCGCTCGTATATTTGCAGATGCGTGTAATTTTATGGTTAGTAGTGCTCATAATATTGCAGAAGCGTGTAACTCACAATTTTAGTTTGAATGTGGCTCGTCAAAGTGCTGAAGCGTTTAACTTACAATTTTAGTTTTAGCGTCGCTCGTATATTTGCAGATGCGTGTAATTTTATGGTGAGTAGTGCTCATAATATTGCAGAAGCGTGTAACTCACAATTTTAGTTTGAATGTGGCTCGTCAAAGTGCTGAAGCGTTTAACTTACAATTTTAGTTTTAGCGTCGCTCGTATATTTCCAGATGCGTGTAATTTTATGGTGAGTAGTGCTCATAATATTGCAGAAGCGTGTAACTCACAATTTTAGTTTGAATGTGGCTCGTCAAAGTGCTGAAGCGTTTAACTTACAATTTTAGTTTTAGCGTCGCTCGTATATTTGAAGTTGCGTGTAATTTTATGGTGAGTAGTGCTCATAATATTGCAGAAGCGTGTAACTCACAATTTTAGTTTGAATGTTGCTCGTCAAAGTGCTGAAGCGTTTAACTTACAATTTTAGTTTTAGCGTCGCTCGTATATTTGCAGATGCGTGTAACTTCAAAATTTTGTGTGAGCGTCTCTTATCAAATTGCAGAAGCGTGTTACTTACAATTTTAGTTTGAGTGTATCTCTTCAAATTGCGGAAGCTGTAACTTACGATTTTAGTTTGAGTATCCCACGTCAAATTACAGAACCATGTAACTTACTTGTAGTTTGAGTGTCGCTTTTTAATTTGCGAAGCCTGTAATTTACTCTTTTACTTTGAGTGTCGCTCGTCAAATTGCAGATTCCTGTAACTTACAATTTTAGTTTGAGTTTCGCTCATAAAACTGCAGCAGGATGTAACTAATAATTTTAGTTTGAGTGTCGCTCGTCAAATTGCGGAAGCGTGTATCTTTCAAGGTTAGTTTGAGTGTCGCTCGTAAAATTTTAGAAGCGTGTAACTTACATTTTAGTTTGTGTGTAGCTAGTAAAGTGTAGAAGCGTGTAACTTACAATTTTTGTTGTAGCATCGCTCGTAAAATTGCAGAAGCATGTAACTTACAATTTTTGTTGTAGCATCGCTCGTAAAATTGCAGAAGCATGTAACTTACAATTTTTGTTGTAGCATCGCTCGTAAAATTGCAGAAGCATGTAACTTACAATTTTAGTTTGAGTGTCGCTCGTCAAAATTGCAGCAGGGTGTAACTTACAATTTTAGTTTGAGTGTCGCTTGTAAACGTGCAGAAGCGTGTAACTTACAATTTTTGTTGTAGCGTCGCTCGTAATATTGCAGAAGCATGTTACTTACGATTTTACTTTGAGTGTCGCTCGTCAAATTGCAGAAGCGTGTAGCTACATTTTTAGGTTCAATGTCGCTCGTGAAATAGCTGTAGCGTGTAACTTACAATTGGATTTTACAGAGGAGTTGGGTAGAGTATTCAAATTAATATGTGAACTTTGACCCATTGACAGCAAAATTTTTGGCCGAAAACAGATAAAATTTTTTTTCCAAATCTCAATACTTTCACATCAAATCTCCAGTCTATAGACTGAAAAGTGACAGAGCTACTTGGTAGGAAATGTACGCACACAGACAATTACATCATAAATATATATAAAAATACTCTGCGTTGTCCGTTGTCGATGTAATTGGCGTTGTCCGTTATCGATGCAATTGCTCAACTCCGTCTAAATCTAGGTTCTAGCTCTATCATGAAAAAGTGTATGTGAACGGGTATATATATATGTATATATATATATGTGTGTGTGTGTGTGTGTGTGTGTGTGTGCGTGTGTGTGTATGTCTTATATATATAGAAAAGCGGTTCATCCTTCGTAGAGACGCGATGTCTCTCAACAAATAGGTTGTTCCGAAATCGTGTCTGAGGGTCAGCTGATTTAAGTTAATTTTTGTAGATGTGATATCTGGCGCCTGCATACCAGCAGTAACTATCTTAGTTGTATAGGACGCGTGACATGTTACATAGAATGTAGATCTAGATAACATATAAAAATTAAAATCGAGGCATAGCCAATAAATTGCGCCGTGGCCCATACGGTTAGCTCGTCAGTATTGCACACTTCATGCGTGCGACGACCTGGGTTCGCGCTTATGTCGGAGCACGTCACTGATCAGATGCAGTACATCAAAACCCGCTTTGGGTCTGGTGTTTTCCGTTGTCGATGCAATTGCTCGATTCCGTCCAATTCTGGGTTCTAGCTTTATCATTAAAAAGTGTATGTGAACGGGTATTTATCTATAATCTCCTCTTCAGTGGCAGCTCGTTCCTGAGATTAGTGGGGGTGCTGCTTCAAACATTTTACATATTTTTTTAATATCGTGTAAAGGAATTCGAATATATAAATAAATATTTAATCAAATAATAAACAAACATTCAAATAAATATTCAAATATATAACAAAGACAAATGATCAATCAGAAATGGATAATACGCAAAAACTTTTTTATTAAAAAGATTTTTTTAAATTATGTACACTTTACAGAATAAAAATAATATATATATATTTATTCCTTTTCAGATTAAATAAAAGTTTGCGGGTTTTTTTTTTTTTTTTTTTTTTTTTGCAAACAAACGAAAAACATTTTTTAAAATAACTTATTTTTTATTAAAAAAAAAAAAGAAAAACTTTGAAATTTATCTGCCTCCCTACGAGGGTTAATTTAGGAGTTTACTATTTGAAAATAGCGTTTTATTTAATAACAGTTTTAATTACAAAATTTATTTTTAAAGATGTATTTATAACAAAACGTATTTGTAAATAAAATGCAAAATAAAAAAGTTTACATTTTTATATATTGAGCAAACAAACAAAAATATTTAAAGATACAAAATTTTATTTACAAATCTTTTAACAACTTGCTTTTTATATAAAAAAAACAAATTTGGCTATTTACTGACCTTCCCATGCCGGTAAAGATCGACATAAAGTGGATAGTTATTATAAGAAAATAGGATGTCATATATAAGCATTATAAAACATCGAATTTTAATGTAGCTTTCTTCCCAAAAAACAAAAAATTAAAATTGTCTCAGTCCAGAAGGATTTCTAATTCCTTTTTTTTAATGCGTATTATCTGACCCATCTACTTACAAATTCGGGTTTGTATTACTGTACACATAGATTCGAAAAAGTTGTCAAAAAACAAATATATAACAAATAAATGTTATCAAAGGCAAGATAAATTACTTTTCTACCAAACTGGATATAATTTTCGTGTTTTTATTCCATTTAACATGTTCATTCAGCTCGAAAAGCATACAGTGTTTACCGATGTATTGGAAAATTCTAAATGGCGGCCGACTCTCTTTAACACGGTAAGCTCGGGAAAAGGTGTTATGAATAATAAACTAGACAAAATACTATTAAAAAACCACCGAATATATGTCAAGTTATGTTACGGTAATATATATTAAGCAAATTTCTAACAGTATTTTGTCTAGTTTATTATTTATTACATCTTTTTCCGAACTTACCGTGTTAAAGAGAGAGTCGGCCGCCATTTTGAATTTTCCAATACATCGGTAAACACTGTATGCTTTTCGAGCTGAATAAACATGTTAAATTGAATAAAAACTAGGAAATTATATCCAGTTTGGTACAAAAGTAATTTATCTTGCTTTTGATAACCTTTATTTGTTATATATTTGTTTTTTGACAACTTTTTCGAATCTATGTGTACAGTAATACAAACCCACAAATTCAATGTAAAGTTTAAAAATGCATAATTATTTAAAAAAAACTGTGTTTTTTTTTTACTTACAAACACATTTTAATTAAAAAATCTTGTGTAAAAAATCCATTTTTCAAAGTGTAAAACTTCTAACATTGTCCTTGTAGGAGGCAAATAAATGCTAATTTTTTTTATATCTAAAACATACACGCTAAAAAGATTTCTAACTAAAATATATTTTCAACATAAACTGTTTCTTCGCTTTTTTGCTTCTAGGAAAAAATGTAAACAGTTGTTTTTGTAAAGTTTAGTTGTTGCAAAATAAATAGCATTTAAAACTACTTTAAAGAAACAAACAAAAAAGCAGGTAGATGGAAAAGTAACTTTATTTTTATGGTAAAATTTATTAATTGTATATTTGGTTTTTACTCTTGGCCTCGTGTTAGCCTCACTGCTAAATTCCCGAATACTTTTAATAAATAAAAATAAACAGTTTCTGCATATTATATATTTCCGTCTGCTACCGACTTAAATCCCAACGCTAAAAGTGTGCGTATTTAAAAAAGAATAGCACAATATTTTATGTACAAGAACACGTTATGTGCAGATTTTAATAATAATTTTAAAAAATATAAGTAAACCCCCCCTTTTTTTCAATAACAATGTTATCATATTTATACAGGCGCACACTCTAAGCAAACAACGAATTTCACGACACAGAACTCCGCCAAGCGACAGTTCTTCAAGCAGCTTTCCTCGGCTGCTTAAAGCGTCTAATCCGCGCATGCGTACAAGAGAATTTCATTAAGAAAGTGTAACTGTAAATTTAACAGTTCCAAGCAAGTTTTATTTTTATTATTATATGAATTTTGAGATACCGACATTGAAGTTTATGATTTTATAATGAACACATAGAAAAAAAAAATAAACAAAAAATAATAATAATATAAATAATAATAATAATAATAAACAAACGTATTATTTTTAATTTTATCATTAATATTGTGTAGAAATAACTTGGGGGTGCTGCACTGCAGTCCCACAGTTCCATGCACGAGCCGCCACTGCTCCTCTTAATGTCTAATATATATATATATATATATATATATATATATACACGAGCTCACGCACACACATGCACACACACTTTGATAATACTCAGAAATTGATAGGATATTGATTAGGAGATTAGGAGGTATTTAAACTCTCAATTTCTGGTTTTGAGTAAGAGTTAGAGTAAAGCATTTTGAGCTTCGAAATATTTCGGGAATTTTCCGAGACTCGACTACAGTATTTGTGTTATTATTATTTTTTTCATTTAACATTATTTAACTGTTCCATTGATTTTTATTAGTTATTTAATTAATTTGTTTCCTTTTCATAAATTGCTTCGGCAATTTCCGATACACCGCTATAGTTATGTAAACAATAAAGATTTATTTATCGTAAAAAAAAAGAATTTTAGTCACGTGTACCGAAACGCACACACGCATGCACACACAGTAATATTTTTTTCATTGTTCTATTGTTTTATTATTAGTAATTTAATCAACTTGTTTCGCAAACTTGTGTCCTTTTCATAAATTGTTTCGTCAATTTCTGGGACGCGGCTATAGTTATGTAAACAAAACCGATTTATTTAGCATAGAAAAAAGAATTTTAATCAAGGGTACCAAAACGCGCAAAGACGCACACACACACAAACACACACACACGAAAACCGAAACACAACTGTAAATAATAGTATATATGACGCTGAAAGAAACATGAGTGAATGAGACCAATTAACGTCTACGATGTATTTAATGAAAGGAAAAAAGAATTTTTGGGTTATTAACATGACGCGAAGGGACGTCATGTCTGAATGTTAGTCCGTGTTCGTTTATTCAAGAGAATTGGATTCCTGAATATGAGGATATTCAGCGGTCAGCCAATCATAAGGTAAGGATTTTTTCTAGGGAGCCATTATTCATGAATTAAGAAATGAGGAAGATTATGGCATGTCTACGAGTTTAGGATCCAGTTACGAAGGGTAAAATCACCATATCTGTATAAAGTGTATATATCCTCCCGGTGTTGACTGGTGGCGGGAGGAAAACTTGATAAAAGGAACTAATTTATCTAAAAATGGTGCGATTGTAATGATGTTGCTTCTAAGATGCAATGTAGCATCTTATTAGAACGACTAAATGTGTCTAAAATACCGTTCTAAAGTTACATAAGATAGTGACTAACAGCCTAGACATAATAAATGTGTATGTTGTGATATAATTGACTTGAGGGGGCGATTTGCCCCCCCATTGGGGAGGTTGAGACCCCCCTGGAACCTGAGAAAGACTGGGTAAAGTTGCTAAAATCGTTTAAATTAATCCCTGATACTTGAATTAGAAGATATATATATATATATATATATATATATATATATATTTGAAAAGGAAACAAATTAATTAAATAACTAATAAAAATCAATGGAACAGTTAAATAATGTTAAATGAAAAAAATAATAATAACACAAATACTGTAGTCGAGTCTCGGAAAATTCCCGAAATATTTCGAAGCTCAAAATGCTTTACTCTAACTCTTACTCAAAACCAGAAATTGAGAGTTTAAATACCTCCTAATCTCCTAATCAATATCCTATCAATTTCTGAGTATTATCAAAGTGTGTGTGCATATATATATATATATTGTTTTATTGTCAAAATCAGATATATATTTTATTGTTTGAAAAGCCAGATATATATTTTGTTGTTTAAAAAATCCAATAACAGGAAACGTCAGAATAATGTAGAAACGAGATTGTACTTGGCCTATAGAACACCTTCAGACTATGGCTTTCTGAATGACAGAGATTGACATCTGAGGTCATGTAAACGGATGTCATTTTTGGTCCCAGATTACAAAATTGGTAATATTGGTGAAGTGCACACACGCAAATATATCTAGGGCGTCCCCAGATATGTGGCTAGCTCCGATTAGTTGAATGAACCACCGCGCCCCAACCCGTCCCTGAATATAAACCAAGCGCCAAAGTTTTTTTAGCCAGATTGGAGAGAGATTTGCACCAACCTCGAGAGGAACCAGCTCCGAAGACTAACCACCCCCTCTCCATCCGCCTAGAGAGATTCGTGACTTTAAAATGTTTAAGAACTGAACGTGTATATATATGTAAAAAGACTGTAATGTTTGTGAAATTAATTTTTAGTAGATAGAACCCAAATTGTTTGTCTTCTTTCTTTCTGTCCTATGCGACTTTCGCAGTTTTCTTTCAGAGGAATCCGACACAGCGGCGTTTAGAATTCATGTGGAGAGCTCTCGGCAGACTAGACATCACGAGCCATAGTTTTCGAAGAAGATCAGAGGTCAGTTGCTTGATCTCAGCACGGGAGTCAGGCCACATGTGGCATATTGTTGCAAACCTGCAGTACTTTAGTCCAGAGGAGAATTTCTGCAATCTAAACATTATATATGTATATATATATATATATATATATATATATATATATATATATATATATATATATATATATATATATATATATACATAAAGAGTATTTCTAAAATAAAGCCTTCTATTTTTAAATTAAAATGTTTAAGAACTACGAAGACATGAGTGATAATATTAAAACGAGCAACGTTTTGTGCTCCAGAATTTATTTTTCTACATAGTCACGGCCATTCTTAATGCACTATGGCAGGAATTCAATGACGCATCTTTCTAATGCTATTCATAACGGATGTTGCTTTCTTAGAGTCTCACACTTAAATATCTATAATAGAGAGATGAAAATTCCGGTAAAGTATGCATGAGTTCAGTCATTACAATAATGCAATGTAAAATCCCCTCTGATCCATTCAGGCAGAATAAAAATAGGAGACATTACTTTTGAAACAATCCTTGTATATATATATATATATATATATATATATATATATATATATATATATATATATATATATATATATATATTCTTTATAAAGCCGGAGATTACATCGACCGAAACATTGCGAAATAATACTCAAGATGAAAACTAGTCTTAAGAATCCAAATGATTCGAATAATTGTCATCTAAAAATTCACAAACACAAAAGCGATTCCATTTAAATTTTATTTTGTTTTGTCAGAAGAAGTTTTTCCAAATAAAGAAAGTCCTGAGATTGGACAAATATATATTTATAGGGATCAATTAATTTCTAAGAATCCCAGAAAAGAAACAAAATGATAAGAAACGTCAGTTAGTACAATCAGTCAAGCAGGAAAAATGCAAAGAATTACAAAATCTTGTAGTTCACGAGAAGAAACTATTAGAGTAGAAGGCTTTCTGATATCTAGAAACCTCAACAGTGAAAAGGTGGGATTTTGCTGCCCGTTGGGTTAGTCGGAAGTATGTACGTCGATAGCGTCACAAGTGCTATGAGTTTATCAGAGCACATACCAGTTACTTGTAAAACAGGAATAGGTTTGTGACTATCGTGGCGATGAGACAGAGGTTAAGGCATGAGCGATAGTGCAGGACTAGCAGTGTCAGAAATTTCGTGAAAATAGTGAATAATTCCACCCCATCTTTCCAAGCTTATAACTCCTCGAAAAATGTAATTCAAGCCCTAATCTTTTTTTTCAATTAAAGGAGCAAGGACCAAGGTTTTATTAAAAAAAAAAAACAAAAATAAAACAATGTGTTTTTTTTTTTAAAGGTTTTAAACTTCGGACTTTACAGGTAAATTTCTAAAAAAGCGAGTTTTTTTGTTTTAAATTTGAATATATTATTTATTGACCTTTTCTCTTCAATTTGTGATATATAAAACTCCCCGATATAATTAATTATTTACTTTTTAATAGACATTTCAAAATGAGAGGCGTGAGAATTATTCGACCCCCTGTCTTTTCAAGCTTATAACTCCTCGAAAAATGTAATTCAAGCCCTAATTATTTTTTCAATTAAAGGAGCAAGGACCAAGGTTTCATTAAAAAAAAGACAAAAAAAAAGACAAAAAAAAAACAATGTGTTCTTATAAAATAAGGTTTTAAACTTCGGACTTTACAGGTAAATTTCTAAAAAAGCGATTTTTTTTTTGTTTTAAATTTGAATATATTATTTATTGACCCTTTCTCTTCAATTTGTGCGACATAAATTAATGATTTACTTTTTAATAGACATTTCAAAATGGGTGACACTTGGGAGGGCGTGAATTTAAAAAAAAACGTTTGTCTAAAATATTATATTCGGTTTATTGGAAAGAACATAAAATTTCACATTGACCCTGAAAATATCGTAAAAATAGAATCAATAGAAAAATTTTGATAGATTTTTAAAGTTTAAAAATTGAAAAATATTGAGTTCGGAAAATTCATTACTGTTTAAAAAAAAATATTTCTATTACTTTTAAAACAACTGTAATAGTTTATTTTGGAAGTATAATCCATAAAGAAAATAAATAACCCACTTTTAACAGAGAAATTACGAGATTTTTATATTGTATTCGCAGTTTCGTGTTAGGGGTGTCAAAAATTCCTACAAAAATTCTGATACTGCTAGTGCAGGACCTACTCGGTTTGAGACTCTTTTTGCGCCTGCGACTGAAGGACTAGTAGAAAATACACAAGCACGGATGTGGCAACAATACCCCAGCATAAGCGAATATTTTACAGTAAAAGAAAACACTTCTTACCTTACAGCTTATACCTCGGTGTCCTTCAAAGCAACGGCATATATATTTCCCCGATGAAACGTTAACACATTCCATAGTGTTTCCTATGGTACATTTACTGCAATCGTCTATTGTCGAGAGACACGCACCTGGTATTTAAAGAGAAACAAAAAACCATGTCTGTATTCCGCTCAAACATTATTATAGACAACGAGTAATAGCATCAAAGTTCATGAAATGAAAGCTGCTACCGGGACAGTATCAGAAACTCGTTATGAAACAAGCGGACAACAGAAGATTTGAAAGAAACAGCTTACCTTGTAGGCTTATATATAATAAGGTTTTGAAAGAAACAGCTTACCTTGTAGGCTTATATATAATAATCTTTACGGGTTGTTTTTACACTTGAAGTATTCGTATATCATTGCAGCTTCCAGAAAATGTCGGGTCATCAGAAGAGAATGCACACGATTTGTAGGCCTTCTTCTCTCTCTTGTTCACACATGTTCGGCATTTATCAAATTTCCAATAATACTTTACTATCTACTATTTTGTTTTGAATTGTAATTGTTTCCAATTCTAAACAGTTCAAAATTCCCCCATAGACGTACATAATTAGTTTTTCTTTGGCTGTTTTCAATTGTGAAGCATTTCATTTCAATTCTCAGATAATGTCGAATTATAATGAGAGAATACACGCAGTTATGTGACCTTCTTTTCGACAAATTTTCTGTCTATCGCACCTTTATTTAAATGAACTATTCAATACAACAAAAATATAGACCTTTTACAATTTTGTGTATCTTATATCGTTCAACATATATTATAAACTACGAGCAATAACATCAAAGTTCATAGCATTTATATTTTTCCACATGTTTTACTGTTTTATTTTGTGTATGATACTGGCAAGAAACAATGATTTATAAATCTCTCTCTCTCTTTCCTCTCTCTCTCTCTCTCTCTCTCTCTATATATATATATATATATATATATATATATATATATATACATATATATATATATAGTGTAAGTAGACTGATCAATAACTCAAGTGATGAAAACGCATTCAACATCTACGACACAGCTTTAAAAAATAGTGGGTACAAAAATATTGGTATTAAATATAAGCAACAAAACATCAACAACTACATAAAATTAAAAATAGAAAAAAAAGAAATATCGTCTGGTATACGATGCCATACAATGAAATGTTAAAAACAAAACTTGATAATAAATTTCTAGGCCTCATCGAAAAGCACTTTCACTACACAAAATCTTCATTAAAACCCAAAGTTATCCTACAGCTGCTGCAAAAATTAAGAGATAATAATTAAAGCACATAATAACAAAATATTAAATAAGAGCAATGAAAACAATAATAACAAAATAAATAATAAAGTGAACATGACAAAAATAAAATGAACACAAAGAACCAAAATGTAACTATTAGAAATAATAATAATAATAATAATAATAATAATAATAATAATAATAATAATAATAATAATAATAATAATAATAATAATAATAATAACTAGCGGGAGCTGTGGAAATTCCACAGCAGCATTTTTCATATGTAATATATTGTTGCTTGGCATGCTGTGAGCGTTCAGTTCAGCATGAATGAAGGCACAATCATATTATTCTACTTTTTTATTAAAATTGTATCGCCCCCTTACTAAAATAATAACTTTGATATATTTCTTGGGCTGATTATTTCATTACAAACACACCTGTCAATTAACTCACAGTTTATAATTTTTCATAATTATTGAATATGTTACTATGTTCGAAATTAATTTTTCATAATTTCACCCCACATTATCGCCGCTCCCTTTACTAAAATATATACTTTGATATATTGTATTTGCTGATTATTTTATAAAATAAAACACAACTATCAGTTAACTCACATTTCATCATTTTTAATAATTCTTGGATATGGTACTAATTTTGACAATTTTCCATAATTTAAACTCACCATATCGCACACCTTACTAAAATAACTTTGTATATCTTGGCTAGGCTGATTATTTCATTACAAACACACACATCAATCAACTCACATTTCATTCTTGGATATGTTACTAATTTCGACAATATTTTTTTATAATTTAAACCAACGTTGTCGCCCAACCTTACTAAAATAATAACTTTGATACATTTGCTGGGCTGATTACTTCATTACAAACACTAATCAATTAACCTCATTTCATCATTTTTCATACTTCTTGGGTATGTTACTAATTTCGACAATCATTTTTCATAGTTTATACCCACATTATCGCCCCCTCCTTAATAAAATAATAACTTTGAAATATTGTCTGGGCTTATTATTTTATTACAACTACACTAATGCATGAAATCACATTTAATTATTTTTCATAATTCTTGGATATGTTATTTCCGACACTCATTTTTCATAATCTTTACCCACATTTTTTCCCTTCCCTCTTTACTAAATAATAACTTCGATATATTGTCTAGGCTGATTATTTCCTTACAAACACACCAATCAATTATCTAATATTTCATCATTTTTTCGAACACTTTGGATATGTTACTAATTTCGACAATAATTTTTCATAATTTAAGCCCTCCTTATCTCCTTCCCTTTTACTTATATAATAACTTTGATATATTATCTAGGCTGATTATTTTATTATAAACACACCAATCAATTAAATCACATTTTGTCATTTTTCGTAATTCTTGGATAAGTTACTAATTTAGACAATCATTTTTTTTTAATTTAAACCACCCTTGTCGCCCTCTCTTACTAAAAAATTACTATATTGTCTGGGATGATTATTTCATAAAAAACACAATTATCAATTAATTCACACTTAATCATTTTTCTTAATTCTTGGATATATTACTCATTTTGACAATTATTTTTAATATTTTTAACCCACATTATCAACCCCCTACTACTAAAATAATAACTTTGATATATTATCTGAGATGATTATTTCATTTCAAACACACCAATTAATTAACTCACATTTTGTCATTTTTCATAATTCTTGGATATATTACTAATGTCGACAATCATTTTTCATCATTTTAACCCACATCATCGCCCCACTTACTAAAATAATAACTTTGATGCATTGTCTGGTCTGATTATTTCATTGCAAACACACTAATGCATCAAATAACATATTACGTTTTTCATAATTCTTGGATATGTTACTAATTTCGGCAATTTTATTTTATAATTTAAATCATCCTTATCGCCCTCTCTTACTAAAATGATTTATTTGATATATTTCCTGGGCTGATTATTTTATTATAAACACACAAGCGATTAACTCACATTTAATCCTTGTTCATAATCCTGGAAATGTTACTAATTTCGACAATCATTTTTATAATTAAAAACTCACATTATACCTCTCCCTCCTACTTATATGATATATTTGATATATTGTCTGGGCTTATTATATCATTACAAACACACCAATCAGTAACTCACATTTCATCATTTTTCATAATTCTTGGATATGTTACTAATTTTGACAATAATTTTAATAACTTTAACCCATTATGTCGCTTCCCCTTACTTAAATAATAACTTTGATATATTGCCTGGGTTGGTTATTTAATTACAAACAAATCAATCAATTCTGGGTATTCTCATAGTATATATGTTTTACCTATCTTATCCAATCTCGGGTGATGCCGCATATTCTGCTAATATATATCATTCACTTCCACTTACTTAAATAATAACTTTGATATATTGCCTGGGTAGGTTATTTCATTACAAACAAATCAATCAATTCTGGGTATTCTCATAGTATATATGTTTCACCTATCTTATCCAATCCCGGGCGACGCCGCATATTCTGCTATAATATATATCATTCACCTATCTCATTCGATCCCACGCGACACTAGGTATTTTGCTACTATATGTTCTCCACCTACCTCATTCAATACTGGGCGACGCTTTCTGATAGTATATATTTGCACATCTCATTCAATCCCGGGACTGACTTCATATCCGCCACCCCACTGTTGAAAATATACATTAAATAAAGTAATGTTTTAATCGTTAACTGTTTCAGCCATTTCCGGGACTGGCTTTATATCCCCAACCCACTGCTAAAAATATACATGAAATAATGTAATGTCTAAATAGTAAACTGTGTCAGCCATTTCTGGAACTGACTTATAATCCCCAACCCACTGTTGAAGATATACATGAAATAAAGTAATGTATAAATCGTAAACTTTTTCAGCCATTTCCGGGACCGACTTCTTATCTCCCATCCTACTGTTAAAAATATACATTAAATAAAGTAATGTCCAAAACGTAAATGGTTACAGCCATTTCCGGAACCGACTTCATATTTCCCACCCCAATGTTAAAAATATACATTAAATAAAGTAATGTGTAATGCGTAAATGGTTTCACACATTTTTAGGACTGATTTAATACCCCTTACCCCACTGTTAAAAATATACATGAAATAAAGTAATGTTTAAATTGTAAACGGTTTGACTGACTTCATATCCCGTAACCCACTGCTTAAAATATACTTGAAATAAAGTAATGTTTAAATCTTAAACTGTTTCAGCAGCTTTTCGAAAGTAATACATAAAAACATTAACATGGTTAGAGATTAGGCAACCATTGCTTCAACATGAATTTCTGAGTGTAGTATCAGTTTCAGCATTCCAGTGACTTAAATCCCTCCTTTCTTGGTCTTGGTTAATGGAGGAGAAATCCTTCATTACTGACACAATTTTTATTTTTGTTATTGCCCAGAGAGACCTTTTGGGGAGCTGGTTTCCCATTAAATTTATAACCGACCTCATGTCCAATTCCGCCTTTGTGGGGAGGCAAGTAAACAAAAAAAATAATCGGAATGGACATTTTCGAGGGCATTTTATAATTAATCAGAAGTGACATTTCCAGGGCATTTTGTAATTAAATCAGAAATAACTTTTTCCAGTTACTTTTTTAATATTAAAACTTTGTTACATTAAACATAGTACCGTGCCTCCCCACAGGACAGATTTAGACACCGTGGTCGTTTTTAACGTGGAGAAAAAATTGTCTTGGTTGTAAAGGATTTCTCTTCCACTGAGAGAAAAAGAAATTGAAATGTAGCCCCTTAAGAGAAGATACTACACTTTAATCTTAGCCAAAAGGCCAAGAAAGACCAATCATTTTTATTAGCTTTGCCTCAACAGCGACACCAATTTTTAAAAAAATATTTTCAAGGGGTGACAAGGTTTATTTGGATTCCACTTTTTGAAATATTCCACTTTCCTTTTTAAGGGATGCACAGCATGATAACGGACGGAGCGATAAGCGTAATAATAATAATAATAATAATAATAATAATAATAATAATATAATAATAATAATAATAATAATAATAATAATAATAATATAATAATAATAATAATAATAATAATAATAATAATAATAATAATCATAATAATAGGCAAATCCACAGAACATCAACCCTAATAGAAAAAAAATAGTAATAATGGACAACTGTAGATCCAGCACACTCTGCCCACTTCAAAATAAATGTCTAACAAAAAGCATAGTTTACCAGGCCACAATATTTGCCAAAGAAAACCCGAATAGCAAGAAGTATTACGTACGTATCACTTCCTTAGATTTTAAAACCAGATATCATGACCATAAAAGTACGTTCAATAACAAAGAAAGACACCGAATGAAAACAGCACTAGCAAACCAATACTGGGAACACAAAGAGAGTGGCCGTCCGTCGATAGTCGAAGGGAAAATAGTAAGACAAGCAAGTACATGTAGGGACCTAAACGATCCATGTAGATTATGCCTAAATGAAAAATTCGCTATCCTATTCTTTAAAGAACCCCAACATTTATTGAACTGTAAGAGAAAAATAGTGAACAACTGTGTACACAGGATAAACTTTACTGTAGGATAGCGATACAACATAATTTTAAATTAACAATAACAAAAATAAAGAAAGAAAGAAACAAATAAAATAATAAAAATAAAATAAAATAAACATACATAATAAATCTTGATTGACACTTCCAAAGCCTGCGGACCTGATCTCATCCCAGCTGTGCTATTAAAAAAGTACTCAGCCGAAGTAGCTCCAGTTCTCTCCAAACTATCAACAAATGCCTTAATTAATCATGCTTTCCGGGCTGTTGGAAAACCGCTTCTGTGGTATCAATATTCAAGAATTCTGGCGAAAGAACTGACCCATCAAATTATCGCCCCATTAGCCCCCTCCCACTTTTCGCCAAAATATTTGAGACCATAATTAACCATGCTCTAGTCCGGCACCATACAGACGCTAAACTTCTGACTGACAAACAATATGGATTTAGAAAAGCCGTTCCACAGCTGACATTCTCACTGTAATCTCTGAACGTATATAGCATTCACTGTACAAAGCGGGGGAGGGCAGAGCGGTAGCTCTAGATATATCTAAGGCTTTTGACAGGGTATGGCACAAGGGTCTCCTCAGGAAAATTAAATCATACGGTATCACTGGTAGAATACTTAGCATAATTGAATCCTTCTTAGACAAGAGAAAAATCCAGGTTGTCCTCGACGGTCGAACATGTAAACAGTGTGATATAAATGCGGGAGTGCCTTAGGGGTCTATTCTTGGACCTCTATTGTTCCTGATATTTATTAATGACCTCCCCGACAAAACTGCCTCTGAGATGGGTATATATGCTGATGACACGACGCTCTATAAAAGACATGACAGGAAAACAAATGAACACATATCTAAAGAAATGGCAAAAACACTAGAGGATGACCTCCAATCTGTAGTGGAATGGGGACATAAATGGATGGTCACATTCAATGCTGCCAAAACCAAACTGGTTTCCTTCAATAACTACAAGAAACCTTCTCTGCCACCAATAGCAATGGCCAACGACTCTTTATCTGAGAGTACATCTTTCAAACTGCTTGGCCTAACGTTCACAGGAAACATGAGCTGGAACAATTATATTGAAAACATTGCCAGGGCCGCTGCAAAAAAGGTAGGCTCTTTCTACCGTGCTAGAAAACTACTGACACCTGAAAGTATCCTGTATCTCTATAAGGCCACCATTCGCCCAGGTATGGAGTATTGTTGTCACATCTGGGCTGGTGCGTCTACTACTAGTCTCTCGCTCCTAAACAAGGTTCAAAAAAGAGTCGCCAATCTGATAGGCCCTGAACTGGCATCTAAGCTTCAGCCTCTGTCCCATCGACGAAACGTTGCATCCCTCTGCTTGTTCTACAAGTATTTTAATGGTGAATGCTCTGACGAACTGCAGACACTTGTGCCCCCACGACGCAGACACGCTCGACAAACCCGACAGGCAGCTAAATCCCACCCCAACACAGTAGAGATCCCTAGATGTAAAAGATCTTTCTACTCCAGTAGTTTCTTCCCCAGAACCGCTAGACTCTGGAATTCCATTCCAGGATCATGCTTCCCTAACTGTACTGACATGCAGAAGTTCAAGTGCTACGTGAACTGACATTTTGCTGCTCAAATCCCTACATAGTGCCCCCGTAGTTGCTGACCCTGATAGTAGCCCCCTACACTTGAGTGGCAATGTGCCTTGTTTGGGGGGAAAATTTAATAAATGATGGGATCCAGGTACGTCCAAGGATGGAGTATTGCTGTCATATCTGGGCATGAGCTGCTAGGACAACCTTATCCTGCCTTGACAGAGTTCATAATAGACTTGGTAGTCTAGTGCGGGATGCTCTATTCTCTTGCCTGCAACCTCTTTCTCACAGAAGAGACGTCGCAAGCCTGTCTCGGTTTTATCGTTATTTCCATGGCAAGTGCTCGTCTGAGCTCCAATCTAGGGTTCCCTACTCGCCAAATATTCACAAGAAACACTCGTTTGGCTGTAAACACTATCACTAATTTGCCCCACTCTTTATCTGTGCCTAAACCTAAATGTAGATTCAATGAACAAAGATTCCTTCTAAGAACTGCACACCTGTGGAACTCCCTTCAGTTTATCTGCTTCCAGCTGACTACAATATGGTCGTCTTCAAGTCCAATGTAAACAAGTTCTTGATTAGCCGTTTCCCTTAAGTAATCCAATTTACCAAATTTACACGTCTAACGATTACTATAATATTGTCCTATTGACCACTGTACATTCTTTAACCCTCATCCTCGAGTGGCCTCTGCGCCCTTTTAAGTGGTGATTTTTTTGTAGAAATTAAAAAAAAATGGACCTTTATCCTGTAAGTGGCCGCCCATTGGCTGATTAGGATAAGCGCAATTTCAACTAAGAAGCTAGAAAATTCAATACTACGTGTGTATATATAAATGCACTATAACCACAAAATTTTGCATAAGCCTGACGAATTCTCATGAGGATAAAACGTGAAATATTCTGTGTAGCTTAATTGCCATATATATTTTCATATCTCATTATATATATATATATATATATATATATATATATATATAATCAGAAAGACACAACGTTGTCCAGAATCGAATGAGGATCAACAAATATTCAGCACTTCTATTATCATTGAATTCGATGAAATCACCCATCACCCATTTTTTAATCAAATTGATTGATTGTCGGCTCTAGTAAGAGACGCACTGCATTGTACTAAGAGGAAGCTTTATATGTCTCCCCAAAGTGACTAAGTCCACAATACATTGTAGTCTACGTTGCACTGTAGAAAAGCTACCGTTGATTTTATAAAATTATTTTTATAATGCAAAAGTCAAGTATCATGTTTCATTTGTGCTTTAAATAGAAAAATTCATTATGGACATGCCCTTAGCTTATCAAGGTACCTACTGTTGAATTTAGAGGGAATACCCTTCTGCTTGTGCAGTGATAAAGCTTTTCAAACACATTATGATGTTAGTCTTTATAAGGGTGTTAACTTTGATCAAAATTGGACTGTTCCTTCTTTATTCAGATTTTTATGATTATCGATTTTGATATTATTGAAGTCATTTCTATGCAAAACCTATCTAAGAACACTGCCGGTCACATAAAGTGCAATTGTGTAAAATTTAAAGTTCATAGAGAACAAACTCACAGAGAGAGAGAGAGAGAGAGAGAGAGAGAGAGAGAGAGAGAGAGAGAGAGAGAGAGAGAGACGCAAAGTGCCTTTATATAGAGTAACTTTGTAGAGACCACAGAGAGCAAATTTTTTAAACCTTTGACCCCAATTTTGACGTCTTAAAATTTATTATATTGGACTAAAATTTAGTAAAAAGCTTGTTCCATGTACAAGTAACCTACATCTAAAATTTCAAGTGTTTTAACCCAAAATTGGCAGCGGAGTTTGGTGAAGTTCTCAAAAGTCAAATCGTTGAACTTTGACCGCTTGACAGCAAAATTTCTGCGCATAAACCGATAAAAAAGATTTTTTCTAAATCCCAATACCCCTTATGTAAAATCTCAAGTCTAAACTAAAAATTGACAAAGTAATTTGGTAGGGAATGTACACAGGCTGAGACACAGACAGACAATTTCACTTATATATATATATATATATATATATATATATATATATATATATATATATATATATATATATATATAAAAGTTTTACTCATTTCCAGAAAACCTACATCTAAAAATTCAAGTGTTTTAACCCAAAATTGGTAGAGGAGTTTGGTAGAGTCTTCAAAGGTTTACTCTTTCAACTTTAACCTTTTGGCAGCCAAATGTTTCCCTAAACACTGATTAAAAGCTTGATGCATGTCTGAATACCCCATATGTAAAATTTCAAATGTGTAGACCCAGAATTGGCTGAATAGTTTGCCAGAGACGCCAAGGTCCAATCTTTCGAACTTTGACCCTTTGGTAGTTAAAGTTTCAGCCAAAAAACGAGTAAAAAGCTTGCCTTATGATTAAATACACTTTATATAAAATTTCAAATGTTTAGACAAAAATTAGCTGAGAGGTCAATTTTTTAAAACTTTGACCCCAATTTTTAACCCCATAACATTAATTGTTTTGGGCTCAAAATCAAATTGAAACGTTTGATTCATGCCCAAGTAACCTACATCTAAATTTTTAAGTGTTTAGTCCCAAAATTGGTGGAGTTTTTAAATATCGAATCGTTGAATTTTGATCCCTTGACAGCCAAATTTCTGGCCGAAAACCGATGAAAAAGATTTTCCCAAATTTCAATACCCCTTATGTCAAATCTCGAGTCTGCAGACTTAAATTGACAGAGGAATTTAGTAGGGATATGTACAAAGAGACACAGACACTGGGACCATTTCCCTTATATATATATATATATATATATATATATATATATATACATATATATATATATATATATATATATTTATATATATATATATATATATATATATATATATATATATATATACTAGCAGTTCAGCTCGGCCTTGCTCTATGTGTGAATACACTTTATGTAAGATTTCAAATGTTTAGACCAAAATGTCTGAGTAATTTCGTAGAGACCGCAGAGGTAATATTTTTTTAACTTTTACCACAATTTTGACCCCTTAACATTTATTATTTTGGTCTCAAATCAAAATACAAAGTTTTACTCATTTAGACATAAAATTGGCGGAAAACTTTAGTAGAATCTTTAAAGGTCAACTCTTTAAACTTTGACCTTTATGCTGCGAAATTTTCGCCCCAAAACTGATTAAAATGCTTGCCGCATGTCTGAATACCACTTATGTATAAATTTCAAAGGTTTAGACCCCAAATTGGCTGAGTAGTTTGCCAAACACCACAAATATATATTTTTTTAAACTATGACCCCTTGGCAGTTCAAATTTTTGATCTAAACCGATTAAAAAGCTTGTCCTTTCTCTGAATACCCTTTATGTAAAATTTCAAATATTTAGACCAGCAATTGCCTGACTAATTTGGTAGAGACTACAGAGGTGAATTTTTTTAACTTCTAGTAAGACTAAAATCTGTACATCCACCCTTACTAGTGTCTTTTTAAGTTTGAGAAAAAAGTAATCGCATCAAAATAACAACTTTATAGTAAAATATTTAGAAATTTATAAAAAAATCCGAATCGGTAATTGTATCGGAATCGGGAAAATATTGGGATCGTCCCATCATTAGTTGTGAAGGAAGAGGATATGACGTGGGGCGAAGGTGGAAGTACGATCTATGCTGCGGTCTAGCTGTTGCAGCGGAAGGTATTTTTTTTAACTTGGTGGTTGTTTATTGGCCTAAGTTTCTGCTTTGATCTGAAGTAATATTATACTCAAATCGCTGTTACTTCACTATCTCAAGTCTTTATGGTTGTTGTTTCTTTTCTGATGGTGACTTTATTGCCCCATCTATTTTATTGATGAGCTCTATTCATTTATTTATTTATTTTATTTCTTGTTTTTTCATCCCTCCACTTGTTTCTTGTTTTTAAGTTATTTATTTAAATTAAAATAAATAAATAAATGTGAACTTCCCTTGATCACGCGGGATGGTACTCCCCCTCTCTTTTTTCACCCTACTCCCTTCCTTCACCACTCCTCCCTCCAAAACGTCTACTGCTCACATTCATGAAGTATACCCCCTACTTTCTTTCAAAGCGTAAAGCACACCCAAATATATTTTATAAAATACGAATGTAATCTTGACACTCGTTTCAATATAGCTCCCTTTTTGGTGTGTAAAACTTGTCTGAGACAGGTATGCACATATGTAACCAATAATGTTTGTATAATAAACAGACTATATACAGCTCTGTTCTCCATTGAGCACTCTTTAATAATCATGCAGTGTTGCTAGGTGGAAGTGTGCCCTCTCCCGAAAAAGTTCAAGTACGGTTGTTGTTGTTGTTGTTGTTGTCCAGCCCCTAACCTCCTCATGTTACAAACGGCTTTCAGAATAGACACCCCCCAACTTGCCATGGTAAGAACGGCTATCGGAATGTCAAAACAAGTAGAGAGAGTATTGATTAATCTCCACCAGTAAAAATAAATAAATAGCAGCGAGGAGAAAAAGATAAAAAATTGACATAGTAGGCCTGCCGGGCGGAGAGAGAGGGGAGAAACATCCATTTAGTAGTTGAAATTGTGATAATGATTACTGGTTAATTACTTCTATCTCTGACCCGGAACCACATTGTCTGGAACGGCCACAATGTCTCATCCACTCGCACCTGCAAATAAGCCTTCCGCAAGTCTACTATAGACACATTGGAGCTCTTCTGGCGTCATTCTCTCAGCTTGCTGGCGCACACGTCAGTATCGGCAGTGTACGTCTCAATGTATCTATTGAGGTCATGATAGTCCAGCACCGGACGAACTTTTGATTTGTTATGCTGGACTACCGCCATTAAGGGAATCAGACCCTTGGGTGGTCCCAGCTTGTTGGGGTAGGGGATCAGCCATCCATCCTGGATCCATGCCTCAAGTTCCTTCTCGTATTCATTACGGGCCTTGTCGGGTATCGAGTACTCTGCAATGCTATTCTTGAGTTCGGTTGCGCCCTTCCTTCTGTCCACTTCCACGATGCAGGCCATGCTTTTTGGTGAGGGTTGTAGTCCACCTCAAAATCAGGCCGAGCAATGTAAACTGCAGCTCACACTAGGGTTTCCAAAAATTGCACAGTCCCATCTCTTTCGATAACAACTCCCCCCAGTGCCTTAATAGCATCATCTCCCAACAGTACATCGAATCCCAGCAAATCCCCTCGTATCACCAGCACATTAATGTCTGCGGCCACACCAGATTCTGTGTGGACTTTGACAGTTCCGGCTCCATAGCAAGCTTGCGTATTGCCACCTATTGTGGTTACTTTGATGTTCTGCTTTGTCCAGTTTCGACACAACTTGGCACTCATGATGGCGTGTGAGCACCCGGAGTCGAGAAGAGCGGAACAAGGCACTTGGTCCACATACACATTGGTCGGTTGCGCCTCAATTAAATCTTGTCTGGGGAACAGGGCGGCGCTGCCATCCTGCCCCCTGATGCGTTTCCCGCACAATTTTGGGGTAAATGTCCATAACTACAACATTGGAAATAGCTCGGGCGCCCTCGCCCCTTGTTAGTACAACTTCTTGCGAAATGGCCTCGCTGGCCGCAGCAGAAACATCTCCCATTGCTCGTGGGCCTCAAACTAGGACTCTTTTCAGCATTAGTCTTGGCTGCCCGCCATCATTACAACCGGTTTCGTCAGGTCCTCCTCATCTCTGATAATGGCTTGAGCGCGTTCTAACAAATGTTCCATGGGTGTTACAGATATGCTGGTGGAAGCCCTCAACAGTTGCTTAACATGGGTGGGAAGGCCGGCCACAAACGCATACACCAGTGTTTGCTCTGACACTTCATTACCAAATAGAAATGCAAGTTTCTTCAGCTCCACGAAGAAGACGTCCATGGTTTCTCCTGGCATGAGCTTTCTAGAGGCAAATGTTTTGTAAGCCGTGCATGGCAAATGCCTTGTATAAAGCATTTTTTATACAGGTAACATCAGCCTTCTCCATGGCACTAAGTTGCTGATATACACTTAGGGCGCCTCCAGCCAATCTCAGGGGAATCACGGTATGCACCCCTTTACTTCACAGAGGTTGCAGGTCAGCTCAACCCTTTCGCCCCAGTCGACAATAGAAGTGGATCCGTCGAATTTGGGTATCAGTTTTAAATCAAACTTTGCCCCAGCCATAGTTGTCCAGGAAAAGAGACAAAACGAAATAGCCGAAATAGCTTATGACCTTCACCTTCACCGAGGTGCGTGACTTGACACAAATAAAACAGCCTCTTAATCACCTGCTAACGCACGCGTCACTGTAACGTCCAATGACAACAGCAACAACAACCTTCTCACTCGACCTGCCTTTTATACCTCTTGCACATGCGCCCAGAGATTCCTGACAACCTCGAGACTTCCGCTTATAAAAACCCAAGTTTTGTTGTCGCGCATGCCTACACAAGGCACAAACACGTGGGCGTTTGTTTTGTTTGTAAGTACTACAGGTTAATAAGTTTACAGTGGTTAAGGGAAACATGTTAGCCATCATTAGTAGTGGAAATTTGGTAAATTGGATAACTTAACGGTATGGCTCATCAAGAATTTGTTCACAAAGACAACCATATTGTAGTCAGTTGAAAAACAGGAATACGGAACAGAGTACTACAGACGTGCAGTTCTAAGAAAGAAGCTTTGTTCATGAAATCTACGTTTAGGTTTAAGCACAGATAAAGATTGGGGAAATTATTGATAGTGGTTTCAGCTAGACGAGTGTTTTTCGTGAAAGTTAGGCCAAGGTTGACCATAGATTGGAGCTTAAACGAGCACTTGCCATGAAAATAATGATAAAGTTTGACTACAAAATAGATTTAAACTAACAAGACCCATTTACCGGCGTTTGAAGCATGCCCTCTCCTTACAAAAAAATTAAACTACGGTTTTGTTGGTGGCCAATCCCTAACGTCCTAATGTTAAGAACGGTTTTCCGATTAGACACCCTTAACCGCCTTATGTTAAGAACGTCGTATGGAATAGACATAACCAACCTCGACATGTTAAACACGGTTTTCAGATTAGACACCCCATTTTATAACGGGGGACTGTGCAAGTATTTGCCCCAAGTTCAACCTTGATATGTGTTATCAGCATATCTACTCGCAAAGAGTATAAACCAAAAATAAAATTGGGGGTGGGTGGCTGTGTCATGCGGAGAGAAGTACACATTTATCGCACGTGCGTAGAACAATGAATTACAGTGAATAATGCATTTTATTATATCTCGAAAATTAGTTGTCTACTAGTTAAAATAGAATGTCTTATTCTGCATAGTCTAAAACCTTTAGAAGTCGCCAGTTTAAAGGAAATAATGTAGTTGGCGGTAAGGTAAAATAAAAAACGTACCTAAAAAAAAGCTAATGTCTGAGCATTGTGGAAAAGAAGTCCTGAAAAAAGAACTAAATAAAAAACAAGTATATTAAAAAACAGTTAAAAAAGCCAATGTATGACAAATAAGCATATCCATAGGCAATGTAGTAAAGGAGAAGTTGTACTTTAGCGACATAAATTATTTCACAGACAAAGGAAGGGAGAAAAATGGTGTAAATGTAGTCAAATACAAATTGAATGAAAATAAATAAAAATGATAATTTATCTGGACGTAATTCAGGCTTAGAGTGTGAAAATGTATTTTATATAAAAAGAAATAATTTTTATGATTTCGAAAGTGCAAAATAATATTTTTTTCCCTAATAACTCCAAATTAGGCTCGGTGCCAGTTTTGTGTAAGGGGCTACTATAACTCTTTTTTATTAAGAGATTCGGCGGACGTTTATGTAAATACCCCCACCCCCGGAAATCTCACAATTTACATTTTTTTTTCGTCTTTCACATTAATCTACTCAATAACAAATTTAACTTTCAGATGAAAAAAATAAGTTTTTCATGACTTTTATCATTGGGGATCAGTTTTCATGTTCTACTGAATTGAACACCCACTTTGTGACCATTACCGGGAAAAATATTGTCGCAATATTTTTCTTGATGACGCTAACAAAGTATGTGTTCAATCTAGTCGACCGTTAATATGTAAATTATGTTAATCAAAGTAATGCGTAATGGCATGTGGTACTTTTAACTAAATTTTATAGTTAATTTTTGTGAACATCAGTCTGTAAAATACAGGAAAAGCGACGATTATAAAGTATAAATAATTTAAAAAGGGATCAGTTCATTGTAGCATTGGTTAATTTAGGACGGCCAAACAGAATATGATGTAAAGATAGCTGCGTTTCACATCCTCTTCACAAGATGCCTTTAATAAGTTTCCAGACACTTTGTACGGGTATTTAAAATTGTCATGGACTCTGAAAATTTAGTATCTTATTGCTATACATATTATCAGCTGACTGACCAATTTTTATTATTTCAAGTTCAAATAAACACCTACAACAGGAATTGGGATGCACCTTACTAAAGACTAATTGTCACAGTTGGTGAATTTCCAAAGTGCAAACTGGACGTGAGGACACTTTAGAAGAACGACATTCACTAAAATTCTATTTTAACCTTTAAAAAATGCCATAGAAACGTATGGGATTCTTCAGTCTGCTTTTGGACCATCTTGCATGAATCGAGCATTTGTTTTTGAACGGCATAAGAGATTCCAGGAAGGTAGAGAATCTGTTAGGGATGATAAGAGATGTGGGAGGCGTAAGGAAGTTAGAACAGCAGATTTGATTGGCCAAATAAAGAATTTCATGCATAAAGACCGTCGTGTGTCTTTAGAGACAATAAGTGCAAAGGTTGATGTCAGTGTGGGAACTGTACACACAATTATTTGCAAGGAACTGAAGATGTAGAAGATTTGCATAAAGTTTGTCCAAGAGTGCTCAGAGAAGATCAGGGAGAAAGACGTTGTCAGGACAACAGGGAGATAGTCGAGCTGATTAATTCAGATCCTACAGTTCTTGATGCTCTGGTGACCTGCGATGAAAGTTGTATCTACTGTTATGACCCAGAAACCGAGTTCCCAGTGGAGGTATGTTGGCTCTACCAGATCCAAGAAGCCAAGACAGAGCAAATCACCCAAAACCGTTTTTGACAGCATGGGCATGATCTACATGCACTGGGTTCTTACTGGACAGTCAACAAAAATTTGAGGTTTTAAGGGAATTCAGGAAAAGATTCTGTCGGGAGAGGCTAGCACTTTTCAAATCAAGTCAGTGGCGTTTCCACCGGGACAATGCTCCAGTTGGGTAACATTGTAAAAATTAAAAAAATAAAAACAACAAAAATAAAACAGAAAGGATTTGCCTCTTATCCGCCGTATTCTATTTAATTATCAATAAATAATTGTTTCAGCTTTTTGTTTTTTCAATGAATACAGTATTCTTATAATCAATGGTTTTAACTTAATTTTTCACACTTAAAATACACGTTTACTTTTGGTTTAAAAAGGATTAATTTAATTTATTGTTACACGTTTAAGAATAAATTGATCAATCATGTAAAACAAGTAAAAACATATTCCAAGTAAATCAGCTTTTCCTTCTTATTACAACAACATGAGATTACCTTAATGGATATTTTTATAATCTTAAAAAATACAGTAATTAACGAATTTATAAATAAAATTGAAGTTTTGATATTTTCAGCTGCCATAGAAAATCTGCACATCACCTTTTTGTTTGTTTTTATAAAGCAGTGATAGGTTCCTGTTACTAAGCTCGTTTCTTTTAGGATAATTAAGCATTAAAGAAAAACATTTTTTTGTTTAATTTAATATCTTAAGACATGACTTTACTAATTATCTTTGAAATAGTTCCAGAAAATTAATTACCTTTGAAATAGTTCCAGAAAATTAATTACCTTTGAAATAGTTCCAGAAAATAATTATCTTTGAAATAGTTCCAGAAAACTAATTATATTTGAAATAGTTCAAGAAAACTAATAATATTTTAAGTAGTTCCAGAAAACTAATTATCTTTGAAATAGTTTCAGAAAACTAATTATATTTGAAATATAATTGAAATATAATTGAAAAAAAGAAGGTAAAAAGAAAGAAGAATGAAAAAAATGGGTTCCTAGTGCCGCTTCTAAGGGAAAACTTGAAAAAAGAAAAGAAATAAACAAATTAAAAAAAAGAAATAAACGATGAAATTCGGGAGATAGGCATCGAACAAAGCCAAACGTAGTGGAAATGATGAATGATATGTTTTTATAAAAAAAAAATGAAATAAAAGAGATTGGAAGGACAGTGAACAAAGTGCAAATAAACGGAAGAAGGAATGAATCCATGTAATTTATTTTATTTTGTTTTTTTAGTGTTAAAAAAAATCCGGCTGTATTACAAAGAAAGAAACGATGTTAAACATGCCGAAGGAAGAGGAAAAACGGAAAGAGAGAAGAAATAAATAAACAAAATGTAAAGTTCGTAGAAACAGAAAAAGAGGAAAGTTTATAAAAATAAAATAAATAAATAAATAAAAATGAAAAGAAACGATGGTAAACTTGCCGAAAAAAAAGAGGAAACACGGAAAGGGAGAAGAAATAAATTTGAGAAAGGGAAAGACCGGGAAAACGAAAAACAGAGGGAAGATACATGACATTACCCCCAAAGCAAAGAAAACGATGTTGTAATTGGTGAAGAATGCGAAATAAAGCGGAATTGAAGTATCATAAGTTTTAATGCACTGTAAGAAAATGTAAAGTTGTTGGTTTGTGTTTGTTTTTATTTTTAACCAACGTAAAAGTTAGCGTGGTGCGTTTCACCTAAATTACTGTCCAGTTTTTATGAAAACCGAAACTGGCGTTCGTCCTTATTTGTCTCCTGTGAATGATCATAGACGGTGTAAATGAGTGACGGTGGAAGTATGCATTTTTTAGAGAGAGATGACTTTACTACCGGTTTTGGCAGTGACCTCTCGCCAGATATAATATAGGAAGCTCCTATCTGCGAGTTAGTGGATAGTTAATATGCCTATAACACAGCTCTGATATTGTGATGCAATTTGTGCATAGTACATCTGCATAAACTGTCTAGATTCTTAATTCTATTAAGGTCAAAGTCACACGGGAAAATGAGTTTATTTTATTTATATAGAAGAGAAGAAGAGAAGAGATTAATGGTTTCTATATTGTATTCAATTCTATACTACGTGATCATAGCCAAACATATGTGCTGTTTCTTTGAGTCGTCTTACACTTCGTTGTTCTTCTGACTATGATTTTTACTTTGTCTCATAATAAATAATAGAAAAAAGTTAATATATATATGCATATATATACATATATATGATGAAAATAATGGAAATAGTATTCCGACAAAATAGAGAAAATAAAAAGGAACAAACCGTATTATGTGTTCATCAACGTTTCGTCTTTATTTGATTCATCCAGAGGAAGTCTCGAAAAAAAAGACGAAACGTTGATGAACACATAATACGGTTTGTTCCTTTTTATTTTCTCTATATACATATATACATACATATATATAAATATATACATACATACATACATATATATATGTATATATATGTATGTATAATCTATAAAAAATAGCCATGTATAGTAATAACTAGTAAGGTTGTACACCTAAAAACTAAAATATGTTTAAAACTCCCAAACTTCATACTTGAACTTTCCCCATAACAGATAAAGTATTTGGTAAAATTCTGTTCTGACACTGAACGTTGCTTCTATCCTCAGTATGAGTGATATTCACCGTGAATTGCTTAGGACTTTTACCCGGTCGTAGTTGTAAAGGGTTCTATTCGAGATTCCGAGCATATTCTTGAGTTCAACAGAAAGATTCCTGAGTTTTACAAGATATATCTAAAGAAGATCGGAGGTTATATTGGCCAGAACGTTTGGAAAATGACAGTCAAGCTGAGAACAGTAATCCATTAATCCAAATAATACATATAATGTTTTATATACAAATGGTGTTTAGTCAAGATAGCTAAAAAATCGGATTCATTGTTAGTCCATTCTAGAAATTCATGTTTTCATTATCTAATCTCAATGCTTTTCTCCAAAACAATTTCTGCTAACTTTTACTTCCTATCTTTTGTTCTGTTTTATGCAAGAGTGACCCACTCTTTTTTGTGAATGTGTGAATTAAAAGGTGACGTCATTTTTATATCAATGTGCTTGGTGTATGTTTTCTATTTCTATTTTAGGTGTTGGTTTAGTTTACCTGTTTATTTCATGATTATTTTTTTTCTTATGAATACATTCTTAAGTTTATTTTGTATATACAATTGTTTGCTATTTTACTTCTGTATTTTAATAGGTTTTGGTGGCCTTAGAATTTCTAATTTATCATTCAGATATAATCGGCATAGCTTGTTTAAATTTCTACATATACTGGCCTATCATACTATTTTCTATTCAAATATTGGTGAGTGTTTGCTTTCTTGAAGCTCCCAGTAATGGGTCACTAATGTTGCTTTTATGCAGCAATTTTTTATTATTGAATGCACTTTTTATGGTTGTAATGTCTGGTTTAAAAATGTACAGAAATTTCACCTATATAGTACTTCTTGTTGTTTTGGTCTGTGGCAATTATTGTGACTTGCTAAACAATGTTTTTCGTAAGGCATTTATTTTATAGTGGAAAAAATGTACGATTTCTACAGTCACAACTTTTCTATCCATTATTAGCTTTCTTGTTTCTATTTGGATGATTGCTATCAGGATTCCAATTATTGCTGTTTCTAGTGGTTATATTTTGTTCTCCTTAGTGTTATTTTTATTGTTACTATATTGGTCAATTTTAATGTATTTGGTTATTATTTGTTCTCTACTGGTATCATTTAGTGCTTTGTTATAGTGTCCTTTAATTATCGTTTCTAAGTTTCTGCAGCAAATGAACTCATCGTGAGCCAGGTAGTCTTTGATATTAAGAAAATGATTACCTTCGCATTTATTCAGAACTGTGAATATGTCACCATTTGGCATTGTTAGATTCCCATCTGTGCAAGTCAGCAAACTATTACTTTTACCTGTTCCCCCGACACTGCAGCCGGGCTTACAAGCGTAATTAAAAGTACTGCCTTCTGCCACTATTGATCCTGTACCTGCGACCTCATTATCAAATGGAACAAAACAAGGTATCTCTGCAAAATAGAATAAAATAAAGAGATAATTCGACATCTATACACTGTGAGTTGATTTAATTAATAAACAAACATCTTTCTTTAAAAGTCATGCCAATTGTTTAATTTAATTTTAATTCTCTTTAAAATCTGTTTTTCTCCAATCGTTTATTCACATTATTTGAATTTATGGTACTTATGCAGTATAAGGGCTGTGGATTTCAGAATCGTCCAGGCGGTTTACGGAAAACGCCAGAAGTTCCCAAACAAAAGTCTTGTGGGTTTTTCTTTTTTTTTCACAAAATGAAATGAAAAATATATTATTTCTGTCAGTATGAAGTTTATTCAATGGAAAATTAATTGAAAAATTAAAATAATTTCGATGAAAAATCAATTGAAAAAGTAAATCAATATTGAATAATTATTTGACAAATTTGACGAAACATTTAGAAAATTATAATTCAAATCAAACAAAAAAACATTCATTGTAAAGTTAGTTCCATGGATAAATATTAATTTTTAAATAACGGACAACAGATAGCAAACAAAAACCCAGATTTTGCTATTTCCTAGGAATGACAACATAGTTTCCTGCGCACTGACATCCACATTCAAGTCTACATGCATTTCATTCACTTTTATCTGCTGATCAGCATGGATAAGTTAGTCAAAGCACACAGTATCTTCTGGGATGCTGGCTATGCATGGGCATCCGGAGTGTATATTGTCACCACTCGGAAATCGACGAACCCATCTGCTGACATCTACTGCATCAGTTTCATAAACGTTTAACAAACACCAGTGAATGTTTATTGGTTCAATTTTTTCTGAACGTGTAAAAAGGGGTTGCAAATTGCATTGTTATGATGACTGAACTTATGCATTCATGACCTGAAAATTCCATTTTTCTGGTGTAGATATTAACGGCGTGATATTTTAATAAAGTATCTCTTGTCATGGACGTGCATCAGAAGCAGAGATGCATCATTGAATACCTCCACACAGATAAAAATTGAACAGATCAACATTTCTTAGCGCCTGTTGACCGTTTAGAAAGCCGATTGGGTTGATATTAACACCGTTAGGAAATGGGTTTGTCGATAACAGAGATGTAGGTGACAATGCACGTTCCGGAATTTTACAATCGAGGCATTGTTCAGTGCTGGTAAAAGTGCATTGAGAATACTGACGGATATGTAGAAAGCAAGATTCTGAAGCGCAAAAGGTCGCTCATTTTAATGGTATAACTCCCGTCTTCATAGCTCTTCAACGTTTCAGATTTTGAATAAAAAATAGGAGTTCTTACTTTTGTAACTATTCTCATAACTTAGAAAATATAACTTTAAAAATATAACTTGGAAAATATAACTTAGAAAATATAGCTTAGACAAATATAACTTGGAAAATATAACTTAGAAAATATAACTTGGAAAATATAACTTCGAAAATATAACTTAGAAAATATAACTTAGAAAATATAACTTAGAAAATATAACTTGGAAAATATAACTTAGAAAATATAACTTAGAAAGTATAACTTAGAAAATATAGCTTAGAAAATATAACTGTGAAAATATAACTTAGAAAATATAACTTAGAAAATATAACTTGGAAAATATAACTAAGAAAATATAACTTCGAAAGTATAACTTAGAAAATATAACTTCAAAAATATAACTGTGAAAATATAACTGTGAAAATATAACTTAGAAAATATAACTTAGAAAATATAACTTAGAAAATATAACTTGGAAAATATAACTAAGAAAATATAGCTTAGAAAATATTACTTCTAAAATATAACTTTAAAAATATAACTTGGAAAATATTACTTTAAAAATATAACTTGGACAATATAACTTGGAAAATATAACTTAGAAAATATTACTTAGAAAATATTACTTAGAAAATATAACTTCGAAAATATAACTTGGAAAATATAACTTAGAAAATATAACTTAGAAAATATTACTTAGAAAATATGACTTCGAAAATATAACTTGGAAAATATAACTTAGAAAATATTACTTAGAAAATATTACTTTAAAAATATAACTTCGAAAATATAACTTGGAAAATATAACTTAGAAAATATAACTTAGAAAATATTACTTAGAAAATATAACTTCGAAAATATAACTTGGAAAATATAACTTAGAAAATATAACTTAGAAAATATTACTTAGAAAATATTACTTAGAAAATATTACTTAGAAAATATTACTTAGAAAATATAACTTAGAAAATATAACTTAGAAAATATTACTTAGAAAATATAACTTAGAAAATATTACTTAGAAAATATTACTTAGAAAATATAACTTAGAAAATATTACTTAGAAAATATAACTTAGAAAATATAACTTAGAAAATATTACTTAGAAAATATAACTTAGAAAATATTACTTAGAAAATATAACTTAGAAAATATAACTTCGAAAATATAACTTGGAAAATATAACTTAGAAAATATAACTTAGAAAATATTACTTAGAAAATATAACTTAGAAAATATTACTTAGAAAATATTACTTAGAAAATATAACTTAGAAAATATAGCTTAGAAAATATAACTTAGAAAATATAACTTAGAAAATATTACTTAGAAAATATGACTTCGAAAATATAACTTGGAAAATATAACTTAGAAAATATAACTTAGAAAATATAACTTAGAAAATATAACTTAGAAAATATGACTTCGAAAATATAACTTCGAAAATATAACTTAGAAAATATAACTTAGAAAATATAACTTAGAAAGTATAACTTGGAAAATATAACTTAGAAAATATAACTTAGAAAATATAACTTAGAAAATATAACTTCGAAAATATAACTTCGAAAATATAACTTCAAAAATATAACTTGGAAAATATAACTTAGAAAATATAACTTCGAAAATATAACTTGGAAAATATAACTTAGAAAATATAACTTAGAAAATATAGCTGAAAATGCAAAATAAAAATATATATTACTTAGAATATATAACTTGAATAATGTGCAATCAACAATTCCCTCTCTATCCAACTACAATGATGTTCTTCGTACAGCAACTGATACGGTTGAACTACTTGCACAGTGCTTTGGCTTGAACTCCACCTTGGACTCTGCAAGCCACTCACTCCCAAATTTCCCTGAAGCTACAGTTGACAACCTGATCAACTTTTCCGTGTTCGAGATATAAAAAGAACTTTACACATCCAACGCATTTGGACCTGATCTTGTCTTTGTTATAGTTATAAATAAATACACTACTGAGCTAGGCCCTATCCTCTCCAAATTATATAACAAAAGTTTTGCTGAATTTTTTTTGCATGAAAGCTGGAAAATTGCCTTTGTTAAAAAGAACTGACCCTCAAAATTATTACACCATTAGTCTACTCCTATTCTTCTCAAAATATTTGAATTTTTTAATCCGTCTAGCGATAGTCCGCCACATCATTAATGCTAAACTTCTTTTTGACAATCAGTAAGTAAGCACGTTCTACTGTGGATATTCAAATGATCATCAATCAATGCATGTACCACATAACGGACAAGGCAAGTAAAGTTACACCCGCATCTTTATTATTTCTATTTGTTAAACAAAAATACAATAGTTATCAAAGTTTAAAAAAAACAAATTATTCACTCCAAAGAATAAGATACTGGCAGATGATGTAAGGAAAGTGGGCTCGCTGTACGATGCTAGAAAACTTTTAACATCTGTACATACCCCTTATCTCTACAAAAGCACGATTAACCTATGCATGGAGTTTTGTTGTCATATCTGGATTGGTACATCAACTATTGATCTCTCCCTTCTTGAAGGACCTAAGAACGAGCCTCTAATTTAATATGGCTCACACTGGCTACCAAGCTCTATCGCATGACTAATCACCACAATGTGGCATCTCTGTGTTTGTTTTTCAAGAACTTCAATAAGATGTTGACAAAGTCCAATTTCCATGGACAATGTAACATAGTCGTTAATCTTCTAAAAGTGTGTCATTACATTTTGAGAGTTGGAACACACATGTTAACCAACATAGTCGTTAATCTGTTCTACTGTGTTATTACATTTTAAGAGTTGGAACCAACATGTTGACCAGTGCAATTTCCATGGACAATGTAACGTTGTCGTTAATCTTCTTCAACTGTGTCATTACATTTTGAGGGTTGGAACAAACATGTTGACCAAATAAATTTCCATGGATAATGTAACATAGTCATTAATCTTCTTCAGCTGTGTCATTAAATTTTGAGAATTGGAACCAATATGTTGACCAAGTGCAATTTCCATGGACAATGTAACATAGTCGTTAATCTTCTTCAACTGTGTCATTACATTTTAAGAATTGGAACCAACATGTTAACCAAATGCAATTTCCATGGACAATGTAACATAGTCGTTACTCTCCTTCAACTGTGTCATTACATTTTGAGAATTGGAACCAACATGTAAACCAAGTGCAATTTCCATGCACAATGTAACATAGTTGTTAATCTTCTTCAACTGTGTCATTACATTTTTAGAATTGGAACCAACATGTTAACCAAGCGCAATTTCCATGGACAATGTAACATAGTCGTTACTCTTCTTCAACCGTGTCATTACATTTTGAGAATTGGAACCAACATGTTAACCAAGTGCAATTTCCATGGACAATGTAACATAGTCGTAAATCTGCTTCAACTGTGTTATTACATTTTGAGAGTTAGAAGCGACATGTTGACCAAGTGCAATTTCCATGGACAATGTAACATAGTCGTAAATCTGCTTCAACTGTGTCATTACATTATGAGAATTGGAACCAACATGTTGACCAAGTGAATTTTCCATGGGCAATGTAACATAGTCGTTAATCTGCTTCAACTGTGTCATTACATTTTGAGAGTTGGAACAAACATGTTGACCAAGTGCAATTTCCATGAACAATGTAACATAGTTGTAATTCTGCTCCAACTGTGTATTACAAATTAAGAGTTGAGACCAACATGTTTACCAAGTGAAATTTCCATGGACAATGTAACATAATTGTTAATCTTCTTCAACTGTGTAATTACATTTTGAGAATTTGGACATACATGTTAAACAAGTGCAATTTCCGGGGACAATGTAAAATATTCCTAAATCTTCTTCAACTGTGTTATACATTCTGAGAATTGTAACCAATATGTTGACCAAGTGCAATTTCCATGGACAATGTAACACAGTCGTTAATCTTCTTCAATTGTGTCATTAAGTTTTGAGAATTGTAACCAACATGTTAACCAAGTGCAATTTACATGGACAATGTACCACATTCGTTAATCTTCTTAAACTGTGTCATTACATTTTGAGAATTGGAACCAACATGTTAACCAAGTGCTATTTCAATGGACAATGTAACATAGTCATTACTCTTCTTCAACTGTGTCATTACATTTTGAGAATTGTAACCAACATGTTAACCAAGTGCAATTTCCATGGACAATGTTACATAGCCGTTAATCTTCTTCAACTGTGTCATTACATTTTGAGGGTTGGAGCCAACATGTTAACTCAGTGCAATTTCCATGGACAATGTAACATAGTCGTTAATCTGCTTCGCCTGTGTCATTACATTTTTAGAATTGGAACACCTATGTTGAGCAAGTGCAATTTCCATGAACAATGTAACACAGTCGTAAATGTGCTTCAACTGTGTTATTACATTTTGAGAGTTGGAACCGAAATGTTGACCAAGTGCAATTTCCATGGACAATGAAACATAGTCGTTACTCTGCTTCAACTCAGTCATTACATTTTTAGAATTGGAACTAACATGTTGACCAAGGGCAATTTCCATGAACAATGTAACATAGTCGTTCATCTGCTTCAACTGTGTCATTACATTTTGAGAATTGGATCCAACATGTTAGGCAATTCCAATTTCCATAAACAATGTAACATAATCGTTAATCTTCTTCAAGTGTGTCATTATATTTTGAGGTTTGGAACCAATATGTTAAGAAAGTGCAATTTCAATTGACAATGTTACATTGTTGTTTATCTTCTTCAACTGTGTCATTACATTTTGAGAATTTTACAATACCTGTTAAATAAGTGCGATTTCCGCGGATAATGTAACATAGCCGTTAATCTTTTCCAACTGTGTCATTACATTTTGAGACGTGGAACCAACATGTTACCAAAGTTCAATTTCCATGGACACTGTAACATAGTCGTTAATCTTCTTCAACTGTGTCATTACATTTGGAGAATTGGAACCAACATGTTTAGCAAGTGCAATTTCCATGAACAATGTAACATAGTCGTAAATCTGCTTAAACTGTGTTATTACATTTTGAGACTCAAAGTTAACATGTTGACCAAGTGCAATTGTCATGAACAATGTAACATTGTCGTTAATCTGCTTCAACTGTGTCATTACATTTTGAGAATTGGAACCAACATGTTGAACAAGTGCAATGTCCATGGACAATGTAACATAGTCGTTAATCCTCTTCAGCTGTCTCATTACATTTTGAGAATTGTAACCAACATGTTAACCAAGTGCAATTTCCATGGACAATGTAACACAGCCGTTAATATTCTTAAACTGTGTCATTACATTTTGAGAATTGGAACCAACATGTTGACCGAGTGCATTTTCCATGGACAATGTAACATAGTCGTAAACATGTTTCAACTGTGTCATTACATTTTAAGAGTTGGAACATACATGTTGACCAAGTGCAATTTCAATGAACAATGTAACCTAGATATTGCTCTTCTTCAACTGTGTCATTACATTTTAGAGTTGGAACCAACATGTTTACCAAGTACAATCTCCATGGACAATGTAACAACGTCGTTAATCTTCTAAAACTGTGTCATTAAATTTTCAGAGTTTGAACCAACATGTTCACCAAGTGAAAGTTCCATGAAAAATGTAACATAGTAGTTAATCTGCTCCAACTGTGTATTACATTTTAAGAGTTGGAACCAACATGTTAACCAAGTGCGATTTCCATGGACAATGTATCATAGTTTTTAATCTGCTTCAACTGTGTTATTACATTTTGGGAGTTGGAACCAACATTGTTACCAAGTGCAATTGCCGTGGACAATGTAACATAGTCGTTAATCTGCTTCAACTCTGTCATTACATTTTTAGAATTGGAACCAACATGTTGACCAAGTGCAATTTCCATGAACAATGTAACATAGTCGTTAATCTACTTCAACTGTGTCATTAAATTTTGAGAATTGGAACCAACATGTTAAGCAAGTGCACTTTCTATGAAACATGTAACATAGTCGTTAATCTTCTTCAACTGTGTACTTATATTTTGAGGGTTGGAACCAATATGTTAACCAAGTGCAATTTCCATGGACAATGTAAAAAAGTCGTTAATCTTCTTCAACTGTGTCATTACATTTTGAGAATTGAAACCAACATGTTGAGCAAGTGCAATTTCCATGCACAATGTAACACAGTCGTTTATCTGCTTAAACTGTGTTATTACATTTTCAGAATTAGAACCAACATGTTGACCAAGTGCAATTTCGATGGACAATGTAACATAGTCGTTAATCTTCTTCAACTGTGTCATTACATTTTGAGAGTTCGAACCAACAAGTTAACCAAGTGCAATTTCCATGGACAATGTAACATAGTCGTTAATCTGCTTCAACTGTGTCATTACATTTTGAGAATTGGAACCAACATGTTGACCAAGTGCAATTTCCATGGACAATGTAACATAGTCTTTAATGTTCTTCAACTGTGTCATTACATTTTGAGAATTGGAACCAACATGTTAACCAAGTGTAATTTCCATGGACAATGTAACACAGTCCTTAATCTTCTTAAACTGTGTCATTACATATTGAGAATTGGAACTAACATGTTGACCAAGTGCAATTTCCATGGACAATGTAACATAGTCGTTAATCTTCTTCAACTGTGTCATTACATTTTGAGAATTGTAACCAACATGTTAACCAAGTGCAATTTCCATGGACAATGTAACACAGTCGTTAATCTTCTTCAACTGTGTCATTACATTTTGAGAATTAGAACCAACATGTTTACCAAGCGCAATTTCAATGGACAATGTTACATAGTCGTTAATCTTCTTCAACTGTGTCATTACATTTTAAGAGTTAAAACCAACATGTTGACCAAGTGAAATCTCCATGGACAATGTAACATAGTCGTTAATCTTCTTAAACTGTGTCATTACATTTTGAGGGTTGGAGCCAACATGTTAACTCAGTGCAATTTCCATGGACAATATAACATAGTCGTTAATCTGTTTCAACTGTGTCATTACATTTAAAGAGTTGGAACCAACATGTCGACCAAGTGCAAGTTCCATGGACAATGTAACACAGTCGTTAATCTGCTTCAACTGTGTCATTACATTTTAAGAATTGGAACCAATATGTTGACCAGGGACAATTCCATGGACAATGTAACACAGTCGTAAATCTTCTTCAACTGTGTCATTAAATTTTAAGAGTTGGAACCAACATGTTCACCAAGTTCAATTTCCATGAACAATGTAACAAAGTTGTAAATCTGCTTTAACTGTGTCATTATATTTCAAGAGTGTGAACAAACATTTTGACCGTGTGCAATTTCCAGGAACAATGTAACACAGTCGTTAATCTATTTCAACTGTGTCATTACATTTTTAGGGTTGAAACCAACATGTTGACCAAGTGCAATTTCTATGGACAATGTAACACAGTTGTTTATCTTCTTCAACTGTGTCATTACAATTAGAGAGTTGGAACCAACATGTGTACCAAGTGCAATTTCCATGAAAAATGTTACATAGTCGTTAATATACTTCAACTGTGTCATTACATTTTAAGAGTTGGAACCAACATGTTTACCGAGTGCCATTTCCATGAACAATGTAACATAGTCTTTAATCTTCTTCAACTGTGTCATTACATTTTTTGAGTCGGAACCAACATGTTGACCAAGTGCAATTTCCATGCACAATGTAACATAGTCGTTAATCTTTGTCAACTGCGTAATTATATTTAAGAGTGGGAACTTACCAAGTGCAATTTCCGTGAACAATGTAACATAGTTGTTAATCTTCTTCAGCTGTGTCATTACATTAGTAGAGTGTGAACAAACATGTTGACCAAGTGCAATTTAAATTAACAATGCAACATAGTCGTAAATCTGCTTCAACAGTGTCATTACATTTTGAGAATTGGATCTAGACCAGGTACATTTTCATGAACAATGTAACATAGTTGTTAACCTGCTTGAACTGTGTCATTACATTTGAGGAGTTGGAACCAAGATGTTTACCAAGTGCAATTTCCATGAATAATATAGCATAGTTGTTAATCTGCTTTAACTGTACCATTACATTTTAAGAGTTGGAACCGACATGTTGACCAAGTGCAATTTCAATGGACAATGTAACATAGTCTTTAATCTTCTTCAACTGTGTCATTAAATTTTGAGAATTGGAACCAACATGTTAACCAAGTGCAATTTCCATGAACAATGTAACATAGTTGTTAATATGCTTCAACTCTGTCATTACATTTTAAGAGTTGGAACCAACATGTTGACCAAGTACAATTTTCATGGACAATGTAAAAAGTCGTTTATCTTCTTCTACTCTGTCATTACATTTAAAGAATTGGAAACAACATGTTGACCAAGTGCAATTTCCATGAACAATGTAACATAATCGTTAATCTGCTTCAACTGTGTCATTACATTTTAAGAGTTGGAAAAAACATGTTGACCAAGTGCAATTTCCATGGACAATGTAACATAGTTGTTAATCGGCTTTAACTGTGTCATTACATTTTAAGAGTTGGAACCAACATGTTCCCCAGGTGCTATTTCCATGAACAATATAACAAAGTTGTCAATCTTCTTAAACGGTGTCATTACATTTTGAGGGTTGGAACCAATATGTTAACCAAATGCAATTTCCATGGACAATGTCACATAGCCGTTAATATTCTTCAACTGTTTCATTAAATTTTGAGGGTTGGAACCAACACGTTGACCAACTGAAATTGCCATTGACAATGTAACATAGTTTTTAATCTGCTCAAATGTGTCATTACATTTTGACTATTGGAACCTACATGTAAACCAAGTGCAATTTCCATCGACAATGTAACATAGTCCTTAATCTTCTTCAACTGTGTAATTACATTTTCAGAGTTGGAACAACTACGTTGACCAAGTGAAATTTCCATGGAAAATGTAAAATAGTCGTTATCTTCTTCAACTGTGGAATTACATTTTAAGAGTTGGAACCAACATGTGGACAAAGTGCTATTTCCATGAACAATGTAACATAGTCATTTATCTTCTTCAACCCTGTCATTACATTTTTAGAGTTGGAACCAACATGTTGACCAAGTGCAATTTGCATGATCAATGTAACATAGTTGGTAATCTGCTTAGAAAGTGTAATTACATTTTAAGAGTTGGAACAAACATGTTGATCAATTGCAATTTCCATGGACAATGTAACATAGTCGTTATCTTTTTCAACTGTGTCATTGTGTTTAAGAGTGTGAACCAACATGTTGACCAAGATTAATTTTCATGAACAATGTAATCTTGTCGTTAATCTTCTTCAAATCTGTCATTACATTTAAAGAATTGGAAACATCATGTTGACTAGGTGCAATTGCCCTGGACAATGTAACATAGTCGTTAATCTGCTTCAACTGTGTCATTACATTTTAAAAGTTAGAACAAATATGTTGACCAAATGCAATTTCCAATGACAATTTAACATATTTTGTAATCTGCTTTAACTGTGTCATTACATTTTAAGAGTTGGAACCAACATGCTGACCAATTGCAATTGCCCTGGACAATGTAACATAGTCATGAATCTTTTTCCACTGTGTCATTATATTTAAGAGTGTGATCCACCATGTTGACCAAGTGCAATTTCCATGAACAATGAAACATAGTCGTTAATCTTCTTCAACGGTGTCTTTTTCGACTGTGTCATTATATTTAAGAGTGTGAACAAACATGTTGACCAAGTGCGATTTCCATAAAAAATGTAATCTCGTCGTTAATCTTCTTCAACTCTGTCATTACATTTTGAGGGTTGGAACCAACATGTTAACCAAGTCCAATTTCCATGGACAATGTAACATGGTTGTTAATCTTCTTCAACTGTGTCATTACATTTTTAGAGTTGGAACCACTATGTTGACCATGTACAATTTCCATGGACAATACAACATAGTCGTTAATCTTCTTCAACTGTGTCATTAGATTTTAAGAGTAGGAACCAACATGTTGACTCAGTGTAATTTCCATGAACAGTGTAACATAGTCGTACATCTGCTTCAACTGTGTCATTACATTGTAAGAGTTGGAACAAACATGTTAACCAAGTGTAATTTCCATGAATTCTATAGCATAGATGTTCATCTGCTTTAACTGTGCCATTACACTTTAAGTGTTGGAACCGACATGTTGACAAAGTGCAATTTCAATGGTCAATGTAACATAGTCTTTAATCCCTCTTCAACTGTGTCATTACATTTTGAGAATTGGAAGGAACATGTTAACCAAGTTCAATTTCCATGAACAATGTAACATAGTTGTTAATATGCTTCAACTGTTCCATTACATTTTAAGAGTTGGAACCAACATTGTGACCAAGTACAATTTCCATGGACAATGTAACTAAGTCGTTTATCTTCTTCTACTCTGTCATTACATTTAAAGAATTGGAAACAACATGTTGACCAAGTGCAATTTCCATGAACAATGTAACATAATCTTTAATCTGCTTAAACTTGTTTCATTACATTTTAAGAGTTGGAAAAAACCTGTTGACCAAGTGCAATTTCCATGGACAATGTAACATAGTTGTTAATCTGCTTTAACTGTGTCATTACATTTTGAGGGTTGGAACCAATATGTTAACCAAATGCAATTTCCATGGACAATGTCACATAGCCGTTATCTTCTTCAACTGTTACATTACATTTTGAGGGTTGGAACCAATATGTGGACCAACTGATATTGCCATTGACAATGTAACATAGTTTTTAATCTTCTTCAAATGTGTCATTACATTTTGCCTATTGGAACCTACATGTTAACCAAGTGCAATTTCCATCGACAATGTAACATAGTGATTAATCTTCTTCAACTGTGGAATTACATTTTCAGAGTTGGAACAATTACGTTGACCAAGTGCAATTTCCATGGAAAATGTAACATAGTTGTTAATCTTCTTTCAACCCTGTCATTACATTTTAACAGTTTGAACCAACATGTGGACCAAGTGCAATTTGCATGAACAATGTAACATAGTTGTTACTCTGCTTAAACTGTGTCATTATATGTAAAAATTGGAACCAACATGTTGACCAAGTGCAATTTGGATGGACGATGTAACATAGTCGTTAATCTGCTTAAACTGTGTCGTTAATCGTTAATCTGCTTTAACTGTGTCGGTAAAGGTTAATCTTTTTCGACTGTGTCATTATATTTAAGAGTGTAAACCAACATGTTGACCAAGTGCGATTTCCATAAACAATGTAATCTAGTCCTTAATCTTCTTCAACTCTGCCATTACATTTTAAGAATTGGAAACAACATGTTGACCAAGTGCAATTTCCCTGAACGATGTAATATAGTCGTTAATCTGCTTCAACTGTGTCATTACATTGAAAAAGTTGGAACTAACATGTTGACCAAGTGCAACTTCCATGGACAATGTAACATATTCAATAATCTTCTTCAACTGTGTCATTACATGTTAAGAGTGTGAACGACAATGTTGACCAAGTGCAATTTCCATCGATAATGTAACATAGACGTTTATCATCATCAACTGTGTCATTTAATTGTGAGAGTTGGAACCAACACGTTGACCAAGTGCAATTTCCATGGACAATGTAACATAGTCGTTTATCTTCTTCAACTGTGTCATTACATTTTTTGAATTGGAAACAAAAAGTTGACCAAGTGCAATTTCCATGAAAATTGTAACATAGTCATTAATCTCCTTAAACTGTGTCATTATATTTTGAGGGTTGGAACCAACATGTTGATTAAGTGCAATCCCCATGAGAAATGTAACATAGTTGTTACTCTGTTTCCACTGTGCAATTACATTGTGAGAGTTGGAACCAACACGTTGACCAAGTGCAATTTCCATGGACAATGTAACATAGTCGTTGATCTTCTTCAACTGTGTTATTACATTTTAAGTGTTGGAACCAACATGTTGACCAAGTGCAATTTTCATGAACAATGTAACATAGTTGTTAATCTTCTTCAACTGTGTCATTACAATTTAAGAGTTGGAACCAACATGTTGACCAAGTGACATTTCCATTGACAATGTAACATAGTCGTTAATCTTCTTCAGCTGTGTAATTACATTTTGAGAATTGGAACCAACATGTTGACTAAGTGCAATTTCCATGAACTATGTAAACTAGTCGTTAATTTTCTTCAACTGCGTCATTACATTTAAAGAGTTGGAACCAACATGTTGACCAAGTGCAATTTCCATGGACAATGTAACATAGTCGTTAATCTTCTTCATCAGTGTCATTACATTTTGAGAATTGGACCAACATGTTGACCAAGTTCAATTTCCATGGACAATGTAAAATAGTCGTTAATAATCTTCCACACTGTCATAGATTTTGAGAATTGGAACCAGCATGTTGACCAAGTGCAATTCCATGGACCATGTAACATAGTCGTTAATCTTCTTCAACTGTGTCATTACATTTTTAGAATAGGAACCAACATGTTAACCAAGTGCAATTTCCATGAACAATGTAACATAGTCAGTAATCTTCTTCAACTGTGTCATTAACTTTTGAGAATTGGAACCAACATGATAACAAAGTGCAATTTCCATGGATAATTTAACATAGACGTTAATCTTCTGAAACTGTGTCATTAAATTTTGAGAGTTGGAACCAACATTTTAACCAAGTGCAATTTCCACGGAAAATGTAATATAGTCGTTAATCTTCTTCAACTGTGTAGTTACATTGTAAGAGTTGGAACCAACATGTTGACAAAGTGCAATTTCCATGGACAATGTAACATAGTCGTTAATCTTCTTCAACTGTGTCATTACATTTTTAGAATTGGAACCAATATGTTGACCACGTGCAATTTCCATCAACAATATAACATAGTCGTAAATTTTCTTGAACTGTGTCTATACATTTTGAGGGTTTGAACCAACATGTAGACCAAGTTCACTCCCCATAAACAAATTAACATAGTTGTTAATTTTCTTCAACTGTGTCATTACATTTTAAGAGTTGGAAACAATATTTTGACCAAGTGCAATTTCCATGAACAATGTAACATAGTCGTTAATCTTCTGCAACTGTGTCATTACATTTGTAGAATTGGAACCAACAGGTTAACCAAGTGCAATTTCCATGGACAATGTCACATAGTCGTGAATGTTCTTCAACACTGTCCTTACATTTTTAGAATTGGAAGCAACATGTTTACCAAGTACAATTTCCGTGGACAATGTAACACAGACGTTAATCCTCTTTCAACTGTGTCATTACATTTTGAGAGTTTGAACCAACAGGTTGACCAAGTGCAATTTCCATGAACAATGTAACATAGTCGTTAATCTTCTTAAACTGTGTCAATATATTTTAAGAGTTGGAACACACATGTTTACCAAGTGCAATTTCTATGAACCATGAAACAGAGTTGTTAATCTTTTTCAACTGGGTAATTACATTTTAAGAGTTGGAACCAACATGTGGACCAAGTGCAATTTCCATGGACAATGGAACATAGTCGTTAATCTTCATCAACTGTGTCATGACATTTTTAGAATTGGAACAAATATGTGGACCAAGTGCAATTTCCATGAACAATGTAATATAGCCGTTAATCTTCTTCAACTGTGTCATTACATTTTGAGGGTTACAACCGACATGTAAACCAAGTACATTTATATGAAAAATGAAACATAGTCGTAAATCTGCTCCAACTGTGTCATAATATTTAAAGAGTTGGAACTAGCATGTTTACCAAGTGCAATTTCCATGACCAATGAAACAGAGTTGTTAATCTGCTTCAACTATGTAATTACAATTTAAGAGTTGGAACCAACATGTTGACCAAGTGCAATTTCCATGGACAGTGTAGCATAGTGGTTAATCTTTTTCAACTGTGTCATTATATTTAAGAGTGTCAACCAATATGTTGACCAAGTTCAATTTCCATGGACAATAAAACATAGTCGTTAATCTTCTTCAACTGTGTCATTACATTTTTAGAATGTTAACTATTATGTTGACCAAGTGCAATTTCCATGGACAATGTAACATAGTCGTTAATCATCTTCACCGGTGAAATTACATTTGTAGAGTTGGAACCAACATGTTGACCAAGTTCAATTTCCATCGACAATGTAACATAGTCGTTAATCTTCTTCAGCTGTGTCATTACATTTTAGAATTGGAACGAACATGTTACCCAAGTGCAATTTCCATGAACAATGTAACATAGTCGTTAATCTTCTTAAACTGTGTCTTTACATTTTGAGAGTTCAAACCAACATTTTAACCGAGTGTAATTTCCATGGACAATGTAACATAGTCGTTAATCTTCTTCAACTGTGTAATTACATTGTTAGAGTTGGAACCAACATGTTGACCAAGTGCAATTTCAATGGATAATGTAACATAGTCGTTAATCTTTTTCAACTGAGTCATTATATTTAAGAGTGTGAACCCACATGTTGAGCTATTTCTATGAACAATGTAATCAAGTGGTTTATCTCCTTCAACTCTGTCATTACATTAAAAGATTTGGAAACAACATGTTGACCAAGTGCAATTTCAATGAACAATGTAACATAGTCGTTAATCTACTTCAACTCTGTCATCACATTTTGAGATTTGGAAACGACATGTTGACTAAGTGCTATTTCCATGAACACTGTAATCTAGTGGTTTATCTTCTCCAACTCTGTCATTACATTTAAAGAATTGGAACCAACATGTTGACCAAGTGCAATTTCCATGAACAATGTAACATAGTCGTTCATCTTCTGCAACTGTGTCCTTACATTTTAAGAGTTGGAACCAACATGCTGACCAAATGCAATTTCCATAAACAATGCTTCAACTGTGTAATTACATTTAAAGAGTTGGAACAAATATGTTGACGAAGTGCAATTTCCATGGGAAATGTAACATAGTTGTTTGTCTTCTTCAACTGTGTCATCCAATTTTAAGACATGAAACCAACATGCTAACAAAATTCAATTTGCATGGACAATGTAACAAAGTCGTTAATCTTCTTCAAGTGTTTCATCACATTTTGAGGGTTGGAACTAACATGTTTACTAACTGCAATTGCCATGGACAATGTAACATAATCTTTATTCTTCTTCAACTGTGTCATTACATTTTGAGAATTGGAACCAACATCTTGAGCAAGTGCAATTTCCATGGACAATTTAACATAGTCGTTAATCTTCTTCAACTCTGTCATTACATTTTGAGAATTTTTACCAACATGTACATCAAGTGCAATTTCCATGAACAATGTAACATAAGCGTTAATCTTCTTCAACTGTGTCATTACATTTTGAGGGTTGGAACCCACATGTTTACTAACTGCAATTGACATGGACAATGTAACATAGTCGTTAATCTTCTTCAACTGTGTCATTACATTTTGAGAATTTGAACAAACATGTACACCAAGTGCAATTTCAATGGACAATGTAACATAGTCGTATATCTTCTTCAACAGTGTCATTACATTTTTAGAATTGGAACCAACATGTTAACCAAGTGCAATTTCAATGGACAATGTAACATAGTTGTTAATCTTCTTCAACTGCGTCATTACATTTTGAGAGTTGGAACCAACATGCTGACCAAGTGCAATTTCCATGGACATTGTAACATAGTCATTAATCTTCTTCAACTGTTTCATAACACTTTAAGAATTGGAACCAACATGTTGACTAAGTGCAATTACCATGAACAATGCAAAATAGTCGTTAATCTTCTTCAACTGGCTCATTACATTTTAAGAGTTGGAACCAACATGTTGACCAAGTGCAATTTCCATGGACAATGTAACATAGCCGTCACTCTACTTCAGCTGTGTCATTACATTTTGAGAATTGGAACCAACATGTACACCAAGTGCAATTTCCATGAACAATGTAACATAAGCGTTAATCTTCTTCAACTGTTTCATTACATTTTGAGGGGTTTGAAGCAACATGTTTACCAAGTGCAATTTCCATGTACAATGTAACATAGTCGGCATCTTCTTCAACTGTGTCATTATATTTTGATGCTTGGAACCAACATGTAGACCAAGTGCAATCCCCATGAACAATGTACAATAGTTGTTAATCTGCTTATACTGTGTAATTACATTTTAAGATTGTGAACCAACAGGTGAACCAAGTGCAATTTCCATGGAAATGTAGCATAGTCGTTAATCTGCTTCAACTGTGTCATTTCATTTTAAGAGTTGGAACCAACATGTTGACCAAGGTCAATTTCCATGGACAATGTAACATAGTTGTTTATCTGCTTCAACTGTGTCATTAAATTCTAAGAGTTGGAACCAACATGTGTACTAAGTGCAATTTCCATGAACAATTTAACATAGTTGTACATCTGCTTCAACTGTGTCATTGCATTTTAAGAGTTGGAACCAACATGTTTACCAATTGCAATTTCCAAGAACAATGTAACATAGTCGTAACTCTTCTTCAATCGTGTCACTACATTTTTAGAATTGGAACCAACATGTTTTCCAAGTTCAATTCCATGGACAATGTAACACAGACGTTAATCTTCTGTCAAATGTGTCATTACATTTTGAGAGTTTGAACCAACATGTGAACAAGGTAAAATTTCTATGGACAATGTTACATAATCGCTAATCTTCTTCAACTGTGTCATTACATTTTAAGAGTTGGAACAAACATGTTGACCAAGTGCAATTTCCATGGACAATGTAACATAGTCGTAAATCTTCTTCAACTGTGTCATTACATTTTAAGAGTTGGAACCAACATGTTAACCGACTGCAATTTCCTTCAATAATATGGCATAGTTGGAACCGATTTGTTGACCAAGTACAATTTCCATGGACAATGTAACATAATCTTTAATCTTCTTCAACTGTGTCATTACATTTTTAGAATATGAACCAAGATGTTAACCAAGTGCAATTTCAATGAACAATGTAACATAGTTGTTAATATGCTTCAACTGTGTAATTACATTTAAAGAGTTGGAACCAACATGTTGACAACGTACAATTTCCATGGACAATGTAACAAATCTTTTATCTTCTTCTACTCTGTCACTACATTTAAAGAATTGGAAACAACATGTTGACGAAGAGCAATTTCCATGAACAATGTAACATAATCGTTAATCTGCTTCAACTGTGTCATTACATTTTAAGAGTGTGATAAAACATGTGGACCAAGTGCAATTTCCATGGACAATGTAACATAGTTGTTAATCTGCTTTAACTGTGTCATTACATTTTAAGAGTTGGAACAAACATGTTGACCAATTGCAATTTCCATGGACAATGTAACATAGTAATTAATCTACTTCTTCTGTGTCATTACATTTTGAGAATTGGAACCAACATGTTCACCAGGTGCAATATCCATGAACAATATAACATAGTTGTTAATCTTCTTCAACGGTGTGATTACATTTTGAGAGGTCGAACCAATATTAACCAAATACAATTTCCATGGACAATGTCCTATAGCCGTTAATCCTCTTCAACTGTTTTATTACATTTTGAGGACTGGAACCCACATGTTGAACAACTGAAATTGCCATTGACACTGTAACATATTTGCTTACCCTGCTTCAAATGTTTCATTACATTTTGACTATTGGAACCTGCATGTTAACTAAGTGTGATTTTCATGGACAATGTAATATAGTCATTAATCTTCTTCAACTGTGTCATTACATATTTAGAGTTGGAACAACTACGTTGACCAAGTGCAATTTCCATGGACAATGTAACATAGTCGTTAATCTTCTTCAACTCCGTAAGTACATTTTAAGAGTTGGAACCAAAATGTGGATGAAGTGCAATTTCCATGGACAATGTTACACAGTGGTTAATCGTCTTCAACTGTGTCATTACATTTTTAGAATTGGAACCAATATGTTGACCAGGTGCAATTTCCATGGACAATGTAACATAGTTGTTAATCTTCTTCAACCCTGTCATTACATTTTAAGAGTTGGAACCAACATGTTGACCAAGTATAATTTGCATGTACAATGTAACATAGTTGTTAATCTGCTTCGACTGGAACAAACATGTTGAACAATTGCAATTTCCATGGACAATGTACCATAATCGTGAATTTTTTTCAACTGTGTCATTATATTAAAGAGTGTCACCAACATGTTTACCAAGTGCCATTTCCATGAACAATGAGGCGTTAATCTTCTTAAATAGTGTCTTTTTCGACTGTGTCATTATATTTAAGAGTGCGAACCAACATGTTGACCAAGTGCGAGTTCCATAACAAATGTAATCTAGTCGTTAATCTTCTTCAACTCTGTCATTACATGTTGAGGGTTTGAACCCCCATGTTAACAAAGTGCAATTTCCCTGGACAATGTAACATGGTTGATAATCTTCTTCAACTGTGTCATTACATTTTAAGAGTTGGAACCAACATGTTGACTCAGTGCAATTTCCATGAACAGTGTAACATAGTCGTTAATCTGCTGCAACTGTGTCATTACATTTTAAGAGTTGGAACCACAATGTTGACCTAATGCAATTTCAATGGACAATATAACATAGTCGTTTATCTGCTTAAAATGTGTCATTAGATTTTAAGAGTTGGAACCAACATGTTGACCAAGTGCAATTGCATGGACAATGTAACATAGTTGTTAATCTTCTTAACCTGTGTCATCAAATTTTTAGAATTGGAACAAACATTTATACCAAGTGCAATTTCCATGGACAATGTCACATTGTTGTTAATCTTCTTTAACTGTTTCATTACATTTTGAGGGTTGGAAGCCACATGTTGACCAACTGCAATTGCCATGGACAATGTAACATTGTTGTTAATCTTCTTCAACTGTGTCATTACATTGTGAGAATTGGAACTACATGTTATCCAAGTGCAATGTCCATGGACAATGTAATATAGTCGTTAATTTTCTTCAACTGTGTCATTACATTTTTAAAGTTGGAACCACTATGGTAACCGAGTGCAATTTGCATGAACAATGTAACATAGTTGTTAATCTGCTTCAACTGTGTCATTATATGTTAAAAGTTAGAACCAACATGTTGACCAAGTGAAATTTAAATGGACAATGTAACATAGTCGTTAATCTGCAAAAACTATGTCGTTTATCCTTAATCTGCGTAAATTGTGTCGTTAAACGTTAATCTTTTTTAACTGTGTCATTATATTTAAGAGTGTGAACCAACATGTTGACCAAGTGATATTTCCATAAACAATGTAATCTAGTCGTAAATCTACTTCAACTCTGTAATTTCATTTGAAGAATTGGAAGCAACATGTTAACAAAGTGCAATTTCCATGAAAAATGTCATTTTGTCGTTAATCTGCTTCAACTGTGTCATTACATTTTAAAAGTTGTTGACCAAGTGCAATTTCACAGGATAATGTAACATAGTTGTTAATCTGCTTTTACTGTGTCATTACACATTAACAGTTTTAACAACCATGTTTACCAAGTGCAATTTCCATGGACAATGTAACATAGTCGTTAATCTTTTTCAACTGTGTCATTATATTTACGAGTGTGAACCACCATGTTGAGCAGGTGCAATTTCCATGAACAATGTTATATAGTCGTTAATCTTCTTCAACTGTGTCATTACATTTTGAGGGTTGGAACCAACATATTAACCAAGTGCAATGTCAATGGACAATGTAACATAGCCTTCTTCAACTGTGTCATTATATTTAAAGAGTTGGAAAAACATGTTTACTAAGTGCAATTTCCATGAACAATGCAACATAGTCGTTAATCTGCTTCAACTGTGTCATTACATTTAAGGAGTTGGAACAACCATGTTGACCAAGTGCAATTTCCATGGACAATATAACATAGTTGTTTATCTGCTTCAACTGTGTAATCAAACTTTGAGAATTGGAACACACATGCTAACAAAATGCAATTTCCATGGACAATGTAACAAAGTCGTTAATCTTCTGCAACTGTGTCATTATATTTAAGAGTGTGAACCAACATGTTGACCAAGTGCAATTTCCATGAACAATGTAACATAGTCGTTAATCTTCTTCAACTGTGTCATTACATTTTTAGGGTTGGAACTAACATGTTGACGAAGTGCCATCCCCATGAACAATGTAACATAGACGTTAATCTGCTTCAACTGTGTCAGTACATTTTAAGAGTTTGAACAAACATGTTGACCACGTGCAATTCCCATGGACAATGTAACATGGTAGTTAATCTGCTTCAACTCTTTCATTAAATTTATTAATTGGAACCAACATGTTGAACAAGTGCAATCCCCATTAACAATGTAACTTAAACTGTTTTTATTGTTTTATTATATTTAAAGATTTGGAACCAACATGTGTACCAAGTTCAATTTCAATGGACCATATAACATAGTAATTAATCTTCTTAAACTGAGTCATTACATTTTGATAAATGGAAATAACATGTTAACCAAGTGCAGTTTCCATGGAAAATGTAACATAGTCGTTACTCTTCTTCAACTGTTTCATTACAGTTTGAGAGTTGGAACCAAACTGTTGAGCAATTGCAATTTCCATGGACAATGTAACATAGTCGTTAATCTTCTTCAACAGTGTCATTACAGTTTGAGAGTTGGAACCAACATGTTGACCAAGTTCACTTTCCATGAACAATGTAATACAGTCGTTAATCTGCTTCAACTATGTCATACGTTTTTAGAGTTTGAACCAACATGTTGATCAAGTGCAATTTCCGTGGACAATGAAACATAGTCGTTGATCTTCTTCAACTGTGTAATTACATTTTGAGAATTGGAACCAACATGTTGACCAAGTGCAAATTCTATGAACAATGTAACATAGTCGTTAATCTTCTTCAACTGTGTTATTACATGTTAAGAGTTAGACCCAACATGTTGACCAAGTGCAATTTCCATGAACAATCTAACAGTGTTGTTAATCTTCTCCAATCGTGTCAGTTCCTTTAAAGAGTTGGAACCAACATGTTGACCAAGTGCAATTTCCATGGACAATGTAACATAGTCGTTAATCTTCTTCAGCTGTGTCATCAAATTTTGAGAATTGGAACCAACATGTTTACCAAATGCAATTTCTATGGACAATGTAACATAGTCGTTAATGTTCCTCAACTGTGTAATTATATTTTATGAGTTGGAACCAACATATTGACCAAGTGCAATTTCCATGAACAATGTAACATAGGCAATAATCTGCTTCAACTCTGTCATTACATTTTTAGAATTGAAACAAACATGTTGACCAAGTGCAATTTCCATGGACAATGTAACATAGACGTTAATCTTCTTCAACTGTATCATTACATTTTGAGAATTTGAACCAACATGTTGACCAAGTGCAATTGCCATGGACAATTTAACATAGTCGTTAATCTTCTTCAACTGTGTAATTATATTTTAAGAGTTGGAACCAACATGTGGACTAAGTGCAATTTCAATGGACAATGTAACATAGTCGTTAATCTTCTTCAACTGTGTCAATACATTTTTAGAATTTAACCAACATGTTGACCAAGTGCAATTGCCATGGACAATTTAACATAGTCGTTAATCTCCTTTAATCTGTAATTATATTTTTAGAGTTGGAACCAACATGTTGAACAAGTGCAATCCCCATGAACAATGTAACTTAATCTGTTTTAATTTTGTCATTATATTAAAGAGTTGGAACCAACATGTTTACCAAGTGCAATTTCAATGTACAATATAACATAGTCGTTAATCTTCTTAAACTGTGTCATTATATTTTGATAAATGGAAATAACATGTTAACCAAGTGCAGTTTTCATTGAAAATGTAACATAGTCGTTAGTCTTCTTCAACTGTTTCATTACAGTTTGAGAGTTGGAACCAACATGTTGACCAATTGTAATTTCCATGGACAATGTAACATAGTCGTTAATCTTCTGCAACTGTGTCATTACATTTTGAGAGTTGGAACCAACATGTTGACCAAGGTCAATTTCCATGAACAAGGTTATATAGTCGTTAATCTGCTTCAACTATGTCATACGTTTTAAGAGTTGGAACCAACACGGTGACCAAATGCAATTTCCATGGACAATGAAAAATCTTTGTTAATCTTCTTCAACTGTGTAATTATATTTAAAGAATTGGAACCAACATGTTGACCAAGTGCAATTTCCATGAACAATGTAACATAGTTAATAATCTGTTTCAACTCTGTCATTACATTTTTAGAATTAAAACCAACATTTTGACCAAGTGCAATTTCCATGGACACTGTAACATAGACGTTAATCATCTTCAACTGTGTAATTACATTGTGAGAGTTGGAACCAACATGTTGACCAAGTGCAATTTCCATGGACAATGTACCATAGTCGTTAATTGTCTTCAACTGTGTCATTACATTTTAAGAATTGGAAACAACATGTTACCGAGTGCAATTTCCATGAACAATGTAACATAGTCGTTAATCTTCTTCAACTGTGTCATTATATTTTGAGGGTTGGCACCAAGATGTTAATTAAGTGTCAATCCCCATGAGAAATGTAACATAGTTGTAACTCTGCTTCAAATGTGTCATTACATTTTAAGAGTTGTATCCAACATGTTTACCAAGTGCAATTTCCATGGACAATGTAACATAGTCGTTGATCTTCTTCAACTGTGTTATTACATTTTAAGAGTAGGAACCAACATGTTGACCAAGTTCAATTTCCATGAAACATGTAACATAGTCGTTAATCTTCTTCAGCTGTGTCATTACATTTTGAGAATTGGAACCAACATGTTGACCAAGTGCAATTTCCATGGAGAATGTAACATAATCGCAAATCTTCTTCAACTGTGTCATTACATTTTGAGAATTGAAACCAACAAATTAACCAAGTGCAATTTCCATGGACAATGTAACATAGTCGTTAATCTTCTTCAACTGTGTCATTACATTGGTAGAACTGGAACCAACATGTTGACCAAGTGCAATTTCCATGAATAATGTAACATAGTCGTTAATCTTCTTCAACTGTGTCATTACATTTTTAAGGTTGGAACCAACATGTTGACCAAGTGCAATCCCAATTAACAATGTAACATAGACGTTAATCTGCTTCAACTGTGTAATTACATGTTAAGAGTTGGAACAAACATGTTGACCAAGTTCAATTTCCATGGGCAATGTAACATAGTCGTTATTCTCTGTCAACTGTGTCATTACATTTAAAGAATTGGAACCAACATGTTGAGCAAGTGCAATTTCCATGAACAATGTAACTTAATCTGTTTAAATTGTGTCATTATATTTTAAGAGTTGGAACCAACATGTTGACCAAGTGCAATTTCTATGGACAATGTAACATAGTCGTTAATCTTCTTCAACTGTGTCATTATATTTTGATAAATGGAAATAACATGTTAACCAAGTGCAATTTCCATGGAAATTGTAACATAGTCGTTAATCTACTTCAACTGTTTCATTACAGTTTGAGAGTTGGAACCAATATGTTGACCAAGTGCAATTTCCATGGACAATGTAACATTGTCTTTAATCTTCTGCAACTGTGTAATTACATTTTAAGAGTTGGAACCTACATGTTGACCAAGTTCAATCTCCATGAACAATGTAACATCGTATTTAATCTTCTTCAACTATGTCATTACATTTTAAGAGTTGGAACCAACATGTTGACAAACTGCAATTTCCATGGACAATTAAACATAGTCGTTAATCTTCTTACACTGTGTCATTACATTTTCAGAATTGTAACCAACATGTTGACCAAGTGCAATTTCCATGAACAATGTCACATAGTCGTTTATCTTCTTCAACTGTGTTATTACATTTTAAGAGTTGAAACCAACATGTTGACCGAGTGCAATTTCCATGAACAATGTAACATAGTTGTTAATCTTCTTCAACGGTGTTAGTTCCTTTAAAGAGTTGGAACCAACATGTTGATCAATTGCAATTTCCATGGACAATGTAACATAACCAATAATCTTCTTCAACGGTGTTATTACATTTTAAGAGTTGGAACGAACATTTTTGCCAAGTGCAATTTCCATGAACAATGTAACATAGTCGTTTATCTGCCTCAACTCTGTCATTACATTTTTAGAATTGAAACTAACATGTTGACCAAGTGCAATTTCCAAGGACAATGTAACATAGACGTTAATCATCTTCAACTGTGTAATTACATTGAGAGAGTTTGAACCAACATGTTGACCAAGTCCAATTTCCATGGACAATGAAACATAGTCGTTAATCATCTTCAAATGTGTCATTACATTTTGAGGGTTGGCACAAAGATGTTGATTAAGTGCAATTCCCATGAGAAATGTAATGTAGTTGTTACTCTGCTTCAACTGTGTAATTACATTTTAAGAGTTTGAATCAACATGTTGACCAAGTGCAATTTCCATGAACAATGTAACATAGTCGTTAATCTTCTGCAACTGTGTCATTACATTGTAAGAGTTCGAACCAACATGTTGACCAAGTCAATTTTCCATGGAGAATGGAACATAGTCGTTAATCTTCTGCAGCTGTGTCATTACATTTTGAAAATTGGAACACACATTTTTACCAAGTGCAATTTCCATGGCCAATGTAACACAGTCGTTAATCTTCTTACACTGTGTCATTACATGTTGAGAATTGGAACCAACATGTTGACTAAGTGCAATCTTCATTAACAATGTAAAATAGTTGTTAATCTGCTTCAACTGTGTCATTACATTTAAAGAATTGGAACGAATATGTTGACCAAGTGCAATTTCCATGGACAATGTAACATAGTTGTTAATCTTCTTCAACTGTGTCATCACATTTTAAGAATTGGAACCAAGATGTTTCCAAAGAGCAATTTTCGTGAACAATGTAACATAGTTGTTAAACTTCTTCAACTGTGTCATTACATTTTAAGAGTTGGAACAAACATGGTTACCAAGGTCAATTTCCATGGACAATGTAACATAGTCGTTAATCTTTTTCAACTGTGTAATTACATTTTTAAATTTGGAACCAACATGTTGACCAAGTGCAATTTCCATTAACAATGTAACATAGTTGTTAATCTTCTTCAACTGTGTCATTACATTGTTAGGGTTGGAACCAACATGTTGACCAAGTGCAATCCCCAGTAACAATGTATCATAATTGTTTATCTGCTGCAACAATGTGATTACATGTTAAGAGTTGGAACAAACATGTTGACCACGTTCAATTTCCATGGACAATGTTACATGGTCGTCTATCTGCGTCAACTGTGTAATTACATTTTAAGAATTGGAACCAACATGTTGAGCAAGTGCAATTTCCATGAACAATGTAACTTAATCTGTTTAAACTGGGTCATTATATTTTAAAAGTTGGAACCAACATGTTGACCAAGTGCAATTTCCATGGACAATGTAACATAGTCGTTAATCTACTTAAACTGTGTCATTACATTTTGATTATTGGAAATAACATGTTAACCAAGTGCAATTTCCATGGAAAATGTAACATAGTCGTTAATCTTTTTCAACTGTTTAATTACAGTTTGAGAGTTGGAACAAACAAGTTGACCAAGTACAATTTCCGTGGACAATGTAACATAGTCTGTAATATTCTGCAACTGTGACATTAAATTTAAAGAGTCGGAACAAACATGTTGAACAAGTTCAGTTTCAATGACCAATGTAATATAGTCATTAATCTACTTCAAATATGTCATTACATTTTAAGAGTTGGAACCAACATGTTGATCAAGTGCACTTTCCATGGACAATGTAACATAGGCGTTTATCCTCTTTCAACTGTGTCATTACATTTTAAGGACTGGAACCAACATGTTAACCAAATAGAAAATTCCATGAAGAATGTAACATAGTCAATAATCTTCTTCAACTGTGTCATTATATTTTAAGAGTAGGAACCAACATGTTGACCAAGTGCAATTTCTATGAACAATGCAACATAGTTGTTAATCTTCTTCAACTGTGTCAGTTCCTTTTAAGAGTTGGAGCCAATATGTTGACCAAGTGCAATTTTAAGGGACAATGTAACATAGTCAATAATCTTCATCAACTGTGTCATTACATTTTTAGTGTTGGAACAAACATGTTTACCAATTGCAATTTCCATGGACAATGTAACACAGTAGTTAATCTTCTTCAACTGTGTCATTACATTGGTAGAATTGGAACCAACATGTTGACCAAGTGCAATTTCGATGAACAATGTAACATAGTCGTTAATATTCTTCAACTGTGTCATTACATTTTTAGGGTTTGACCCAACATGTTGACCAAGTGCAATCCCCATTAACAATGTAACATAGTTGTTAATCTGCTTCAACTATGTTATTACATTTTAAGAGTTGGAACAAACATGTTGACCAAGTTCAATTTCCATAGACAATGTAACATTGTCGTTAATCTGCGTCAACTCTGCCATTGCATTTTAAGAATTGGAACCAACATGTTGAGCATGTGCAATTTCCATGAACAATGTTACTTAATCTGTTTAAATTGTGTCATTATATTTTAAGAGTTAGAACCAACATGTTGACCAAGTGCAATTTCCATGGACAATGTAACATAGTCGTTAATATTCTTCAACTGTGTCATTATATTTTGATAAATGGAAATAACATGTTAACCAAGTGCAATTTCCATGGAAAATGTAACATAGTCGTTAATCTACTGCAACTGTTTCATTACATTTTGAGAGTTGGAACCAACATGTTGACCAAGTGCAATTTCCATGGACAATGTAACATTGACTTTAATCTTCTGCAACTGTGTCATTACATTTTAAGAGTTGGAACCTACATGTTGACCAAGTGCAATTTCCATGAACAATGTAACATAGTCGTTAATCTCTGTCAACTATGTCATTACATTTAAAGAGTTGGAACGAATATGTTGACCAAGGGCAATTTCCATGGACAATTAAACATAGTCGTTAATCTTCTTAAACTGTGTCATTACATTTACAGAATTGGAACCAAAATGTTGACCAAGTGAAATTTCTATGAACAATGTAACATAGTCGTTAATCTTCTTCAACTGTGTTATTACATTTTAAGAGTTGAAACCAGCATGTTGACCAAGTGCAATTTCCATGAACAATGTAACATAGTTGTTAATCTTCTTCAACGGTGTTAGTTCCTTTAAAGAGTTGGAACCAACATGTTGATCAAGTGCAATTTCCATGGACAATGTAACATAACCAATAATCTTCTTCAACTGTGTCATTACATTTTAAGATTTGGAACGAACATGTTTGCCAAGTGCAATTTCCATGAACAATGTCACATAGTCGTTTATCTGCCTCAACTCTGTCATTACATTTTTAGAATTGAAACTAACATGTTGACACAGTGCAATTTTCAAGGACAATGTAACATAGACGTTAATCATCTTCAACTGTGTAATTATATTGTGAGAGTTGGAACCAACATGTTGACCAAGTCCAATTTCCATGGACAATGAAACATAGTCGTTAATCTTCTTCAACTGTTTAATTACATGTTGAGAAATGGAAACAACATGTTACCAAGTGCAATTTCCATGAAAAATGTAACATAGTCGTTAATCTTCTTCAAATGTGTCATTACATTTTGAGGGTTGGCACAAAGATGTTGATTAAGTGCAATTCCCATGAGAAATGTAATGTAGTTGTTACTCTGCTTCAACTGTGTAATTACATTTTAAGAGTTTGAATCAACATGTTGACCAAGTGCAATTTCCATGAATAATGTAACATAGTCGTTAATCTTCTGCAACTGTGTCATTACATTGTAAGAGTTGGAACCAACATGTTGACCAAGTGCAATTTCCATGAACAATGTAACACAGTCGTTAATCTTCTTACACTGTGTCATTACATTTTAAGAGTTGGAACCAACATGTTGACCAAGTCCAATTTCCATGGAGAATGGAACATAGTCGTTAATCTTCTACAGCTGTGTCATTACATTTTGAAAATTGGAACACACATGTTTACCAAATGTAATTTCCATGGACAATGTAACATAGTCGTTAACCTTCTTACACTGTGTCATTACATGTTGAGAATTGGAACCAACATGTTGACTAAGTGCAATCTTCATTAACAATGTAAAATAGTTGTTAATCTGCTTCAACTGTGTCATTACATTTTAAGAATTGGAACGAATATGTTGACCAAGTGCAATTTCCATGGACAATGTAACATAGTATTTAATCTTCTTCAACTGTGTCATCACATTTTAAGACTTGGAACCAAGATTTTTCCAAAGAGCAATTTTCGTGAAAAATGTAACATAGTTGTTAAACTTCTTCAACTGTGTAATTACATTTTAAGAGTTGGAACAAACATGGTTACCAAGGTCAATTTCCATGGACAATGTAACATAGTCGTTAATCTTTTTCAACTGTGTCATTACATTGTAAAATTTGGAACCAACATGTTGACCAAGTGCAATTTCCATTAACAATGTAACATAGTTGTAAATCTTCTTCAACTGTGTCATTACATTGTTAGGGTTGGAACCAACATGTTGACCAAGTGCAATCCCCAGTAACAATGTATCATAATTGTTTATCTGCTGCAACTGTGTGATTACATGTTAGAGTTTGAACAAACATGTTGACCACGTTCAATTTCCATGGACAATGTTACATGGTCGTCTATCTTCATCAACTGTGTAATTACATTTTAAGAATTGGAACCAACATGTTGAGCAAGTGCAATTTCCATGAACAATGTAACTTAATCGGTTTAAACTGGGTCATTATATTTTAAGAGTTGGAACCAACATGTTGATCAAGTGCAATTTCCATGGACAATGTAACATAGGCGTTTATCCTCTTTCAACTGTGTCATTACATTTTAAGGACTGGAACCAACATGTTAACCAAATAGAAAATTCCATGAAGAATGTAACATAGTCAATAATCTGATTCAACTGTGTCATTATATTTTAAGAGTAGGAACAAACATGTTGACCAAGTGCAATTTCTATGAACAATGTAACATAGTTGTTAATCTTCTTCAACTGTGTCAGTTCCTTTTAAGAGTTGGAGCCAATATGTTGACCAAGTGCAATTTTCAGGGACAATGTAACATGGTCAATAATCTTCTTCAACTGTGTCATTACATTTTTAGTGTTGGAACAAACATGTTTACCAATTGCAATTTCCATGGACAATGTAACACAGTAGTTAATCTTCTTCAACTGTGTCATTACATTGGTAGAATTGGAACCAACATGTTGACCAAGTGCAATTTCGATGAACAATGTAACATAGTCGTTAATCTTCTTCAACTGTGTCATTACATTTTTAGGGTTTGAACCAACATGTTGACCAAGTGCAATCCCCATTAACAATGTAACATAGTTGTTAACCTGCTTCAACTGTGTCATTACCTTTTAAGAGTTGGAACAAACATGTTGACCAAGTTCAATTTCCATGGACAATGTAACATAGTCGTACATCTGCCTAAACTGTGTCATTTCATTTTAAGAATTGGAACCAATATGTTGAGCATGTGCAATTTCCATGAACAATGTTACTTAATCTGTTTAAATTGTGTCATTATATTTTAAGAGTTGGAACCAATATTCTGACCAAGTGCAATTTCCATGGACAATGTAACATAGTCGTTAATATTCTTCAACTGTGTCATTATATTTGATAAATGGAAATAACATGTTAACCAAGTGCAATTTCCATGGAAAATGTAACATAGTCGTTAATCTACTGCAACTGTTTCATTACAGTTTTAGAGTTGGAAACAACATGTTGACAAAGTGCAATTTCCATGGACAATGTAACATTGACTTTAATCTTCTGCAACTATGTCATTACATTTTAAGAGTTGGAACCTACATGTTGACCAAGTGCAATTTCCATGAACAATGTAACATAGTCTTTAATCTTCTTCCACTATGTCATTACATTTAAAGAGTTGGAACGAATATGTTGACCAAGGGACATTTCCATGGACAATTAAACATAGTCGTTAATCTTCTTAAACTGTGTCATTACATTTTCAGAATGTGAACCAAAATGTTGACCAAGTGAAATTTCCATGAACAATGTAACATAGTCGTTAATCTTCTTCAACTGTGTTATTACATTTTAAGAGTTGAAACCAGCATGTTGACCAAGTGCAATTTCCATGAACAATGTAACATAGTTGTTAATCTTCTTCAACGGTGTTAGTTCCTTTAAAGAGTTGGAACCAACATGTTGATCAAGTGCAATTTCCATGGACAATGTAACATAACCAATAATCTTCTTCAACTGTGTCATTACATTTTAAGAGTTGGAACGAACATGTTTGCCAAGTGCAATTTCCATGAACAATGTCACATAGTCGTTTATCTGCCTCAACTCTGTCATTACATTTTTAGAATTGAAACTAACATGTTGACCAAGTGCAATTTTCAAGGACAATGTAACATAGACGTTAATCATCTTCAACTGTGTAATTACATTGTGAGAGTTGGAACCAACATGTTGACCAAGTGCAATTTCCATGGACAATGAAACATAGTCGTTAATCTTCTTCAAATGTCTCATTACATTTTGAGGGTTGGCACAAAGATGTTGATTAAGTGCAATTCCCATTAGAAATGTAATGTAGTTGTTACTCTGCTTCAACTGTGTAATTACATTTTAAGAGTTTGAATAAACATGTTGACCAAGTGCAATTTCCATGAACAATGTAACATAGTCGTTAATCTTCTGCAACTGTGTCATTACATTGTAAGAGTTGGAACCAACATGTTGACCAAGTCCAATTTCCATGGAGAATGGAACATAGTCGTTAATCTTCTACAGGTGTGTCATTACATTTTGAAAATTGGAACACACATGTTTACCAAGTGCAATTTCCATGGCCAATGTAACACAGTCGTAACTCTTCTTACACTGTGTCATTACATGTTGAGAATTGGAACCAACATGTTGACTAAGTGCAATCTTCATTAACAATGTAAAATAGTTGTTAATCTGCTTCAACTGTGTCATTACATTTAAAGAATTGGAACGAATATGTTGACCAAGTGCAATTTCCATGGACAATGTAACATAGTTGTTAATCTTCTTCAACTGTGTCATCACATTTTAAGACTTGGAACCAAGATGTTTCCAAAGAGCAATTTTCGTGAACAATGTAACATAGTTGTTAAACTTCTTCAACTGTGTCATTACATTTTAAGAGTTGGAACAAACATGGTTACCAAAGTCAATTTCCATGGACAATGTAACATAGTCGTTAATCTTTTTCAACTGTGTAATTACATTTTTAAATTTGGAACCAACATGTTGACCAAGTGCAATTTCCATTAACAATGTAACATAGTTGTTAATCTTCTTCAACTGTGTCATTACATTGTTAGGGTTGGAACAAACATGTTGACGAAGTGCAATCCCCAGTAACAATGTATCATAATTGTTTATCTGCTGCAACAATGTGATTACATGTTAAGAGTTGGAACAAAAATGTTGACCACGTTCAATTTCCATGGACAATGTTACATGGTCGTCTATCTGCGTCAACTGTGTAATTACATTTTAAGAATTGGAACCAACATGTTGAGCAAGTGCAATTTCCATGAACAATGTAACTTAATCTGTTTAAACTGGGTCATTATATTTTAAGAGTTGGAACCAACATGTTGATCAAGTGCAATTTCCATGGACAATGTAACATAACCAATAATCTTCTTCAACGGTGTTATTACATTTTAAGAGTTGGAACGAACATTTTTGCCAAGTGCAATTTCCATGAACAATGTAACATAGTCGTTTATCTGCCTCAACTCTGTCATTACATTTTTAGAATTGAAAATAACATGTTGACCAAGTGCAATTTCCAAGGACAATGTAACATAGACGTTAATCATCTTCAACTGTGTAATTACATTGTGAGAGTTTGAACCAACATGTTGACCAAGTCCAATTTCCATGGACAATGAAACATAGTCGTTAATCTTCTTCAAATGTCTCATTACATTTTGAGGGTTGGCACAAAGATGTTGATTAAGTGCAATTCGCATTAGAAATGTAATGTAGTTGTTACTCTGCTTCAACTGTGTAATTACATTTTAAGAGTTTGAATCAACATGTTGACCAAGTGCAATTTCCATGAACAATGTAACATAGTCGTTAATCTTCTGCAACTGTGTCATTACATTGTAAGAGTTGGAACCAACATGTTGACCAAGTCCAATTTCCATGAAGAATGGAACATAGTCGTTAATCTTCTACAGGTGTGTCATTACATTTTGAAAATTGGAACACACATGTTTACCAAGTGCAATTTCCATGGCCAATGTAACACAGTCGTAACTCTTCTTACACTGTGTCATTACATGTTGAGAATTGGAACCAACATGTTGACTAAGTGCAATCTTCATTAACAATGTAAAATAGTTGTTAATCTGCTTCAACTGTGTCATTACATTTAAAGAATTGGAACGAATATGTTGACCAAGTGCAATTTCCATGGACAATGTAACATAGTTGTTAATCTTCTTCAACTGTGTCATCACATTTTAAGACTTGGAACCAAGATGTTTCCAAAGAGCAATTTTCGTGAACAATGTAACATAGTTGTTAAACTTCTTCAACTGTGTCATTACATTTTAAGAGTTGGAACAAACATGGTTACCAAAGTCAATTTCCATGGACAATGTAACATAGTCGTTAATCTTTTTCAACTGTGTAATTACATTTTTAAATTTGGAACCAACATGTTGACCAAGTGCAATTTCCATTAACAATGTAACATAGTTGTTAATCTTCTTCAACTGTGTCATTACATTGTTAGGGTTGGAACAAACATGTTGACGAAGTGCAATCCCCAGTAACAATGTATCATAATTGTTTATCTGCTGCAACAATGTGATTACATGTTAAGAGTTGGAACAAAAATGTTGACCACGTTCAATTTCCATGGACAATGTTACATGGTCGTCTATCTGCGTCAACTGTGTAATTACATTTTAAGAATTGGAACCAACATGTTGAGCAAGTGCAATTTCCATGAACAATGTAACTTAATCTGTTTAAACTGGGTCATTATATTTTAAGAGTTGGAACCAACATGTTGACCAAGTGCAATTTCCATGGATAATGTAACATAGTCGTTAATCTACGTCAACTGTGTCATTACATTTTGATTATTGGAAATAACATGTTAACCAAGTGCAATTTCCATGGAAAATGTAACATAGTCGTTAATCTTTTTCAACTGTTTAATTACAGTTTGAGAGTTGGAACCAACAAGTTGACCAAGTACAATTTCCGTGGACAATGTAACATAGTGTGTAATATTCTGCAACTGTGACATTAAATTTAAAGAGTCGGAACAAACATGTTGAACAAGTTCAGTTTCAATGACCAATGTAATATAGTCATTAATCTACTTCAACTATGTCATTACATTTTAAGAGTTGGAACCAACATGTTGATCAAGTGCACTTTCCATGGACAATGTAACATAGGCGTTTATCCTCTTTCAACTGTGTCATTACATTTTAAGGACTGGAACCAACATGTTAACCAAATAGAAAATTCCATGAAGAATGTAACATAGTCAATAATCTTCTTCAACTGTGTCATTATATTTTAAGAGTAGGAACAAACATGTTGACCAAGTGCAATTTCTATGAACAATGTAACATAGTTGTTAATCTTCTTCAACTGTGTCAGTTCCTTTTAAGAGTTGGAGCCAATATGTTGACCAAGTGCAATTTTCAGGGACAATGTAACATGGTCAATAATCTTCTTCAACTGTGTCATTACATTTTTAGTGTTGGAACAAACATGTTTACCAATTGCAATTTCCATGGACAATGTAACACAGTAGTTAATCTTCTTCAACTGTGTCATTACATTGGTAGAATTGGAACCAACATGTTGACCAAGTGCAATTTCGATGAACAATGTAACATAGTCGTTAATCTTCTTCAACTGTGTCATTACATTTTTAGCGTTTGAACCAACATGTTGACCAAGTGCAATCCCCATTAACAATGTAACATAGTTGTTAACCTGCTTCAACTGTGTCATTACCTTTTAAGAGTTGGAACAAACATGTTGACCAAGTTCAATTTCAATGGACAATGTAACATAGTCGTTAATCTGCGTCAACTGTGTCATTTCATTTTAAGAATTGGAACCAATATGTTGAGCATGTGCAATTTCCATGAACAATGTTACTTAATCTGTTTAAATTGTGTCATTATATTTTAAGAGTTGGAACCAATATTTTGACCAAGTGCAATTTCCATGGACAATGTAACATAGTTGTTAATATTCTTCAACTGTGTCATTATATTTTGATAAATGGAAATAACATGTAAACCAAGTGCAATTTCCATGGAAAATGTAACATAGTCGTTAATCTACTGCAACTGTTTCATTACAGTTTGAGAGTTGGAACCAACATGTCGACCAAGTGCAATTTCCATGGACAATGTAACATTGACTTTAATCTTCTGCAACTGTGTCATTACATTTTAAGAGTTGGAACCTACATGTTGACCAAGTGCAATTTCCATGAACAATGTAACATAGTCTTTAATCTTCTTCAACTATGTCATTACATTTTAAGAGTTGGAACCAACATGTTGACCAAGTGCAATTTCCATGGACAATTAAACATAGTCGTTAATCTTCTTAAACTGTGTCATTACATTTTCAGAATTGGAACCAACATGTTGACCAAGTGCAATTTCCATGAACAATGTAACATAGTCGTTAATCTTCTTCAACTGTGTTATTACATTTTAAGTGTTGAAACCAGCATGTTGACCAAGTGCAATTTCCATGAACAATGTAACATAGTTGTTAATCTTCTTCAACGGTGTTAGTTCCTTTAAAGAGTTGGAACCAACATGTTGATCAAGTGCAATATCCATGGACAATGTAACATAACCAATAATCTTCTTCAACTGTGTCATTACATTGTAAGAGTTGGAACGAACATGTTTGCCAAGTGCAATTTCCATGAACAATGTCACATAGTCGTTTATCTGCCTCAACTCTGTCATTACATTTTTAGAATTGAAACTAACATGTTGACGAAGTGCAATTTTCAAGGACAATGTAACATAGACGTTAATCATCTTCAACTGTGTAATTACATTGTGAGAGTTGGAACCAACATGTTGACCAAGTCCAATTTCCATGGACAATGAAACATAGTCGTTAATCTTCTTCAACTGTTTAATTACATGTTGAGAAATGGAAACAACATGTTACCAAGTGCAATTTCCATGAAAAATGTAACATAGTCGTTAATCTTCTTCAAATGTGTCATTACATTTTGAGGGTTGGCACAAAGATGTTGATTAAGTGCAATTACCATGAGAAATGTAATGTAGTTGTTACTCTGCTTCAACTGTGTAATTACATTTTAAGAGTTTGAATAAACATGTTGACCAAGTGCAATTTCCATGAACAATGTAACATAGTCGTTAATCTTCTGCAACTGTGTCATTACATTGTAAGAGTTGGAACGAACATGTTGACCAAGTGCAATTTCCATGAACAATGTAACTCAGTCGTTAATCTTCTTCAACTGTGTCATTACATTTTAAGAGTTGGAACCAACATGTTGACCAAGTCCAATTTCCATGGAGAATGGAACATAGTCGTTAATCTTCTACAGCTGTGTCATTACATTTAGAAAATTGGAACACACATGTTTACCAAATGTAATTTCCATGGACAATGTAACATAGTCGTTAACCTTCTAACACTGTGTCATCACATGTTGAGAATTGGAACCAACATGTTGACTAAGTGCAATCTTCATTAACAATGTAAAATAGTTGTTAATCTGCTTCAACTGTGTCATTACATTTTAAGAATTGGAACGAATATGTTGACCAAGTGCAATTTCCATGGACAATGTAACATAGTTGTTAATCTTCTTCAACTGTGTCATCACATTTTAAGACTTGGAACCAAGATGTTTCCAAAGAGCAATTTTCGTGAAAAATGTAACATAGTTGTTAAACTTCTTCAACTGTGTCATTACATTTTAAGAGTTGGAACAAACATGGTTACCAAGGTCAATTTCCATGGACAATGTAACATAGTCGTTAATCCTTTTCAACTGTGTCATTACATTGTTAAATTTGGAACCAACATGTTGACCAAGTGCAATTTCCATTAACACTGTAACATAGTTGTTAATCTTCTTCAACTGTGTCATTACATTGTTAGGGTTGGAACCAACATGTTGACCAAGTGCAATCCCCAGTAACAATGTATCATAATTGTTTATCTGCTGCAACTGTGTGATTACATGTTAAGAGTTGGAACAAACATGTTGACCACGTTCAATTTCCATGGACAATGTTACATGGTCGTCTATCTTCGTCAACTGTGTAATTACATTTTAAGAATTGGAACCAACATGTTGAGCAAGTGCAATTTCCATGAACAATGTAACTTAATCGGTTTAAACTGGGACATTATATTTTAAGAGTTGGAACCAACATGTTGACCAAGTGCAATTTCCATGGACAATGTAACATAGTCGTTAATCTACTTCAACTGTGTCATTACATTTTGATTATTGGAAATAACATGTTAACCAAGTGCAATTTCCATGGAAAATGTAACATAGTCGTTAATCTTTTTCAACTGTTTAATTACAGTTTGAGAGTTGGAACCAACAAGTTGACCAAGTACAATTTCCCTGGACAATGTAACATAGTCCTTAATATTCTGCAACTGTGACATTAAATTTAAAGAGTCGGAACAAACATGTTGAACAAGTTCAGTTTCCATGACCAATGTAATATAGTCGTTAATCTACTTCAACTATGTCATTACATTTTAAGAGTTGGAACCAACATGTTGATCAAGTGCAATTTCCATGGACAATGTAACATAGGCGTTTATCCTCTTTCAACTGTGTCATTACATTTTAAGGACTGGAACCAACATGTTAACCAAGTAGAAAATTCCATGAAGAATGTAACATAGTCAATAATCTTCATCAACTGTGTCATTATATTTTAAGAGTAGGAACAAACATGTTGACCAAGTGCAATTTCTATGAACAATGTAACATAGTTGTTAATCTTCTTCAACTGTGTCAGTTCCTTTTAAGAGTTGGAGCCAATATGTTGACCAAGTGCAATTTTCAGGGACAATGTAACATGGTCAATAATCTTCTTCAACTGTGTCATTACATTTTTAGTGTTGGAACAAACATGTTTACCAATTGCAATTTCCATGGACAATGTAACACAGTAGTTAATCTTCTTCAACTGTGTCATTACATTTTAAGAGTTGAAACCAGCATGTTGACCAAGTGCAATTTCCATGAACAATGTAACATAGTTGTTAATCTTCTTCAACGGTGTTAGTTCCTTTAAAGAGTTGGAACCAACATGTTGATCAAGTGCAATTTCCATGGACAATGTAACATAACCAATAATCTTCTTCAACTGTGTCATTACATTTTAAGAGTTGGAACGAACATGTTGACCAAGTGCAATTTCCATGAACAATGTAACATAGTCGTTTATCTGCTTCAACTCTGTCATTACATTTTTAGAATTGAAACTAACATGTTGACCAAGTGCAATTTCCCAGGACAATGTAACATAGACGTTAATCATCTTCAACTGTATAATTACATTGTGAGAGTTGGAACCAACCTGTTGACCAAGTCCAATTTCCATGGAAAATGTAACATAGTCGTTAATCTTCTTCAACTGTTTCATTATATGTTGAGAATTGGAAACAACATGTTACCAAGTGCAATTTCCATGAACAATGTAACATAGTCGTTAATCTTCTTCAAATGTGTAATTACATTTTTAGGGTTGGCACCAAGATGTTGATTAAGTGCAATTCCCATGAGAAATGTAACGTAGTTGTTACTCTGCTTCAACTGTGTAATTACGTTTTAACAGTTTGAATCAACATGTTGACCAAGTGCAATTTCCATGAACAATGTAACATAGCCGTTAATCTTCTGCAACTGTTTCATTACATTTTCAGAGTTGGAACAAACATGGTTACCAAGGTCAATTTCCAGTGATAATGTAACATAGTCGTTAATCTTCTTCAACTGTGTCATCACATTTTAAGACTTGGAACCAAGATGTTTCCAAAGAGCAATTTTCGTGAACAATGTAACATAGTTGTTAAACTGCTTCAACTGTGTCATTACATTTTAAGAGTTGGAACAAACATGGTTACCAAGGTCAATTTCCATGGACAATGTAACATAGTCGTTAATCTTCTTCAACTGTGTTATTACATTTTAAGAGTTGAAACCAACATGTTGACCAAGTGGAATTTCCCTGAACAATGTAACATAGTTGTTAATCTTCTTCATAGGTGTTAGTTCCTTTAAAGAGTAGGAACCAACATGTTTATCAAGTGCAATTTCCATGGACAATGTAACATAACCAATAATCTTCTTCAACACTGGGTCATTACATTTTAAGAGTGTGAACGAACATGTTGACAAAGTGCAATTTCCATGAACAATGTAACATAGTCGTTTATCTGCTTCAACTCTGTCATTACATTTTTAGAATTGAAACTAACTTGTTGACGAAGTGCAATTTCCAAGGACAATGTAACATAGACGTTAATCATCTTCAACTGTGTCATTACATTGTTAAATTTGGAACCAACATGTTGACCAAGTCCAATTTCCATGGACAATGTAACATAGTCGTTAATCTTCTTCAACTGTTTCATTACATGTTGAGAATTGGAAACAACATGTTACCAAGTGCAATTTCCACGAACAATGTAACATAGTCGTTAATCCTCTTCAAATGTGTCATTACATTTTAAGAGTTGGAACCAACCATGTTGACCAAGTGCAATTTCCATGGAGAATGTAACATAGTTGTTAATCGTCTTCAGCTGTCTAATTACAGTTTGAGAATTGGAACCAACATGTTTATCAAGTGCAATTTCCATGGACAATGTAACATAGTCGTTAATCTTCTTACACTGTGTCATTACATGTTGAGAATTGGAACCAACATGTTGACTAAGTGCAATCTTCATTAACAATGTAAAATAGTTGTTAATCTACTTCAACTGTGTCATTACATTTTAAGAATTGGAACGAATATGTAGACCAAGTGCAATTTCCATGGACAATGTAACATAGTTGTTAATCTTCTTCAACAGTGTCATCACATTTTGGGACTTGGAACCAAGATGTTTCCAAAGAGCAATTTTCGTGAACAATGTAACATAGTTGTTAAACTGCTTCAACTGTGTAATTACATTTTAAGATTGCAACAAACATGGTTACCAAGGTCAATTTCCATAGACAATGTAACATAGTCGTTAATCTTCTTCAACTGTGTCATTACATTTTTAAATTTGGAACCAACATGTTTACAAAGGGCAATATCCATGGACAATGTAACATAGTCGTTAATCTACTTCAACTGTGTCATAACATTTTGATTATTGGAAATAACATGTTAACCAAGTGCAATTTCCATGGAAAATGTAACATAGTCGTTAATCTTTTTCAACTGTTTCATTACAGTTTGAGAGGAGGAACCTACAAGTTGACCAAGTACAATTTCCGTGGACAATGTAACATAGTCCTTAATATTCTGCAACTGTGACATTAAATTTAAAGAATCGGAACAAACATGTTGAGCCAGTTCAATTCCATGAACAATGTAATATAGTCGTTAATCTACTTCAACTATGTCATTACCTTTTAAGAGTTGGAACCAACATGTTGATCAAGTGCAATTTCCATGGACAATGTAACATAGTCGTTTATCCTCTTTCAACTGTGTCATTACATTTTAAGGACTGGAACCAACATGTTTACTAAGTAGAAAATTCCATGAAGAATGTAACATAAGAGTGTTAACCAACATGTTGACCAAGTGCATTACTCATGAATAATGTAACGTATTCGTTTATCTGCTTCAACTGTGTAATTACATTTTAAGAGTTGGAACCAACATGTTGACCCAGTGCAATTTCCATGAACAATGTAACATAGTTGTTAATCTGTTTAATCTGTGTCATTACATGTCATCAGTGTTAACCAACATGTTGACCAAGTGCAATTTCCATGGACAATGTAACATAGTCGTTAATCTTCTTCAGCTGTGTCATTACATTTTGAGAATTGGAACCAACATGTTTACCAAGTGCAATTTACATGGACAATGTAACATAGTAGTTAATCTTCTTCAAATGTGTCATTACATGTTGAGAATTGGAACCAACATGTTGACTAAGTGCAATCTTCTTGAACAATGTAACATAGTTGTTAAACTGCTTCAACTGTGTCATTACATTTTGAGAATTAGAACCAACATGTTGACCAAGTGCAATTTCCATGGACAATGTAGCATAGTCGTTAATCTTCTTCAACTGTGTCATTATATTTTAAGAGTTAGAACCAACATGTTGACCAAGTGAAATTTCCATGAACAATGTAACATAGTCGTTAATCTTCTTCAACTGTGTCATTACATTTTAAGAGTTGGAACCAACATGTTTACCAAGCGCAATTTCAATGGACAATGTAACATAGTCGTTAATCTTCTTCAACTGTGTCATTACATTTTAAGAGGTCGAACAAACATGTTGACCAAGTGCAATTTCCATGGACAATGTAACATAGTCGTTAATCTTCTTCAGCTGTGTCATTACATTTTGAGAATTGGAACCAACATGTTGACGAAGTGCAATTTCCATGGACAATGTCACATAGTCGTTTATCTTCTTCAACTCTGTCATTACATTTAGAGACTTGGAACCAACATGTTTACAAAGTGCAACTTCCATGGACAATGTAACATAGTCGTTTATCTTGTTCAACTGTAACATTAAATTTATAGGGTTGGAACCAACATGTTGACCAAGTGCAATTGCCATGGACAATGTAACATAGTCGTTAATCTTCTCAACTATGTCATTACATTTTGAGGGTTTGTAACCAAATGTTAACCAAGTGAAATTTCCATCGACAATGTCACATTATCGTTATTCTTCTTCAACTGTGTCATTACATTTTGAGAGTTTGAACCGACATGTTGACCAAGGGCAAGTTCCATGAACAATGTAACATAGTCGTTTATCTGCTTCAACTGTGTCATTACATTTTGAGGGTTTTAACCAACATGTTTCCTAAGTGCAATTTCCATGAACAATGTAACATAGTCGTTAATCTGCTCCAACTGTGTCATTACATTTTAAGAGTGTAAACCAACATGTTGACCAAGTGCATTACTCATGAATAATGTAACGTATTCGTTTATCTGCTTCAACTTTGTAATTACATTTTAAGAGTTGGAACCAACATGTTGACCAAGTGCAATTTCCATGAACAATGTAACATAGTTGTTAATCTGTTTAATCTGTGTCATTACATGTCATCAGTGTTAACCAACATTTTGACCAAGTGCAATTTCCATGGACAATGTAACATAGTCGTTAATCTTCTTCAACTGGGTTATTACATTTTAACAGTTGGAACCAACATGTTGAGCAAGTGCAATTTCCAGGAACAATGTAACATAGTCATTAATCTTCTTCAACTGTGTCATTACATTTTAAGAGTTGGAACCAACATGTTGACCAAGTTCAATGTCTATTGACAATTTAACATAGTCGAAAATCTACTTAAACTGCGTCATTACATTTTAAGAATTGGAACCAACATGTAGACCAAGTGCAATTTCCAAGAACAATGTAACATAGTCGTTAATCTGCTTCAACTGTGTAATTACATTTTAAGAGTTGGAACCAACATGTAGACCAAGTTCAATAGCCATGGACAATGTAACAGAGTCGTTTATCTTTTTCAACGGTGTCATTACATTTTGAGGGTTTGAACTTACATGTTAACCAAGTGCAATTTCCTTGGACAATGTAACATAGTCGTTACTCGTCTTCAACTGTGTCATTACATTTTTAGAATTCGAACCAACATGTTAACCAAGTGGAATGTCCATGAAAAATGTTACATTGTCGTTAATCTGCTTCAACTGTGTCATTACATTTTAAGAGTGTGAACAAACATGTGGACCAAGTGCAATTTCCATGAACAATGTAACATAGTCGTTAATCTTCTTCAACTGTGTCATTACATTTTAACACACGCGCCCAATACTTTTTCCTGAGACAGTCGCAAAGAAAAAAAAAAACAAGACAAAAGATGTTTGACTCAGCCTGTTTTTCCAGTTTTAACAAAAAGGCATTTATTACCAGTGCTTTCCAACAACCCAGTGCATATTATTTTTTAAAGTCTATTATTTCCCCATGCAGTTAAACAAAATTTTCTTGACTCAACACGGGCTTAAAAGTCTTTCATGCCACCATTGTGCCACGCATCTCCATCTCACGCCAGCATTTTTTCTAGTCCTTGCTGCATGGTGCATTTTTCGCTCTTTTTTTCTTTTCCTTCACTGTGACGAAATAACACTGGTCAAAAGGTTTCTAAGTTTATTTAGACTAGATTGGTGTTGCTGATTCAACAAAATCATATTAATTGTTTCTCATCAAGTCATGTTGTTTAGATATTTGCTATTTTATATCTCTTTTACCTAAAAAGTTTGTGTTCTGCCTTCCTGTTTCGGACCCATTATCTTAAAGTTACTTTTAACTTAAAGTTATGTTCTTCCTAACTTCCTCCTCTGGTTGGTCTTTACTTCATTTTTGCAACCACTGGTGACATAGCAGCCTTATTCTTCTGTCTCCGGTCCCATTTCTTCTTCTGGGCAATGTGTTCGTTTACTTTATCCTGAAACGTGACATTCCATGTTCCATTTTTTTACGAACATATTCAGTTTTTCCATGTTATTTAACTCTTTCATTTTACTACCCTCGTTTGTTGTTATTGTTTTTACTTTCTCATACACGTCATTTTTTTTAGTTTTTACTTTTTATTTAAATAAATAAACCTGTGAACTATGTACATCTTCAGAACGTTATTTTTTTTAGAATACTCTATCTTATTGTGAAGTGTAAGTGTATATGCAGACAATGCATTAGGCATGTTTCTATATACGTTCTAGCTTTATAATTACAATTGTAGGCTGTTATTGGGATTTATGTTAATTGATCACAAACCTTCAAATAGACATCAAATTAGCTATACAATGAGGTATGTAGTTGATAAGAAGTGGACACTGAGTAGTAAATAGACCTACCGATTTTGGCATGTTTTGTTCATTTCTGCGTTAAAATAATTATTCTCTTAATGTTAAGAATTCATGTAAAAGTCAGGCAGAAAATAAGGTGCATTATTTTACTTCCGTTGCAGATTTTTAGAGCAAAACTTAAGTATGGCTACATCATCTCCAAGGCGACAATCCAAATGAGCTTTGCTATATTTGCAGGGAATATACATTGCAATCCAACAGAAAAGGGATCAGTGAATTTGTGAAGTGTGCTTATATTGCTTACTTCAAAGTAATGCTGGGTGATTAAGATAAGGTATCGGCACCCCATATTGTATGCAAGTAATGTGTTGAGCATATTCGACAGTGGACAAAAAAGGATAAAAACATCTGCTTTGGTATTCCAATAGTCTAGCATGAACTGAAAACCCATTTTAATGACTGCTATTTCTGTGCAGTAAAAACGAAAGGGAATCAACAGGAAGAACAAGAATTCGTTGGTTTATCACTCTGCTTTGGTATTCCAATAGTCTAGCATGAACTGAAAACCCATTTTAATGACTGCTATTTCTGTGCAGTAAAAACGAAAGGGAATCAACAGGAAGAACAAGAATTCGTTGGTTTATCACTCTGCTTTGGTATTCCAATAGTCTAGCATGAACTGAAAACCCATTTTAATGACTGCTATTTCTGTGCAGTAAAAACGAAAGGGAATCAACAGGAAGTACAAGAGTTCGTTGGTTTATCACTCTGCTTTGGTATTCCAATAGTCTAGCATGAACTGAAAACCCATTTTAATGACTGCTATTTCTGTGCAGTAAAAACGAAAGGGAATCAACAGGAAGAACAAGAATTCGTTGGTTTACCACTCTGCTTTGGTATTCCAATAGTCTAGCATGAACTGAAAACCCATTTTAATGACTGCTATTTCTGTGCAGTAAAAACGAAAGGGAATAAACAGGAAGAACAAGAGTTCGTTGGTTTATCACTCTGCTTTGGTATTCCAATAGTCTAGCATGAACTGAAAACCCATTTTAATGACTGCTATTTCTGTGCAGTAAAAACGAAAGGGAATCAACAGGAAGAACAAGAATTCGTTGGTTTATCACTCTGCTTTGGTATTCCAATAGTCTAGCATGAACTGAAAACCCATTTTAATGACTGCTATTTCTGTGCAGTAAAAACGAAAGGGAGTCAACAGGAAGAACAAGAATTCGTTGGTTTATCACTCTGCTTTGGTATTCCAATAGTCTAGCATGAACTGAAAACCCATTTTAATGACTGCTATTTCTGTGCAGTAAAAACGAAAGGGAATCAACAGGAAGAACAAGAATTCGTTGGTTTATCACTCTGCTTTGGTATTCCAATAGTCTAGCATGAACTGAAAACCCATTTTAATGACTGCTATTTCTGTGCAGTAAAAACGAAAGGGAGTCAACAGGAAGAACAAGAGTTCGTTGGTTTATCACTCTGCTTTGGTATTCCAATAGTCTAGCATGAACTGAAAACCCATTTTAATGACTGCTATTTCTGTGCAGTAAAAACGAAAGGGAGTCAACAGGAAGAACAAGAATTCGTTGGTTTATCACTCTGCTTTGGTATTCCAATAGTCTAGCATGAACTGAAAACCCATTTTAATGACTGCTATTTCTGTGTAGTAAAAACGAAAGGGAATCAACAGGAAGAACAAGAATTCGTTGGTTTATCACTCTGCTTTGGTATTCCAATAGTCTAGCATGAACTGAAAACCCATTTTAATGACTGCTATTTCTGTGCAGTAAAAACGAAAGGGAATCAACAGGAAGAACAAGAATTCGTTGGTTTATCACTCTGCTTTGGTATTCCAATAGTCTAGCATGAACTGAAAACCCATTTTAATGACTGCTATTTCTGTGCAGTAAAAACGAAAGGGAATCAACAGGAAGAACAAGAATTCGTTGGTTTATCACTCTGCTTTGGTATTCCAATAGTCTAGCATGAACTGAAAACCCATTTTAATGACTGCTATTTCTGTGCAGTAAAAACGAAAGGGAATCAACAGGAAGAACAAGAATTCGTTGGTTTATCCAAACCTTAAGTCTGCAATTAGGCCAACTCCACACTATAATAAAATTCCTGTTCGAGGGTTTAAAGGCTTGTCCAAATTGAAATTACCTGGTTCTGAAGAAGATCAAGCCTCTGTATTTTGCACTGAAAGTAGTGAACCAATTGTTTTAGATGTCGGGTTTCCTTCTTTACTACCACAGCTTTTTTCTCAAGGAAAACGTCATGCTCTGACTAGAGATCTCAACTTTTCCAAAGAATTTTCTGAAAAAAACCTTCTTCAACTTGGAACTCTCATAACCATTCTATAGAAAACGCTATATTGAATTCTTGCCATATTTCAGTCAGGAAAACGACATAGATGTCGTTAAATAGTTTCTGTTTAGTTTTGTGCAAAAAGGACGAAGAGTGAACAGAAGCCCTTCGTAAAATTTACTTCTGACGTTGGCAGCCACAAGATTGGAGCCTTTTTATAGACAACTCAAAAAGAAGTTTAACACGTGTTTTTATTCACAATGACAACTTATATGGATCGGTGTCTCTCGGCAATTCAACGACCCACAAAGAAAAATATGATGAAATTAAAATTGTTCTGAAAAAGATTTCATACAGACAGCACCAATCAATCATATGTGTCGATTTGAAAATTGTTGGATTTTTCCTCAGGCTGCAAGGTGACTACACAAAATTTCCTTGCTTCTTGTGTTTGTGTGATGGCAGAGCAAGAATGGACAACTGGATAAAAAAGATTCACCTGTGCGCAGTGAACTGATTCCTGGCTCTCTCAATGTTCTGGCTTCTTCTTTGCTTGAGCGTTTCAAATTATGTTTCCTTCTCTTTACATATAGCTTGGCATCATAAAACAGTCTATGAAGGCTCTTGAGAAAGATGGCGACTGTTTCAAATATATTTGCATGAAATTTCCAGGCCTTACCATAGAGAAATAAAAAGCTTGAATTTTTTTTATAGATCTCATATTCGGAATTAAATGAATGATGTAAATTTCTGTAATTTTATGAATCCTGCATAATTGAGTGCCTGCATGGCGTTTACAAATGTAGTAAAAGTCTTTGGAAAAATCAAGGCGCCCAACTACAAAAAGCTTGTTGAAACTTTACTCATCAACTGGGTACAAATATGAACATCAAGTTACATTTTTGGCACAGCCATCTTGACCGTTTTCCAGAAAATTGGAGTGATGTGAGTGACGAGCAAGGAGAGCACTTTCATCAAGACATCAGCGACATGGATGTTTGTTATCAAGGTTCGTTGGGATGCCACCATGCTTGCAGATTACTGTTGGTCTAGCAAGCGCGATGATGTCGGATCCCCCTCCCCCCCCATTCTAGAAAATCAGTAAAACGTCAATTTATGGATGATGATGTCTATGCTTAGCATTTTTTTTTACAAATTCAAGCTTTAATTGTGAATATTTTGGTATGATTTGATTAATATGTGTCTTAGTTACAAAAAAATATTTTTTTTGTATTTGCCTGTTTTTATTGTAGGAATTGGCTTCCTACACCAGAAAAACAAGACATGATCGAAAAAAACTGACAGCATTTCTGGAATCAGCACCCTAAAATAAGGTCAAAACAGTTGAAACATCTTAGGCACTATGAAAGTTTTTTTGTTGGTCAGTGTAATCAATCCTCATTTCAAAATTTCAGAAACGTAAAAGCAACATGTAAGAATAAGGGAGAAAGATCCCCTCTAACTATTTTAACATGCCTGGATATCTCCCACTCTGCCTTAAGGACTCTGACAGACATATGCACGGGCTTGGAGTATATATTCGGAACACCCTCACCTTGACTAGAGAAACTAAACTAGAATCGGACGATCAAGCCTTTATGTGCTTTAGACTTAAAATACAACATAACATTAGCTACTTTTATTTTCTCTACCGCTCTCCCTCGACTCAGGACTGTACCCTAATAAACAAAGTCTCTGACAGCATAGATACAGCACTTTCCCTCGATACTAGCGCACAAGTGCATGTATTTGGTGACTTCAATATCCACCACAGCAACTGGCTTGGATTTTCTACTCACACAGACGCAGCTGGTACCACAACACATAACTTCTCTATATCTCATTCCCTATCACAGATGGTTACGTTTCCAACCTGTTTCCCAGACCAGCCTGAACAACACACATCACTTCTAGATCTGTTTCTGACCACAGTTCCCGATGACTGTTTAACTAATACCCACAGCCCACTTGGGAACGCCGATCATGCAGTGGTAATGGTTGAAATAGCCCTAAACTTTAGAGCCAAACTGAAGAGCCACTGCTCAAAAGAATGAGATATTATAAAAAGGCTGACTGGGAAGCCATCAGGGATCTCATCAGGGACGCCTCATGGCAAAATATCTTTTCACTTCCTGCTGAACATTGCGCAAATGAGGCAACTGAATGGTTCAAAACGGCAATTGGAGCACATGTTCCCATGTTTTATAGCAAGCCTTACTATCCCCAATTGTTTACTTCTACTTGTGCAGCTGCAATAGCGCAAAGGCAGCATGCGTACCACAAATTTAACCGACATAAGTCCAGTTCAAACAGGCAGACTGTATAGAGAAGCCAGAAGAAACTGTAAGAAAGAAATAGTGACAACTTAGAGAGAATTTACTGAAACCACTAAAAAACGCATCGAAGCACAGAAATTAGGAACCCGCAACTTCTGGAAAATCTACAACAGTAAATAATGGGCAATCAACAATTCCCCCACTGTCCAACAATCATGAGGTTGTTTGCTCTGCAACTGAGAAGGCTAACATGCTTGCCAGTCAGTTTGCATCCAACTCCACACTGGACCCTACTAACAACCCTCTCCCTGACTTTCTTTTGCGGACAGACGCCACACTAGACGATCTGAAAATACCCCTTCTCAGGTGCATGCTATCATAAAAAATTTTGACACTGCAAAAGCATTTGGACCTGATCTCATCCTGGCTGTGCTATTAAAAAAGTGTTCCAGTTCTCTCCAAACTTTACAACAAATGCCTTAATGAATCTTGCTTTCCTGCCTGCTGGAAAACTGCTTCTGTAGTACCAGTTTTCAAGAATTCTGGCGAAAGAACTGACCCAGTAAATTATCGCCCCATTAGCCTCCTCCCACTTTTCGCCAAAATATTTGAGACCATAATTAACCAAACTCTAGTCCATCAGCATGCATAACATAATTAAATCCTTCTTAGATAAGAAAAAAATCCAGGTTGTCCTCGACGGTCGTACATCTAAACAATATGATATAAATGCAGGAGTGCCTCAGGGGTCTATTTTTGGACCTCTGTTATTCCTAATATTCATAAATGACCTTCCTGAGAAAATTGTCTGTGAGATGGGTATATATGCTGACGACACCTCGCTCTATAATAGACATGACAGGAAAACAAATGAACACATATCTAAAGAAATTGCAGAAACACTAGAGGATGACCTCCGATCCGTAGTAGAATGGGGACATAAATGGATGGTCACATTCAATGCTGCCAATACTAAACTCGTTTCCTTCAATAATTACAAGAAATCTTCTCTACCACCAATAGCAATGGCCAATAACTCTTTATCTGAAAGTACATCTTTTAAACTCCTCGGCCTAAGGCTCACAGGAAACATGAGTTGGAACAATTACATTGAGAGTATCGCCAGGACCGCCGTGAAGAAGGTAGGTTCTCTCTACCATGCTAGAAAGATACTAACGCCTGAAAGTATCCTATACCTCTATAAGGTCACCATTCGCCCATGTATGGAGTATTGTTGTCATATTTGGGCTGGTGCATCTGCCACTAGTCTCTCAGATAAGGTTCAAAAGAGAGTCACCAATCTGATAGGTCCTGAACTGTGATCTAAACTTCAGCCTCTGTCCCATCGACGAAACGTTGCATCCCTCTGTCTGTTCTACAAGTACTTTAACGGTGAATGCTCTGACGAACTGCAAGCACTTGTGCCCCAAATGTCTCATTCAAATCAATAGTGATTTGTCAGACACATTGTTTTGGGATTCAACGTTGAAAATCTGGCAAGAAAAAAATTTCATGATCAAAGCAGATTCCGTTTTGCACTTATTTCTAATTATTTAACAACTACAAAAATACTTGATCGACGATGAGTAACATTAATTGTTAGGACAGAACTAGTTTACACCACTTTTATGTCCCTTTATACAGATTTATAATCAAAATACTATGAAACTAAACCTTATATCTAGAACCATTCCAAATCTAAATCCATTACATAATTTTGATTCTAGGCTTTTAAAGGGCTTTAAGATGAAATGGAAATTTAGGGAATCTTACTTAATTTGTGTATAATGACAATAGATTATATTCCATGCAGATCTGAAGTACTGAGTTTTCGAATGAGAAGTTGTGACGGCATTTTTTCCCTAAAAGCATTTTAAAATATTCCCAAGAAACAGAAATTGTGAGAATATTTATTAATCGATGCTTAATACCTGTTATTAGAATTTTACAAAATTCAGAGGATATTTATGAAGAACTTTTGCTCACTTTTTATCCTTTTTTGCATGAAACAAAACAAAACCCACTTAACAACTCCTGCCACACAGCAATTGTATTCCAAAATATATAATGATTAGTTAATTAGTTTAGGCATGAATACTATACATACAAATATATAAATATATACACATAGCTAACTTCATATAAGCAGAGATTAGACTAGCTAAGACAATTTTGGCCAAAATCCATTACATGATTTTGATTCTAGAAAAATGTTTAAATCAAACGCTTAAGCTTAAGACAATTTGAAAATAAATTAAAATTCATGGAATTTTGTTTACTTGGTGTCTAATGAATATATTTTTCAATTAATGTAAGAGAACTAAACAAAAGGGATTTCCATATAACTTGGATTTATGCTGACGACACTACCATCTATGGAAACACATCAAAGGCCGTAAATGACCAAGTTCCTTCTGATTCTCTCTCCTCTGATCTTGAGCACATGGTACAATGGGGAAAGAGGTGGCTGGTTACTTTTAATGCATCTAAGACCAAGCTTCTATCTTTACATCATCAACTCTCTGATGCTCATCTGGTATCAATTGAAATGGATGGCTCTCGTCTTGGGGAGGCTTCATGTTTTGACAAGCATCTGGGCTTGACCTTTACTCCTGATTTGAAATGGAACACTGTGTTGTCAGGTCGCTGGAAAAATAGTGGGATCATTCTACAGTTCCAGTAGATATCTGACTGCTGATGCAGTTCTCTATCTATATAAAAACCAAGTATGTCCAAGGATGGAGTTCTGTGGCCACATCTGCTAGAAGAGCTTATCCTGCCTTGACAGAGTTCAAACTTTTTTTTGGTTGTTAATTCAATTTTCACCACAAACAAGGCACAGTGCAACTTTGAAGTAGTGGACTACTATTGGGGACATAAGTTGCAGGGAAATTATGAAGAGCAGATGTTTGTTTGCATTACACTTGAACATCTTCATGTCAGTACAGTTGGGAATTTAATTCTACAAAATATAAAAATTTTCGTATTCTAATCGATTCCATAGATTATATATATAATATATATATATTATAACTAATGTTTTATTGCCATCATTCGATTGTTACATTCGGTTTATTTATTAGGGTTATTCTGACTTTCAATTACCACTTTATTCTACCCTATTTATTCATCTTTTTTTATATATTTATTTCTTATTTAAAAAATTTTGAATAGTATTTTCTCTAAGTATATATATATATATATATATATATATATATATTCGCATCGCACCTAATCAGGTTTTAATCGAGACAAGATATACTTAGATCTATGCAAACAATGAACACATGGATGGTTAGATTTATAATCAATATAAAATACAGGTTTATGGTATGGTTAATATGTATTGTTAATTAAGTTGAGGATGACATCTAACAAATTTACTGCGAACATTAGGCATTGATATACATGTAGTAATATTGGCAAATGAAAAAAAGAATAAAACAATAAATGTTATGAATGAGTCATTAGTTGGCAAGAAGTTTTGAATGAAAGTGTTCTTACTTCATTCCAAAAGTCTTGTTGTTGAACCGACAAGTATATATTAAAATAAATTAAAGTGGAATTAAAGTCATTTGCTTTTTAGCATTCATCTAAATCGCATCTGATTTTTAAAATCCTATGATAAAAGAAATGAAAAGGAAAAAGGAGGAGAGAATAAGTCAACACCTGCCGTGGGTGTGCATTAAAAGTACAGATGCGTCATTGAATTCCTGGCAAAAGTGCATTGAGAATGGTGGTGACTATGGAGAAAAATAAATTCTGGAGCATAAAAGGTCATTCGTTTTAATGTTTCCCTTTCTGTCTTCGTAGCTCAAGGAGGCTTTACTTTTTAAACGACCCTTCTATATATATATATATATATATATATATATATATATATATATATATATATATATATCACTGAACAGAAAAAAATACAGTTTGTTAACAAACTCTGGGAAATAAGAGACACCCGGGATTACTTGGAAATAGTAACGGATTAACGGAGTCTGCCCACGTGACCGCTTTGGTCGGACTTTTATTATTAAATGAACTCAAATGTAAATTCACGAATAGCGATTTACAAGGAAGTCTATATAAGGACGATGCTCTATTAGTAACTGGAGCAAGACCCAGGTTATATAATAGAACCATTATTAGATCAAAAGGATGTTTGGTAACTTTGGCCTTAGCATAACAATAGGAAAAGGAAAAAATATTTCAAATTTCCTAGACGTAACCATAAACCTACATGAAGGATCATAATTTCCTTACCCTAACCCAATCTATCACGACGCTATGTGCATAAATTCTCTAGTCACCCTAGATATGTCATTAAAGCAACCTCAGGATCAGTTTCGAACAGCATATTTGATGAAAATTCTAACTTTTACAACAATGCAATAGCAAATTCAGGATATATTGACAAAATAAAGTACACTCCAAATAATAGTAAAAAAACATCTTAACACCCCAAGCATAATTACTCATAACATGACCAAATGTAAAGTTAGGCAGGAAAGACAAAAATACTTATTCATAATAACCATAAGCAAAAAAAAATTGCAAATAATGACTTAGAAAAAGAGCAAATCCCCCCGCCCCCCCTAAAAAATTAGAAGAAAGAACAACATTTGGTTCAACTCACCCTACAAATAAAACCAATATCCCGAAAAAATTTTTCTAAATAATGGAAAACTTATTTAAACAGCCTAACAAATACAGCTCGATACTAAATAAAAATTCTATCAAAAGCTCCTTCTCCATTATGCCTGACCTAGCACAGACAATTATAAACTCTAATAATAAAAATAAAATCTGCACAGTAAATTATAAAATCACACTAAACACAACATACCCTAAGTGTAACTGCAACGCCTCTGAAAATTGCCTATTGGAGAATGACGGTATGCACTCAGACATTATATACTCATGTACAATGAGAGAATTGCTCCTCACGACAGGAGGAAACCTCATGTGTAGTCAAACCCAAATAACTAGAACTACCCACAAAGATGCACACAACTTAATACATAATGACATATTTACCGAACAACTAATCCCGCGGCCAGTAGGAATAGACTTAACTAAATTATTCATCGAACAATCTAGGAGCACACGAACTCAAGTAAACCCCCATAGGCAGAGAACCCTCTAATATACCACACTCCAACCCAAAAATACATACATGCATAGAACTATCATAATTCCCGATAAAAACTAGAATATCTAACCACTTGCAATCATTCTCTAGAGAGACAATGAAAACGAAAACGACCCTCTCTTAGTAAAAAACTTAAAAGAAAATAACATTAATTTCTCCCTAAAATGAAAAATATTAAGAAAGTCTTAAACATATAGGCTAGGCTCAAAGTACTGCGTTCTTTGCAACATAGAGGCCACAGGAATTATAACAGCACCGGAAAAATGAGATATTATCAATTCAGAATCAGAGGCACAAAAGAAAATTTAAATACGGAGGCTCCCTTAACTCTGCCTATAAACCTCCTTCAAACCAGGACTAACATCAGTAACACCTTAGATAAACCCTTTGAGACATAATTCCACTAAAGCTCTCTCTAATGCTATAAACGCTTAACGCCCAATATCTGACAATCTGACCCCCTTTTTTTCACTTCATTTGATTTTAACATCAGAATAGAACTATCACTAGTGCACTTTCAGACCACCCCTATCCGATTGAACGTATCCAGCAATTTATGTTGATATACATTAGTAACACCGTCATAGATCCAATTTAGATATTTAAGAGTCTCATATCTAATAGAGCCCACACTAATAGCCAAACTGCAACCTCTATTCCAATGCTGCAATTTCTCATCCATGCACCTGCTTTACAAGCACTTAAATTGAATGTGTTTTGATAAACTCATAGCACTTGTGCCCCTCGGTATGCATATGCATACCCCTGACTTAAAAACAGCAGAATCCCCCTCTTTCACTGTTATTGCCGGAAAGCCTTCTACTCTAATAGTTTTTTCTCTCGGACTGCTAGATTTTGGAATTTCCTCCCGGTTTCCTGCTTTCCTGACTGTACCAAACTGCAAAGGTTTAAATGTACTATGAACAGGCATTGTACAGCGGAACTTCCCACAGTGCCCTGTTAGACGTTATGCCAAATAGTAGCCCTTACGTTATTTGGGATGAACAAGAGTGAAAAGAAACGTTAGTGTTGTTCTTGGAACTTTTCAAAGACGTAAGTATTGCTAAGATACACTATCCAAAGCTAGGAGCGGCACTACAGAACTTTTATTGAAAAAATCAATTCAGGTAACTTGAATACCAAGTAAAGCTGACATCTATTCAATGTAGCCGCCTTCAGCCTCAATCACCGTATCGTTACTAGTCTTGAACTGGAAACATGCCTTTTCCACCAGTGTTAGCAGGAGCTCGGAAAATACTCGGCAGATAGCGGCGATTAGGGTGGCTTTGGTGGTGTGAAAGGTCATTTTGGTGATATTCTCGATATTTGACCAAACAAAGTAGTCCAGCGGTTTCAGGTCGGGGCGGACAGGGGAGCAGTGAGAAGAAGGTACAAAGTCATAGAACTCCTGCTGAAGTCAAGCCTGGATCTTCTTGGACTTATGGGCCAACTCCGAGTTCTGTTACTCAACCTAGTGTCTGCCAGCGGGGATTTGATTGCATCAGGGGATCACCACACACTCCAGCACATTCAGGTACGTTTTGGTGTTGACTTTCAAGCCGATTTCGAAGATTTGAGGTGACACGATATGGTACTCGCTTGAAACTACACTGACGACAATAACCGTGACCGAAAACTTTGTTTTCATCACTGTGTTATTCTTGGTAATCCAGTGACGCATTTTGAGGGTGCTGGCATTGGTCCTGTTGTCATAACTTAGATCAGTAGAGAGAATGAATTGTACAACGGCGCATTTCCGATTTTGTTTGTTGAACACTGTGTCACTTTCAGACATGATAGAAGACTCCCATCGCTCTTGGGATTTGTACACAACTGGCAAACTTGTCTGCAACAAAAATAGAGAACCGGTTTTCATGATGGAATCATGTCTTTTCTAGAGCAACAAGTTTATCGTTCCACCCTGTACTTTTTATCGTATGGGCACTACTTATCAAGGCCCGGAGACCACTCAAGGATAAGGGTATGTCAAGTAGACATACTTCAATCTTAAATAGTATGTTCGTTAGTCATGCTTAATTAAAAAATACTTTCGTCAGTCTGTCATACTTTCATCACTACTTTCATGAATATAATTGTTTTTACAACCTGAGACTTACCTGTGCATTTATATTGAATACGTGTCCATTGCACACTCGGTAAGCATGAGATTATGGATTCACCACTGAATTCGTATCCTGGTTTACACACGGCCTCTTTCTTGGCTCCAACTTCCAAGCTATTTCCAAAAGCTTGTTTGTAAAAGCTGTTGGGATCACTTGGAGTGGGAGCGGTGCATGAATGTGCTGAAAGTATTAATCAAGAGGGTTTTAATTAATACACGGATATGTATATATAATGGTAAATAAATTATTTATCTTAAAGAAAATCGTTGTTATTCGGCTTTCATAAATTTCTAAATTGTAATGACATATATAGATAAAGATATAGACAGATATATAGATGTGTTTAAATGTATATATATATATATATATATATATATATATATATATATATATATATATATATATATATACTTCATTTACTCACATAAAATTAATATACGAAAGTATAAATTTATGCGTAAACTTTAAGTATTTACTTCAAAAGTCCTCAATAAGCCTGAAGAGTCCTAGAGTGGATGAAACGCGGAATATTCAGTGTAGTTTAATCGCCATATCTATTTTATAACTATATATATATATATATATATATATATATATATATATAAAATTATAGAAACATCAGAATATATATATATATTATATTTTACTTATGATTTTATTTATTGAGCATTTTTAAGTTATTGTTATGGAAACATACTCATTCTCTCATTATGAACTCTTCTAATCATTATAAAAATCCCAAGATTAATTCTCTCGTGGGAAATTATCGCAATCCTGACGTCGAAAGGTTCGGCAAAAGGACAAACAGGATTGGTTTAAGGGGACAAATACGATAGATTGCAGGGGACAAGTTGGGTAAGTTGGAGGGGACAAGTTGGGTAGTTTAAGATTGGAAATAAGATATGTCGTAAGCAGGAGGTGTTGTTGGGTTGGAGAAAATCGAACAGAGAAAGAAGAAGGGTTTATATGGGACTATTTTATTTTTTCCATACAATCAATCCTGGATCATCAATGGGTGGCCAAGGAACAGATTCCAAAACAGCCAATAGTAAATATAAACTTTTGAAAGATGTTGATATAACTAAAATATAATGCTTTACTGAACGTAGTTTTATATTATTACAATGCTATTATCCTTTTTATATTTTCTTTTTATTATATTATTGTTAAAGAGAGTTACTATTCTACTCATTAAAAAAAATCCCAAGGTTTTTACTCTCCTGGATAATTATCGCGATCCTGACGTCGAAAGGTTCGGCAATCTGTTCGACAGAAACTTGGCCATTTCGGTGGCTTTTTAGCTTTCGGATTAAGCAAGTTTATCAACTTGGCTACCCAGACATTTTTTGCAGGACCAGAGTGCTTTTCTTCATGGGGCACTTATCCATTTTCCCACATTGCGACCTTGTGTCACATCCATTCTGCAGTGTAAGAGATATAAATACCATATTATTGCGAGACTACAGACTGTTTAACAGTCGAAAAATGCCAATAACCTTTTCTTTGTACCACTTTCTTGTACAATATATTCGTTTCTATCTGAATCCGTTGTTCGAGTCTTTCTGTTTGGCCCTTCCCTAGGGATACAACAACTGGCAACAAGATATTTTAAATAACAATGTGCTATTCAAAAGATCTTCCTCAACAACATAGACTTACGACGAAGCTTTTAAGCGAGCGAGATAGTGTTAAAAAACATTAATTATTGCAATATCTTTTACTTATGATAGGGTAGATATTTAAATTGGTGCACACATCACCAATATTTGACACAAGGTCGAGAAAGTGGGAAGAAAAAGCAAGCTCCCCTAAGGGACGAACACTCTTGCAATTACAAAAATTGCCTGAGTATCCCCGTCAGCATTCTCCGGCTGGGTCGCCTCAGGCCTCAGGTAGCAAACAATCAACTTGCCCCATCTGAAAGCCGGGTGGCAAGGCCTGGGAGGGTGGACCTCCTTAGTAACACCCAGGCAGTGTATCTCAATATGACAGATGCTGGGCCGGTTCCCGGCCCTCTCACCTGTCGGGCTGAGTGTCAAGAACGAATCCTTGACTTGTACTCTATACTGTTTCCCTGCAGCTGAAGCCGCTAGAAGACACATCCCATCATAAGAACTTATAATGAAGTATGATCCCGCACAGTCGGGAGATTCTATTTATAAACGATGCTGCTATAAACTGACGAATCGAATTAATTCATGTTCTGCTACCAACCAATCAGAAACCAGATTGGTCCATAAAAATTAAACCTTTTCTGTAGCAACTTCGCATATGTCTTCTTCGTGTCAACACGGGAAGAATCTTTTGCTCTGAGGTTTCCAACTCAAGAACTGTCTACTGAGAACCAGTTACCCCCAGGACTTGTGTAGAACAACTAACCATCGGAAACTGTTCTGTCTACTGAGAACCACTCACATCCAGAACTTGTATAGATCATCTAACCATCTGAAACTAAACATGGCTTACAACTCTAGAGGTTATGCATCCAGCGTGCGTCTTTATTTCGATGAATCCGAATCAAAATTCGAATTGTGGCAAGTGAAAGTTTTAAGATATCTACGAATTCAAAAGCTAAACAAAGTACTTCAGGCACAACCTGAAAACAGAAACGACCCCGACTTCATTGAAAAGAACGCAAGTGTCTTTGCGGAATCAATACAGTGCTTATATGACTGAAGTTTATCACTGGTAATGAAAGAAGCCCTGGACGATGGCTGCAACGCATTGAGCATATTGAGAGAGCATTATTTATCAAAAGGAAAACCCAAAATTATTTCTTTATATACGGAACTGGTCTCTCTAAAACCAATGAAAGCCGAAACCATTATAGATATTATAAGAGTCGAAATCACTGCAATTTCTTTTAAAATGTCTGGTGAAACTATTAGCGATAGTCTGTTAATTCCCATGGTTCTCAAGGGATTACCGAGTGATTTCAAGCCATTTACCACCGTGATAACCCAGAAAGAAAAGCCCATGACTTGTAGTCACTTTAAGGTGGCACTCAGAAGTTACGAGGAAACTGAGGAAATGATTACAGAAAAAAAAAACGAATCTACAAATATCATGAAATTTAAAAATTCACACATAAAAACACCAAAATTAAATTATACCCATGTTGGGAATAAAAACCGCAAGTTTGCCAAAAACAATTTTTCTCCTAAGAAAAGTACAAAAATTATTGGCTCTAATTGTGGCTGACCTAATCACAAGAGTTTCCAATGTAGATACAGGACTTTCAAAGGAGACTCCATTAAAAATGTGGAGAGCTCATATTTATTTTCATGTACGTTTCATTCTTCAACAAACAGTAATACTTTTCTTGTCGATCGTGGTGCAACGGCACATGTGATATCGAAGGAATCTGATTTTATCAATTTTGATGCTAACTTTAGGCATCAGAATCATTTTGTAGAACTCGCTGACGGCAGTCGAGTAAACGATATTGTTTTGAAAAGAGGTGATGCTAAAATCTCGCTAAGGTGAAGGTGAATTATGTTTCTGTATTCTAGAAAACACTCTTCTAATCCCGAAACTTAAACAAAATATATTTTCTGTACAAGCTACCATTAAACAAGGTGCAAGTATAAACTTTAGTCCTAATAAATCAAAACTGGTGTACCCGAATGGAACTGTATTCGACATTAAAGAAAATGGAAGACTATATTATTTAAATAGCGTAGCCCCATCGAAAACTGCCTGCCATGATTTATAGACATGGCATAAAATTCTTGGACATTGTAATATTCCTGATATCAAAAAGTTGCCGGCTGTAGTTGTTGGAATGAAAATAAAAACATTAAAAAACTTTAAATGCGACGTTTGTACGTAGGGAAAAAATGGCAAACTCTCAAAACAAGATACCAGACAAGAAGGTCAAGAAAATTCTATCACTGGTGCATTGTGACTTGAACAATTCAGAGAACATTATAGATATGTGTTTAATTTCGTAGATGAAAATTCAGGTTTAATAATGGTTTATTTTTAAAGAACACATCTGCTAACCTAGCAACTAAGAAATATTTAGCCGACATGGCTCCGTACGGTGAAGTAAAGTGTATTCGCCCTGACAACGGTACGGAATTCACTAATAAAGACTTTGAACTTTTATTAATTGACTATGGTATCAAGCATGAAAACTCGGCCCCTAAATTGCCAAACCAAAACGGGACTGCGGAAAGAGCATGGTGGCCACTTTTTGAAATGGCAAGATGTCTACTCATTGAAACAAAACTCCCCAAAGCCTCTGGACGTACGCACTTATGGCGGCTGCCTATATACGCAACAGGTGCTTTAACAAAACACTATCTAAAAACCCATAAAATGCTGGTTTCTTACCCCCGTCTCACGACACGTTACTACTTATAAAAGAACATGCTTGCCTAAGTAGCGAACTATGTCACGTGTGACCGTTTTCTTTTTCAAAAATGAAAACGCTGCATTTTTATTTCAAGCAAAATCAATTCCTATTTGCAGCCACGAAGGACGTCTTTCTATAGCAGTTAAGTTATGAATTTTGTAATTTCTTTTCTAGATGCAAGTGCTAATATTATGTTTATTTTAGTTTTTACTCTTTATTTTTATTTCATTGTTTTATTAATTGTGCAAATGGTTTTCTCGTGGAAAGATGTGCCGAATCTATTTGGCAAGTTTCATTTGAAATAGAGCATAAATAGATCTGAAAATGCTGGGTCCAGATGTACCTCTGTATCGTACAGTATATTGATACTCTATGGCTGACTGGAATAGCTTCCGCACATTTATATAAGATCTACCTCTGGGTTCCATGTTTAAAAAGGATGTGTCCTCTATAGTATCAGACCTGAAAGAAGGGTCAATTGTAGGTATAGACCGTTTCATACCCTAGAAAATATTCCAGAAAAAACCTAACAGCCAGCCGTGGTTCTCCCCGGAATGTGCTGCTGCCATTCCGCATAGAAATCACTTTTTCCATTGCTTCCAACGAAATCGATGTACTGAAACTAAAGCCGTTTTCAGAACTGCCAGCAACCACTGTAAAAAATTAAATGAGAACGCAAGAGAGTTGTATGCTCAGTCTGTCAACTCCAAAGTTGCTGAGCAGCGGCTTGGTTCCCACCAATTTTGGCAAATAGCAAACAGAATACTGAACAGAAGCGCATGACCATCCCAACTATTATAAATGGACCTTTGCCAAGAACTTTGCAGCTAATTCTAACCTTTGCGACCAAGGCCTCTAATATTTCCTCCTGTATCAGAAAACATGCTATGTGATATACAAATATCTGTACGTGATGTTGCCAAGCTAATCAAAAACCTGGATTCCAGTAAAACAACGGGCCCTGGCGGTATTCCAATTATAGTACTCAAAAGACTTCAACCAGAACTTGCGCCCATCCTTACAAAACTGTGTAAACGTTGTCTTAAGGAGAATTGCTTCCTATCACCCTGGAAAATCTCACCATTATGCCCTGTATTTAAGAATTCAAGTGATCTGTCATCTCCCTCTCAGTACAGGCCAATAAGTCTCCTGTGCGTCTTGAGTAAGTTGTTGGAATCTGTGTTAAATAGAGAAGTAATCAACCATCTTAGCAAAAATAACCTTCTTAGTGACACGCAATATGGTTTCCGCTCTGCTAGATAAACAGCAGATGTGCTTACAGTTATATCTTTTTTTTTACATAGGCATCACCACATTATCAAGGCCAAGAGGCCACTCAAGGATAAGGATTAAAGAGTGTACAGTAGAAATTGGACAATATAGTAATCATTAGTAATGAAAATTTTGGTAAATTTGATAACTTATATGGAACGGCTCATCAAGAACTTATTTACGTTAGACTTGTAGACAACCATATTGTAGTCGGCCGGAAAGCAGGAAAACGGAAGACAATTCCACAGGCGTGCAGTTCTAAGAAAGAAGCTTTGTTCATGGAATCTACGTTTAGGTTTAGGCACAGATAAAGAGTGGGGGGGGAATTATTGATAGTCTTTACAGCTAGACGAGTGTTTCTTGTGAAAGTTTGGCAAGGGGGGACTATAGATTGAAGCTCAGTCGAACACTTTTCATGAAAATAACGATACATCAGAGACAAACTCGCAACATCTCTTCTGTGAGAAAGAGGTTGCAAGGAAGAAAAAAGGACATCTCCTACGAGGATACGAAGTCTATTTTGAACTCTATCAAGGCAGGCCAAGTCCTTTCTAGCATCTCCTTTCTTGGACGTACCTGGCTCTTATATAGATAGAGAATAGCATCAGCAGTGAGATATCTACCGGATCGATAGAAAGATCCCACCATTTTTCCAGCGGCCTTGGCAACAGATTTGATGTACGTGTTCCATTTAAGATCAGGAGTAATTGACAAGCCAAGAAGCTTGTCAAAACTAGAGGCCTCCTGAAGACGAGAGCCATTCATTTCAATTGATGCCAGATGTGGATCAGAATGTTGATGATGTAAAGAGAGAAGCTTGGTTTTAGATGCATTAAAAGTAACCAGCCACTCCTTACCCCATTTTACTACGTGCTCAAGATCAGAGGAGAGAGAATTGGAGAGAACTTGGTCGTTTACTGTCTTAGATGTGCTACCATAAATGGTAGTGTCGTCAGCATAAATGTCTACAATTGATGTAAGGATGTGATTTGGAAGATCATTAATGTAGATCAGGAAAAGAGTTGGACCGAGGATGGACCCCTGAGGGACACCGGCATTAATACTGTGAGCTTCTGATTTTTGCCCCTCAACTACTACTCTTATGAACCTATCAGAAAGAAATGATTTAATAATTGAGAAGACATTTCCAGCAATACCATAGACAGACGTGTTTAAGGGAAAGTATGGTGATAGATTCCCCTCTCACGAACTAAGAATGAGTACAAATTCGTAATCTATTTTTGCAATCAACTTGGTAGATAAATAAACATTTATGGACGAGAAAAAAAAAGCTAGCATTTAATAAAACAGAAATACATAAATTAAATACTGAAATAAAATGGAGTTATTAATATTTGAATCTAAAAATAAAAAGTATGATTAAAATTGAAATCACTTATCTCAACAAAAACACGTCCGTCTCCAAAATGTAAACTGAAATGAGGAATATAAGTTAACAGCGTTCGGATTTTTTTTTTAATTAACCGTTAAAGAAAGGCGTGATTTTATTCTGAACTTTAGCTAGTCACGTTTTAAGAAACTTACGATATAAAAGAAAACCGGATGGGGGGGGGGTCTTCCGAAAGTTAGTTGGTGACGTTATAAGTAATTGCGAGATAAGATGGAAGCCAGCGTAATTAAGGGGGTGTAAACTGAAAAGGATAATATAATGGATTGAGTATACAATATTTAAGATCAACTCGGTAGATAAATAAACATTTATGGACGAGAAAAAAAGCTAGCATTTAATAAAACAGAAATACATAAATTAAATACTGAAATAAAATGGAGTTATTAATATTTGAATCTAAAAATAAAAAGTATGATTAAAATTGAAATCACTTATCTCAGCAAAAACACGTCCGTCTCCAAAATGTAAACTGAAAAATATCACAGGATTATTATCCTTTTCAGTCTACACCCCCTTAATTAGGATTAGCGAATCTCTCGACGGAGGCTACCTTTCTAGGGCAATTGCTCTTGACATATCAAAGGTCTTTAATAGAGTATAACATAAAGGTTTTCTTCACAAGATCTCCAGCTATGGTATAGCTGGAAATGTCTTCTCAATTATTAAATAATTTCTCTCTGATAGGGTAATAAGAGTAGTGGTTGATGGGCAGACATCAGAAGCCCACAGTATTAATGCTGGAGTTCATCAGAGGTCCATCCTGGGCCTAACTCTCTTCCTGATCTATATTAATGATCTTCCAAATCAAATCCTTACATCATTCGTAGACATTTATGCTGATGACACTACTATCTATGGTAGCATATCTAAGAGCGTAAACGACCAAGTTCTCTCTAATTCTCTCTCCTCTGATCTTGAGCAAGTGGTACAATGGGGAAAGAGTTGATTGTTACTTTTTATGCATCTAAAACCAAGCTTTTATCTTTACATCATCAACGCTCTGATCCCCATCTGGCATTAATTGAAATGAATGGCTCTCGTCTTCAGGAGGCCCTATGTTTTGACAAACTTCTGGGCTCGACCTTTACTCTTGATCTTAAATGGAACATATACATTAAATCCGTTGCTAAGGCTTCTGGAAAAATGGTGGGATCCTTCTATCTATCCAGTAGATATCTCACTGCTGATGCAATTCTCTATCTATATAAGAGCCAGGTACGTCCAAGGATGGAGTACTGTTGCCACATCTGGGCAGGAGTTGCTAGAAAGGACTTATCCTGCCTTGATAGAGTTCAAAATAGACTTTGTAGCCTTGTGGGGGATGTCATTTTCTCTTCCCTGCAACCTCTTTCTCAAAGAATAGATATTACGAGTTTGTCTCTGCTTTATCGTTATTTTCATGGCAGGTGCTCGGCTGAGCTCCATTCTATGGTCCCTCCCTCGCCAAACTTTCAGAAGAAACATTCGTCTAGCAGAAAACACTATCACTAGTTTCCCAAACTCTTTATCTGTGCTTAAACCTAAGTCTAGATTCCATTAGCTAAGCTTCTTTTTTTAGAACTGCACGCCTATGGGATTATCTTCCGTTTTTCTGCTTTCCAGCTAACTAAAATATGGTTGTCATCAAGTCTAAAGTAAACTAGTTTTTGATGAGCTGCTCCATATAAATTAACAAATTTACCGAATCTCCATTACTAACGGTTACTATATTGTCCAATTTCTACTGTACACTCTTTACCCCTTATCCTCGAGTGGCCTCTTGGCCTTGATAAGTGGTGATGCCTATGTAAAAAAAGAAGAAAAAAAAGCTTTCTGCAGTAGAAATTTAAGCAGAATGCATGTATTCACCTTGCTCGCATCTATAGATAAAACGAGTAAATTAAATTTTAAACCGATAGAGGTATATTTCTTGGATACGATAAAAAAACAGTCCAGCCAATTTAGTATTTTTTCCGGGGAAAAATAAAATAAAAAGAATCCGATGTGTAAGATTCACAGACACGTTTAATTTTAAAGACTAAACTCCGTCATATGAAGAGGATAAAATTATATTTCCTCAAATTATTAAAACAAACCAAGACAATGAAAATGACGAGGAGAAGATTATCCATGATGATGATGATGATAATGATGATGTTAAAGTCGAAAGATACCCCAAAAGAAATAGAAGACGACCCGATTTTTGTGGTCGACAATATGAAAGATTATCAAATCGACTATTGCTGTTCCATGGAAATTATGCCAAAAAGCTTAAACGAAGCAATTAAGTCAGAACATTGCGATCAATGGAAATTCGCCATAAAAAATTAAATAGATGTTTGACCAAAAATAATACTATACGGTAGTACCTTTCCCAAAAGATAAACATGTCATTTCTTCAAGATGGGTCTTTACAAAAAAGACTACAGCATCAGGCGTTTAACAGTACAAAGCTAGATTTGTTGCTGAAGGATACTCTCAGATTTACGGTATAGAATATTTTTTTACGCTTTCACCGACCACGAACCTAACGACAATCAGAATTTTATTGCAAATCGCATCGCAATATGACCTTAACATCCATCAAATGGACGCAAAAAATGCTTATTTGAATGCCCCAATAAACTGGGAAATTTATATTACCCCTGCCCTAGATGGATTTATAATGAAAAATAAAAAAATAGCGTGTTGCGACTTCACAAACTATTGTACGATCTAAAGCAGAGTGCTTAGTGTTGGAATACAATAATTCATGATTATATGATTAAACAAAAATTTAAACCATGCCCAGCAGACCCTTGTTTATATACCCAACACAAAGACAACCAACTACTGATTTTGGTTTCATAGGTCAGTGATATTTTAATCGCATCAAATTGTGGCATAATGTTGACCGATATTTGGAACAAATTAAGTAAACGTTCAACATGATGATCTTGGAAAAATATCTTGGTTTTTGGGGATAGAATTTACTCATAGGAAATGATGAATCAATCGAGATACATTGATAAAATGATGAATCAATCGAGATACATTGATAAAATGATGAATCAATCGAGATACATTGATAAAATGATGAATCTATCGAGATACATTGATAAAATGATGAATCAATCGAGATACATTGATAAAATGATGAATCTATCGAGATACATTGATAAAATGATGAATCAATCGAGATACATTGATAAAATGATGAATCAATCGAGATACATTGATAAAATGATGAATCAATCGAGATACATTGATAAAATGATGAATCAATCGAGATACATTGATAAAATGATGAATCTATCGAGATACATTAATAAAATGATGAATCAATCGAGATACATTGATAAAATGATGAATCAATCGAGATACATTAATAAAATGATGAATCAATCGAGATACATGGATAAAATGATGAATCTATCGAGATACATTGATAAAATGATGAATCCATCGAGATACATTGATAAAATGATGAATCAATCGAGATACCTTAACAAAATAATGAATCAATAGAGATACATTAATAAAATGATGAATCTATCGAGATACATTGATAAAATGATGAATCCATCGAGATACATTGATAAAATGATGAATCAATCGAGATACATTAATAAAATGATGAATCAATCGAGATACATTGATAAAATGATGAATCAATCGAGATACATTAATAAAATGATGAATCAATCGAGATAAATTGATAAAATGATGAATCAATCGAGATACATTGATAAAATGATTAATCTATAATGATACATTGAGGAAATGATGAATCCATCGAGATACATTGATGAAATGATGAATCAATCGAGATACATTGATAAAATGATGAATCTATCGAGATACATTGATGAAATGATGAATCAATCGAGATACATTGATAAAATAATGAATATATCGAGATACATTGATAAAATGATGAATCTATCGAGATACATTGATAAATGATGAATCTATCGAGATACATTGATAAAATGATGAATCAATCGAGATACATTGATAAAATGATGAATCTATCGAGATACATTAATAAAATGATGAATCAATCGAGATACATTGAGGAAATGATCAATTCATCGAGATACATTGATAAAATGATGAATCTATCGAGATACATTGATAAAATGATGAATCAATCGAGATACATTGATAAAATGATGAATCTATCGAGATACATTGATAAAATGATGAATCAATCGAGATACATTGATAAATTTATGAATCTATCGGGATACATTGATGAAATGATGAATCTATCGAGATACATTGATAAAATGATGAATCAATCGAGATACATTGATAAAATGATGAATCTATCGAGATACATTGATAAAATGATGAATCTATCGAGATACATTGATAAAATGATGAATCAATCGAGATACATTGATTAAATGATTAATCTAAAGAGATACATTGATAAAATGATGAATCAATCGAGATACATTGATAAAATGATGAATCTATCGAGATACATTGATAAAATGATGAATCAATCGAGATACATTGATAAAATGATGAATCTATCGAGATACATTGATAAAATGATGAATCAATCGAGATACATTGATAAATTTATGAATCTATCGGGATACATTGATAAAATCATGAATCTATCGAGATACATTGATAAAATGATGAATCAATCGAGATACATTGATAAAATGATGAATCTATCGAGATACATTGATAAAACGATGAATCTATCGAGATACATTGATAAAATGATGAACCAATCGAGATACATTGAGGAAATTATTAATCTATCGAGATACATTGATAAATGATGACTCAATCGGGATACATTGATAAAATGATTAATCTATGGAGATACATTGATAAAATGATGAATCTATCGAGATACATTGATAAAATGATGAATCTATCGAGATACATTGAGGAAATTATTAATCTATCGAGATACATTGATACAATGATGAATCAATCGAGATAAATGAGGAAATGATGAATCAATCGAGATACATTGAGGAAATTATTAATCTATCGAGATACATTGATTAAATGATAAATCTATCTGGATACATTGATAAAATGATGAATCAATCGAGATACATTGATAAAATGATGAATATATCAGGATACATTGATAAATTGATTAATTAATCGAGAAACATTGATAAAATGGTGAATCTATCGAGATACATTGAAAAAATGATGAATCTATCGAGATACATTGATACAATGATGAATCAATCGAGATACATTGAGGAAATTATGAATCTATCGACGTACATTGATAAAATGATGAATCTATCGGGATACATTGATAACATGATTAATCAATCGAGATACATTGATAAAATGATGAATATATCAGGATAAATTGATAAATTGATTAATGTATCGAGATACATTGATAAAATAATGAATCTATCGAGATACATTGACGAAATGATGAATTAATCGAGATACATTGAGGAAATGATTAATCCATCGAGATACATTGAGAAAATGATGATCAATGTAGATAAATTGATACAATTATGAATCTATCTAGATACATTGATAAAATGATGAATCCATCGAGATACATTGAGGAAATGATGAATCAATCGAGATACATTGAGGATATGATTAATCCATCGAGATACATTGATAAAATGATGAATCAACCGAGATACATAGATAAAATGATGAATCCATCGAGATACATTGATTAAATGATGAATCAATCGAGATACATTGATAAATTGATGAATCAATTGAGATACAATGATAAAATGATGAATCAATCGAGATACATTGAGGAAATTATTAATCTATCATGATACATTGATTAAATGATGAATCAATCGAGATACATGGATAAACTGATGAATCAATTGAGATACATTGATAAAATGATAGATCTATCGAGATACATTGAGGAAATGATTAATCTATCGAGATATATTGATTAAATGATGAATAAATCGAGATACATTGAGGAAATGATGAATCTATCGAGATACATTGATTAAATGATGAATCAATCGAGATACATTGATAAAATGATGAATCTATCGGGATACATTGATAAAATGATGAATCAATCGAGATACATTGATAAAATGTTGAATATATCAGGATTCATTGATAAATTCATTAATTTATCGAGATACATTGATAAAATGGTGAATCTATAGAGATACATTGAGGAAATAATGAATCAATCGAGATACATCAATAAAATGATGAATCTATCGAGATACATTGATAAAATGATGAATCTATTGAGATAAATAGATAAAATAGTGACTCTATCGAGATACATTGATAAAATGATGAATCAATCGAGATACATAGGTAAAATGATGAATCCATCGAGATAAATTGATAAAATGATGAATCAATCGAGATACATTGACAAAATGATGAATCTATCGAGATAAATTGATAAAATGATGAATCTATCGAGATACATTGATAAAATGATGAATTTATCGAGATACATTGAGGAAATGATGAATCTATCGAGATACATTGATAAAATGATGAATCAATCGAGATACATTGATAAAATGATGAATCTTTCGAGATACATTAATAAAATGATGAATCAATCGAGATAAATTGAGAAAATGATGAATCTATCGAGATACATTGATAAAATGATGAATCTATCGAGATACATTGAGGAAATGATGAATCAATTGAGATACATTGATAAAATGATGAATCTTTCGAGAAACATTAATAAAATGATTAATCAATCGAGATACATTGATAAAATTATTAATCTATCGAGACACATTGATAAAATGATGAATCAATCGAGATACATTGAGGAAATGATGAATCTATCGAGATACATTGATAAAATGATGAATCTATCGAGATACATTAATAAAATGATGAATCAATCGAGATAAATTGATAAAATGATGAATCTATCGAGATATATTTATAAAATGATGAATCTATCGAGATACATTGAGGAAATGATTAATCTATCGAGATATATTGATAAAATGATGAATCAATCGAGATACATTGAGGAAATGATTAATCAATTGAGATACATTGATAAAATGATGAATCTATCGAGATACATTAATAAAATGATTAATCAATCGAGATACATTTATAAAATGATTAATCTATCGAGATACATTGATAAAATGATGAATCAATCGAGATACATTGAGGAAATGATGAATCTATCGAGATACATTGATAAAATGATGAATCTATCGGGATACATTAATAAAATGATGAATCAATCGAGATAAATTGATAAAATGATGAATCCATCGAGATACATTGATAAAATGATGAATCTATCGAGATACATTGAGGAAATGATTAATCTATCGAGATTCATTGATAAAATGATGAATCAATCGATATACATTGAGGAAATGATGAATCTATCGAGATTCATTTATAAAATTATGAATCTATCGAGATAAATTGATAAAATGATGAATCTATCGAGATACATTAATACAATGATGAATCAATCGAGATACATTGATAAAATTATGAATCTATGTAGATACATTAATAAAATTAGGAATCAATCGATATACATTGAGGAAATGATGAATCAATCGAGATACATTGATAAAATGATGAATCAATCGAGATACATTAATAAAATAATTAATCAATCGAGATAAATTGAAAACATGATGAATCTATCGAGATACATTAATACAATGATGAATCAATCGATATACATTGAGGAAACGATGAATCTATCGAGATACATTGATAAAATTATGAATCCATCGAGATACATTAATAAAATGATGAATCAATCGAGATAAATTGATAAAATGATGAATCCATCGAGATACATTTATAAAATGATTAATCAATCGAGATACATTGATAAAATGATGAATCGATCGAGATACATTGATAAAATGATGAATCAATCGAGATAAATTGATAAAATGATGAATCTATCGAGATACATTGAGGAAATGATGATTCAATCGAGATACATTGATAAAATTATGAATCAATCGAGATAAATTGATAAAATGATGAACCTATCGAGATACATTGATAAAATGATGAATCAATCGAGATACATTGAGGAAATGATTAATCTATCGAGATACATTGATAAAATGTTTAATCAATCGAGATACATTGATAAAATGATGAATCAATCAAGATAAATTGATAAAATTATGAATCTGTCGAGATACATTGAGGAAATGATAAATCAATCGAGATACATTGATAAAAGCATGAATCAATCGAGATACATTGCTAAATGATGAATCCATCGGGATACATTGATTAAATGATGAATCAATCGAGATACATTGATAAAATGATGAATCAATCGAGATAAATTGATAAAATGATGAATCAATCGAGATAAATAGATAAAATGATGAATCAATCGAGATACATTGAGCAAATTATGAATGAATCGAGATACATTGAGGAAATTATGAATCTATCGAGATACATTGAGGAAATCATGAATCTATCGAGATACATTGATAAAATGATGAATCTATGTAGATACATTGATAAAATGATGAATCAATAAAGATACATTGATAAAATTATGCATCTATCGAGATACAGTGAGGAAATGATGAATCTATCGAGATACATTGATAAAATGATGAATCAATCGAGAATAATTGATAAAATGATTAATCAATCGAGATACATTGAGGAAATTATTAATCTATCGAGATACATTGATAAAATGATGAATCAATCGAGATACATTGATAAATTGATGAATCTATAGAGATACATGGATAAAATGATGAATCTATCGAGATACATTGAGGAAATTATGAATCTATCGAGATCCATCGAGGAAATTATTAATCAATCGAGATACATTAATAAAATGATGAATCAATCGAGATACAAAAATTAAATAATGAATCAATCGAGATACATTGATAAAATGATGAATCAATCTAGATACATTGATAAAATGATAAATCTATTGAGATACATTGATAAAATGATGAATCTATCGAGATACATTGATAAAATGATTAATCAATCGAGATACATTGAGGAAATTATTAATCAATCGAGATACATTGATTAAATGATGAATCAATCGGGATACATTGATAAAATGATTAATCTATTGAGATACATTGATAAAATTATGAATCTATCGAGATACATTGATAAAATGATGAATCTATCGAGATACATTGAGGAAATTATTAATCTATCGAGATACATTGATAAAATGATGAATCAATCGAGATACCTTGATAAAATGATGAATCAATCGAGATACATTGAGGAAATCATGAATCAATCGAGATACATTGATAAAATCATTAATCTATCGGGATAAATTGATAAAATGATGAATCAATCGAGATACATTGATAAAATGATGAATATATCAGGATACATTGATAAATTGATAAATTTATAGAGAGACATTGATAAAATCGTGAATCTATCGAGATACATTGATAAAATGATGAATCTATCGAGATACATTGATAAAATGATGAATCAATCGATATACATTGAGGAAATGATGAATCAATCGAGATACATTGATAACATGATGAATATATCGAGATACATTAATAAAATGATGAATTAATCGAGATACATTGATAAAATGATGAATCTATCGAGATACATTGATAAAATGATGAATCTATCGGGATACATTGATAAAATGATAAATATATCAGGATACATTGATAAATTGATTAATTTATCGAGATACATTGATAAAATGATGAATCTATCGAGATACATTGAGGAAATGATGAATCAATTGAGATACATTGAGGAAATGATTAATCCATCGAGATACATTGGTAAAATGATGAATCAATCAGGATACATTATTGAAATTATGAATCTATCGAGATAAATTGATAAAATGATGAATCAATCGAGATATATTGAGGAAATGATAAATCAATCGAGATACATTGAGGAAATGATTAATCCATCGAGATAAATTGATAAAATGATGAATCAATCGGGATACATAGATAAAATGATGAATCAATCGAGATACATTGATAAATTGTGGAATCAATTGAGATACATTGATAAAATGATGAATCAATCGAGATACATTGAGAAAATGATTAATATATCGAGATACATTGATAAAATTAGGAATCAATCGAGATACATTGATCAATTGATGAATCAATTGAGATACATTGATAAAATGAGTAATCGATCGAGATACATTGAGGAAATGATTAATCTATCGAGATGCATTGATTAAATGATGAATCAATCGAGATACATTGATAAATTGATGAATCACTCGAGATACATTGATAAAATGATGAATCTATCGGGATACATTTATAAAATGATGAATCAATCGAGATACATTGATAAAATCATGAATATATCAGGATACATTGATAAATTGATGAATTTATCGAGATACATTGATAAAATGGTGAATCTGTCGAGATACATTGATTAAATGATGAATGAATCGAGATACATTGATAAAATAATGAATAAATACAGATACATTGATAAAATGATGAATCTATCGAGATATATTGATAAAATGATGAATCAATCGAGATACATTGATAAAATTATGAATCTAACGAGATAAATTGATAAAATGATGAATCTATCGAGATACACTAATAAAATGATAAATCTATCGAGATACATTGAGAAAATGATGAATCTATCGAGATACATGGATAAAATTATGAATCAATCGATATACATTGAGGAAATGAGGAATCAATCGAGATACATTGATAAAATGATGTATCAATCGAGATACATTAATAAAATGATGAATCAATCGAGATAAATTGATAAAATAATGAATCTATCGAGATACATTAATAAAATGATGAATCAATCGAGATACATTGAGGAAATGATGAATCTATCAAGACACATTGATAAAATGATGAATCTATCGAGATACATTAATAAAATGATGAATCAATCGAGATAAATTGATAAAATGATGAATCTATCGAGATACATTGATAAAATGATGAATCAATCGAGATACATTGAGGAAATTATAAATCTATCGAGATCCATTGAGGAAATTATTAATCAATCGAGATACATTAATAAAATGATTACTCAATCGAGATACATAAATTAAAAAATGAATCAATCGAGATACATTGATAAAATGATTAATCAATCTAGATACATTGATAAAATGATAAATCTATGGAGATACATTGATAAAATGATGAATCTATCGAGATACATTGATAAAATGATTAATCAATCGAGATACATTGAGGAGATTATGAATCGATCGAGATACATTGATAAAATGATTAATCAATCGGGATACATTGATAAAATGAATTATCTATGGAGATACATTGATAAAATGATGAATCTATCGAGATACATTGATTAAATGATGAATCAATCGAGATACATTGAGGAAATTATTAATCTATCGGGATACATTGATAAAATGATGAATCAATCGAGATACCTTGACAAAATGATGAATCAATCGAGATACATTGAGGAAATCATGAATCAATTTAGATACATTGAGGAAATGATTAATCTATCGGGATACATTGATAAAATGATAAATTTACCGAGAAACATTGATAAAATCGTGAATCTATCGAGATACATTGATAAAATGATGAATCTATCGAGATACATTGATAAAATGATGAATCTATCGAGATACATTGATAAAATGATGAATCAATCGAGATACATTGAGGAAATTATGAATCTATCGAGATACATTGATAAAATGATAAATCTATTGAGATACATTGATAAAATGATGAATCTATCGAGATACATTGATAAAATGATTAATCAATCGAGATACATTGAGGAAATTATTAATCAATCGAGATACATTGATTAAATGATGAATCAATCGGGATACATTGATAAAATGATTAATCTATTGAGATACATTGATAAAATTATGAATCTATCGAGATACATTGATAAAATGATGAATCTATCGAGATACATTGAGGAAATTATTAATCTATCGAGATCCATTGATAAAATGATGAATCAATCGAGATACCTTGATAAAATGATGAATCAATCGAGATACATTGAGGAAATCATGAATCAATCGAGATACATTGATAAAATCATTAATCTATCGGGATAAATTGATAAAATGATGAATCAATCGAGATACATTGATAAAATGATGAATATATCAGGATACATTGATAAATTGATAAATTTATAGAGAGACATTGATAAAATCGTGAATCTATCGAGATACATTGATAAAATGATGAATCTATCGAGATACATTGATAAAATGATGAATCAATCGATATACATTGAGGAAATGATGAATCAATCGAGATACATTGATAACATGATGAATATATCGAGATACATTAATAAAATGATGAATTAATCGAGATACATTGATAAAATGATGAATCTATCGAGATACATTGATAAAATGATGAATCTATCGGGATACATTGATAAAATGATAAATATATCAGGATACATTGATAAATTGATTAATTTATCGAGATACATTGATAAAATGATGAATCTATCGAGATACATTGAGGAAATGATGAATCAATTGAGATACATTGAGGAAATGATTAATCCATCGAGATACATTGGTAAAATGATGAATCAATCAGGATACATTATTGAAATTATGAATCTATCGAGATAAATTGATAAAATGATGAATCAATCGAGATATATTGAGGAAATGATAAATCAATCGAGATACATTGAGGAAATGATTAATCCATCGAGATAAATTGATAAAATGATGAATCAATCGGGATACATAGATAAAATGATGAATCAATCGAGATACATTGATAAATTGTGGAATCAATTGAGATACATTGATAAAATGATGAATCAATCGAGATACATTGAGAAAATGATTAATATATCGAGATACATTGATAAAATTAGGAATCAATCGAGATACATTGATCAATTGATGAATCAATTGAGATACATTGATAAAATGAGTAATCGATCGAGATACATTGAGGAAATGATTAATCTATCGAGATGCATTGATTAAATGATGAATCAATCGAGATACATTGATAAATTGATGAATCACTCGAGATACATTGATAAAATGATGAATCTATCGGGATACATTTATAAAATGATGAATCAATCGAGATACATTGATAAAATCATGAATATATCAGGATACATTGATAAATTGATTAATTTATCGAGATACATTGATAAAATGGTGAATCTGTCGAGATACATTGATTAAATGATGAATGAATCGAGATACATTGATAAAATAATGAATAAATACAGATACATTGATAAAATGATGAATCTATCGAGATATATTGATAAAATGATGAATCAATCGAGATACATTGATAAAATTATGAATCTAACGAGATAAATTGATAAAATGATGAATCTATCGAGATACACTAATAAAATGATAAATCTATCGAGATACATTGAGAAAATGATGAATCTATCGAGATACATGGATAAAATTATGAATCAATCGATATACATTGAGGAAATGAGGAATCAATCGAGATACATTGATAAAATGATGTATCAATCGAGATACATTAATAAAATGATGAATCAATCGAGATAAATTGATAAAATAATGAATCTATCGAGATACATTAATAAAATGATGAATCAATCGAGATACATTGAGGAAATGATGAATCTATCAAGACACATTGATAAAATGATGAATCTATCGAGATACATTAATAAAATGATGAATCAATCGAGATAAATTGATAAAATGATGAATCTATCGAGATACATTGATAAAATGATGAATCAATCGAGATACATTGAGGAAATTATAAATCTATCGAGATCCATTGAGGAAATTATTAATCAATCGAGATACATTAATAAAATGATGACTCAATCGAGATACATAAATTAAAAAATGAATCAATCGAGATACATTGATAAAATGATTAATCAATCTAGATACATTGATAAAATGATAAATCTATGGAGATACATTGATAAAATGATGAATCTATCGAGATACATTGATAAAATGATTAATCAATCGAGATACATTGAGGAGATTATGAATCGATCGAGATACATTGATAAAATGATTAATCAATCGGGATACATTGATAAAATGAATTATCTATGGAGATACATTGATAAAATGATGAATCTATCGAGATACATTGATTAAATGATGAATCAATCGAGATACATTGAGGAAATTATTAATCTATCGGGATACATTGATAAAATGATGAATCAATCGAGATACCTTGACAAAATGATGAATCAATCGAGATACATTGAGGAAATCATGAATCAATTTAGATACATTGAGGAAATGATTAATCTATCGGGATACATTGATAAAATGATAAATTTACCGAGAAACATTGATAAAATCGTGAATCTATCGAGATACATTGATAAAATGATGAATCTATCGAGATACATTGATAAAATGATGAATCAATCGAGATACATTGAGGAAATTATGAATCTATCGAGATACATTGATAAAATGATGAATCTATCGGGATACATTGAAAAAATGATGAATCAATCGAGATACATTGATAAAATGATAAATATATCAGGATACATTGATAAATTGATTAATTTATCGAGATACATTGATAAAATGATGAATCAATCGAGATACATTGGGGAAATGATTAATCCATCGAGATACATTGATTAAATGATGAATCAATCAGGATACATAGATAAAATGATGAATCAATCGAGATACATAGATAAAATGATGAATCAATCGAGATACATTGATAAAATTAGTAATCTATCGAGATACATTGAGGAAATGATTAATCTATCGAGATACATTGATTAAATGAGGAATCAATCAAGATACATTGATAAATAAATGAATCAATCGAGATACATTGATTAAATGATGAATCAATCGAGATACATTGATAAAATGATGAATCTATCGAGATAAATAGAAAAAAAGATGAATCTATCGAGATACATTGATAAAATGATGAATCAATCGAGATACATAGATAAAATAATGAATCCATCGAGATAAATTGATAAAATGATGAATCAATCGAGATACATTGAGGAAATGATGAATCTAATGAGATCGATTGAGGAAATTATTGATCAATCGAGATACATTTATAAAATGATGAATCTATCGAGATACATTAATAAAATGATGAATCAATCGAGATAAATTGATAAAATGATGAATCTATCGAGATAAATTGATAAAATGATGAATCTATCGAGATACATTGAGGAATTGATGAATCAATCGAGATACATTGATAAAATGATGAATCTATCGAGATACATTGATAAAATGATGAATCTATCGAGATACATTTATAAAATGATGAATCAATCGAGATACATTGAGGAATTGATGAATCAATCGAGATACATTGATAAAATGATGAATCTATCGAGATACATTGATAAAATGATGAATCTATCGAGATACATTTATAAAATGATGAATCAATCGAGATACATTGATAAAATGATGAATCTATCGAGATACATTGATAAAATGATGAATCTAACGAGATAAATTGAGAAAATGATGAATCTATCGAGATACATTAATAAAATGATTAATCTATCGAGATACATTGAGGAAATGATGAATCTATCGAGATACATGGATAAAATTATGAATCAATCGATATACATTGAGGAAATGATGAATCAATCGAGATACATTGATAAAATGATGAATCAATCGAGATACATTAATAAAATGATGAATCAATCGAGATAAATTGATAAAATGATGAATCTATCGAGATACATTAATAAAATGATGAATCAATCGAGATACATTGAGGAAATGATGAATCTATCAAGACACATTGATAAAATGATGAATCTATCGAGATACATTAATAAAATGAGTAATCAATCGAGATAAATGGATTAAATGATGAATCTATCGAGATACATTGATAAAATGATGAATCAATCGAGATACATGGAGGAAATGATGAATCTATCGAGATACATTGATAAAATTATTAATCAATCGATATACATTGAGGAAATGATGAATCTATAAAGATACATTGATAAAATGATGAATCTATCGAGATACATTAATAAAATGATGAATCAATCGAAATACATTTATAAAATTATGAATCTATCGAGATAAATTGATAAAATGATGAATCAATCGACATACATTGATAAAATGATGAATCAATCGAGACACATTAATTAAATGATGAATCAATCGAGATAAATTGATAAAATGATGAATCTATCGAGATACATTAATACAATGATGAATAAATCGAGATACATTGAGGAAATGATGAATCTATCGAGATACATTGATAAAATGATTAATCTATCGAGATACATTGAGGAAATGATGAATCAATCGAGATACATTAATAAAATGATGAATCAATCGAGATACATTGATAAAATGATGAATCTATCGAGATACATTGAGGAAATGATGAATCTATCGAGATACATTGAGGAAATGATGAATCTATCGAGCTACATTGATAAAATGATGAATCAATCGATATACATTGAGGAAATGATGAATCTATCGAGATACATTAATAAAATGACTAATCAATCGAGATACATGTATAAAATTATGAATCTATCGAGATAAATTGATTAAGTGATGAATAAATCGAGATACATTAATAAAATGATGAATCAATCGAGACACATTAATAAAATGATGAATCAATCGAGATACATAGATAAAATTATTAATCTATCGAGATACATTGATAAAATGATGAATCAATCGAGATACATTGATAAAATGATGAATCAATCGAGATAAATAGATAAAATGATGAATCTATCGAGATACCATGAGGAAATCATGAATCTATCGAGATACATTGCTAAAATGAGTAATCTATCGAGATACATTGATAAAATGATGAATCAATCGAGATAAATTGATAAAATTATGAATCAATCGACATACATTGATAAAATGATTAATCAATCGAGATACATTGATAAAATGATGAATCAATCGAGATACATTGAGGAAATGATGAATCTATCGAGATACATTGATAAAATTATGAATCAATCAATATACATTGAGGAAATGATGAATCTATCGAAATACATTGATAAAATGATGAATCTATCGAGATACATTAATAAAATGACTAATCAATCGAGATACATTTATAAAATTATGAATCCATCGAGATAAATTGATTAAGTGATGAATCAATCGAGATACATTAATAAAATGATAAATCAATCGAGATACATAGATAAAATGATGAATCTATCGAGATACATTGATAAAATGATGAATCAATCGAGATACATTGATAAAATGATGAATCAATCGTGATAAATAGATAAAATGCTGAATCTATCGAGATACATTGAGTAAATGATGAATCAATCGAGATACACTGAGTAAATGATGAATCAATCGAGATACATTGATAAAATGATGAATCAATCGAGATAAATAGATAAAATGATGAATCTATCGAGATACATTGAGGAAATGATGAATCTATCGAGATACATTGATAAAATGATGAATCTATCGAGATACATTGATAAAATGATGAATCAATCGATATACATTGAGGAAATGATGAATCAATCGAGATACATTGATAACATGATGAATCTATCGAGATACATTAATAAAATGATGAATTAATCGAGATACATTGATAAAATGATGAATCTATCGAGATACATTGATAAAATGATGAAAATCGAGATACCTTAAGGAAATAATGAATCAATCGAGATACATTGATAAAATGATGAATCTATCGAGATACATTCATAAAATTATGAATCTATCGAGATAAATTGATAAAATGATGAATCTATCGAGATACATTAATAAAATGATGAATCTATCGAGATACATTGATAAAATGATTAATCTATCGAGATACATTGAGGAAATGATGAATCTATCGAGATACATTGATAAAATGATGAATCTATCGAGATACATTCATAAAATTATGAATCTATCGAGATAAATTTATAAAATGATGAATCTATCGAGATACATTAATAAAATTATGAATCAATCGATATACATTGATAAAATGATGAATCTATCGAGATACATTGATAAAATGATTAATCAATCGAGATACATTGATAAAATGATGAATCAATCGAGATACATTGATAAAATGATGAATCAATCGAGATACATTAATAAAATGATGAATCAATCGAAATACATTGATAAAATTATGAATCAATCGAGATACATTGATAAAATGATGAATCAATCGATATACATTGATAAAATGATGAATCTATCGAGATACATTGATAAAATGATTAATCAATCGAGATACATTGATAAAATTATGAATCAATCGAGATACATTGATAAAATGATGAATCTATCGAGATACATTAATAAAATTATGAATCAATCGAAATACATTGATAAAATGATGAATCTATCGAGATACATTAATAAAATTATGAATCAATCGAGATACATTGATAAAATGATGAATGAATCGAGATACATTAATAAAATGATGAATCAATCGAGATACATTGAGGAAATGATGAATCTATCGAGATACATTGATAAAATGATGAATCTATCGAGATACATTGAGGAAATGATGAATCTATCGAAATACATTGATAAAATGATGCATCTATCGAGATACATTAATAAAATGACTAATCAATCCAGATACATTTATAAAATTATTAATCTATCGAGATAAATTTATTAAATGATGAATCAATCGAGATACATTGATAAAATGATGAATCAATCGAGATACATAGATAAAATGATGAATCTATCGAGATACATTGAGTAAATGATGAATCAATCGAGATACATTGATAAAATGATGAATCAATCGAGATAAATTGATAAAATGATGAATCTATCGAGATACATAGAGGAAATGATGAATCTATCGAGATACATTGATAAAATGATGAATCTATCGAAATACATTGATAAAATGATTAATCAATCGAGATACATTGAGGAAAAAAGGAATCTATCGAGATACATTGATAAAATGATGAATCAATCGAGATACATTAATAAATTGATGAATCAATCCAAATACATTTATAAAATTGTTAATCTATCGAGATAAATTAATTAATTGATGAATCAATCGAGATACATTGATAAAATGATGAATCAATCGAGATACATTAATAAAATGATGAATCAATCGAGATAAATTGATAAAATGATGAATCTATCGAGATACATTAATAAAATGATGAATCAATCGAGACACATTGAGGAAATGATTAATCTATCGAGATACATTGATAAAATGATGAATCTATCGAGATACATTAATAAAATGATGAATCAATCGAGATAAATTGATAAAATGATGAATCACTGGAGATACATTGATAAAATAATTAATCTATCGAGATACACTGAGGAAATGATGAATCTATCGAGATACATTGAGGAAATGATGAATCTATCGAGATACATTGATAAAATTATGAATCAATCGATATACATTGAGGAAATGATGAATCTATCGAGATACATTGATACAATGATGAATCTATCGAGATACATTAATAAAATGATGAATCAATCGAGATACAGTGATAAAATGATGAATCTATCGAGATTAATTGATTAAATGATGAATCAATAGAGATACATTGATAAAATGATGAATCAATCGAGATAAATAGATAAAATGTGGAATCTATCGAGATACATTGAGGAAATGATGAATCAATCGAGATACATTAATAAAATGATGAATCAATCGAGATAAATAGATAAAATGTGGAATCTATCGAGATACATTGAGGAAATGATGAATCAATAGAGATACATTGATAAAATGATGAATCAATCGAGATACATAGATAAAATGATGAATCTATCGAGATACATTGAGGAAATGATGAATCAATCGAGATACATTGATAAAATGATGAATCTATCGAGATAAATTGATTAAATGATGAATCAATCGAGATAAATGGATAAAATGATGAATCTATCGAGATACATTGATAAAATGATTAATCAATCGAGATACATTGAGGAAATTATGAATCAATCGAGATACATTGAGGAAATGATGAATCTATCGAGATACATTGAGGAAATAATTGATCTATCGAGATACATTGATAAAATGATGAATCAATCGAGATACATTGATAAAATGATGAATCAATCGAGATACATTGATAAAATGATGAATTAATCGAGATACATTGATAAAATGATGAATCAATCGAGATAAATTGATAAAATGATTAATCTATCGAGATACATTGATAAAATGATGAATCCATCGAGATACATTGAGGAAATGATGAATCAATCGAGATACATTGAGGAAATTATTTATCTATCGAGATACATTGATAAAAGTATTTATCAATCGAGATACATTGATAAAATGAGTAATCTTAATAGATTAATAATAGTAATAGTTTGTCTCTGATGTATCGTTATTTTCATGGAAAGTGTTCAACTGAGCTTCAATCTATGGTCCCCCATCGCCAAACTTTCACAAGAAACACTCGTCTAGCTGTAAACACTATCAATAATTTCCCCCACTCTTTATCTGTGCCTAAACCTAAACATAGATTCCATGAACAAAGCTTCTTTCTTAGAACTGCACGCTTGTGGAATTGTCTTCCGTTTTCCTGCTTTCCGGCTGACTACAATATGGTTGTGTTCAAGTCTAAGGTAAATAAGTTCTTGATGAGCCGTTCCATATAAGTTATTAAATTTACCAAATTTTCATTACTAATGATTACTATATTGACCAATTTCTACTGTACACTCTTTAACCCTTATCCTTGAGTGGCCTCTGGGCCTTGATAATGTGGTGATGCCTTTGTAAAAAAAAAAAAAAAAAATCTATCGAGATACATTGAAGAAATGATGAATCTATCGAGATACATTGAGGAAATTATTAATCTATCGAGATACATTGATAAAATGATGAATCAATCGAGATACATTGATAAAATGATGAATCTATCGAGATACATTGAGGAAATGATGAATCAATCGAGATACATTGAGGAAATTATTAATCTATCGAGATACATTTGTTAAATGATGAATCAATCGAGATACATTGAGGAAATGATGAATCCATCGAGATACATTGATAAAATGATGAATCAATCGAGATACATTGATAAAATGATGAATCAATATAGATATATTGATAAAATGATGAATCAATCGAGATACATTGATAAAATGATGAATCAATCGAGATACATTGATCAAATGATGAATCAATCGAGATACATTGAGGAAATGATGAATCTATCGAGATACATTGATAAAATGATAAATCTATCGAGATACATTAATAAAATGATGAATCAATCGAGATACATTTATAAAATTATGAATCTATCGAGATAAATTGATTAAATGATGAATCAATCGAGATACATTAATAAAATGATGAATCAATCGAGATACATAGATAAAATGATGAATCAATCGAGATACATTGATAAAATGATGAATCAATCGTGATAATTAGATAAAATAGTGAATCTATCCAGATACATTGGAGGAAATGATGAATCCATCGAGATACATTGATAAAATGATGAATTAATTGAGTTACATAGATAAAATGATGAATCAATCGAGATAAATTGATAAAATGATGAATCTATCGAGATACATTGATAAAATGATGAATCAATCGAGATACATTGAGGAAATGATGAATCAATCGAGATACATTGAGGAAATTATTAATCTATCCAGGTACATTGATAAAATGATGAATCAATCGAGATACATTGATAAAATGATGAATCTATCGAGATACATTGAGGAAATGATGAATCAATCGAGATACATTGAGGAAATGATGAATCCATCGAGATACATTGATGAAACGATGAATCAATCGAGATACATTGAGGAAATGATGAATCTATCGAGATACATTGATAAAATGATGAATCAATCGAGATATATTTATAAAATGATGAATCAATCGAGATACATTTATAAAATGATTAATCAATCGAGATACATTGATAAAATGATGAATCAATCGAGATACATTGAGGAAATGATGAATCCATCGAGATACATTGATAAAATGATGAATCAATCGAGATACATTGAGGAAATGATGAATCAATCGAGATACATTGATAAAATGATGAATCAATCGAGATATATTGATAAAATGATGAATCAATCGAGATACATTGATAAAATAATGAATCTATCGAGATACATTGATAAAATGATGAATCTATCGAGATACATTGATAAAATGATTAATCAATCGAGATACATTGATAAAATGATGAATCAATCGAGATACATTGATTAAATGATTAATCAATCGAGATACATTAATAAAATGATGAATCAATCGAGATACATTCATAAAATAATGAATCAATCGAGATACATTGATAAAATGATGAATCAATCGAGATACATTGAGGAAATTATTAATCTATCGAGATACATTGATAAAATGATGAATCAATCGAGATACATTGATAAAATGATGAATCTATCGAGATACATTGATAAAATGATGAATCAATCGAGATACATTGAGGAAATGATGAATCCATCGAGATACATTGATGAAACGATGAATCAATCGAGATACATTGAGGAAATGATGCATCTATCGAGATACATTGATAAAATGATGAATCAATCGAGATATATGTATAAAATGATGAATCAATCGAGATACATTTATAAAATGATTAATCAATCGAGATACATTGATAAAATGATGAATCAATCGAGATACATTGAGGAAATGATGAATCCATCGAGATACATTGATAAAATGATGAATCAATCGAGATACATTGAGGAAATGATGAATCAATCGAGATACATTGATAAAATGATGAATCAATCGAGATATATTGATAAAATGATGAATCAATCGAGATACATTGATAAAATGATGAATCAATCGAGATATATTGATAAAATGGTGAATCAATCGAGATACATTGATAAAATAATGAATCTATCGAGATACATTGATAAAATGATGAATCTATCGAGATACATTGATAAAATGATTAATCAATCGAGATACATTGATAAAATGATGAATCAATCGAGATACATTGATTAAATGATTAATCAATCGAGATACATTAATAAAATGATGAATCAATCGAGATACATTGATAAAATAATGAATCAATCGAGATACATTGATAAAATGATGAATCAATCGAGATACATTGATAAATGATTAATCAATCGAGATACATTGATAAAATGATGAATCAATCGAGATACATTGAGGAAATTATTAATCTATCGAGATACATTGATAAAATGATGAATCAATCGAGATACATTGATAAAATGATGAATCTATCGAGATACATTGAGGAAATGATGAATCAATCGAGATACATTGAGGAAATGATGAATCCATCGAGATACATTGATGAAACGATGAATCAATCGAGATACATTGAGGAAATGATGCATCTATCGAGATACATTGATAAAATGATGAATCAATATAGATATATTGATAAAATGATGAATCAATCGAGATACATTGATAAAATGATGAATCAATCGAGATACATTGATAAAATGATGAATCAATCGATATACATTGAGGAAATGATTAATCCATCGAGATACATTGATAAAATGATGAATCAATCGAGATAAATTGATAAAATGATGAATCAATCGAGATACATTGAGGAAATGATAATTCTATCGAGATACATTGATAAAATGATGAATCTATCGAGATACATTAATAAAATGAGGAATCAATCGAGATACATTTATAAAATGATGAATCTATCGAGATAAATTGATTAAATGATGAATCAATCGAGATACATTCATAAAATGATGAATCAATCGAGATACATAGATAAAATGATGACTCCATCGAGATACATTGATTAAATGATGAATCAATCGAGATACATTGATAAAATGATGAATCAATCGTGATAATTAGATAAAATGATGAATCTATCGAGATACATTGATAAAATGATGAATCCATCGAGATACATTGATAAAATGATGAATTAATTGAGTTACATAGATAAAATGATGAATCAATCGAGATAAATTGATAAAATGATGAATATATCGAGATACATTGATAAAATGATGAATCTTTCGAGATACATTGAGGAAATGATGAATCAATCGAGATACATTGAGGAAATTATTAATCTATCGAGATACATTGATAAAATGATGAATCAATCGAGATACATTGATAAAATGATTAATCTATCGAGATACATTGAGGAAATGATGAATCAATCGAGATACATTGAGGAAATTATTAATCCATCGAGATACATTGATAAAATGATGAATCTATCGAGATACATTGATGAAATGATGAATCAATCGAGATACATTGAGGAAATGATTAATCTATCGAGATACATTGATAAAATGATGAATCAATCGAGATACATTGATAAAATGATGAATCAATCGAGATACATTTATAAAATGATGAATCAATCGAGATACATTAAGGACATGATGAATCAATCGAGATACATTGAGGAAATGATGAATCCATCGAGATACATTGATAAAATGATGAATCAATCGAGATACATTGAGGAAATGATGAATCAATCGAGATACATTGATAAAATGATTAATCAATCGAGATATATTGATAAAATGATGAATCAATCGAGATACATTGATAAAATGATGAATCAATCGAGATATATTGATAAAATGATGAATCAATCGAGATACATTGATAAAATAATGAATCTATCGAGATACATTGATAAAATGATGAATCTATCGAGATACATTGATAAAATGATGAATCAATCGAGATACATTGATAAAATGATGAATCTATCGAGATATATTGATAAAATGATGAATCAATCGAGATACATTGATAAAATAATGAATCAATCGAGATACATTGATAAAATGATGAATCAATCGAGATACATTGATAAAATGATGAATCAATCGAGATACATTGATAAAATGATGAATCAATCGAGATACATTGATAAAATGATGAATCTATCGAGATATATTGATAAAATGATGAATCAATCGAGATACATTGATAAAATAATGAATCTATCGAGATACATTGATAAAATGATGAATCTATCGAGATACATTGATAAAATGATGAATCAATCGAGATACATTGATAAAATGATGAATCTATCGAGATATATTGATAAAATGATGAATCAATCGAGATACATTGATAAAATAATGAATCCATCGAGATACATTGATAAAATGATGAATCAATCGAGATACATTGATAAAATGATGAATCAATCGAGATACATTGATAAAATGATGAATCAATCGAGATACATTAATAAAATGATGAATCAATCGAGATACATTGATAAAATGATGAATCAATCGAAATACATTGATAAAATGATGAATCAATGGAGATACATTGATAAAATGATGAATCAATCGAGATACATTGATAAAATGATGAATCAATCGAGATACATTGATAAAATGATGAATCAATCGAGATACATTGATAAAAGGATGAATCAATCGAGATACATTGATTAAATGATGAATCAATCGAGATACATTGAGGAAATGATGAATCCATCGAGATACATTGATAAAAATTTGGAATGGGATAGAATGGAATGATATTAATTAAAATATACACACATAATTTGAAATAATAGACCATAAATTATATATATTTAAAGACTGCGACAAGACTCGATATATGCTATACAGTAACAAAACTATCACCAAAATTATCAAGACCGACAATGAAGAATTTAAAAAGGACTAAACCAGTCCTTCGTTATTTAAAAGGAACTATGGAATAGAATTTAGTATTTAGAAAATAAAAAAAAAATCCCCTAAAATTAGAAGGATTTCCAGATTCAGATTGCGGAAACGACGAATATCGAAAAAGTATATCTGGATATTGTTTCGGGCTGTCAGAATTTTTTAACAAATTTTTATTCAATTTTCACCACAAACAAGCAATGGAGACAAGTAGCAAATGCATCAGTCCAAATGTTACAACAGTACTCCATACATGGACGAATGGTGGCCTTACAGGAAACTTTCATGTGTAAGTAGCTTTCTAGCACGGTAGAGAGAGTCCACCTTCTTCGCAGCAGCCTTCGCTATGCTCTCATTGTATCTATTCCAGTTCATGTTTCCTGTAAACGTTAGGCCGAGGAGTTTAAAGGAAGTACTTTCGGGTAATGTGTTGGTGGCCATTGCTATTAGTGGTAGTGAAGGTTTCTTGTAATTATTGAAGGAAACAAGCTTGTCCCAATTCCACTACAGATTGGAGGTCATCCTCTAATTTTTCTGTCATTTCCTTAGATATGTGTTCTGTTATAGAGAGTGATGGAAATCTAAAAAGCAACAGATTGTATCTCTCTCTAAGTGTGAAGCAGAATTTGTCGCGTTCACACACACAACCCAGGAAGCATTCTACCTTAAAAATATCCTAAAGACTATTTTAGAGCCAGAATTAACTAAAAGCCCCGAAGTAATTACTTGTTATAATCAAGTCAGTATAGTCTTAGCACAGAACAAAATAATCCACTCAAGATTTAAGCCTATAGATATAAAATACCACTTCATAAAAAACGAGGTGAAAAAGGAATTTATTCTTTTGAATTGTATATCATCAGAACAAAATATCGCTGTGGTATTTACGAAACCCGCACCAAGAATAAAGTTAAAGCGTTTTGCTTCAAAAATTGGTGGGGGGTTTGACTTTGAATAAATTTTCACGGGCCTGTATGCATATAAATTTCTATATATTTATTCATATGTATATATGTATGCGTTTTTGAACAAATCTGCATAATAAAATGTAAGAAATAGCTTCTTTTTTCACATGCCCACCCCTTTTTAAGGTAAAAATTAAAAAAAAACATTTCTTTTATTACTCTTTTCTGTACGCATATATATCTATATATATTTCTAATTTATTATGTATAATTGAATATAAAAAATATATATTTATTTTTGAGCAGAATGAATCAAAGGGACTTCCCCATTATAAAAAATAGGGGGGTGCAATATATTTTACTTATAAAGGGGAATGATCCTACACAGTCGGGAGATTCTATTTATAAACGATGCTGCTATGAACTGACGAATCGAATTAATTCACGTTCCGCTACCAACCAATCAGAAACCAGAATTAAACCATAAAAATTAAACCTTTGCTGTAGCAACTTCGCATATGTTTTCTTCGTCGTGTTAAGACCTCTTTTACTTAGCTAGCCGCGTGGAGAATTATCAGGGCATGTGGGGAAATAATTTATTGAAAGTAAGCCTTTCTTTTGAAGTAACCGTCGTTATTGCTTTTATGCGTTGTTGTTGTGTTTTTTATTTATATATTGACTGTTATTGTTAAAATTTAATTTATTATTATTACCGTTTTTAACGGGGTTCAGCTATGGCCGTGGCAGGCCGTACGCCGCCTCCATTGGACAATGATGAATCAGGGGCGAAGGTTGCTTTTCCCACCCGTACAAATTGGGAATGGAACAAGCCGCCGAAAGTAGCGATTAATGTCACTGAATTCGTCGAAAATGCTAAAGAATACGAGCACCTTGTTGTTGAATATGGTTCACTCATGGACTTACCAAAGCTGGAGATCATCAAAAAGAAAAGCCTTGTCATCTTCGTGGTCGACAGGAAGACTAAAAATGTAATTAGAGCGAGCTAGGAAATCGTCTTTAAGCTGCTGGCGACAGCGGGGCATAGACCCCAGCGTATCATAAAATGGAAAGGTTATAATACCTGGAATACTCTTTTTACAATGGAAGACGAGTGCGTGAAAATCTCCCAAACAGAGATTATCACACTAGAATACGTTTTGCTCACTGAATACATGGGGAAAAGAAGGACAACACTCTCTGTCTTCAATGTTCCATTCCATGAAGAAGGTGAGCACCTTGGCGCATTCCTCCTTAAATTTGGTGATGAGGAGTACCAAGGTATTTGTACGTTTGAGATTTTAATCGACAAAGAAAAGTTTATCAAAATTCCTTATCTCTTGGATGTAGGGGACGAGAAACTCCCCAATATCGTTGCGGGCAAGCGGCCGCTTTGTTGGACGTGTGGCAATATAAGGCACATCACCATGGAGTGCCCCCAAAAGAGACCGCAAGCAAATCCAAAGACTAGAGTGGAAAAACATTTAGAAGTTTCCCTGTCCGTGAGGGATCCATGCCCTCTTCCCCAAGAAACTGCCAAAGAAGATGCTACCCCGGAAGATCCTGATCGCAAGCCCTGGCAAATTGTATCCGGGAAGAAGGTCACTGGCCACCTTACTCTAGACCAAATGCAAGAGGAAGCCATGTTAACAAATGACCCAGGAAGGGACAAGTATGTCGAGGTTGTTAACCGGAAAAAGAAATTGGATGCATTAAGAATGGACACTTCCGAATCCCTCATCAAACCGCAAATACGTCTCCCCTCCAAAATACCACAATCCCCAGTGAAACCGTCGACATCCAAAGACTGTACCCAGTCCCCTACAAAACCAAAACTCCATTTCCCTACAAGAGTTATGCTCCCTCCTGTCACGGCCCCCATAACTCAGAAGCTCCACAAATTAATTCCCCATTAGGCTTGTCAAAAAATATTTCCGTGACTCCGTTGAATACTCCACATGCATCCCCCGCCAAGTCCCTGCCAGTGGCGCAGACCTTTAGTAACACTGAAAACCCCACCCCTACCCAGAGAAGAGCATGGAGCCCCTTCCTGGAAATAAAAAGAAAAGGACACTTTACCTTCCCGGTAAAAAACATTTGTTAGGTCAGCGAGCTTCAAATTAAGAATGCGCATTACTTTAAAAATGCTGACCTGATGAAATTAATCGATTTCCAGGAGGGGCTAGAATGCTAGTCGATGTTCCCTGTAATTTTCCGAATGCAAAACGGATATTAACTGTCATCCGGAAGAGAGAGAGGAAATTAATGACTTATGGGTAATGCTGGAGGAGGCAAATAAAGGTTTTGAACTTTCACTTCCTCGAGTTATATTCAAAGACTCTGACATCAGAAATTTAAGAAAATATTGTGTAGGGCGAGTCCCCATAAAGATGCACCCCTCCTTATGTAGGATAGCTAAACAAACCTATCCTTTGCATGTTGGTGGTATCTCTCATGACGGGCTCATCAGTACGTGGCTGGGTACCTAATCGCTCGGGAGAGCCACCAGCATGCTTACGACAGCGATGTTTGTTTCTGGATCCCAACCCCAAGGCATCATAATGGATCTCAAGCTTGCCAGTATAAATGTGCGAGGGCTGAGGGCTGAGGGCTGACTCACAAAAATTTTGACTAAACTTGGATCTGCAGCACCGTGGAGTGGATGTCTGTTGTGTTCAAGAAACTCCCTTCTTTCCAGGTTACCATTTGAGTGCACTGTCTAGGAGCTATAGCGCCTACTCAGCGTACTTTAATTCTCACACGAGAGGTGTTTCTCGGCTAGTGAAAAGATCTTTGGATGCGTCGTGTGACCCGTACTTCTTGGATCCGGAAGGAAGACTGTGTGTTCTGGATGTTATCATAAAAAGGTAGGGCTTTTCGTTTTATCAGTGTTTCTGTGCTTAATTGCCATAGTGAGCTTGCTGCTTTCCTTCGTCGGATTGAGCAGTTTATGAGTATTTCCCGAACTGTTATCTTAGTGGGAGACTGGAACGCGGTCCTGGATCCCGAGTTAGATCGCTTGGAGTTAATATCTAGGGGTAATAACCAAGATTGGGATGCTTTCCATTTTCTGAATTTTCTTGATAAGTTTGATCTTATCGACAAATTCTGGAATGAAAGGCCCGTAATGTAGTGTGAACTTGGACAGGTAGTCGCAGCTCCGGCACAGTACAACTTTCAAGTTATATTGACCGGTTCTTAGTTAGGCGAGTCGACGTAGGAGTATTAGATTGTCCAAGTTATCATAACATAGTTTGCTCGGACCACCGACTTGCTCGCGTCCGGCTAAACTTAGATAGACCTAAGCCTAAGTTAGCCGGTTACTGAAAGCTGAACACGTTGTTTGATGTGCAGGGTTACCGGGACGAGTTACTACTAACTCTACAGCGGGAATTGATGGGAGCTGTTATTGGGAATAAGTGGTGGGCCAATCTTAAAAATGTTATTAGGTTCTTGTTTGTCAACTTTAGCAAACGACTAAATCTAGGGCAGTTAAAGTGACACTAGAGTCTAGTTTAGATCGGACGGAGCTTTAGCAATTGGTGCTAGGTTAAAAAGAATGCCCCAGGAGGCAGAAAACATGACTGCTGAATTGCGTGTGGAGGAGCTACTTTAATCAGCCAATTGGCACATTGCACGTGTCACATTGCTGGATAGACGAACTGTGACCACAAACGAAGTTGTTCTGGAAGCGTGTTGGTCGCACTTTCAGGAACTTTTTACCAGGGAACCCAGTCTGTCATTGGAACAGTTCGACACCTATTTGGCTGATTTTCCTCGCCTTTCGGCGACTAAAGTGGCTAGATGCAAAGGTGGTATAACGGAGCCTTGAAGAGGGCTGGACATAACAAGTCTCCGGGGATCGATGGTCTGCCTTACGAAGTGTATTTGAGAATGTCGCACATCTTTGTTCCCTTGCTGGCAGTTTTATTTAACTCATGGTAGAAGAATGGCTCAATCCCCAACCACTTTACCATGGGTATCCTGAAGTTGTTACGCAAAAAGAAAGATGGTGGGGATGGGTTAAATAATTATCAGCCCTTAAGAATACTAAATGCAGAGTTAAAGTTTTGGCCAAGGTTCTTGCCAATCGTCTGCAGCTTGTCCTGACTGGCCTGATTAACTCCGAGCAAACTTGTGCCGTGAAAAGCAGGACAATTCAGGATAATCTGTATTCGATACGCTTGATCATAGAAAAAGTCGACAGTGAAGCCGCACTGAGCAATTTAGATCAGTCCAAAGCATTCGATAGGGTGTACCATAGTTACTTGGAGACAGTTTAAACAGCGGCTGGTTTTGGTCCCCAGTTTTGCTCGTGGGTTCACCTTCTTTATGCTAATCCCACTGTTCTGGTAGAAGTGAAGATCGAAGCCCTTCAGTTTATCGCAATCCATTTATCAGGGTTGTCCATTATAACAAATGCTCTATGTGCTTGCATTGGAGCCTTTCCTACGTAGGCTAAGGGTGAATCTGGCCCTACACGGTATCACTTTGTGGGGTGCTTCCACCACAATAAAGTACTCTGCCTATGCCGATGATGTAACAACGTTTGTGCTGAGATTAGTGTTATTGGCACAGAAATAAAACTGTATGAGACAGTGGCAGGGCCAAAATTAACTGTGGCAAGTTCTGTGGATTACGTATTGGTGCCTGGAGGGGAGTCTTCCTTCAAGGACCCTTCGGCATCTGGTTCGGTCCTGATCTTCAGTTGGAGAAGAAATGGTCAGAAGTCCTGAAAGCTATGCGAGCTGCCGCTAGTTGGTGGATCTGCAGAAATCTTTCATTAAAGGGGAGAGCAGAAATGTGTGTTTCACACATATATCTAATATTCATTTACCGGCTTTCAATCCATCCACTCCCATCGAATACACTTCTCTATTTGAAAACGGGTTCTGTTTAAGTTCTTATGGCTTGGAAAGGCCCATATGGTCCGTTGTGAGTTCTGTTCTCTCCATCCTTCTGAACGCGGTCTGGGTGTGCCAAACGTGGTGATTCGTCAACACACACTTCAGCTGTACTTCCTAGATCGAATATGTATGCAAATTCATGGAAACGGTGGCTTCTCGAAGAAGGGCACACAGAAAGCCTTCCTGACGTTGAGAAGTGTGCACTCGGGTCGGGGGAGGAAGACAGATTACCCGAGGTGAGTGCTCCTTCTATCGAGAGTGTCGTCACGCTTTGAGGCTCCTTCTAAGGGTGAAAGAACACCTTTCTGACACCTTAATGTTGTCCCGAAAGGCATTATATCAAGTATTAGTAAGGGAATTCATTGAGGAGGATACAATTGAGGAACTCACTTAGACTAGGGGGCAGCGTAGCTCGATTTAGCCTTGGGTGCCTTGGTCGGGGTGTCTCACTAACGACGAGGCATCTTTGGCCTGGCTGGTAATTCAAACTTTTCTCTGGGTCAGTAAGAGACTTCATTCAGCTGGCTTGGCAAGTTCGCCTATTTGTAAACGGTGTGGTGACGAGGACGAGACTTTTAATCATGCCTTCTGCTATTGTCGCATCATTGTGCTACTGAGTGAATTTGTTGCTGGGCTCATGGTTCGCATCCTGAACGTGCCATCTTTCAATCTTGAACCTATCAATGTTTGTAGCAACTGGGTTCAGACAACTGATCGGCTTAGAAGACAAATATGTCTGACCTTGCTAGCAGTAATAAGAGGTGTGGTATGGAGGACTCGCATGAAAGTGGTTTGTGGAGCTGAGGACTTTCCTCCTCTCGACCTTGTTCGAATCCTTATTTGAAGGTCTGTATTAAGGCCGAAAGAGTTAAACTATCTTCATCAGACTGAAAAGTGGGGGTCTGTTGCGCATCTCTGTTGCATAAGTGGTGCAAGACTTGAGTGCCTTAGGATTGAGGATTTTGGGTTCCAAAACAAATGTCAACATTGACTTGATTCTCAAAGTTAAGTATATAGTTTAGCTTAGGTTTTATTTTTAGGCACTTCAAGTTCATAACTTAGCTAGTGTGTGAGAGGTTTCATTACCCCCTTGCTTTTTCCTAAACCCCAAGTAGATTACAGATCATGCGATTTGCTAAAGATGTAGGTTCCCTTGCAATATTTTCATAAGAGGTGTTAGTAATCAAGCGATCGGGCCTGCATCACCTTTTTCGATTGGCCAATCCATGTATCTCCACAGTTTCATAAGGGGGGGTCTTAATACTAACACCGTTTCCTTTCTTTTCATTGTTTTCATTCCCCTCCAGCCCCCCTTTACATATTGTATTACATTGGGTTTAAGTAGGTAGTTATAATATGACGTTTTCGGCGATTGACGAAGGATGTATACGTCGATGGATGTATAATATAAATGAGATATTGTGGTAAGAGTAGAGTGGAAGTAGGATCTAGCTAAGTTAGCTTAGGCCGCATTAGTTAGTCATAACCGACTTTTCCCCCATTTCCCAATTTTTCGGCCTCGTGCCATATTTTTCTTTAAAAATCTTGTCATTTTTATTGGAAATAAATAACCATACGTTTTCTTTGTGTCAACATGGGAGGAATATTTTCCTCTGATGCTTCCAACTGAAGAACTGTCTACTGAGAACCAGTCACCTCCAGGACTTGAATAGAACAACATACCATCGGAAACTGTTCTGAAACTAAACATTGCTTACAACTCTGTAGCAGAAGTAGCAATAACTAAAATGAGGGGAAAAAGAGCTTACCTCGGGTACGTCTGTTGTGTCACCGGTTGGGGGGAAAAGAGAATTCCAAGATGGCGTCCAGGGGTTTTTATTATTCCCTCTCTTCTGGAGGTGGGCGATATTGACTATTTTGAAGTTGTACTGTTGCTGACAGAACATTTATTTTTTTTGCCTACTACATTTTTGTTTCAAGCTATTTCGGCCCGAATATGGCGAAGGTGCGGATAAGCAGTGATATTATCAAGCCGTTCTCTGGCGAGGGAGACGTTGTAGCGTGGCTGAAAAAAGTGAGACTTGTCGCACAACTTCAGCAGGTGGATGACGTAGCGAGCTTGCTACCTTTATACCTGGAAGGCGATGCGCTGGCCCTCTACATGGAAATGGAGGAGGACGATTAAAAGAAAATAGACCAGATTGAGGCTCGATTAAAGGAGGCATTTACTGATGACGCGTTTTCAGCATATAGAAAAATAACTATGGTTAGATGGGCTGGTGAACGTGTGGATGTGTACGCCAACAAAATCAGGCAGTTGGTTGGATTGGCCGGATTCACAGGAGAAAGTTTAGAGAGACTCACAAAATTAATTTTTGTCACTGGATTCCCTGACATCATCTCAATTGCTCTTCAACAGGTGCCGAACATCAAAGCCCTGACCATGGGGGGAGCTAATGTCGAGAGCGAGAATTTTGATGACGACTGGCGAACAAAATCAGGATTTGGTTGCGGCCACACGCTCACCCAACAACAGGGCCCAGAATAATTCTGTTAACGTGACCTGTTTCAAATGCAATGTTAAAGGCCACCTTGCAAGGTACTGTCGAAAACGTGGAACACGGTGTTACCGTTGCGGTGAGAGTGGACATTGGGCTCGGAACTGCTCGGGAAACGAGCAAGGGGAGGACGCATAAGCGCCAGTCTCCTTCCCAACCAAGATGTGAATACGACGCTCCCGGTGATAAGCATCCATGTTGACGGGACGCGATGTTTGGCGCTTATTGATACAGGATGCTCCAGGACAATTTTACATGCAGACCGGTGCCGGTCTTGGAGAAAAACAAACGTAAATGTCAACACAATTGGTGGAATATCCCATGCGTGCTGCGGTGTTTGAACGGTCTCTGTATCCACTGATGAAGGTGTGTCTGCCAGAGTCGATGTGTTGGTGGTGCATGGCAAGCCACTGGGATTTGACTTGCTTCTAGGGATCGACGCCATAAAAGCTCTAGGAGGTGTCGTTGTCAAGCCTACAGGATCAGTGCGGCTGGGTGCCAGGAAAAGTATTAAATGCGCAGCCATCTCTATCGATGAACCAGATTTCACTGCTACCTTTGACCATCAAAGCCGAACGTGGACCGCATTGTGAAAATGGTCTGTGGACCACCCCCCTGAAAGGCTGCATAATCGAGTGTCAGAGTACCCAGTGCCAGCAGAAATTCGTGAAGAATACACGCAGGAGCTCCACACCTGGATAGATAATGGTTGGCTCGTGCCATACCCAGAGGATAAATTAGGACCCCCAAAGGTCTAATTCCCCTGATGGCTGTGATACAGCAGAACAAAGCCAAAGTGCGCCCGGTGATGGACTACCGTGAGCTAAATCATTACGTAGACGCATTTACGGCCAACGCAGATGTTTGTGCGGCTAAGCTGCGTGAGTGGAGACAAAAAGGTGCTAACGTGTCTCTACTGGACCTCAGAAGAGCATACCTACAAGTCCGGGTCCATGAGACACTGTGGCCATACCAGACTGTGGAAATCGATGGGAAAAAATACTGTCTGACCCGTCTGGGGTTTGGTTTGAATGTGGCTCCCTTGATAATGAGAGCAATTGTCAGCGAAGTACTCAGGAAGAAGTTATAAGCCGCGCAGCATCTGCTTACATTGATGACATTTTTGTCAATGAAGACGTGGTGCCCGCGACCCGTGTAAGAAAACACCTCGCGCAGTTCGGGTTGGAGTGCAAGAACCCGGAGCAGTTGAAGGAAGGTGCACGGGTGCTAGGATTGGCAGTCAGGATGGAACGCAATGAACTGCGGTGGAAGCGAGGAAATGCAATTCCGGAGGCTCCCAGTATTGTTACGCGACGAACAATCTTTTCCCTGTGTGGTCGACTTGTCGGGCACTTTCCGGTGTGCGGTTGGCTTCGTGTGGCTTGCGGAATACTCAGAAGGAGAGTAAGTTCGGTAACGAAGGGCTGGGATGATGAAGCAAGGGACGCCGTACTACATCGTATGATGTTCGAAACCTTAAAATCTGCGCAGCAGAACGATCCGGCACAGGGAAATTGGTGTGTGGACGGCAAAGAGCTGAATGTATGGGTCGATGCTAGCTCCCTAGCAATTGGGGCAGCCTTGGAGGTGTGTGAAACTGTGTTGGAAGATGCATGTTGGCTGCGACCTGAAGATGACTCTCAACATATCAACTTGGCTGAACTGGATGCCGTATTGAAAGGCATCAATTTGGCTCTCCAGTGGCAGAGCAAGGTGCTACACATAAAGACAGATTCTGTTTGCGTATACCATTGGGTCTCGGACACGCTAACTGAAAAGGCGCGAGTGCGCACCAAAGCAGCAAGCGAGATGCTTATTAGGAGGCGATTAAGCACTCTTAAGGAGCTCGTGAAAGAGTACGGGCTGACAGTGGATGTGACGCTGGTTCCATCAGCACGAAACATCGCTGACCGACTGACACGAGTGCCACAGCGGTGGTTTGAGGCAATGAAAAAGAAAAACGGTCTTGACCCAGTGATAGGCGCTGTCTACACAGACGAGCTGGATGAGAGTCAAATCATGGCTATTCACAAAGATAGTGGACATCCGGGGGTGCGACGCACTACCTACTTTGTCAGGAGAAGATGTCCAACCACAACAAAAGCAACTGTCAGAACGGTCATACAGAAATGCGAGGAATGTCAGTCCATTGACCCAGCGCCAGTCAGGTGGGAAAAGGGAAAGCTGGAAGTTAACGAGAATTGGCAGAGAATTGGAATGGATATCACGCATTATGGCACATTCCATTTTTTAACTTTAACAGACTGTGGTCCATTGCGTTTCTCCATTTGGAGGAAATTGGCAAGGCAGGACTCGGCAAGCGTGATTCATCAGTTGGAGGCAGTGTTCCTCGAGCGTGGCGCGCCGCATGAACTCCTTTTAGACAATGCCACAGCTTTCTGCAGCAATATGTTCCAAGCATTTGCATGTAAATGGGGAGTTCACTTGCGATTCCGTTGTGCATACGCTCCAGCCGGGAATGGCATAGCGGAGCGATGTCACCGTACAGTGAAACGAATAGCGGCTAGAATGTGTTGTCCCATACAGGAGGCTGTCTACTGGTATAACATCACACCAAGAGACGACACATCTCCCTCCACTGCGCCTGCCAACAGGATTTATCAATACGAAGTTCGAGTAAAGGAGACCAATCTCGCAACTGCGTCCCCAGGTCCCAAGAACAGCTTTTACCAGGTTGGGGATCGCGTATGGATCAAAAGACCGCAAAATCGATGTACCACGAGGTTCGGCAAGGGTGAGGTGACCAAGGTGATCAGCCCTCAGTCGATTTTGGTGGACGGTATGCCTCGTCACGTGAAGGATTTGCGCCCTCGCCATTATGTTGTTACATCAGAGGAAGAGGGAGACTCAGACAGTATGATGTCTTCTGAAAAGACAGAGAGTATGATTCAGGACGACGGAGAGGATTTTGAGCCATATAATGTACATACTGAAGAAGCGGAGGAAGGACCACCCGTCTTGCCTCTACGAAGGAGTACCCGACAGAGACGAATACTGCCCCCCTGCTCTGATTGTGAAACACCGCCTATGGAGCAGACTGGTGGCAATAATGGCGATGGGGAGGATGGCAGGGAGGAAGTGCTGCTTCCGGTTCTTCGGAGAAGTACCAGACAAAGACGACTACCCCCTGCCCCGTTTGTGATCATGAGATCAGGGGGAGTGTAGCAGAAGTAGCAATAACTAAAATGAGGGGAAAAAGAGCTTACCTCGGGTACGTCTGTTGTGTCACCGGTTGGGGGGAAAAGAGAATTCCAAGATGGCGTCCAGGGGTTTTTATTAGCGTTTACCCCATGCAACCTTCGGAAAATCACGTTTCTTTCTCATGTGATTATGCAAATGGATAATTCCCGGCCATTATAAAAGAAGGAGGCTAGAGACGAGTCGGCAGTATCCTGCAAATTGTGTGTGTGAGTGTTTCTGGCGATTGGAGTGTGTCTTCTTTTACCACGGTTATCACGGACAGGAATTCCCTCTCTTCTGGAGGTGGGCGATATTGACTATTTTGAAGTTGTACTGTTGCTGACAGAACATTTTTTTTTGCCTACTACATTCAGAAGATCAGTACCGTAGAACCGGACGACTAAACGACTTTACATATTGTATTACATTGGGTTTAAGTAGGTAGTTATAATGTGACGTTTTCGGCGATTGATGAAGGATGTATACGCCGATGGATGTATAATATAAATGAGATATTGTGGTGAGAGTAGAGTGGAAGTAGGATCTAGCTAAGTTAGCTTAGGCCGCATTAGTTAGTCATAACCGACTTTCCCCCATTCCCCAATTTTTCGGCCTCGTGCCATTTTTTTCTTTAAAAATCTTGTCATTTTATTGGAAATAAATAACCATACGTTTTCTTTGTGTCAACATGGGAGGAATATTTTCCTCTGATGCTTCCAACTGAGGAACTGTCTACTGAGAACCAGTCACCTCCAGGACTTGTATAGAACAACATACCATCGGAAACTGTTCTGAAACTAAACATGGCTTACAACTCATTCAGAAGATAAGTACCGTAGAACCGGACGACTAAACGTTTTAAGGACCAGGAAGCAACTCTGAAAGTTGCACTGAACTCTACAAGGTTCTGAAGACTTTTTCTATGAACATCCAAAAAATGAAAAAAAGAAGATAATAAGATTATTCAACGAGTAAAATTTTTTATGCCATAAAAACGAACTTTAGTTGAATAAGTGAATAGTGATTATTTTTGTCGGATCTCAATATCTATATTTGTGTTGAACGATAAGAAATATAAAGACTAGATGAAAATTTCATTTCACCTCAGACGAAGACAAGACTTTCTCCTCATATTTTAGACGGTATGAGAACCTGATTGTGTCGATTCGGAAAACTCTAAAAAAGGTCCGTTTATTGCTTCGAAAATTGGGATGCACAGAACACAACAACTTTGTTGATTACATTTTATCACACAAAACATGTGACTTAACTTTTTATGAAACCGTAAAACTCATAATAGAACTGCTCAAATTCCAAAAGTTATTATACAGAAAGTGGAAATACCTTAACTTAACTGAGAAAAATGACGATACATTAGTATCAATAATCAACAAACATTGCGACGATTTTAAACCGAGGGCTGGCGATTTCAAATGTCTGATATTCATTTAAAGATTGGTATCGGTAAAATGCTGGAATTCGGCGCAGAGTTTTAACTACATTAGAAAGTGAACGAAACCTGACATGAAATAAGGTGATAGAATACTGTCGACCAGTGATTAGTGTTAAAAAATTCAAAGAACATTGAAGAATTTAGCTTTGCATACGTAAGAAAAGCACATAAAAAATCAAAACCTTATTCTCCAACAAAAATAAAAAAAGAACAAAAGGTATTATTTTTCTCGCACAAAGAAAAGACAATCAAAATCACAGTAAGCCGCTACTAAGTTCCTTTTATTGGTGTGGAGCCGGGGAGCCCTGCATTGAAGTTTCAGTTAGATTTAGAATCAGACTTAACAATCCTAAATTTATATACATGGAAGAGATTAAATAAACCTAGCATGCTAAAGTCTTGCAAAACAGCCAGAACGTTGACTGGGTCAAAAATATATTTTGAAGGTAAATTAATCACATATGTTACATTTAAAGAAATTAAAACTGTTCGTTTTAAGAAATACATAAAATATTTTAGGACATATTTTATGCAACACTTCAATTGTGAGATTTCCTAAAAGTATTTTTTGTCAAAATCCAAATTATGACGACAGAGAAAGAAAATACTAAAAGAATATTTCCCAGAAGGTTGATAAGCCGGTCTGGGAATATACATAAAATGTCAACCAGATTCGAACTCAAAGATAATACGCAACCAGTATTAAAAGAAACAGATGTACCGTTTGCCGCATTGGAGAAAATTAATGAGGAGTGGAGCTTAAAAGACTTGTAAACCCGGCATCCTAATGGGCAGCCCCTACCGTCTATGTCAAAAAGAAGTAAAACAAAAATTCTTATATGCGCCGAATTCTGCACTGGTTTTAATTCAGTAGTAAAAAAAAAACTACCATTACCCATTTACTAACGCTGAAGATGTTTTTACTAAGCTAAACGGACGAAAAATCTTCATTAAAGTCGATCTGAGTGATGCATACGTTCGAATTACTGTTGAGGAAAGTAGTTCGGAGTTGCTTTGTATTAACAGCCATAATTAAAATTCGAAAAATTAGCTTTTGGATCCAAGGTAGTGCCTGTCATTTTAAAAGAAATTATGGATATTTTATGGGACAACCGTGATTTCGCGATCTATACTTTGATGACATTATAATAATAAGTAAATAAAAATATGAAATACATATCTACAGGATTTTGAATTTGAAATAGAAGGAGTGTGATTTTTTTCATTGAAAAAATAAAATACACTGTACACGTTATCGACAAAAACGGTAGAAACTGGATGCGGAAAGACCAGCTATATATGTCGGCTCGCCAAAATATTACAGAATTACAAAGTTTGGGGAGAGGGCTTTGTAGAGAACTATTACCAGGCATTTATTCCCAATATGCAAGACCTACGGGCCTCACAGAACGAACTACTAAAATTAACAGAGTGTGGAAATGGACACCTGAATGCCAGATGGTATTCGATTAAAATTTAAAAAACTGACGTCAGATCTATTCCACAACCATCACCATGATCCCAAAACTAAATATCATAGTCGCTTGTTTTGAGAGCTCGTATCATACATAAAATGCCCAACGGAAGCAAGAAACTAATTCCACACGCGTAAAAATCTCTGCTCAAAACAGAGTAAATCTCTTGAGAATCCAGTAATTGCTTCTTTATATACCAATAATGAAATTAAAACCCCGATGTGCAATACTATCAGAAATCCTCCGGCCATATGAAATAAAACGCTAAGCACAAAAAGGCGGATTTATTCGTGCTACCAAGCAAAAAAATCACAAATAAAGACCCGAAAATGTAGGACAGTTTTTTATACATGCTTTTATATATGTGATGGCGTCATATACAGCGAGAGGATCGATCCTTATATTAAATGCACTACAAAAAAGGCCCATGAAAGATTTTCATGTGAGTCATCCAGGAATTAACAAGTTGAAGAACCTCATGCGTAGTTATGTATATTGGCTGTAGATGGATATAGATATAAAAAAAACATGGTCGATTCATGCAAGGGTTGTGTTTTGGCCGTAAAGGCACTCCCAATCACTTTTAAGCCATGACCCAAAACAGATCAAACCTAGTTTAGAATTCATATATATGGCATGGTCACTGGAGGACTGGTATTCCCTAATAGTAGTGGACAGCTACAATAAATAGCAAGAAGTACTCAAATGTCAGAGACCCACTATAGGGGAAGTTAATTATTTCCTCCATGAATTATTTTCTAGGTTTGGAATTGTCAACTGGTTATTAAGTGACAATGAGACTCAATTTACGTCCACGGACTTCAAGAATTTCCGTTAGATTTCCAAATCAAACATGCCACGACTTTTCACGATCTAATAGGATGTCTGAATGCTTCGTCGACATTTTAAAACGAGCTTTCAAAAAAAGCATGCGGCACACCTACAGAAACGGCACTGCAACATTTTCTACAGTTTTATAGAATCACACCTAACCCTCATACACTATCAGAAGTATCACCAGCAGAGACTATATTTCCAGCGTAAAATAAGACCTGTATTTGACAAAATTTTGCCCAAGTAAACACAATTTAAAAGTGCATCTCTTGTGCCTATTTTGAAACCGAAACTTACCTGCATCATACTCATCCAGTACTATATTACGATGTGAGCCACCACTTTCAGTGAGCAGTATCGTCATACCGTAGAATCAGCAAGAGTACTAATAGTATGCAGCGCGTAATAGGCAACCCGGATAGTAAGCACCGCTTACTCTTTATTCTATTCTTGTAACTTTTTAGTTATACATTTTTCTTGCATTTGTGCTTCGTGCTTTCCTTTTGTGGTCCAAATTTTGGGTCCACATTAATGATGAAGGATTCTAGAAACACACTCACGCCGAAACCCCAGTGCCTAATCAGTTCCATCTCAATAGCAGTAGAAGGATTCGACAAATTCATTGAGAGTTCCGTCCTCACCACATCAGAAACGACAGAGGACCTGTTTAATCACACAAAATTGTTAAACGAGAAATTAAGCTGGCATTATTATATCAACGAATATATATGTCAATATTACTAAAATCGCTGAGTAACTAGCAATTTGACAACTACGGAATATTTAAAAAATGATTTAAATCCTGTCTATATACAGAAGAATTTTTTCACAAAACAAACTCTTCTACTCAAGAGCGAAATTGAATTTCAACAAAGTTTTGCGTATAAAAGAATTCTCCCCTTAAATTTACCGGAGCGAGTTCTTTACTTTAAAACAGCAAGTTCTCTGTCTGTCTGTTTCTCTCTCTCTCTCTCTCTCTCTCTCTCTCTCTTTCTGTCTCTCTCTCACACACACACAAATGGAATTCTCAAGCAAAAAAAATGCTAAGCATTTTTTTTGCTTCTGTCTGAAGGATACTTTTTAAAAAATCCTGCTTACAGGTATACACTTTAGCAAAATAGAAAATAGAAAAAAAAATCTGATTTTGCTCGCACCCTGATTTTGCGCGCACCAAAAAAATAATTTTTCTTTTTTTATTATTCCTGGTTAATTTTTTTTCTCAAAATAGTTAAACCAGTAAGTATTTCAGTCCGCCCATTTTTGTCCGCAAAAAAAAAAGAAAAAAACTCTAAATTTTCTCATCTACCTTCCTTTGTTACACGAGTCTTCAATGCAACAAATTTTTGTCATTTTTTCGTTGTCTCTGCCTTGTTCATGGCTTCATACAACATTATTATACAGCTGCCATATTTTCCTATCGAAATATGGAGGATTTTCAAAAAATAATCGTCCAAATCATAAAGATCCCCATGGATCAGCAACAAAAACTAGAAGAAAGGCAACAACTGTACCAAGAAAAAATAAGAGAGAAAGACAACTTCTATGAAGTTATCCAAACAACTTACACTTTGGAAAACTAAATTACAGCAAAAACAACTTGAAGTATTACTGGTAAATTCATTAACAGGCTCTAAAAACAAACAAAAAAAGACAAGATTTTTCGCAGAGTACAATCTAAAACTTCATTTAAACATTTGAATACGTACCAGAGGACGACAAAACATTCTAGACTTTTTACATACGCTATGAAGATGTTTTCCACGTAGACTTTAAACAATGGTCCAGTGACAAAATTTGCGTCTAATATTAAGAAATCGGGGTACTACCGAACATAGTTGGTTCGTGGATTTTATATTCCCCCTCCCCCCCAAAAAACACCGACTTGGATTTTTCAGAAACTATTAAGTTTCTATCGGAAAAACGCCGGAAACCTGAACGTAGTCAAGGACCACCAACATAATTTCCTAACGTTTGCAGCATTGGGGAACAAGCTCTGTAATGATTTCAGACCAGCCAAGCTGACTGGCGATGATTCTAAGTGCTTGATATTTGCACAAGGTCTAGCATCAACAGAAGACGCTGAAGTCAGACGACGAGTACTGACCAAGCTTGAAAACAAACGAAGTTAACTCGTCAAAAATTGGCAAAGGATTGTCAAAGAGTAATTTCTGCCAAGAGTGATTAAAAAACGATCAAGGATCCAGGTATGGCTCAGATCAGAAAAATCGGAAGCAATTCAACCGCATATTACTCTCAAAAAGTCCAAAAGGAAATTTCATGTTCTAAATACCGCAATAAACAAAACAATAGATTAAAGAAACCATTGTAGTAAATGGCATTGGATGAAGTTCTGTCCACTCACGAAGAAAACGTATTGCAAAGATTACAATAAAAAACGGTCATAATTTAACTGAGTGCTGGTATGCCAATAAAAGAAGGAAACCCAAAAGTAAAATAAGGCAAACTCAATCAGACAAGATAGTGGATGGGAATTTAAGAAAATATCTAACTGTGCATATTTTCGATAACTTTATAAAATTCCAGGTTGACTCGGATTCTGATCGTTCAATCATCAACTGGCGTACTTGACGATAATTAAATAAACCGACCGTAGTAAAGACAGATAAAACAGTAAAATCCGTAACTGGCGAGAATATTAACATCTTAGGCCAGGTAACCCTTACAGTAACACTAAACGGAGTTACCAAAAAGCTAAAAGCCTACGTACTTAAACCTTCAGACAACTTGTTCGGAAAGCTTGAATCTATGGGATAGCCCAATGGGTACCTTTTGTCACAAAATAGGAAGTACAGTGTCCAATTCGGAAAATCCTCCAAAAAATAACTTCAAACAACAATTTCGCCAGGTTTTTCCTAGTAGCCTTGGGAAATGTTCGAAATTAAAAGCTTAGCTTAAGGTAAACGACGGTGCACAACCTGTATTCAAGACGAAACAGAATGTCCCTTCTGTGCTCTACAGCAGATTAACAGAGAATTAAATAGACTTGAACAAGTAGGTATTCTGTCAAAAGCAGTTATAGCGAAAAGGCAGCGTTTAGAGTCCGGGTAAAAAAAAGAGGTCCAACCAAATACGAATATGCAGGGATTTTTCGACAGGAATAAACGATGCTTTGCACGATCATCATTATCCTTTCCCAAGCCCTGAAGAAATATTCAACAAATTAAATGGTGGAAAAATTTTCTCTCAAATTGACCTCTCAGATGCATACATTCAGATAGAGATGAATGAAGAAAGTTCCAAATTGCTCTGCATAAACACTTATAATGGGTTGTACAAATACAATAGACTATCTTTGAGGGTCAAGGTAATTCCTGCAATTTTCCAGTAGGTGATGGGTACAATGCTGGAAGACCTTGACTATGCAACAGCATATTTCAGTGATATACTTGCAACCACTAAAACAACAACAAAGCATCAGAACCGTATAATAAACGTATTCGAGAAATGACGTTAAATTTGAACTCAAATCACACTCTTCTCTTCTCACTGCACTTTCCACACTGACACACAAAATAAAGTATATGGCTCTTTTATAGAGAGACCCAACGACATCTCATTTGCATACCCCTCCCCCCTCTCCTCACATCATTTGATCATCAGTCCATAAATACCAGGGGGCGGCCATTTTTATTTTCTCTCTTTTTTTTCTTTTCTAACATTGGCCGCACGATGCATGAGGTATAGTTTATTTACTTTTAACCACAAGAAATTAAAAATATACGGCTATAAGTTTAAGGAAGTAAAATGTAACTTGTTCTTACCAGAGATCAATTACTTAAGTTACATCATAAAGAAGACGGCCGTCTGCCAGATCTAGAAAGAGCCAAACCGACCAGAAACATAGTGGCCTGCGATTACGTTCAAGACTTTCAAAGCTCCCACAACCTAGATAACTTTTACCAAGGGTTCATTAAGAACATGCAGAATTTGAGGGGGGCTCCCGGTGAACACTTAAAAAATGACCCCTGAATGCCAAGACGCATTCAAAAAGATCAAGAAAACGCTTCTTCAGATTTCTCCCGTATCCATTATAACCCTAGTCTCGACATCAACTAATACAAGCTCATACGGCATCGGTGCTTGCATTCCTCATAAACTGCCAGATTGTTCGCTGTAGCACACGTTTGTAGATTCCTTCTACCAGCAGAGAAGCAATATTCGCAAATTGAGAAAGAGATTCATAGAATAATATTCGCTGTCACTAAGTTCTACAGATATATACATGGACGACGGTTCATACTAAAACAGACCATAAACCCCTGATAACAATTGTTGGGTCCAAGAAAGGTCTGCTAGTTCATACTGCAAATAGATGACTTCGTTTGGAACAATTCTCTTAAACAACATCAAGATCGAGTTCCTAACATCTAAAACTATTTGCCATGCTTATCACGACTTATTATAGGATAAACCCTAATCCGAACATGCCTATGGGACACTCGCCTGTAGAAACAATCAAGTTCGTCTTCGATAAATTAATTCCATGACAAGCGAAGTTCAAGAAGACTGTCTTGCTCCATTAGAAATATTTTTGCCCTGACAATAAAGTCTTCCAAGGCGTACAAAAACAATATCACATTCTGTGGAGTAGGCATCATCAAACAAAGTATCGGCGAACTTGTCTACATAGTACAGAGACCGAAAAACACACAAGCGCCATATAAAGCAGTTCAAATAATGATGTTTTAATGAATTAGAGAAACCATTAAAAGAGCCAATCGAAGTAATATTAGATCACTTCGATTTCAACACGCTCTAAGTCTTTATAAAAGTGCGATGCTCAAGGAAAAAAGGAAATTTACGCAACCACTCGACATAAATCCCAAGAGGAAGAAGTATTAACGGTTCTATTTTCCCTTTTATTTAAAAAAACACTCTTGGAAGGGGTTGTTGTGACACCAAAACTTACCTGCATCATAGACTCTTGCAATACTACATTACGATGTGAGATAACACTCTCAGTAAGCAGTATGGTAATACCTCAAAACAAGAGTACTAGTAGTACGCAGCACGTATGACTACCTATAATGGAAACAACCGAATAATAAGCTCCACTTATCCTTTATCCTATTCTTATAACCGTTTGGTTAATATATTTTTATTTTTATTACTATATATAGAGTTGGATGTAATAATCAAAGAAGAAAGCGCTCGCGTGTGTTCATTGAGTGGTTATACAACTTACCTTCGGATGAGATCTGAGAAAGAGTAAGATTAAAGATGGTTGCCATGGATTTATAAGGTATAGTCTCGTGGAATCTCATGATATCTCATCGTCTACTGCACACGTATGCAAATGAATAGAGGCAGTTTTCTAATAAAATGCCTGTTGGCGTGGTCGATGGAACACATGCTGGAAGTTAAGAAAAAATGTTGATAGTGACGAATTCTAGCTGAACTTTTGCTTTTTGTGTTTATTTTATTTTGTTTTGCATTTAACGGCACACTATTTCGGTGTAATAGGGGACAAGTTCGACCTTAAATTAATACCAGGGTTCGACGGCTCGACCCCGATGCTTGCTTGGGTGGAGAAGGTGGAACTGCATTGCCTGTTGTCTAGTGTTAAGAGCATTGAACACGTGATTCCTCTACGTCTTTCCGGTGGGGCTTTCGCGGTATATCGACAGCTTAGTCCTGAGGAAAAACAGGATTATGAAAGGATACAGGCAGCATTATACAAGGCGTTTGCTATCGACCCTGCTACTGCTTAAGAGCAATTTGAGGAAATAACCTTACATCTCGGAGAAACTGTGGACGTTTATTTAACCGAGCTGACGAAGTTGACGGTGTTGGTTGGTTGACTGCCTGAGTGGGCCTTGGCATGCAAATTTTTGGCAGGGCTCCCAACCCGAGCAAAGCAACTCCTGTGGGCTAGCTCAAGCATAGCTTCATTGTCCCTTAATGACTTGGTAGACCGGGCCAGGACCGTGATGAACAATACCTATGAGGTGAGAAAACCAGTAGTCGCTGCTGTACAGCCCACACCAAGTGATGATAGACCGTCTCAAGGGCCCGGCCTGTGCGGTGAAGTCGTGTGTTATATGTGCAATGGCCCGGGCCACATTGCGAGGAACTGCCAGCGGCGACTGACAGCTGTTCGCTGCTACCAATGTACTGAGACTGGTCATATGGTCCGGGGGTTGTGTGGGAAACTGGGTCGGGGACAATGTGCCAGCGTCGACTTCTTCCCAAACAGAAATTAGACGAGGCGCTTCCAACCATTCAGGTCTATATTAATGAGACATTATGCTAAGCACTCCTCGACTCAGGGTGCTCTCGCACAATAGTGAGCGCGGACCTCTGCCGCACTTGGAAAAAGAAAACTATGGAGCGACGCGGACATGTTGCGGGGCGGGCGTGATGAACATTCGCACAAGAACTGGAAATTCGGCTAACGTCGAAGCGCTGGTAGTACTTGTGAAACCGCTGAGCGTTGACCTGCTTTTAGGCTATGATGCCATCAGAGCCCTAGGTGATGCTCACATAATGCAGACGCAGCTGGGATGATGAAACAACCGACGATCTGTTGGTTTGCATGGTGAAGGAGACCATCGCAAGGGTAAAGCAGGATGACCCTGCCAAAGGAGGCTGGTACATGCAGTGAGACAAACTGAATGTGTGGGTGAATGAGAGCTCTCTGGCAATTGGTGTGCTCTTGGAGAAGTGTGGGGCTGTGATTAAGGACGCCTGCTGGTAGCGAACAGCGAATGACCCTGCTCATATCAACCTTGCAGAGCTCGAGCGGTGATAAAAGGTATCAACCTGGCATTCCAGTGAAAAGTCAGGAAATTACGCATGCACACAGATTCACTATGCGTGTATCACTAGATATCGGACACACTGACAGGCAAGAAAAGGGTGCGCACTAAGGCAGCCAACGAGATGCTGATCAGACGGAGGTTGGAGATCGTAAAAAAGCTCGTAATAGAGTACAACCTGTATGTGGATGCGATACTTGTCACTTCAAACTGCAACCTTGCTGATAGGCTCACTTGGATGCCACAGAGATGGTATGACGCCATGAAGAAGAAAGCCAAGCCAGTACCATTATTATGTGCCACCTCTATTGGGGTGGCGGATGAAATCAGGAAGATACACCACCTTAGTGGGCACCCCGGAGTGAGACGGACATTTTTTGCAGTTGTAAAATCCATTGGTGTCCAAAAGTGCAGTGAAAGCGGTACTCAAGGAATGCCAAACATGTCAGTCAATCGACTGCTGCCCCGGCCAGATGGCGGAAAGGTCAGCTGGGAGTAGACACGACTTGGAGCTTGCTGGGTATGGACATAACCCACTACGGCAGCCAGCACTTCCCACCCTGATCGATTGTAGACGGACAAGGTTCGCGATCTGGCGGCGGGTTAAAATACAGGATTTCTCCAGTGTCATCCCTGGATTGGAGTCCATATTTCATGAAAAGGGGCCGCCTTGACAGAGCCCCACAGACAACGACCCAGCTTTCTGCAGTGACGTTTCGTAGACAAGTGGGGGATCCAGCTCAGACATAGATGTGCATATGTGCAGTGTGGCAACGGCATAGCAGAGCCGTGGCATCGAAGCGTGAAGAGAATTGTGACAAGAAAACAATACAATGATCGCAGAGGCGGTCTATAGATATGATGTAACATCAAAGGATGGCATGACTGCTTCAAGCGCACCCGCCAATGCGATCCATTGCTATCAAGTGCACATCAAGGACATTGACGCTCGTCTGCCTGATCAGCAGGAAACCGAGGGTTGTATGAGTAAGGGGACATTGTCTTGGCGAAGCCTCCCAATAATCGATGTACCACCAGTTTCAAAGAGGACGAATCACTGGCATCATCAGTGAGCAAGTTATGCTAGTCGATGGTACCCCACGCCATCTGAAGGATATCCGGCCTGCCGTAAATACGAACCAGTTAGCCAGTAGCAGTAATGGTTCATCATGCAACGATAACCTGTGGATCCGACCTATTCCCCGTAATGGTACAACTGCAAACCCCAACGCTGATACCAATAGTTCCAGCACCCCTTCTGAGAGCTCCGATGAAGATGAAAAAGTCCAGCCTGATGGTATGACTGTACAATCTAACGATGATGCCAATTGTTCCAACGCCTCTTCTGAGAGCTCCAATAAAGATTAAGTATTCCAGGAGTACCCGCAACAAACGATCACGTCCACAATGCCACAAGTGTGGTCTCGAGACGAGGGGGGGGGGTGTAGAGTTGAATGTAATAATCAAAGAAAAAAGCGCCCGCTTCTGTGTGCGGATGGGATCTGAGAAAGAGAGATTAAAGATGGCAGCCATGGAATTTCACGAGATCTCATCTTCCACTGCACACGTATACAAATGGAATGGGGTCAGTTATCTAATAAAATGACTGTTGGCAGAGGTGGTGGGGAGAACACGTGCTAGAAGTTGAGAGAGAAAGTTGACAGTGATGAATTCTAGCTGAACTTTAGTTTTTTGTATTTATCTTATTTTGTTTTGCTGTTTACTAGCCCATTTAACTGCATATATGTTTCTTAGACCTAATCTGTGTTTCGTATTTTCTTTTTGTGATCCCAAACGTGGGTCGATATCACTAAGGCTGTGACCCGTGCGAAAAAGTTTTTTTTACAAAACTTACAAAAATAATACAACCTTCTTGAAACTAGACACACTAGACAAAAGAATTAAAAATATAATGTATATCATTCAAAACTCGCGCATAAATGACACCTTAACAAAATAAGAAAATGTCTGTAGGATGATCCCATCTATGCACTTCACGAAGAAATGGCCATTGAGACAATAGATGACACTTTCAGCATTGAACCACTACAAGTAGCTCTAGAATGCCGCCGATCAGAAAAAGAAATGGAGTTCACGGATCCTTTAACTAGCGATCTAAAAAGGAAAGGGTCCTAACACCCCTTGTTGAGTAAAGGCTTGGAAAGAAGTGTTATGAACACTTTACTCGAAACGGACTCTCCTAATCATTAAAAAAAACTCCGAGTTTAATACTCTCGTGTGAAATTATCGCAACAAAATGTGAGACTAGATATTTTCTAACAGTCGGAAAATGTCAACAACCTTTATTTGTATTCATTTTCTTGCACAATATATTCTTTCTACATAGACCTGTTGTTTGTGTTCTTTCCTATGACCCATTTCTAGGGCCAATATATATATATATATGCATAAATATAAATAAATAAATATATATATATATATATATATATATAAAGATGTCATTTTATTTATTTACATTTTATTCCGAAACTGTTCGCAATTTTATCCTTGTGCTCCTTACGCGCGTTCCGCGGCCAATAATAAAAAAAAATAGTCCTTTCTTTAATTAGTTGTACAACGCATGCGTTCAAAAATGTAATGAAAACATAGGAAAATATTTCAATCAAAACTAAAATGAAAAAGCGATCAAGAAAGATAAGATGGAAAAGCGTTTGACGTAAAACAACGTTTCTCCCATCATCTGCACGAACTTAGAAAAAACAAATGTGGCAAAAAACGAAGGAATACATACATATATATATATATATATATATATATATATATATATATATATATATATATATATATATATATATATATATACTAGCAGAAGTGCCCGTCGTTAACTGAGTTCAGAAACAGCCTACAGAAAATGAACTGTGATTGATGAAAGTATGATAGGTTAGGAAAAGGTGGGGGTTGTAAAGAGATCGGTTTTTATACTCAAAAATTTTACCCTAGGCAAAATATGATGAAAGTAAACATAATTTTCGCGAAAATATATTTTTTATATCAACTTTGTTTCCATTTGTAGCCAAGAATGACCAAAAAATGATGTCTCCTTACAAAGAGAAAATGTTATATATATAATAATATAAATGTACAAGAAATAAATGTTACCATAGTCAATAAAAGTTACTTTTATGGTAAAAAAAGTTCATTGGTTTGTGTCGAGAATTGTCTAAAGTTCCGACTTATTTTTTAGCTTTCACTTTAATAAGAACGCGAATTATGAGGTGGATTTATTCGACACAATATGATTCAGCTCCAAAAAATAAATAAAATCTTAATTAAAAATCTAAAAGTGAATTAAGATTAAAGTTAAGGTGTTATTGTGGACCGTCTCCCCCTAAAAAAAAAGCTCGTTAAACTTTGTTGTATATTTACATTCTATGGAGGTCAGGCGCGAACGAACACCCAATAATATTATCATATCATATTTTTTCAAACTGAAACATAATTATCAAAGTATACTTACGTAAATAGATATGAAAAGTCTTTGTTAAAGTTTGTGCCATATTTCCATGAAGGACATGCGTGAATGCAAACTCCACAATTTTATTATACCATACCTATTTAAGTTGAAACATACTTATCAAAGTATTATTATTTACATCTATATCAAAAACCCTTGTAAACGTTTTTTTTTATTTTATATTTCCATACTTTGGGGGCCAGGCGCGAACACAGACCCCACAATTTTTATGAACCACTGTTTTACCAAATCAAACATACCCATTCCTGATCCTCGATACATCTTCTATCATTATATGTAATCAGTTTTTTAAAATAGTCAACCATATAGGAGCCTATTCGTGACCACACACACACACACACACACACACACACACACACACACACACAGATGTTCAGGTTTATATTATAGAAGATATATATATATATATATGTATATATATATATAACTACTTCATTTAGTCACATAAAATTAATATTCGAAAGTATAAATTTATGCGTAAACTTGAAGTATTTACTTCAAAAGTGCTCAATACGTAGGTAGAGCTAGTTACTAAGTTATAAAATATATATGACGATTAAGTTACTCTGAATATTCCGCGTTTCATCCACTCTAGGACTCTTAAAGCTTATGCGCGAATTTTGTGGTTGTCAGTCGTTTTTATATACGCACCTTCTATTGAGATTTTAGTTAGCCAATCAGCTTTTAAGTATCCACCGCGCAGTAGACATACTTAAAAGATAACCCTACTCCAATATACGTGAACCATAAGTCCAATCACCCACCATCAATTATAAAACACATTCCTAACGATCGTAAGTAGACTCAGCAATAACTCAAGCGATGAAAATGCATTTAACAGATCAACCAATATTTATGAAACAGCCCTAAAAATAGTGGATACAAAAATATCGATATCAAATATAAGCAACAAAACACCAATAACTATAATATTAAAAATAGAAGAAAAAGAACTATAATTTGTATACGGCCTGATACAATCAAATGTTAAAAACAAAACCTGGTAAGAAATTTCTAGATCTTATTGAAAAACACTTTCCCGCAACCAACCCCTTACACAAAATTTTCAATAAAAATAACTTAAAGTTATCCTACAGCTGCTGCTAAAATTTAGAGATGATAATTAAAGCACATAATAACAAAATATTAAATAAAAACAATGTAAACCACAACAAAATAAACAATAAAAAAGTAGACACAATGACAAAAATAAATCTAACACTAGCAGAAATAATAATAATAATAATAATAATAATAATAATAATAATAATAATAATAATAATAATAATAATAAACCAACCCCGGACAACAACAACCATAGTAGAAATAAAAATAAAAATTATAATAACGAACAAGATAAATGCAAATGTAGGCACCACACACTTTGCCCACTTCAAAATAAATGTCTAACCAAAAGCGTAGTTTACCGGGCCACAATATTTGCGAAAGAAACCCCGAATAACAAGAAATACTACGTAGGTATGACTTCCTTAGATTTCAAAACTCGGTATTATGACCACAAAAGTACATTCAACAATAAAAACACCGTATGAAAACGACGCTAGAAAATAAATACTGGGAACTCAAGGAAAGCGGACATTCTTCGGTAGTCGAATGGAAAATAATAAGACAAGCTACCACATGTAGAGATCTAGACGACCCATGTAGATCATGCCTTCATAAAAAATTTGCTATCCTGTACTTTAAAGAACCCCAACATCTATTAAACTGTAGAAGAGAAATAGCGACCAACTGTGTTCACAAGATAAAATTTACTCTAGGATAGCTATATTAAATAATTTAAAAACTAACAAAAAGAATAGAAAATAAACAAATAAATAAATTAAATAGACATGAATATACGTAAACTATCACACACACACAGACACACACACACACACACACATATATATATATATATATATATATGTGTGTGTGTACATATTCATATATATTAACTAACATAAAAATAAATAAAAATCCTAACCTAGATTTAAAACAGGTCAAAAAACTAGATATCCAGGAAAAATAGAGCACACCTAAAGGAACAGGTAAACCAGAAGTCAAATAGGACTTTGTCTGGTAAGTGCATGTTCATTGGCTGATAGAAAGAGTGCGGTGGATACTAGAAAGCTGATTGGCTAACTAAAATCTCAATAGAAGGTGCGTATATAAAACGACAGACAACCACAAAATTTGCGCATAAGCTTGAAGAGTGCTTGAGTTGATTAAACGCGGAATATTCAGTGTAGCTTAATCGCCATATATATTTTATAACTTACTATATATATATATAGACTTCAGAATAATTTTATTTAACAATCAATTGGTATGAAAACCTGTGATTATAAGATTTATAAAATATTACTGGCAGTAATATTCAATAAGTATTATCCCATCTAAATACGAATTACTCGATATGCAAGATAGAGCAAATAGATTAAATTGTGATTCAATAAATTTAAAAAAAATCCTTATCGGAATTAAGTGTTTGAGGTTCATAGCAAAGATTCTGATTATTCTAAGCAAGACAAAGAATACTTTAGAAAATTAATCTCCTTTTTTTTATTAAATTTTCACCCCAAACAAGGCAAATTGCCACTTTGGTATAGGGGGCTACTATCAGGGGCAACAACTACTGGGGTAGTATGTAGGGATTTGGGTAGCAAGATGTCAGTTCACGTTACACTTGAACTTCTGCACGTCAGTACTGTTGGGGAAGCAGGGACCTGGAATGGAATTCCAGAGTCTAGCGGTTCTGGGGAAGAAACTATTGGAGTAAAAAGATTTTTTACATCTAGGGATCTCTACAGTGTGGGGGTGGGATTTAGCAGCCTGTCGGGTTTGTCGAGGGTGCTCACGTCGTGGGGGCACAAGTGATTGCAGTTCGTCAGAGCATTCACCATTAAAGTATTTGTAGAACAGGCAGAGGGATGCAACATCTCGTCGATGGGACAGAGGCTGAAGCCTAGATGACAGTTCAGGACCTATCAGGTTGGCGACTCTCTTTTGAACCCTGTCCAGGAGCAAGAGACAAGCAGCAGATGCACCATCCCAGATGTGACAACAGTACTCCATACATGGGCGAATGGTAGCCTTATAGAGGTATAGGATACTGTCAGGCGTAAGTAATTTTCTAGCACGGTAAATGGAGCCAACCTTTCTTTGCAGTAGCCTTGGCAATGCTCTCAATGTATCTATTCCAGTTCATATTCCCTGTAAACGTTAGGCCGAGGAGTTTAAAAGAAGTACTCTCATGCAATGTGTTCTTGGCCATTGCTATTGGTGGTAGAGAAGGTTTCTTGTAGTTATTGAAGGAAATAAGCTTAGTGTTAGCAGCATTGAATGTGACCAACCAATTTTGTCCCCATTCCACTACAGATTGGAGGTCTTCCTCTACTGTTTCTGCCATTTCTTTAGAAATGTGTTTATTCGTCTTCCTGTTGTGCTTGTGTAGTGTCATCAGCATATATACCCATCTCAGAGGCAATTTTGTCGGGGAGGTCATTTATGAATATCAGGAACAATAGAGGTTCAAGGATAGAACCCTGGGGCATTCCCGCATTTATATCATATTGTTTAGATGTACGACCGTCGAGGACAACCTGGATTTTTCTCTTATCTAAGAAGGATTTAATTATGTTAAGTATTATACCAGTGATACCGTATGATCTAATTTTCCTGAGGAGACCCTTATGCCATACCCTGTCAAAAGCCTTAGATATATCTAGAGCTACCGCTCTACCCTCCCCCGCGTTGTCCAGTGAATGGTATATACGTTCAGAGATTACAGTTAGGATGTCTGCTGTGGAACGGGCTTGTCTAAATCCATATTGTTTGTCAGTCAGAAGTTTAGCATCTGTAAGGTGATGGACTAGAGCATGGTTAATTAAGGTCTCAAATATTTTGGCAAAAAGTGGGAGGAGGCCATTGGGGCGATAATTTGATGGGTCAGTCCTTTCGCCTATAAGGTTTCGATGTCTACCATCTCATCAGAGGAGAGAAAATATTAGCAAATATTTATAAAGGTATGTACCCTATTTGCTAAAGTCAGTGAGACATGGAAAGTCAAAGTCAAAATAATTAATTAGTCAGAAGTCCTGTAGCAAGAGGATTTGAAGAAAAGGATATGAAAATTGTAGATCCAGATTGCGTAGTAACATCCATGGTGGACGTTCTTTAAAGCAATTGGGTAATAGGATATCCAAGTTGTATATTGGGTAATCAGCATAGCTGAGTAGATATCCGAGTCGGGCAAGTTCTTCTTTAAATTGGTTTATGGGTCCAGCGAAAATAATTCAAAGTCTGGTGGAAGCCTTATCATTAGAAGTCTATATTATTATTAGTGGGGTGAGGTGTTAGTTGTAGGGAGAGGAGGTAATGGTGAAAGGCAAGATGTGGGGTGAACACGTGTATATATATATATATATATATCTATATATATATATATATATATATATATATATATATATATATACATACACACGCACACAAACACACATATATATATATATATATATATATATATATATATATATATATACGAGCAAACAGTTAATAAAACATGTTAAAAACACTTTGAAATGAGTTAAAAACATATTTAATCTGAAAAGGAAACACTAGATAAGTGGATAGTCTTTAATCCGCGGAGTTTCGAAGAAATACATTCCTTCTAATCAGAGGGTAGGAATTAGCAAAATGCGGGATCGGATTTTATATATATATATAAAATAAAATAAAAAATCCTATCCCGCATTTTGCTAATTCCTACCCTATATATATATATATATATATATATATATATATATATATATATATATATATATATATATATATAAATATATATATATATATATATATGTATATAGCAGAAGAGATATATCTTTAAATAAAGTTCAAAGACCCATAAATAAGTTTGACCTGTCGCTAAATTAAGGTCAGGTTGTGTACTGGATATAGAGACAAGGCAGGGAGAGAAAGGGGAATAAGAAGAAACATAGAGATAAGAATAAAAATAAAAAAAAGGAGAGGCCAAAATGCAAATGGAATAATGCGTTTTTTCAAAATTTATACTAGTTTCATCTTAATTTCCTTTGTCAGTTTAAATCGACTTAGTCCAGTCAACTCAGTTATATGTATGCGTGCATGTATATATATATATATATATATATATATATATATATATATATATATATATATTTGTATGTACGTATGTGTGTATGTGAATACATGTGTAGAAAATCTTTTCCCAGTTAAACTTTTTATGGGTCTTTGAACTTTATTTATAGATATATCTCTTTTTCTATTTATATATATATATATATATGTGTGTGTGTGTGTGTGTGTGTGTGTGTATGTGTGTATGTATGTATGTATATATGTGTGCGAGTTTGTATATATAGATATATTTATACACATGTGTTCACCCCACTTCTTAAATAAAAACTATTCTGGAGAATATTAAGTTCCTCCAAAAAAGGTTGAGCTTTATTATCCCTCCTAAATATGTTCGACAAATAATACTTACCACTTTCCGCTGAAAATATACCTATTCCCTGTAAACGGTTATACATACATAAGCTTGTACAGGCCATTAACAAGTTTCTTATAAATGTCAGATGGAAAGCCTACCACTTTGACCAAAACACTAACAAGAAAAACATAATAAAAAAATAAGTTCAACACCCTGAAACACTTAAAATGGGCCTTCCAGTTAACTCTAATATTGAACAGAAAGAAATTACAAAGAACTGCTGCTAAATTCTACGTGCTTAAACAAATCAACACCCTATGTTTAACCCAGAACTTGAACATTTTGAAAACATGTGATTGATTTAGTCAAAAGTATAAAATTTAAGAATAACAGGCATAATCTAACATACCACTAGGAAAATAAATAATTTTGCTACAAAAATCAGTAAAAGTTCAAATATATTTGTTCCAGCCGATAGAACCAAAAACTATTATAAACTAGAATATTGTAATTATAAGGAATTTATATACAAAGAATTAAACAAATTCTATAAACCTGCCCCCGAAAACAAAATAGATGAAATCAACTTAGAAGCTAAAAACTTACTTATCCTTATGAATATTCATGAACATACAGAAATTGTCACTCCTGCCACTCCCAGATTTACATTGAAAGACCACAAAAAACTTCCACGAAAACCCTTTCATTAGACTAATTTGTCCATCCATATCGGATATTGGTCTAGTAAGCAAGAAAATCTTAGATAGAATCATACCTTCCATTAGAGACAAAGTTAAATTCCCACTGTGACAATGTACTGACTCAGTTATAAATTGGTTTTTAAAACTTAAGGATAAGCAACAACTAAGCTTTATCACTTTCGATATAAATAATTACTATCACCTAATCTCCCCAATACTATTAATAAAGCACTAATATTTGCAAAAAAAAAAAAAAAACATTCGGACATAACGGATTTAGAAATTAAATTAATCTTATTATCCAGACGATCCCTAATAAGTTTTGAAGGTAATTTTTGGACAAGGAAAGATACCCCTAATGACTTCGACACAATAATGGGATCGTCCAATAGTGCATAAGTAACCGACTTAGTGGGGCTTTATTTATTAAAAGAAATTAGTATAGAATTCAACAACATGCAAGAGGGGGGGGCTATACAGGGATGACGCATTATTCGTCACCACCATGAGGTCAAGACAATGCAACAACACTATCAAAAACTGCATGAATTTTTCAAAAACTTTGGATTAACAAGCGATATCGACCCAAATAAAAAACATTTAACTTTTTAGATGTGTTTTTAAATCTATGTAATGAATCTTACACCCCGTACCATAAACCAAATCTAAACCTATTTTATGTACACAAACAATCTAATCACCCAAAGTCAATAATCAAAGCAATAGTTCCATCTATCTCCAAAAGAATATCAAATTTATCAGCTGACAAAAAAGCCTTTGACCAGGTATCGACATTCTACAACAATGCTTTAAGGAATTCAGGATATAAAGAACGCATAGAATATAACAAAAACCCTTTAGCAAGTAACCTAAATTCAGTAATTACCCATAATATGACAATAAAAACTAACAACAACAAAATAAGCCAAAAGGTTCCTAACAATATAAATCTCTTCACTAATTACACAGCCCCCCACACAATCCCAAACCAAAAACAATTTAATAAGAAGAGAAAAGTAAAGCGTAAAAACGCCATTTCGTTCAATCCTCCTCTCAGCTCCAATATACAAACTAACATTCCAAAAGAATTTTTCAGAATAGTGGAAAAATCCTTCAAATACCCTCATAAGTCTAGTATCATATTAAACAAAAAACCCATGAAATTTTCATACTCAACAATACCTAATCTAATATAGAAAATAATTTCGACAAATATCAGGAAAATTAAACAAGCGCTGGACATACCAGTTGACCCAATACCTAGTAACAAATGCTTCCTCATCTTGGTTGTTGTAGTCACGACGTTTCGGCCGTTTTGCCCTCCGGCCTTCATCAGGTGTTTTCTACCGAACTGGGGAACCGTTTGTTAGGAGTCTCGAACCCAACCCTTTATTATTATTACGGGGGTACTGTGTTCGGTCTCCAGCTAGGCTCTGGGGCATAGTTGCTGATTGTTTTGAATGTTACTTTTCACTGTCTTCGTTCAGGATTGAACTCAGTACCTTTGGGTAACTGTAAACTTTGATATCCTAGTGACATATAGCCGAGTGCTCCTAGACGTTGTATCAAAGTTTACAGTTACCCAAAGGTGCTGAGTTCAATCTTGAACGAAGACAGTGAAAAGTAACATTCAAAACAGAGAATCAGCAACTATGTCCCAGAGCCTAGCTGGAGTCCGAACACGGTACCCCCGTAATAATAATAAAGGGTTGGGTTCGAGACTCCTAACAAGCGGTTCGCCAGTTCGGTACAAAACACCTGATGAAGGCCGGAGGGCAAAACGGCCGAAACGTTGTGACTACAACAACCAAGATGAGGAAGTCAGTCCGACAATCTCAATAAAAGATATGTAAATTCATTCTGTTTGGGATAATTTTCGGCTTGTAAATTGTTCAGGCGAAATATCTTATATTTAACTAACAATTGCAACTATTTTTAATCATTTGAGGAGGTGCATATGGCAGACAATGAGTACTTTATTGTTACATTAGAAAAGTCAATGTTTCAATTTAATAGAACATTTTGTCGTTGAGTAATCTTAAACTAAAAAGATTTTGCAAATATTGTTTAAAAAGATTTTGAAAGCGACGTAATAACACTGTATAAGTATGGGTCGCTCTAAAGACATATCTTTGCCTGAAAAGCAGCGTATCTTTGATTTGCGGGCAAAAAGAAAAGACGCACATGTAAATAGCAATCAAGCTCGGGTGTTCAAGATCGATGGTGACCGAAGTGTTTCAGAAAGGTGCTGGCGGTGTTTTCAACAGCAATCTCAAGAAATGCGGACGAAAGAAAAGCACCACCGAAAGACAAGACCGGACACTGTACAAGGTGGCAAAGAAAAGTCGATTCCAATCAACAATCACATCACTGAAGCGTGGAAATAGGCTTCTGGTGCCAACGTTTCGAGGAGCACTACGTACCGAAGGCTCCGGCAACTGGGATACCGAAATCGTATAGCTACCACTAAACCGCCCCTTAACAAGAAGCAGATGTTGAAGAGGCTGCGATGGGCAACTGCTCATCAAATATGGACTGCAGACAAATGGCGGCGTGTGATCTTTTCGGATAGGTCTCGATTTTGTATCTCCTTCGGCGACCAAGGGCTACGTGTTTGGCGAAGAACCACGAAACTGTATAAACAAGAATACGTTAAGAAGGCTGTGAAGTTCCTGCAGTCGTGCATGGTTTGAGGTTGTATGAGTGCTAAAGGTGTTGGTAATTTATATTCATCACCTTTAACTGTCAACGCAAAAGTGTACCAACATACCCTGGAAGCTAAATTACTGCCAGTGTTGGATAACCAGTTTGACAGGAAGGCTACAGACATTATTTTTCAACATAACTTGGCACTGGCATACTGTGCAAAGACAAGGTCTTTCTGGCTCCTAAAACGATCGATCCCTGTTTTTGAATGCACGGCGAACTCGCCATATTTTAACATTATTGAAGCCTTGTTGGACTAGATGAAGAGGAAGCTCCGCAAAGAAAAACCTACTACCCTTGCAGCCATGAAGATTGCAATCCAGGACATATGGGATTCAGTGTCTACACAGGATTGCGAGAAGCTTGTTTATTCCATGCCCTGGCAAAGTAATTATTAAGGCAAAAGAAGCTGCTACTAAATATTCATTAATTTTATTTGTATTTATGTTAACAAAAACTATTTTGTTTACTTATCTGCCTTGTTCTATTAGTTTGAAACACGAAATATTAAAAAACTGACATTGCAATTGATATGAAGTGAATAGTATCAGTAAATAAAGAATTGCCTTTTAGAAAGGTTTTATTAACTGTAAAATACACGTACGCTCTTGAAAGGATCGAGCGGGAAAATGAAACAGAGGGCGCTTTTATTATGAATGTCAATCCCAAGGGGGATAACTCTTAACAACAAATTAAATCATAACATTTTCCCCGTCCTAAAGTATTCAAGTAAGGGGTAATTAATTATAGACAAATTTTTTTTTTTTTACAATCACATAAGAATCATTTTATTTACAAATAACATATGAACCCAAACTGCAGTTTTTTCAGTATTTAGTCACAGAATCCTTATATTTACTAGGGAATTGTCGAACTCGGGACGACCTCCGCACAGATTGGCAGGAATGCTGATTTTCAGTATTATTTTTTAGTGAAATCTGATTTTCTTCAAGATCAGACGATTGATTTTTGTCTTCCTCATGACCAATGTTTTCATTAGTAGAAGGTTCAAATAAAGTCTCTGAAGTAGTAGGATTATTATTAGAGTTTTCTTCATTTGATGAGTTTGGAGCTAAGTCTCGAACGTTGACAGTGGTTTCAGTACCAGAAGGTAGTTGAACATAAGCGTAGTGGGGGTTGACATCTATTAGGGTGGCAGGCGTTACAGGAGGGTCATGTTTACTTGTTTTAGTGTGGTTTCTAATATATATTGGGCCTGGTTTAACCCAAGAAGGAATTGAAATTCCGGAAGCAGATTTACGACTATATTTAAATAGTCTATCATGGGGAGTCATATTAGTGGCAGTACAAAGTAATGATCTAATTGAATGAAGTGCGTCCGGTAGTATGTCTTCCCAATAAGGTAGTTTCATTTGATTAGAATGTAATGTTGTTTGAATGGCCTTCCATAAGGTACCGTTGAGTTTTTCAATCTGTCCATTACCTTCAGGATGATACCTACTTGTTTTAGAAGTAGCAATTCCTTTTTTGTGTAAAAAATCCTTTATTTCTCTTGCTAAGAAATCAGAAGCACGGTCAGTATGTATCATGTCAGGCAAACCAAAAATTGAAAAGAGTTTGTTTAGACAGTGGATAATGGTTTTGCTTGTCATATCTCTGCAAGGAAAAGCGAAAGGAAAACGGGAATACTCATCAATTAGAGTAAGTAGATATTTGTTGCCATGTATAGAAGTAGGTAGAGGGCCTTTAAAATCAAGATTTAATCGTTGAAAAGGTAATATGGCTTGAATGAGAGTCCCTCCATTGGTATTGGCGAATTTGGGTTTCAGTAATTGACAGGATGAGCAAGAGTCAGTAATATTCTTAATTTGATCCAAAGTAAAAGGGAGGTTCCTCGTTCTTATAAAATGGCTTAATCTTGAAACACCAGGATGACATAATTGTTTATGTAAATCACGAAGATCTTGTAGATTGTAAGTAAGAGCAGAGATTCGAGAGAATGTGTCAGCAGCAATATTTTCAGGTCCAGGTCGATAAACTATAGTGAAATTGTATTGGGATAATTCTATACGCCAACGACATATTTTGTCATTCTTAATTTTAGATTTTCTTTTATTGTCGAATATGAAGCTGATGCTCTTCTGATCTGTGATGACTTTAAAGTGCCTGCCGAGTAGAAAATGTCGCCACTTACGGAGAGCTTCTACAATAGCGGCTGCCTCTTTTTCTACTGCATGGTGCTTAATTTCGTTAGTATTGAGAGTTCTTGAAAAAAATGCAATAGGACGACCTTCTTGATTTAGTGTTGCAGCAATGCAATAGTTACTAGCGTCCGTTTCTACTTCAAATTCTTTATTTGGATCTACCGTTATTAAAGTGGCGTCTTTTAGATCATTTTTCAATATTTGAAAAGATTTTAATACAGATGGAGGTAGTGGAAATTCTTTGTTTTGATTTAGTAATAAAATTTTATCAGAAATTTTTTTAATGAATTTGCAGTAATAGGAAAACATTCCAACTATTCTTTTTTGAGATTTAAGATTCAGCGGAGGTGGCATTTCGAGTAATGGTTTTAGTCTTTGATAATCGGGAGCTACTTGATTATTTTCTATGGTGTAGCCGAGTAGAGTAATAGAACTAGAAGAAATTATGCTTTTATTTTCATTTAAAGTGATGTTATATTGTTTAGCAATTTTGTAGAATTTTTGAGGATTGTAATCGTGTTCTTCTTGATTTTTCCCACATATAGTTACGTTATCAACATACACAAAGGTATCGGTTAGATTTTCTTTTTCTATAATATAGTCTATGCTCCTCTGGAAAGCACTTACTCCATTGGTGACGCCAAAAGGAAGACGAGTAAATTGAAAAAGTTTGCCACTTACTTCAAACGCAGTGAATTTACGATCAGCATGATTTATAGGTATTTGGTGATAAGCAGATTTTAGGTCGAGAGTAGAGAAGATGTTATATTGAGCGATGTCGTCTACCATCTTATTGATATTAGGCATTGGGTAAGCGTCTAGTTCCGTGAATCTATTGATGGTATCGCTGTAGTCGACTACCATTCTTTTCTTATGATTCTCATTCGAAGTTACATGTTTTGGCAAGCATTTCCAATTGTAGTATGAAGGCATCTATATTTTGTGTTGTTTGTTGCTTCGTCGTCATCAATCGATATCTATTATAAACAATATTTTCAGGTTTTAAATAAGCGGCGTCCAATGTTCTTAATGCACTATCGTAGTCGGTTTTATCGCTTATTAAATCGAAAACAGAGGCTGAAATACAATTGATCAATGCAAAGAAATTATCTGAAGTGTTTTCGATTAATCCGTTATTATGTGAGCGGATATAATTCTGGAGGGTTAATTTCCAATGCCTATAGGATTTTTCGGAATTAGGGCATGTAGGTTCCACCTCGAATCTGTCGGGACGTAAGATTCGATCCATTATTTTTTTTTTTTTACAGTTAATAAAATTGAAGTGAATAGTATCAGTAAGTAAAGAATTGCCTTTTAGAAAGGTTTTATTAACTGTAAAATACACGTACGCTCTTGAAAGGATCGAGCGGGAAAATGAAACAGAGGGCGCTTTTATTATGAATGTCAATCCCAAGGGGGATAACTCTTAACAACAAATTAAACCATAACATGATATAAAAAGAAATTCTGTCGTAAAACAACTATTTCTGTTAGTATGGTATGATAGGGATATTTTAGCACCAATTACATTTCACAGATCGTCCTCAATAAGAATTTAGCGCCAAAAAAAACAACCTGATGTTCTATTTTTAAATAAACATTTTAAAAAATTTAAATGTTTAAATTCAACGTTATTTCACGCGGTTAATGGTGGCCGAATGGATTAGGTCTTCGCTAATCAAGCCAGAGATGTCTCGTGTTGCGGGGTTCAAATCGTTCGACTGGTATTAATCGTGACACCCTGCACTGAAGATTATCGAAAGGATGAAACACTAGTGTCTGTAGATATTTAATTATTATAGTAAAAAAATAATTATATATATATATATATATATATAAATTTAAAGGAGATTAGAACAATAGTCTAAAGAGCTGAGTGTATTTTAATGTAACAGTGAAATTACTAGTTAATTAAAAATACAGGAAATAGAAAGTGCTCGTTGTAATTTAGATATATAATAAGCTCGATAGTTAAATGTCCTAGAGCTAATTCAATATTAAGTAATGTGATTTATAATTTAAAATTTAAAAATTTAAAAAAGTTTTAAAATTTAAAAATCAAATTTTAATTGAATTAAAAATCAGTTTCATAAGAAGGAACAACAGCAAAATCAATTATCTGTACGATCGTTTCGGAAATCCGTGCTTTTTATTGTGGTATACATGAAGTTATGTAGAACAATTATATATAGTTTTTTGGTAAGCAAGGTCTCCTCATCAGCAAATTTAGGAGGGTTTTATTGAATTTTAAAGACACCATAAATAAACCTAGCATTAAAAGTAAGGGAGATGAATCTTTTAGTTTTTCTTTTTTTGAAATCAGGAACTGTGTTTAAAGTAGTCATTTAGATGTTTGTTATAGCTTTTTATTTTATTCAATAAAACCGTAATTATCGTCAATGCATTCATTTGGATGTTGATTGTAGCTTATAAATGTACTTTGTAGGATTTTTTAATGTTTCTATTTATTTGTCTCCCGATGTGGGTATAGCCAGACCCAGGATCGGTTCTTTGTGTGGGGAAAATCTCGTTCCCCAGAAGAGTGGGGCAACGTGGATGGGTACAGGTATGAGAGGAGGGATGATAGAAGGGATGATAGTTATCTCAGTCATGAAAGATTTCTCCTCCACTGACTAAGGGGAGAGCGAGGTGTTGGAACAGATATTACACTATGGTTCTAGATCTTTCCTAGTGTTGTTGGTTTCGAGGTTAAGTAGGGTTACTATTGTTCAATGTGCTGTATTAGAGACAGGGGTGTTATGTCTGTGTGTGGCTGTATGCGTGTGTGTCTGTGTGTGTGTTTTTTAATGTGTCGGTTCTGATTTATGTGTGGGTGTGTATATGTATATGTATGTGCATCCGAGTGCGCCTTGCATTTCATATTTTTGTGTGTTGATATTAAGCTCTGTTTAGTTCGGGAGTGAATCTTGTTATGGATTTTTTTTTCTGTGTAAGTAAATGAAAATAATTGTCTGTTTGGAAGATTGGCATTATTTCCAAGCCATTTCCACTGCATGTGTGTACGTGTTTGGAAACATAGAGGTGTATGTTATCTGCAATTTTGATGTTGCTCTTATGTAAGTCCACTGTTGCTGAAATTTTTGGTGGCGCCTATGTAGGATTTGTTGCATGCTGTGCATCTTAGTGCATATACTACATTTCTGGAGGTGCAATTTAGATCCATTTTTTTATTTTGAATGTTTGTGCTGGGTTTTTGAATGTGTATGTGTTTCCTTCTATTAAGATGCCACATACTCCACATCGCGGTTTGTTGCCTTTTGTAATCCCTTTTGTAGTGCGTGGAACGAGTTTTGAGGAAGTTAGGATGTGTTTTAAGTTTTTTTGTTGACATTTGTTTTTATTATTTTTTTTGTTGTTTTAAGTATGTTGTTTGTTTGTCGTTCTGATCGAGGAGGATAAGGTTTTTTGTTATCAGTCGATGATTCGAACGTAAATACATGTTTTGTTTTTGGTTTTGTTATGAAAATCATATTCATGGAAATTACTTATTCTACTGTAAGCGAAGGAAGTGTCGAAGATAACCAAGTGCGTGTATATTTATGATAAATGGGAAATATCTCGTGTTATTTAAAATATTTTAAATAACATTTAAAACTATTTAAAAACAGAGGCCACTAAGATATTTGTTAAATGTTTTTCTATGACTCAATTTTTCGGGAAGATGACTATAATAGTCCAAATAAAATATATGAGACATATTTTTCTTTTAGAAATAAACCTGTATTTTGTGTTGGTATACTGCCCTGTGTAAGAAAGCTCTCTTAGAAAAACTAAAAATAGTAAAAACGCATTCGGAAAAATTTGGCAGTTTCTATTTGGTATCAATAGTTGTTCATCTAATCAATAAATGAATAAAATATACATAGGTATGTTTCGTAAATTCTATGCAACATCTCAAAAAAAAAACAACAACAAAAAAACGCATGCAATTGAAACGTAAGAATTTTAGTACTCTTGCATAAATTGGCCAGGATTCTCTGTACACATCAATGGATATTTCTTTGTAATTAATTATTGTTTATCTAATCGGTCACATAATAACAAAAGATATACAGGCATGCCTTCGATAAGTGAATAATAAAAAGTTATATAGGTTTTTATTTGTATTAACAAATGCAAAACTGCTAGTGAAATATACATATCATTTCATTCTGTTATTAATACAAAAAGACATAATCAAATATGTAGCGTTCTAGCATCATGCTGTTTTAAATGTGCGCATGTGCAAAAATATCGGCTAGTTATTAATGCATTTTACATGTAAATTTGCCGAATTGTGTACGTGTCATTTATGCAGGTAAACAAAGATATTACTCGCTATAAACAATCCTTGGTGCATGAATATTATTTCCTGAGAATTTCAGTGTTATTTCACCAGTAGTTTATGAATTTACCTGTTATATATATATATATATATATATATATATATATATATATATATATATATATATATATATGTCTATTGTTTTATTTATATAGATTATTTACAAATTATTTCTTCAAGAAAAAATGTCCGCATTTTTTTTAAATTCGTAGTGATTTACATTACGTCAACATTCACATTTTGTGTTAAAATGACTACTTTTATAAGTTTTCGTCTATCCTGATTACGAAAACCTCATTCAAATTTTTCGTAGACAAGTGCTTCTAGAGATATAAATACATGTATTTTGCACTTTAATTCAATGCCTGCCAGATCTGCATTGGCGTGCTCGATACAATAAGTCACTTCTCTCCTATCGACACTGTCACTAACCACGTTTTTGTTTTATTTCGAATTATTTACTCGAAACAAAAGGTCTTCATTTGATGAAATACTTTTTTTAATTCGTAGTTATGGACTTTGTTTTTTTATTTTTTACCTATTTCGTAGTGATATGAATTACTGCACAATAAAAATTATTTAAAACAATTTTTGTTCTTATTTCGAATCAGTTAATCAAGTACTAAATATTTTTTTTTATTTGATTACTTACGTTTAAAAAAGAAAAATAGTTATTTTGCAACTTTTTTTGAGGGGACGAACCAAATAATTAGGCTCTACAAATAATTTTTTATAAATAAAAGCATATACATATGCTTTTAAGTAAAAATAAAAAATAAAAATTATTATTTGTTTATTGTGTGACCTTAATTTCAATTAATATATTTAATTATGAACAATTTAATAAATAAAAATATCGTAAAAATGTTTTATTTTTCTAAGTTTAATCTATTTCAAGCAAAGGTCACAATGTAGTATCTGTTCTTATGCTACACTTTATCTTTTCTGTTCTTGGTGAGTGAAGTAGAACATTCTTCATGACTGAGACAATTTTTATTTTTGTTCCAGAGTGCCCCTTTTTGAGGAGCTGGATTTTCCCCAGATTAAAAACCGACCTTGTGTCTTACTCTACCTTCGTGGGGAGGCAGGTAAATAGGAATTTCTGCACATAAAAAAATTTTTAAAAGCCATATTTTTATAGTATTCACAAGTTACATTTAATGTTTACGATATTTTTGTTTCTTAAATTGTGAGGCGAAAGTACAAAATAGTTACAAAACACCCTCCCTTTTCCATCTAACGAATGGCTTTCTAATAACATTATTATTTTAGTGCGGTAACATAGATGCATGGTGCCTGATAAACTCATCCATGGAAAATTCGTCCATAGAAAACTCGTCCACAGAAGCTCGTATATGGAAAACTTGTCCAATGAAAACGCGTCCATTTTTGCTAGGAAGGAAATTATTATTGAATAAATATCGACTGAAAATATCGACTGAAAACGCATTTTATGACCGTACTTGAAGGAGATATTGTTTGTTTAAAAGAGATTACCTCCTCCCCCTAATATTTTAAAAAATATATTTTTTACCTTGTTGCGGGGGCCGGTCGTCCGGAGACAATCGACCCAACAACTAACAAAATAAACACAGGCAAAAGGTGAACAGCATGCAAGGCAAAGAAGAATGACAGACACAGGTTGTTTGATTTAAAGACGAGGGTTCGCCTTTTATTTGAATATAAACAAAAATGTTCAAATCCGGGTGCTGATCGCCTGGAAGGTCGCACGTCACTGGAGGCAAGGTCTGGAGGTCCGGACTGGTATTCTGGACGTAGTGTGGTTCCGGGGGTGCTTGCTGGGTATGGAAACGGTCAGCTGGGCGTCAGGGCGATCCGGAACGTAGGGTGAACACTGAGAGCTCGGGGGTCAGTGTTGAGGAACCGACAACACCGAGAACGGAGGGATCAGTGTTCGGAACGGACGACAGGTACGGAGCCAGGTAGCGGACCAGAGGTGCAAGCGAGGTAGCGGACCAGAGGTGCAAGCGAGGTAGCGGACCAGAGGTGTGAGCGAGGTAGCGGACCAGAGGTGCGAGCGAGGTAGCGGACCAGAGGTGCGAGCGAGGTAGCGGACCAGAGGTGCAAGCGAGGTAGCGGACCAGAGGTGCAAGCGAGGTAGCGGACCAGAGGTGTGAGCGAGGTAGCGGACCAGAGGTGCGAGCGAGGTAGCGGACCAGAGGTGCGAGCGAGGTAGCGGACCGGAGGTGCGAGCGAGGTAGCGGACCGGAGGTGCGAGCGAGGTAGCGGACCAGAGGTGCGAGCGAGGTAGCGGACCAGAGGTGCAAGCGAGATAGCGGTGCAGGAAGCTGAGACTGCAGGCAGGGGATGCGGGTGCAGTGCAAGAAGCTGAGGCTGCAGGCAGGAGATGCAGTGCAGGAAGCTGAAGCTGCAGGCAGGAGATGCAGTGCAGTGCAGGAAGCTGAGGTTGCAGGCAGGAGACGCAGTGCAGTGCAGGAAGCTGATGTTGCAGGCAGGAGATGCAGTGCAGGAAGCTGAGGTTGCAGGCAGGAGATGCAGGAAGCTGGATGCTGCAGGCAGGAGATGCAGGAAGCAGGAAGCTGCAGGAAGCTGGAAGCTGCAGGCAGGAGATGCAGGAAGCTGGAAGCTGCAGGCAGGAGGTGCTAACAGAGTAATCAAAGTGGTAGGTCTTTCGTAGGAACCTAGCCCTGAAAAGGGGCCTTTGAGTTACTGCTGTAGCTGCATCGGCGCTGGTCCTGGAGTGGTTCTGAGGAGGGCTAACAGAGTAAACAAAGTGGTAGGTCTTTCGTAGGAACCTAGCCCTGAAAAGGGCTCTTTGAATACTGCTGTCGCTGCTTCGGCACTGGTTCTGGTTCTCGGGTGTTTCCTGACTCGCTGCTGCTACCGCATGAGATCCGTCGGCTAGTGTGAGTGGATCTCCAATTCAGGGGACTCGTAGCCCGAGAGGCGCTTTCTTTGTGGAGACAGGGTATTACAACTGGCGTCGGTCTCGGAAACAGGATAAATGAAAGTCATTAATTCCAGACGAAATGTTTACAAGTCAAACTTAGTTTGGGAGTTTGAGAGTTGTATTTAATTTCATTCCGTCTGAAACAAAAAAGACAATCATTTCGTTATTAATCGTAAAAGATTAATTTTTATGAGTGTTTCCCTTTAACAGCGAGGATGCTGGAAGGGAGATATAAGTAGGTCAGCTGCTGACCTTGCCTTTTAGGTGAGGCTATTCGTCCATTCGCCTCTCTTTTTCTCCGTCGCTCATGTTAGAGATGACGCGTGTTTAAACATGGTGGAGTGGGGGAAGGTAGTTTTCTTGCCCCCACGACAAGCCCCTCTCCCTGGATAATTGATCATACTCAATTACAAATATGATGGGGTTTTTTGATGGTCATGCCCTCTCTCTGGATACTTGGGTATAATCCGCTAGTAGTAGATGTACGTCTTATATCTACTTGGAAAGGTAACCTTTCTTCCACGCCTGGTGTGTTTGGTGGGAGGGCTGGACGCTTCTGGAGTTTGGTCTGTCTCTTGGCGAGCTGGCTGTGATTGTGTTGTTGTTGGGGCTGGTTCGGCGTCTGGGTGAGTGAAGACGGATTCTGCCCCTTGCGATATCTTTTCCAGGAAAGCTGGTTTAACTCTGTCGATCGAAATGGTGTCGTTCCGATTTCCTCGGTTGATGGTCAAATGTTTTTCAGTACGCTGCAGGACTTTGAATGGACCTTGGTATGATGGTACTAGTGGTCTCTTTACTGCATCATTCCGTACGAAGGCGTATTCGCAATCCTGCAGCTGGTGAGAGACGTGAACGGTTGGTGATGATGGTTGCCTGGGTGGTGAGTACTGGAGTTGGGACATTTTATGGCGTAGCTCTTGAGTGAAAGGACTTGCCGAAGTAAGGTTGGGTGTGGTATCCTCGAAGTACTGGCCAGGTAGAGAAAGTGTCGTGCCGAAGACTACTTCTGCTGGGGAACAACCTAGGTCCTCTTTCAGTGAGTTTCGAATTGACAAGAGGATAAGAGGTAGCTCGTCCACCCAGTTGTTGGTGGGGTGTCTTGTGGTCAGAGAAGCTTTCAGTGTCCGATGAAATCTTTCCACGAGGCCGTTGGCGCAAGGGTGATAGGCTGTGGTCTTGATGTGCTTGACGCCAAGTAGTTGGGTAAACTCCTGGAAGAGTAGCGACTGAAACTGTGCACCGCGGTCTGTGGTGATGATGCCGGGCACACCAAATACTGCAATCCACTCTTGCAGGACGGACTTTGCTACTGTGTTAGCCGAGGTGTCTCTGATGGGAACTGCCACTGGCCACCTGGAGAAACGGTCCACAATAGTGAGGAGGTACTGGTAATTCTGGCACATTGGAAGAGGCCCGACTATGTCGATATGAATATGACTGAAGCGAGCGTCGGGATTGCTGAATGTGCCTGGTGGGGATCTTGTGTGTCTGTGTACCTTGCATTTTTGGCACTCAAGACATGTTGACACCCAATTCCGGATGTCCAAGTTCATATTCGGCCACACAAAGCGGTCGGTAATAAGTTTTCCTGTGGCCCGTTTGCTGGGGTGTGACATCCCGTGGAGATGGTTGAAGATCTGCCTCCGGAGTGCTGGAGGTATATAAGGTCTGGGATGGCTCAGTTTGGTGTCACAGTAAATGGTTCTGCTACTGAAGGGAGCCGGGAATTCCTTTAACTGCAGGGATGTGTTTCCCAACACATCTGGGAGGGTTGTATCAGAGTCCTGTGCCTCTGCTATCCGGTCCTGGCTGAGCGGGCTGACTTCCATGGCGTTGATGTCGGACCTGGACAAGGCATCAGCAACAGTGTTATTTTCGCCTTTGATATATTGAATGTCAGAGGTAAACTGGGAGATGTAGTCCAGGTGCCTGATCTCACGGGCAGAATATTTGTCCGAGTCGTTGGACAGAGAGGTTGTCAGGGGTTTATGGTCTGTTAAAACAGTAAAACTGCGGCCCTCAAGTAGGTGGCGAAAGTGCTTGATAGCGAGGTAGATTGCTAGAAGCTCTTTGGAGAAAGTGCTATATCTTGACTGAGCTGGTGAAAGTTTAGCGGAGAAGAAGGCTATAGGTTTGCGCTGGTCTTCACTCTCCTGTTCCACGACAGCTCCTACTCCAGTATCTGAGGCGTCTGTAGTTAGATATATGTGCGTCCAAGTGTCCTCGTTCAGGTGTGCCAACTTTGTGAAGTTTGCTAAAGCAGCTTTTGCTGCGTAAAAGGCTTTTACTTGTTCCCCTTCCAGAGTGATGGATTTGTTTTTTCTCTGGAGGACGTTTGTCAGGGGTGTGAGGAGATCTGAGCATTTGGGGATGAAACGTCGGTAAAAGTTTACCATGCCCAAGAAACGTCGTAATTGTTTTATGGATGTTGGCATGGGAAAATCCCGTATCGCTTCTATTTTCGCCGGAAGTGGAGTGATCCCATGAGCATCGGTGTGGTGTCCTAGGAAGTTTATATGCTGGGCTCCGAATTCGCACTTGTCTGGGTTGATTCGGAGTCCATAGTGTTTCAGACGGCGAAACACTTCTTCCAGATGTTTTGCCTGGGTCTCCACATCTCTGCTGGCCACCAAGATGTCGTCTATGTAGGCGTAGACGTATGGCAGGCCACGCAGAACCTCATCCATAAGCCTTTGAAAAGTCTGGGCTGCATTACGTAGTCCAAAGGGCATTTTTAAGAATTCAAACAGTCCGAAAGGGGTTGTAACGGCTGCCTTCTGTATGTCCTCTGGAGCAACTGGTACCTGGTAGTATGCCTTGGTCAGGTCGATCTTCGAAAAGATACGAGCCCCCTGTAGGCCTGATGCGAAATCGTGGATGTGTGGAACTGGATACCGGTCGGGCACGGTGGACGCGTTTAGTTTTCGGTAGTCCACACAGACTCTGAACTCCCCATCAGGTTTGGGTACCAAATGTAGTGGCGATGCGTACGGGCTGTCCGAGGGACGGATGGTGTTGTCCGCCAACATCTCTTCAAAAGCCTTCTTGGCATATGCCAGCTTGTGTGGGGGGAGTCGTCGTGGCCGTGCGAATGCGGGTTGTCCAGTGGTCTTTATGTGGTGCTGGGTCTGATGTTCTCCTGTGTCGGTAGGCTTGATAGGCTGAGTGATGTCCTTGTACCGGCACAGGATTTCCGCGTAGCGTGGGTCGTGTTGTGTTGCTACGCTAATCCCGGTTGTGTTGCAACTTGATGGGGTCCCTATAACCTTGAGCGATGTGGTGTTGTCGGATAGGGTCCTTGTCTTCATGTGGACGGTCAAGTTGTAGTGTGCCAGGAAATCACTACCGAGCAAGGGGTTTTTTGACATTTGCCACCGTGAATGACCACTTGAAGTCACGCCTAAGCTTAATATTCAGAGTTAGTTCTTGGTTCCCGTAGGTTTCTATGATGGAACCGTTTGCTGCCCGAAGTTGAAATGGGGCAGGTCTTAGGTTTGACTTGTTGGTGGGTGGTATGACGCTGATGGCTGCACCGGTGTCGACTAAAAATCTTAGGCCATTGTTCTGGTCCCACACATAAAAAAGACGACTATGCATGTGTGTACCAGCGAGCTTGGTCACCGAAACGTTGATGGTACCAGCATTCGTTGGGGTTATAGCTCCGTCTCTGGCTCGAACTGCGGGTACGGCTTCTATAACGCGTGCGTGGGGCTGGGCTTCGACCGCGAGTGTGGGTGTCTGGGTTTCGTTGCCTCTGGAGTAAGGTGAGTTTCAGCTCTTGGAGTTCGGCTCTCATCTGAGCCATCTCCTCTTCGAAGCGTCGTGCAAGGCTTTGAGGGCTGTTATCGCCTTGGTGGTCTCTTTGATGAGTCCTTTCCACTTGGTGGACTCTTTCGTGGGTGTCGTCCACTTGGTGGACTCTTTCATGGCCCCGGGAATAGACCTTGTCTGCTGAATCGGCCAACACTTCCAGGGGAGTTTCTATAGGAACCAGGGCCAACACCTGAGTGATGTTCGAGGGCAACCGATCCATCCATAGGCCTCGGAGAATAGGCTCGGCCATGGTGTTGTTTCCGAGGCGACTCTTCATAAGGCGCAAGAGCTGGGATGGGGTTCTGTCGCCGAGAGACACGTGAGAGAACAGGTCTCTGATAAGATCTTCATCCGAGCGGCCTGTGCGCTTAAGGATGGCATCTTTGAGGTGGGTGTACGGAAGGTGTTCGGGTGTATTCATCAGGATGTCCTCCACTTCTTCCACAACGGCTGCAGGTAGGGCCTGTACCACTGCGGCATATTTGGTGTCCTGGCGTGTGACTCTCCTGGATGCGAAAATCGCCTCCAGTTGAATAAACCAACTCCTGGTGTTCACGGGGTTATATGGCGGTAGTTGAATGAAGGGAGTTGATGTGTTAATCTCGTGTTCTTCAGTGCCTTCCGCCATCTTCTGTGTCAGTTGTTTGCCCGTATCGAAAGTCGCGTCGAGTCCGTCTGTATTTTTAGCAATCTTCTCTGCCAGCTGTTTTTGCCTGTGTTAAGTATCACGTCGGGGTCACCACTTGTTGCGGGGGCCGGTCGTCCGGAGACAATCGACCCAACAACTAACAAAATAAACACAGGCAAAAGGTAAACAGCATGCAAGGCAAAGAAGAATGACAGACACAGGTATATTCAAATAAAATGCGAACCCTCGTCTTTAAATCGAACAACCTGTGTCTGTCATTCTTCTTTGCCTTGCATGCTGTTTACCTTTTGCCTGTGTTTATTTTGTTAGTTGTTGGGTCGATTGTCTCCGGACGACCGGCCCCCGCAACAACCTTTTTACTGTTATTTTTAAAAAGATAAAATCGATTTTCTAAGTGTTCGTTTTCTACCTATTTGGCTAAGTTTTAACTTATTTTTAAGCGTTTATTTTGTTCAGAAACAAGATTGCAAGCCACATAATATATATTTTTTAATATTTGTACTTTACTCTTGTTTTAAAAAAGGCAAATTCGATTTTCTACCTTGCTGGCTAAGTTGTTAATGGTTTTAAAGCGTTTATTCAGTAAAAAAAAGTACAAGTCGCGTAGAGAACACGTGAGAACAAGAAATAATCTTTATAATCTTTATAATCACTCGAAAATAGAAAATTATAGAAAATACTGAAGGCGATTTAGTTTTAAAAAGAGCCCCACCAAAAAAAAAAAAACAAAAAAAAAAAACAAAGGAAAGAAATCGCAGTATTTTTTTAAAATATAATTTATGGAACAGGGGGCTTTTTAAAAACTACATCTTCCTCAAAAAAAACGAAACGATAAACAACAAAAACTACAACAAAAACAACAAATGAAATTAAAAAGATTCTTGATAAACAGGAGTAAAGTTTTCGATAAAATATAATTTTATCGATTATCAATCTTTATTGTCGTTTTGCAAAAAAAAACATTATTATTATTATTATTATTATTATTATTATTATTGATGATGATGATGATGATGATGATGATGATGATGATGATGACGATAATAATAATAATAATAATAATAATAATAGAGGAAGAAGAAGAAGAAGAAGAAGAAGAGGAAGAAGAGGAAGAAGAAGAAGAAGAAGAAGAAGAAGAAGAAGAAGAAGAAGAAGAAGAAGAAGAAGAATTAAAAAAAAAAACAACAGAAAAATGTACCGGACAATTCTAAAGAAGAATCGACCCTTCCTTTGTTTTTTTTTATTGTTTTATTTTTTATTCTTTTTATTTCTCTAAAACATGCCGTTAATATACGAAAATCTAATGCCTAAACAGGAATTTAAAAATTGTTATTAACTAATAAATTAAAAAATATTGGGGGGGGGGGGGAGACAGGCCGTGTGTTAAAAAACTCTCATAAAGTCATTTTTATTTTTACTTTAAAAGTCTTAAATAAATCATTAAGAAAAAAGTAATCTATAACAAAATTTATTAATCTATTTCGTCGATAACTCTACTTCCGTTTATCAAGAATTTTTTAATTTCATTTTTGTTGTTGTTTATTGTTTTGTTTTTGAGGGAGATATAGTTTTTTAAAAAGCCCCTTCATCCCTAAAGCATACAAATAAATTGTACAGTTGCCTCACTATTGCGTTTCGCTAAAAATATTAAAATTAAAGCAATGTTGCCTTTATTACTCCGCAAGATCGCGGACGCAAACGAATGGAAAAAGTGGAAGGGAACGTAGATTTTAGCGAAACGAAATTAGCGAGTGACTGTACAGTTTAGCAAGAAAAAAACAACAACAATCTTCCTGCTTATAACAGCATCCAATAATTAAGAAATGTTTAAACTGTAGTTTCGCATAACATTTTAATAACCAAAAGATACAGTGAAAATTGAATTCTATCTCCCTTTCTCTGCATAATGACCAAAACAATAAAACGACAAATGAAAAAACAAAAACAAAACAAAAAACAATGGAATAAAATAATTAAGAAATAATGTAATCTTCCCTAATAGCAAACAAAGAAATTTTAATGTCTTTTTTTTGTTAAGAATAAAAGTACTGTGAAAAAAATGTAAATAGATAAATTAAAACACAAAAAACTTATCTAATAATTTAGCCTGTCTTTTGTAAGAATTGGTTTTTGTTTATGTATTGGTTCTTTGTCTATTAAAATGTTATGTCAAACTATAGTACTGTTGAAAAAAAAACATTTCTTCACTATTGGATGTTGTTATCAGCAGTTGTAGTTTTTTTTCTTGCTAGGCTGTACAGTCAACTCGCTAATTTCCTTTCGCTAAAATTTGCATTTTCTTCCACTTTTTCCACCCGTTCGCATCCGTCAACATTGCTAAAATTTATTTTCTTTTGGAGGGTGGTGGCTCTTTTTAAAACTAAATCCCCTTCAATATTTTCTCTGATTTTCTGTTCTTGAGACCCCTAAGATGTGACCCCCTCATGTCTGACACTATTTCTTGTTCTCACATAACACTCGACGCTCCTTGTTTTTTTTACTGAATAAACGCTTTAAAATAAGTTAAACCACTAACAACTTAGCCAGCTAGGTAGAAAATCGATTTTGCCCTTTTTAAGTATAAATAAAAAAATATTATACGGTCTGTAGTCTCTATTTTGAACTGAATGAACGCTTTAAAATAAGCTAAACTTTCCGAAATTTTACTTTAAAGATTCTTGTCGCCATCACACAGTGCAAGTGGGGTGGGAGATGGGCTGCCTTGAGCGACTGACTCGCTGGCTTTGTGACTCCCTTCCCCTTTTTGCCTGGTACACGTATCTAGTAGTCGGCCGTTTAACTGACCTGTGAGTGTGTGCGCTTCTCTCTCGCCCCACCTCCCTCTTTACCTCTCTCTCTCTCTTTCTCTATCTCTCTCCCAATTTGAAACGACCTGTCTGTTCTTCCTCCTTTTTGCCCTTGGCTATGGCCAATCACGATCCTTGTGGAACTTCTGGCAACGCCACAGTGCTCCGTTTTATGTGCCCTTTTAAAAAAATCAGTTTGGAAGTTGGCCATCTTGGAAGAAGCATCCTTTAGACTCCGTTGCTGACCGTTTTTCGGCAACGTATTTTGTATATTTTTTTATCCTTTTGTGACAGTGGAATGCTTTTTTAAAGGAATGTATTGAAGTGTTTTTTAAGTACCTCCCTTTCAAAGAAGAACATTCGACGTGCCGTCGAAAAAATTTCATTTTATTTAAACGTTGGGTAGAGAGCCCAATTATCAGAACTGTATTGAAGTATTTGTAAAGCACCTCCCTTTCAAAGAAGAACATTCGACGTGCCGTCGATAAATTTCATTTTATGTAAACGTTGGGTAGAGAGCCCAACTATAAGAACTGTGTCGGAATTTTTGAGTAAAACTGCTTACTCCAAAGAAAGGAGGAATAAGGTGAGAGAGAGACACTGACAACCCTTCATGAAAAGGAGAGTGGACAATTTGTTTGGAACCCTATTTCGGGCGAGAGATATATTTAAAAAAAAAACCTTTGAAGGTGCGTTTTATTTGTGAAAAAACACGTCCTAAAGGACTCCCTGTTTTGAAATGTTTATTCTCTTTTTCATTCAGACTTCAAGTAAGCCTTTCATATTAAGAACATTTTATATATTTTGAAAAGTCTCCCTTTTGAGAGACCATTTTAAAGTGAATTTTTGCCCAGTTGCCGTTTTTCCTTTTTATATTGAATGCCTTTTTGTCTTTGATTTTTTTCTCCGTTTTTTTTCTCTCTATTTGTTACTTAGTAAATTTATTTTACAAGCTTTTGGGAATTCAAAGCAACCAGCCACCTTTTTCTTTAAATAAACATTTATAATTCTAACAGTTTACAGGGTCTCAATTAATTACCTTTTATTTCTCTTTGTGTTGTTGCATGACATCATTTTCTCATTTTTTCCAAAAAGACGAGTTTTGGCGACACCCTTAGAAATTTTCGTTTAAGGCGTGTGGTCCATTTAGGTGATGAGGATGGTGGTACTGAGCCAGGGAGTGATGAAGATGAACCGGTGCCGATGCAGAGACCGCAAAGAGAACGCAATGCGCCGATCTGGACACGGGATTATGAGATGTGAATGATCTTTAATGATCATGGGGGCGTGTAGTAAAAAAAAAAATCGTGCAAACCTTTTACCACTGGCAACGCCCGCTTCAGAGAGTGAAAGAAGAAGAAGAGAATGGCCACTGCGTCTATTTATAGACTAGAGATCATGGGAAGAGTATGCAAATAACTTTGGACGGTTTTGTCCTATAAAAAGCCTGTATTTGGGAGAGAGGGTGTCTTTTTTATTTGGCAGAAGCAATTGCTGTCAGAAATGCATTGGACTGCAGGATTGAAGAGTGAAGATTGAGTTGTGGGGTCATTGTATTTAACCACAGAATACATTAGCAATAAAAAAAAAACAGAAACATCATAATTTGTTCTCAAATTAAACATTTACAACAACTATTTTTAATACGTTTTCACAGTTAGTAAAATCCGATGGAAGAGAAAAAATAATCTTTCATTTTTTTATGGATCACTCGTTTTTTTCCAAGTCCACAGATATATAATTCCATTCTTTTTTCAACATTAGTTCACATATTGATCCTCGACGGTAACCGCGTCGCAATTATAAAATTATCATCGATAAATGATACTTGATATCCCCATGCTTACTTCTGCTCAAGGTTTTTTCTTTTTTCAATTTTAAAACTTATTTTGAAAAGGGAAGCCGCTACTATCTGTCCTAAGTCTCATTCATTGTTCGACCCACGGAGAAAGGTTTTTCCTTTGTTTTCTTAATATAAGGATGGTGTGGAGATGATGTAACTTTCTTTCATTTTCATTTCTTCTACCAATATGTGACGTGAAATTCCCCACTCAAACTAAGATTTCCTGATTTTCTCATTAGCTTAACTGTTTAACTGCACATAGTTCTCACCTATCCCAAACATCATCCCCTCTCTCGTTCTTTACTAACTCGCATAGCCTTCCTAATGTTATTTCTTACTAAAGTAAAGGTACGATACATCTCCTGTGGAGTAATTTCGTGATGGTCATCATCATAGTAAATTCTCCTTGATCTCAAAATGCTATACAATGGCAGAATAACATCTCTGTTGTCGAGCAAATAGTATGGTAAAAACTTTGCAATTTCGCTCACATGGAACCTAACAGGCGCTAGCATCTTATTGATGTCAATATCTCACCTAACTCTGGTAAAACGTCTTGCATCGTTCTATGAAATCTTTCTATTTTACCATTATTTCAGCGTGATAAAATGACGTAGTCACGTGGTGTACATTTAGTTTCTTTAACGCTTTTGTCATTACCTTATTTTCAGAATCGTTATCTGTTAATAGCTGCAATGGTGACCCGAATCTGGGAAAATCTTCTCAATCAATAGATGCACCTCTGTTTCTGCTTTTTTAACAGGAACTGCAAACGTCTCTGGCCAACAACTGTACATATCTATAAATACCACTATGTACTGGTTCCCTGAAAGAATCCTTAGGCAGGGTCCGGAAATGTCTAAGGCCAATTGCGAAAAAAGAAATTGAGCAAATTGCACTCCTGCTTTTGAGGTTGTTGCTTCCTCATATTTCTCGTTTGGCAGGGAATACATTTATCGATGTATTCGTTTACGTTTTTAAATAAACAACACAAGACCGGAAATATTTCTGTTTTATAGGGTGAAATGTCTTTTCTGCGCCTATAGAATTAATGGTTCGTCATCGGGTTGCAACATATAATACACTACTTCATCCATTAATATAAACTTCTTTTGTTCTACTTTGGATGCTTTACCGTTTGTCATCGGCATGACCAAATCTGATATCTATTTATCAGTTTCTTGTCCCCTAATTAGATCTATACCCCATAACGTAGGTCGCTCGTGCTTGACCGATGATTTCTCAGCATTCTTATACGATGGCTCGAAAAGATTCGAATTTATTGCGCTCAGTAGATAATTCCTACTATCTATCTCTACCGGAGTATCAACATTGTCCTGACCTCAACCCACAGTGCGTGACAAGAGATCCTCACAGACCTATTAGGTATTGTATGGTGCAATTATAACCAGCAATACTTAAAAGCCCACATCTATATTTTCCTATTTTGTATCGGTGAGTGCAACAAGTATTCTAGGGATCTATGATCTGTATAGATAGTGAACGTTGCATTATGCAAGTAGTTGTTTAATTTATTAAGGGCATAGTGTATCGCATATGCTTCCTTTTCTATCGTTGACCATCTCGTCTGGGTATTACCCAGTTGATGAGATAAAAATAGATCAGCTTTTCTACCTTTTTATCCTTTCTCTGATCATAGACCATTTGTGACAAACATGCCCGAATTGAATCATCGGAGGCATCTGTTCAGTCTGTAGTGCTTAACAGAATCAGGATATACCAGTATTATCATGTCCGCGAACATCGTTTTTAGATTGTCAAAGGCAGATTGGCATGCGTCGTCCCATTGAAAACGCGCATACTTCGTCGTCAACCAGATTAACGGCTCGGCGATATCGGAAAAAAAAAACGTTTTATAAATCGGCGATAGTATGATCATACCCATGAAAGCCTTCACTTGTCTTACAGTGGTTAGAGTCGAAATTGATTGTATAGATTTAATGAAGTTGAAGTCCAATCTAAACAAATCCAAAGTCCAAGGGACAGAAAAGCGGTTCGATCAGTACACGGTGACACGCCACAAACATGAACCAGCGTACACAATTACCAACCGGCCGTTCTTTCCTCACTCCTGTCCTCACTCCTTGCCTTCCAAAACGACCTGAATGTTTAGTTGTCGAAGACCAACTGATTTGCATATATGCATGAGATTTTGCGAGAGTTTCTGAGATCATACCATTACAAAACGCCGTCGGCACCATCTTGGAATTCTTTTCTTATCCTAGCTTCGCAGCGATGACAAAGCACACACGCACACCTAGGTCGTTTGTACGGTAAGCCCTCATTTTCACATCGTTTGCTACATTTAACTATGTCTGATCACCTCTCTCACTAACCTTGAAACCCAGGTACTGTATTTCTTTTCTAAATAACTCATCTTGTGACTTTTAACCTAAGGTTGTGTCACGTAAACTACCTAATACCGTATCTATGTATTTTAAACGGTCTTTCCTCGAATTAGAGAATAATAGTATGTCATGTAAATACAGTAGCACAAACTCTTCTTGTCCCTGTAAGACTATGGACATTAATTTCTGGAAGACCTCAGGGGCGTTTGTGAGTCCGAAAGGCATCATGTTAAAGTGAAATAAACCTCGGTGGCAGGTGAACGTTGTTTTCTCTTTATCGTTCTTATTCTGTTTAACCCGTCAGTAATCTGACTTGAAATCTAATTTCGATAAGTATTCTGTTCACCTAAGCGAGGCTAAAATATTGTCAATAACTGGTAATGCTTCTTTGTGAGTTTATTCAATGCTCTAAAGTCTACACAATACCATCTTTCTTTTCTACTAATACGATAGGAAAGCTCCACGATCTTTCAATTACTCCTGCCCGCATCATTTCATCGACTGCTGAATATGCCATTTTCCTTTGCATAACGATGTTCGATATGGGCATTTACGTAAGGGTTCATGCATTCCTGTAGCAATACGCATTTCTACTGTATCGATTCTGTCCAAGTCCTCATTCTCCGTAACGAACGATTTCCCATTCCGCTCAAGCAATCTATTGATCTCTAACTTGAATTCATCAGATTCTTTTATTCGTTTCAAGTTTTCATCAGAGATCCTATTTTGTCTATTTGGCATGGTAACCTCAGTGATGCTATCCACTGCTCTACATTTAAATTAGCTATCTGATAACCCATTCTTAAAGTGACTGTTTGATTGCAACATAAACTTACTAGACTTGTTAATTTTTACCACCGCATTAGCCACTGACATTCCACTAAGATTACTAACAAATCTGCTACTTATATGCTCTATCTCATATTCCAATCCCTGACCGTTACTAAAACCGGTACGAGAATTGCATGGATGTAGATGCTGGGGTGTTAACGTTATTTTTTCGGCCAGTCAAACTAACGGCTGTATATTCATTTCTTAACCTTATTGCTCCTAAATCAAAGTACATTCTCACCTCATTTTGTCTAAGCCAATCACGGCCTAGTATTGCACTCCTGGTGAGATTCTTCACAACAAAGAATTCATGTGGACTGGCTTCCTCTTCCTATCCTTAATCGAGCGAGACCTTCCACATTTGAGACCCATTTGCTATCTTTAAATTTACTACTTTTTTCTAAGGTCAGACCCCTGTCTCAGTGCATCGAAAACACTACTATACATTACCGAAACCTCTGTCCCGTATCCATTAGAGCTCGATAATTTTTCCCCTCAACCTCAAACCTAATGCTAATAGAATTTGTTACGCACATGTTAACGATTACATGTGTCGGTAACTTCTTTTCCATTCGTCCGGCGTCTTACGAATGGGGCGCCTCCATTTCCCTGGGAACGTCGCATACACTTTCTCCACATTTGACCCTCTTTACCACATTAGAAACTAACCGAATTTTCTTAGCTCCGTTGTCAAACCCTGGATGAAACTGGAAAAGATTTGCTGCTCCATTGATTTTCCCAACCGAGACTAAAACATTCCGTTTGTTAATTGTTCGAATCTCGGTCAGTGTCAAGAATGTTGATTTACAATGTCTAAACATTCTTCACAGTTTCTGATTCTCGAATAGAATGTCCCTTTGTTCTAGAATTTTCTGAAGAATCCACTGCGTGTGTGCACAGCCAGTGATAATTCTGGCGTTCCTTAGCTCAATATGCAGCACTTAATGACTTAAATAAATAAGCAATAATACACAATCATTATAGTTTTTGCATTTAATCAATCAAACCTACACTTAACTAAAACAAAAACATATTACTGCCAAACAGCTATAAGTGTTAGTGATGGAACGACTCAATATTTTTCTGATTCCAATAAAATTATTGATTTTTTCTAAATTCCTGATTCCAATACATTTACCCATTCCGATTTCGATTCTTTTAAAACATTTTAATATTAACTGTAGAGGTGTTGTTTGTATTTTTTGATTCCCATACAAACCTCTGTAATATGTGCATTTATTTTCGCAAATGTTAAAACCTGCTCGTGGCAGTTGATTTTAGTTTTATTAGTAGTTTAATGATAAATATTTATAATTTCATCATTAGTGCTAACAATGGAAAATCAAACTTTAGACTAAGACGAAAAAAAAAGACAATTCAAGGAATCGCATTTTCCATCGGAAAATAGACACAATTTTTCTGATTCCGATATCGATTCCAATATCCAAAAAGCTTTTGGTTTTTTTTTTATTCCGATTACTCCTTCAAACACTAATAGTAACGTCTATTTTATTGTGTGTCTGGCGAAAGTAATGAAAACGTGACTTACACAAGCGAGGGCTTCCCTGTCTTTACTGTCGAGTGACAGAATCAAGAAAAGAAAGAGAAAAGAAAAACTTTCGGCTATAAAACGGTTTATTAATATACATATGACATTAATTTGCATATGTGGACAATAACTGCTGTGAAAAAGAAATGTAGGGGAAAGCACAGGGAAGTCTTTTTTTAACTGCCGAGAGAGAAAGAGAGAGAGAGAGAGAGAATGAGGACGATTGGTGAAGATTGGAGTGTAAGTCAGAGTTGGCAAGAAGTTTGGACGAATATGTATTATTATCATCATCATTAGTAGTAGTAGTAGTATTAGTAGTAGTAGTAGTAGTAGTAGTTGACAGCATCATAAGAAAGACCATATCGATTACGGAACTTAACAGGCTTCTGTATGCAGCGTCATACGTTATTGCGAATCGTCTTGGCTTATTGCAGAAGAAAAAGAGAGAAGTGGAGGATAGAAGGCCATACTGGCAGAGGCGGCTGGAAGAAAGTATTAAACGGTGGCAGAAAGACTGGTAGAATTGAAGAAATAAGCAAAGGAGTTAAACTAGGACAGAAAGCCAAAGACGAGATTGAAAGGAGGTATAGATTGGTGGAAAAGGGAACGAAGAGCGTTCTAACAAGAAAAAAGAGAAGACCCACACTGGTGGTATGAAAATTCGGAACTTTGTTGCAAAAAGTGTTGCGTTTCGGCAGAACTACCTTTTCCGGAACAATCAGTCTCAGCTGTATAAAGAATTAAATGGTAGTAAACAGGCAGGAAATAACAACATTCCAAATTCAAAAAATACCAGGAAGTTCTGGAGTGGGATTTGGTCTGTCGAAGGGCGATATAATAACAAGGCTAGGTGGTTGGGAGAGATCAAAGAAAGGCTATCAGGAATGTAGCAGATGAAGAAAGTTGAGATAACTATTGATGACGTGAAGGCTGGCATACAAAAGATGACAAACTGGAAGGCACCTGGTCCAGATGGAGTGATGGGCAAACAGAGACGTAATGGGGCAGGTTGACATTAAACGTGGAATATTCCAAGGAGATTCGTTATCGCCACTTCTTTTGGTAATGATAATGATGCCACTGAACGTCCTCTTGGAGAGAGAAAAACTGGGATATAACTTTGAACCTGGTGGAAGACGCCTCAACCATCTACTGTTTATGGATGATTTTAAGATGTTTGGTAAAAATGAAAAGGAAATAGAGAGTCTGGTAGAACTTGTGGCGACATACTCAGAAGACATCGGAATGGAGTTTGGGATTAGTAAATGAGTGATGCTGGTGATGAAAAGAGGAGTAAATGTTCATTCGAATGGAATTGCACTCGAAATGAAGAAGTCATAAAAGAAATAAAAGATACAGAGTATAAGTATTTGCGACTGTTGGACGGTGTAGGCATCATGAACAGAGAAATAAAGGAGAAAGTTAGGAAGGAGTATCTTAGAAGAGTGAAACTAATTACAAAGTCGAAACTTTATGGAGGAAACCTAATGAAAGCAGTGAATGCATGGGCAGTCAGTGTTTTGAGATACAGTGCAAGAATTTTAGAATGGTCTGACAAGGATTTGCATACCATGTATATCAAAACAAGAAAAGTTTTAGCAATGTTTGGTATATTTCACATTCGAAGTAGCGTAGCAAGGCTGTATCAAAAGAGGAAAGATGATGGGGGAGGATTGAAAAGTGTAAAAGATTGTGTTAGAACCGATGAGATGTCGTTGAAAGAGCATGTGGCTAGAAGTGAGGAGTGGATGCTTAAGGTTGTGGCCAATGAAGTGGAGGTATGCGAGACCAAGGCTGATTATGTGAAACGTATTGATAGAGAAAGGGTAGAGGAACTGGCTAGGAAGAAAATGCATGGAAGTTTCTTCCGGGATATAGCAGAAGTGGCTGATGAAAGATCATGGCAATGACTAAGAGCTGGGTATCTCGCAAAGAGTACTAAAGCTTTTGTTTGTGCAGCACAAGAGCAGGCATTAGGAACACGATTGTTAAAAAAAGTGGTTCTAGGAGAGGAAGTTGCTGCAGAATGCCGGATTTGTGGTAAGACCTCAGAGTCAATTACACACCTTGCAGCAAGGTGTAGTGGACTGGCCCAGAGAGTACCGCAAAAGACACAATCGCATGGGACTCCGGATATATTGGGAGGTATGTAAGAAGGTTGGGGTGAAGCGTGCTGAAAAATGGTTTGAGGAGGTGCCTGATGAATTGAGAACAAGTGAGAATGGCAAGGTTGATGTATAGTGGGACAAAAGTGCCATAGCAACCAAGCAATTTGAACATAAGCGTCCGGATTTGGTCGTCATTGACAAAGTCTCGAAAAACTGGCTGATTATAGACTTTTCAGTACCCTGACAGGAATGTGAGAGAGAAAGAGAACAAGCTGGAGCAATTATGCTCCATTTGCCATGGAGATAAGGCCTATACACGAGTTAAAACAGAAATAATACTGGTCGTAGTTGGTACACTAGGAGTAGTATCAAGTCGTCTGGAAGGACAATTGAAAAAACTACAAATCCCTGATGTTTTAGGTTGCCTTCAGACCTCTGCTATTGTAGGTATCACCAACATCCTTAGAAAAACCCTGGATCTTTGAAACTCCTGGTTTGGAGCCGGGATTGAGGAAAATTCTCTGGAAATGAATCCCATCCCTTTCCAGAGAGACGTTGATAAACGAAATCAGAATTATTATTATTAACTCCTAGTTTCTACATTGTGTATATTTAGTGATAGAAAATACCACTTAAATATAAAGTCTGGCAGACAGTGCTATTTTTCAAGCTACATGGACGCATTTTCAAAAACAGACTACAGCTCATTAAAGTAGAACAAGTTCTCCATTGCCGACATTGGCGAGTATGTCCTGGATTGTGTACATTATTCTTTCTCGTATGTCGGGGTTGGAACTGTTTTCTCTCTGCAAACCTGAAGAATAAATTGAGGACAACTCCAACCTAAAATATTAAATGAAACAATGGATGAATTTTCCTTAATGGTCTCTTACTGAACTATCTTCATATTTTTTAATAGACAAGGTGGCAACAAAGATAAAATAGATAACCTTTCAGACGACCACCCCCAAACCTTAAATATTTAACTAAACTATGGATCCATTTTCCTTAGCCCTGACCTCTTACTGGATCATCTCCACGAATAGAGTCTTTGGTAGACAAGGTGTTGACAAAGATCTATCAGATGACTTTTCGAACGACCACTACAACCTTAAATATTAAACTAAACTATGGATTCATTGTTTATCTGATAAATGAAAGCTTTGTTGACTTCACTTTTTCACAATTGTTGATATATGATAACGAGAAATGGCATCTATCAAAGCATGTTGTTGTGTCAACAGTCTCTATAATCACTGGTCATGGCTAAGAGGTAGCAACTCTGATTTCAAATCCTACTACTGCCTTGCAGTTTTCCTTAAAAGGCTATGGAACCTCATCCAGAAAGAAAAGGCGTAGTAGCAGACTCGATAGGGCGACTGTCAACCTCATTGAAATTACTTTCGGCCAGAAGCTGCAGCCTCCTCTGCTGCCAGTCGTCGCGGGATCGCTCCACTGGACATGACTATTGGAGGTTCAGAGAGTGTCTATCTGATGCGCAACAGATACTACACCTAAACTGCACAAGAAAGTTAGAAGCTAAGGTGAAAAGTCCTGTGGCGATGGAGTGAGGATAATAGTGGCAGGTATGAGAGCTGGGAGCCACTAGTCCAACCTCTGCGCATAGGCGGCCGTGTGTGAAGGTCGCAGGTGTACCGAGTGGATGACGATACCCTGAGGCAGCTGGACGGATGACCAAGCAGCCCTGGAAGGGATAGCACTGCTTGCCCTGGAAGGGGACGCCTCTATAAAAGGTGAGGTAAACAAAGCTTATCCAAAGACCATCTGAGTGTCAAACCGCGGGCAGTGCATCTCCAATCGAGTGGTAACAACAACAGAACAAGAAATAACAACACTCAAGACTTGAACATCGCTATATGGAACGTCAGAACAATGCTCGATATGGACTTGGGTGACAGACCACATAGAAGAACAACCCTCACAGATCTGGAACTTGAAAATACAAATATCGACATAGCTGCATTACAGGAGACAAGACTCAGTGGGGAGGGCCAACTGAGAGAAGCAAGAAGAACCTATTTCTGGAAGGACTGTCCTGTAGATCAACCAAAAAGAGCTGGAGTCGCTTTTGCGATCAGAAATGACCTAGCCAGTAGACTCGCAGAGAGCCCCAGAGGAGTCTCTGAAAGTATAATGACACTACATCCCATAACCGTAACATTACCATCATCAATGTCTATGCACCGACAATGACCTACCCAGACGAGGAAAAGGAGGTCTTTTACTCTCAGCTGAAAGACACCATAGCAAACGTCCCTGCAGCGGATAAGCTAGTTCTCCTTGGTGACTTCAATGCTAGAGTGAGCTATGACTACAATACATGGAGCCCTGTTCTCGGAAAGTTTGGAAAGGGTAAGATGCCAAGAACACAAGAGCTATGCGAGGACCAGATTGCCAGAGACCACTGCCTAATCAAGACTACCTTCAAGTTCTCCATAAAACCTGTGTACAGCAGGGCGACAACGAAGCGCAAGAGAAGGCTAAACACATCAAAGCTCGGAGATAGAAAATGGCAAGATAGACTACAACTTGCAATTAACTCAGAATTAGAACAAACCAGTGATGATTCTGATTCACCAGAACAAGTGTGGAACTTGCTAAGCAGGCCTGTATTCTCTGCTGTGGCAGAAGTACTTGGTTATACAAAAAAGCAGAATGCGGACTGGTTCAATGAGAATGACCAAGAGATTAGAGATGTAATAAATGAAAGAAACTAAGCATTAAAATCAAAGCTAAGCAACCCGACTAGAGCAAACCAGAAGAAGCTGAAACAAGTGAGGGCAGAAGTCCAGAAAAAACTAAGAGAAATGGAAAACACCTGGTGGCTGAAAAAGGCTGAAGATATGCAGAGGCAAGCCGAGGAAAACAATTCGGCAGGTTTCTTCAGATCACTGAAGGAAGTGATAGCTCTAGAGCCCAGATGACTAACACCCTCTTATCAGAAGATGGAAACACCATACTGACCCAACCAAAACAGATAATTCAAAGATGGCAAGAGTACTTCGGCACCCTACTGAATGTGTAATTCAACACGGATGAGGAGATCTAAAGCCACATAACAGTCTTCCCCCAGCAGATGGATCTCTATGACACACCAACTCTTGAGGAAGTAAGAAAAGCAATTGACAAAACTAAAATGAACAAATCTCCAGGAATTGACGGCATACCACCTGAAATATACAAGTTCGGTGGAGAACAACTCATGAGAAAACTTCACCAACTAATAGCAAAATGCTGGCAACAAAAAATGCTGCCACAAGAATTCAAAGATGTCATGATCATCCCAATCTACAAAAACAAAGGTGATCAAAAAGACTGCAGCAATTACCGAGGTATATCCTTGCTGACCATTGCAGGGAAAATAATGGCTAAAGTGGTGCAAGCACAGCTAGCCAGACTGGCGGAAAGGGTCCTAACTGAATCACAGTGTGTTTTCAGACATAAAAGATCTACAATATATATGATCTTCAGCTTACGGCAGATTCAAGAAAAAGCCATTGAACAGTACCAGGAGCTCTACATAGTCTTTGTAGACTTCCGTAAAGCATTTGATACAGTTGATCGAAAAATGTTGTGCAAGGTCCTTAAAGTGTTTGGATGCCACGATCACTTTGTGGAAATTATCAAACAATTTCACGAAGGAACAAAAGGGAGAGTTGTAGTAGAGAATCTAGAAAGTGAACTCTTGGAAGTAAACCACGGCACCAAACAAGGGTGCGTACTGGCCCCGACTCTGTTCACCCTATTTCTGACAGCCGTCCTAATGCTGCTCCATCAAAGCATCGAAGAAGGTGTCTTAATCCACACATGCTCTGATGGGAAACTGTTTAATCTTGCAAGACTGAAGGCCAAGACCAAGACAAGGAAGGAGCTGATAACAGAACTACTGTTCACAGATGACACTGCTCTGATAGCTCACAATCAAGCTCAGATGCAAAGGATAGTTGATGCTTTCTCTCAAACAGCCAAGAAGATAGGCCTACAAATCAACATAGGGAAGACTGAAGTGATGTATCAGCCCTCACCAGGTAACAATGACCCACAAGAGCCTATAATAACAATCAATGGCAAGGTGCTAAAAGTTGTTGAAAACTTCAAATATCTTGGAAGCACTCTGAGCACTGATAACTGTGCTGACAAAGAAATAAGCTGCCGAATTCAAAGCGCATGTGCCTGCTTTGGAAAGCTAGAAAAGAGGCCCTGGACAAGGGCTGGTATCCGACTAGAGACGAAGTGCAGAGTCTACAAAATCATCGTCCTGCCAGCTCTGCTGTACTCAGCAGAGACCTACACTCTGTATAGAGAACACGTAAGGAGATTGGAAGCCGTTCAACAGAGACACCTGAGAAGGATCATTAAGATCAAATGGAGTGACTTTATACCAAACACGGAAATTCTCAGGAGAGCAAACCTAAATAGTGTGGAAGCTACCCTTGCTACTATGCAACTACGATGGACCGGGCACATTACTAGAATGGAAGAAAACCAAATTCCAAGATGATCTTCTATGGGGAACTGGAAAATGGAACCCTCAAGGTAGGAGGTCAGAAGCTTCGCTACAAAGATGTAACAAAGCGGCACCTGAAGGCAATGAACATCAATGTCGAGAGTTGGGAGGAACAAGCCAAAGAAAGGAGTGGTTGGTAAAACAGTCTCCACAAAGGAAAGAAAGAAATAGAGAGAAAGATTGGAGAAGCCTTAGAGCTGAGACACTACAGGCGACACAACCCTTGCACCCACATATGCAGTGCCTGTGACCGGATGTTTCACACAGAAAGAGGACTATATAAACACCAAAGGATAAAGCACTGAGGCCCCGACTAGTCATCGTCAAAACTGACGGACTGCATGATGATGATGATGATGATGATGATGATGATGATGATGATGATATGAAAATAACTTTATAAGCAAAAAAAAAATATGACCGGTCACGGAGGTCAATCACTTATTTCTGCAAATAATAAACGAGTTTTGAGATGTACCAATTTATAATATGGCTTATCCAAACTAACAAAATCGGAGATGAATATACAAAAAGACCATATATGGGATGGGTGATGGTGGGAGGTGATGATTGATTAACTGTCAAAATACACTTGCCAGTGTTTCAAATTTTGATAACAATTATACAAAAAAAGAAATGTGATTAACAGAAATTTAGAAAACGCATTTATAATCATGAAGACTCATCCCCTAGGGTAGGAGAGTCCTGCCTTTGTTAGAGTGACATTGAGATTGAGACTAATGAAGAAAATAAAGTGGATTTAAAAATCTGTTGACCGCAATTCAAATTCCTGCAGAATCGAGAATTTCAATTATTACTGGTAACTTGAAACGACACTGCATTATTAAGAATTATGAATTAAATTCTATTGGAAGTGGGGAAGGCGAAGTCATACCATTTGGTTCTTAATATAAACGAAACTTAGTGAGCTTCGACTTCTGATCTGCTTACCACTGAATCCACAACATTACGAGATTTACCCTCGACCTTGGATTGAGGTCTCTAAACCCTAAAATCCTCCAAAATTTGTCAATGGCGCCGTTCAAACATAAATATAAGGATCTTAAGTCAGAGACCTATGAATTATGAACTGTATAATCTTTCAACGAATAGTTATTTTGCTTTTTACATCTATGTGCGATTCTTTTCTTCTTTTTTTTTTAGGTGAGCTTTGCTCCCTAGTAATACAGACTTTGGTGACCACTGCCAGACGATTTGTCCTCTTCATCTTTTATAACGTAAGGAGAGTGGTAGTTCATCGGACCAGGACTTTTCAATATCTACGGTATCATCAGAGAAAGCGCCAAGTACTGAATGACCAACCAGGACACAGAACAGCCAAATTTGATAACGTCACCCCGGAACATAGTTGAAGGATACAAGATGTTGACAAGGATAATGCATTCTAATTTTAAATATTTAGCCAAACTATAGATCAATTTTCCTTAACTATGACTGACCTCTTACTGGACCATCTTCATAAACAAAATCTCTTATATCTTATATCTCTCTGGGATCTTCCGACCACTCGATTGTATCAGTTAAGATAATAATGAAATGCAACAAGTCTTCAGACGTACCTCTTCACCATACAGTATATCGATACTCTATGGCTGACTGGAATAGCTTCCATACATTTATATCTGATCTACCTCTGCATTCAATGTTTAAAAAGGGTGTGTCCTTTATAATATCAGGCCTGACTGAATGGTTAGTTGTAGGTATAGAGCGATTCATACCATCCAAAAAATTCCAACGAAAATCCAACAGCCAGCCATGGTTCTTCTCAGAATGTGCAGCTGCCATCGTGCATAGAAATCACTTTTTCCATAACTAACAACGTAATATATGTACTGAGACTAAATCTGCTTTCAGGGCTGCCAGCAACCACTGTAAAAGAGTAATAAAAGATGCAAGAGAGCTATATGTTCAGTCCGTTAAATCTAAATTAGCTGAGCAGCAGCTTGGTTCCCACCAGTTTTGGCAAATAGCAAACAGGATCCTGAACAGAAGCATGCATTCTATCCCAATCATCAACGGACTTGAGGTTATCTCGTCAGAATCAGACAAAGCTAAACTATTTACCAAGAAATTGCAACTAACTCTACCCTATGTGACGAAGGCCATCAACTCTCCGTATTTCCTCCTATAACAGACAACACGCTATGCAACATACAAATATCTGTGCATGATGTCGCCAAGCTAATCAAGAAACTTGATTCCAGTAAAGCAACTGGCCCTAACGGCAGTCTAATTATAGTGTTGAAAAAAGCTTCAACCAGAACTTTCCCCCATACTTACAAAACTGTTTAAGCGTTGTCTTCAGGAGAATTGCTTCCCAACACCCTGGAAAACCGCACCACTATGACCTGTATTTAAGAATTTAGGTGACAGATCATCTACCTTTCAGTAGAGACCAATAAGTCTCCTCTGTGTCATGAATAAGTTGCTGGCATATTAAATAAAGAAGTAGTCAACCACCTCAGCAGAAATAACCTTCTTAGTGACATGCAACATGGTTTCCGTTCTGCAAGATCTACAGCAGATGTGCTAACGGTTATATCTCATAGGATTAGGGAATCTCTCGATAAAGGCTACCTTTCTAGGGCAATTGCTCTTGACATATCAAATGCCATTTGATAAGGTACGGCATAAAGGCCTACTTCACAAGATTTCCAGCTATAGTATAACTGGAAATGTTTTCTCAATCATTAAATCATTTCTCTCTGATAGGCTCATAAGAGTAGTAATTGATGAGTAGAAATCAGAAGCCCACAGTATTAATGCTGGTGTCCCTCAAGGGTCCATTCTGGACCCAACTTTCTTCCTGATCCACATCAATGAAAATTTGGCCTTTTTGGTCAAGATCAAAGTGTAGTATCTGTTCTTCAGATGCTGCACTTCCATTTCGTGTTCTCTTTCGGTGGAGGATCAGTCCTTCACGACTCAGACAATTTTCTATTTTTGTACCTTTTCTCCACGTTAAAAAACAACCTTGGTGTCTAACTCTGTCCCGTGGGGACAGAGTTAGACACCAAGGCATAGTAAATAGGTACATCAATGATCTCTCAAAACACATACTTAAATCATTCGTCAACATCTATGCTGATAACACGACCATCTATGGCAACACATCAAAGGCCGTAAATGACAAAGTTCTCTCTGATTCTCTCTCCTCTGATCTATGACCCGTGATACAATGGGGAAAGATGGCTGGTTACTATTAATGTATCTAAAACCAAGTTCTATCTTTACATCATCAACGCTCTGATCTCCCATCTGGCATCAATTGAAATGGATGGCTGTCGTCTTGGGGAGACTCCGTGTTTGGACAAGCTTCTCGGATTGACCTTTACTCCTGATCTGAAATGAACATGTACATCAAATCTGTTGCCAAGGTTGCTGGAAAAATGGTGGGATCTTTCTACCACTCCAGGAGATATCTCACTGCTGATGCAATTCTCTATCTATATAAAAGCCAAGTACATCTAAGGATGGAATACTGCTGCCATGTGTGGGCAGGAGCTACTAAAAACAGTTATTTTACCTTGACAGAGTACAAAATAGACTTTGTGGCTTAGTGGGGGATGTCCTTTTCTCTTCCCTGCAACCTCTCTTTCACAGAAGAGATGTTGCGAGCCTGTTTTTGTTTTATCGTTACTTCCATGGCAAATACTCGTCTGACCTCCAATTTCTGGTCCCACCCCCTCTCCAATATTTCATGAAAAACACTCGTCTAGCTGAAACCACTGTTAGTAATTTTCCCCACTCTTTATCTGTGCCTAAATCAAAACGTAAATTCCATGAAAAAAGCTTCTTTCTTAGAAGTACACCCATGGAACTCTGTTCCGTTTGCGTGTTTCCTATCTGACTACAACTTGGATGTCTTCAAGACCAACATAAATAAATTCCTGACGAAACGTTCCCTTAAGTGAAACACTTTATCAGATCTCCATTACTAACGATTACTACGATATTGTCCCATTGATTACTGTACACGCAATAACCCTTATCCCCGAGTGGCCTCCGGGCCTTGATAAGTGGTGACTTCCAAGTAAAAAAAAAAAGACAAAGGGTCAACAAAAATTGAGCAGATGACCTTTTGGACGAACACCTCAACCTGAAATATTTAACTCAAGTATGAATCCCTTTTACTTTAACTATGAATGACCTCTTAATGGACAGTCTCCTCATTGGCCCTAAGTCCTCGTCTAGCACAAAGCTACATTTCCCCATGTATATTCATTAAATCTGAGACTATAAATGAAATCCAACCTCAAATCAGGCCTTACCAAATCAAACTAACAAATCAAAAACTTTCCTATAAACAGGGCCACAGCTGACCATGGGTAAAATCTTGTTAATCATATCTGGGTTTATCAGTTAGTAGAGACACTAGTTAAGAGTATATATTGCACGTGTGTGCCTTAAACAAGCTCTATTGTTGATAGAGGGTCAACAAGTATTAAACAGGTTACTTTTCGGAAAAAAGGAACTCCATCATGACAATTAATATTCTGAGAAGTTCCGTCAGATAAATGCATAAGAGTAGCTTCACATCGTGCATAGATATTTTTGAGATTGTCTAACGACTTTTAATATTTAAGCCATCTGCTTATAAATAAATGTCTCTCTCTGTCTCTGTCTGTCTGTCTGCCTCTCTCTCTCTCTCTCTCTCTCTCTCTCTCGACAGTCCTGTTTTTGTCTTTTAGCCTAACAGACAATGATGCCCAATTAAATAATTTTTCTTCTCTAAGAACGAATTTAGTAAGTTAATCGAATGATAATTAGTACAAGAATAATATGATAGGCGTTTCAAAGTGCATTGTGAATGGTGATGACTATACAGAAAAATAAATTCTAGAGCATAAAATGTTGTTCGTTTTAATGGACCACTCCTGTCTTTGTAGCTCTTCAGCATTTTAGTTTTTTGGAATAAAAAATAGGATGCCTTACTTTTGGAACGACCTTTCTACAACATTGTATTATTTGGGTTCTTCGATTTACTGTCTTTATCTTGAGTGTTATTCGCACAAGGTTTTTGCCAATGTTTTTTCTGTAAAGTGATTGGAAAATTCCTTATTCTGTTGACATGCCAAATCAAAGCATGGAATGATAAAAATTGACGAAAACTTGGAAGTTTTAAGTCATTTTAGTCAGACAACATCGGGCATAAGGTTTGTGAAATTAGATAACTTACGTTTACAAGTAGGCGGATCTATCCATTTTCCTGATTCATCGCATGTGGCGTAATTAATGTTGCTTGTCATCTGATATCCCGTCTTGCAACCGTAATAGACACGTGATTCATAATTGACACCATTTATGGCGGCGACGCTTGCGTTTTCCATATTGCTATGCATTTCACAGATGATGCCTGTTTAAAAGAAGATGATAATCATGATGATGATGATTATTATTATTATTATTACGATGATTATAATTATGATGATTATGATGATGATTATCATAATTATGAGGGTTACAATGATCATGATGATGATTATGATGAAATAATGATTATAACTATGATGGTTATAATCATGATAATTATGACAGTTGCAATAGTTATGATGATAATGATTACTACGATGATGATTATTAAAATGATGATGATTCTGTGCCTCTCTCTTGGTTAAATATGTCGGGTTTGTATTACTGTACACATAGATTCGAAAAAGTTGTCAAAAAACAAATATAGAACAAACAAATGTTATCAAAGGCAAGATAAGTTACTTTTCTACCTAACTGGATATATTTTTTGTGTTTTTATTCAGTGTAACATGTTTATTCAGCTCGAAAAACATGCAATGTTTACCGATGTATTGGAAAATTCAAAATGGCAGCCGACTGTCTCTCGGAGAGGGTACGTTTGGGAAAAGGTATTATAAATAATAAACTAGACAAAATACTGTTAGAAAACAACCGAATACATGTCAACTTATGTCACGGTAACATATATTGAGCGAATTTCTAACAGTATTTTGTCTAGTTTATTATTTATAATACCTTTTCCCAAACGTACCCTCTCCGAGAGACAGTCGGCTGCCATTTTGAATTTTCCAATACATCGGTAAACATTGCATGTTTTTCGAGCTGAATAAACATGTTACACTGAATAAAAACACAAAAAATATATCCAGTTAGGTAGAAAAGTAACTTATCTTGCCTTTGATAACATTTATTTGTTCTATATTTGTTTTTTGACAACTTTTTCGAATCTATGTGTACAGTAATACAAACCCAATATGTCTTTCTCCTTCTTTGCCATCTGTAATTTTGATTTTTTTATAATTATGATGAGCATCATGGTTTCGATGATCATTATGATTATTATGATGATTATGATTATAAATATGATGATTCTTACGGTTACAATCATTATAACGTTCGGCACAGTGGTTGGATGCTGGAGAAGCTCCACAACACTTCCCGAACCGAAATTCCACAAAAAAAGTTATGCTGACTGATTGGTGCTTGGCGGCCAGTTTCATCCGTCACAGCTTCTTGAATCCAGGCGAAACGATTACGACTGAGAAGTACTGCCGACTAATTGGAGAAATACATCAGAAGCTCCAACCTATGTGCCCGAAATTGGTCCATATGAAGGGATTAGTTCTTCTCCATGACAATGCTCGCCCACATGTTACACAGCCAACCCTGCAGAAGCTGAACGAATTGGACTACGTGACTCTGCTTCATCCGCCATATTTACCGGACATTTCGCCCACCGATTATCACTTTTTCAAGCATCCTGACAACTTCCTGCACGAAAAGTACTTCAAAAGCCGAAATGATACCCAACCAGCTTTCAATGACTTCATCGCTAGCAGAACTCCGTATTTCTATGATAATGGGACGAATAAACTTGTATCTTGTTGGCAAAAATGTGTCGATTGCAATGGTTCTTGTTTCAATTAATAAATTTTATTATGAAAGGAGTTATAATCTTTTGAAGTTGAACGTCAAAAACATTATTTTTGCACCAACATAATAGGAAACATTTTACATTATTGTCGAAAAAAAGAATTGAAATTAATTTTTTTTAAAGATTTCAACCTCTTTGATGAAGACTATGATTTTGACTTTGTTTGTATCTTTAAACAGATTCTTTAGATTTTTAGAATCGTCAGAATTCTTCTTCCTCAGCTTTATTGAAGATCATGAGATTTTATTTATATATGTTTGACTTTATAAATTCTTTTCTTTTTTTTTACACAGTGATCACCACTTATCAAGGCCCGGAAGCCACTCAGGGATAAGGGTTATTACAAGTACATTACCTTAGTGTGGAGATGTGATGAAGTGTTTACTTAAGGGGGCGGTTCATTAGGAATTTGTTAACATTGGACTTGAAGACATCCAAGATGTAGTCCAGTGGGAAGCAGGCAGACGGAACAGAGTTCCACAGGCGTGTAGTTCTAAGAAAGAAGCTTTGTTCATGAAATCCGCGTTTTGATTTAGGCACAGATATAGAGTGGGGGAAATTTTTCACAGTGGATTCAGCTAGACGGGTGTTTTTCGTGAAAGATTGGGGAGGGGGGACCAGAGATTGGAGTTCAGACGAGCACCTGCCATGGAAATAACGATAAAACAAGGATAGGCTTGCAACGTCTCTTCTGTGGGAGAGGGGTTGCAGGGTAGAGAAAAGAGCATCCCTCACTAAGCCATGAAGTCTATTTTGTACTCTGTCAAGGCAGGATAGGCTGTTTTTAGCAGCTCCTGCCCAGATATGGCAACAGTATTCCATCCTTGGACGTACTTGGTTTTTATATAGATAGAGAATTGCATCAGTAGTGAGATATCTTCTAGAGCGGTAGAAGGATCCCACCATCTTTCCAGCGACCTTGGCACCAGACTTGATGTACGTGTTCCATTTCAGATCAGGAGTAAAGGTCAAACCCAGAAGCTTGTCAAAACACGGGGCCTCACCCAGACGAGAGCCATCCATCACAATTGATTCCAGATGGGGATCTGAGCGTTGATGATGTAAGGATAGGAGTTTGGTTTTGGATGCATTAAAGGTAACCAGCCACATCTTCCCCCACTGAACCATGCGCTCGAGATCAGAGGAGAGAGAATCAGAGAGAACTTTGTCATTTACAGCCTTTGATGTGTTGCCGTAGATGGTCGTGTCATCAGCATAGATGCCAATGAATGATTTAAGTATGTGTTTAGGGAGGTCATTGATGTAGATCAGGAAGAGAGTTCGGCCCAGGATTGACCCCTGAGGGACTCCAGCATTGATATTGCAGGCCTCCGATTTTTGTCCATCTACCACTACTCTTATGAGCCTATCGGAGAGAAATGATTTAATGACTGAGAAAACATTTCCAGTTATAACGTAGCTGGAAATCTTGTGAATTAGACCCTTATGCTATACCTTGTCGAAGGTCTTTGATATGTCAAGAGCAATTGCCCTAGAAAGGAAGCCTTTGTCAAGAGATTCACTAATCCTGTGGGATATAACCATCAGCACATCTGCGGTAGATCTTGCAGAGCGGAAACCATATTGTGTGTCACTAAGAAGGTTATTTCTGCTGAGGTGGTTGACTATTTCTCTATTTAATATGGATTCCAGCAACTTACTCATAACACACAGGAGACTTATTGGTCTGTACTGAGAGAGATGACTTATCGCCTGAATTCTTAAATACAAGGCAAACTGATGAGGTCTTCCAGGGAGTCGGAAAGCACTTCTCCTTATAGTCCAGTCAATCCAACCCATTTTTTGGCTCAACCTCAAACAAATTGCTAACAAAGGTTTTTAAATTGCATTATAGGCAAGAATATCTCCTCTTTCAGATAAAAAAAAAGTTTACCAAAATTGACTTTGCGGAAAGGGATCAACGACCGCCATCTTTAAAGGGTCCCCCCGATTCTAGTTTCCCTCTCTCAACTCAATTATTGTAAGTATATCTTCCAAAATTACAAATGTGTCAATGTGAAATTTTATAAATCAACAGTTTTCATGAAATTGAATATAATTATAAACTCATTGGTTTGGTTTTATTTGATTTTGGTTTACGGCATATCAGCCCTTTTAGATTATTTGATACTAGTCCAGTCAATCTAGCTGGGTTTTTTTTTGTCTCATATAAATTGCTACCAGAGGTTTTTAAAGTGCATTGTGGGCAGGAATAACTCCTCTTTCAGATAAAAAAAAGTTTATTAAAATTAACCTCGGAGAAAGGGGTCAACGGACGCCATCTTTAAAGGGTCCCTCCGATTCTAGTCTCAATTACTGTAAGTATTCTTTTTTTTATTAGCCGCACCTGCTTGCCGTCCCTGGCCGAAAACAAGCAATAAATTATTTTTATATTCTGGTGGTCATAAACCTGGCGCCTGTAGGCTGTTGTACTGGTCAAGTCTGAGCAAACTCTCTCTCCCATAAAAAAGTTTATTAAAATTAACATTGGATAAAGGGTCAACGGCCGCCATATTTAAAGGGTCCCTCCGATTCTAGTCTTCCTCTCTTAACTCAATTACTGTATAGTCCAGTTTTTGGTGTTGTGGCTGAACCTCAAACAAATTGCTAACAAAGGTTTTTAACTTGCATTGTGGGCAGGAATATCTCCTCTTTCATATAAAAAAAGTTTACCAAAATTAGCCTTGGGGAAAGGGGTCAACGGCCGCCATTTTTTAATCATTTGGGCCCTGTCGTAAAATGCGATAACTAGCGATAAGGATGATATGCAAAATTAACAATTACCATAATGTAAAAGGACAAAATATCGACTGTGTCATCTTTTTTGCTAAATCGCCAAGGCCGATATATTGGCCTGAGTCTAAAGGGTTAAAATTCAACTTAGCAGTATTAAAATTTCGATGCATAAAATTCCTGACAAGTATGTCCATTAAAACAATTAATTACAAAAATAATCATTTTTGCTGACAAAAAAACCTTTATTAAATTACACAGAACAAGTTTATGAACGGACCAAAGAACGTTTCTTGTCAAGAACAAGTCAAAGGTCACTTCTTCTTCTTCTTCTTCTTCTTCTTCTTCTTCATCATCATCATCATCATCATCATCATCATCATCATCATCATCATCATCATCAAGATCTGGCTGTGATGAGTTGGTGCAATGGAGGCCTTTGCAATATCCACACAAGTTTGAACATGCTATGTTTCCTGCAACTGCATCTTCCTGTAGTACACCCTGAAGTACAGTTACACCTAATTATAGCCAACAAATTTACAGGGCCAGGTGGTAAGTCAGTCTTAACTGGTTGTAATTTACCATCTGAAAGTGTCCATCCCCACTCGTCAGGTTTTAGCTGGTTTCTACCTTTCCATTCCTGAATTTGGAAGTAAACTCGAAGGCTGTGGAATTTCGTAGCTGCTCTTGTCGGTGGCAATGATTTGGCCTCAACATACTTTGAGCTATTTGCAACCTTTTCCTTAAAGCGCCTCAGTCGAAGATGATTGATGTTTTCCCCATCATTACCATTGTATAGGCACACTAAAGCCTTCTCCCCAGCTTCAATAACCTCTTCTGCAATGCTGTCTTTGCCAAACACTTTAGCCAGTTCGAGGAAGTTTCTATTGTTCATCACCTTTCAGAGGGATGCTGCCTTCCCAATTTCGTGTACACTGGATGTAGAATCACAACCCAGTAGTGCATGAATGAAAAGAATGTTGGAACAGACCGCATCTCCTAATGATTTCCTCACCTCTTTGATGTTCCAGACTTTCACTCTTTTTTCACTAGCTTTTGGTTGTGGCGTAAAGAAGATGTTGTAAATATCATCGCTATTAGTATGATAACATAGAAGAACCAATAGGTCAGTGTCATCTGCTATCAAAATGGTTTCTCCTGTCTGTGCCAACTCTAGAGTAGTCTTCACAATCAATATGTCAGCGTCTCCAGATGCATGGATTACTTTACAACCTGCTTCTTTCAAACTCTTTCCCAGCAAGTTGATAAACAATTGTTTGTTTTGTCGATTAACAAGGAAAACATCCTTTTTTAAGTTGAACACCATGAAAGGAGTCAGTGACACATTAACTCCAACAACCCCCTCTGCTCGGTGTCGGTGAATCGAGTCCTTAATGGATGGGCCACTTTCATATCCATCAAAGACAATCCATGCTTTTCCATATCTATTTGTGACATATCTACAGTATTGGTCACAGATCTCATTAAATGTGAGACCTTTTTGCCAAGGGAGACGCTGAAGTAGTGCTCCACCATCTAAGAGATACTATGGATCTGATGACTGTGGACCTGATTGTACATGAGAAGTCAGTACCCATATAGCGTCCGCCAAAGCAGATTTTTTTGCCTGTCGCAGTAATCCAAAATAATCAAAAAGAGCGGGTGGGTAACCACACAGCTCATATTGAAAATGTTCTTGCTGCTCCTGGGTTGAGGGTTCATTATTAGATAGCACACACAGTCTCTGGAATAGGAGTTGTGGATCAGTCTCAACAGTTTCATCTTTGCTGAGTGAAACTTTTGATCCAAGTGTAATTGCTTGATCCTTTTTTTTTAAAGCATACTCTTGTACATTTTCTCCAGCCATTGAAGCTATGATTGCCTCTCCTATGGAGTTTACTCTGTCCACATTCACCTTTTTGTCTCCAGTTACTCCACTTGAAATGCTGTGAATGGACGGATCTTCCGTGAAAGGGTAATATGTCTGGAGAAACGCAAGGACCTTCCATGTATCCCTCACATCACGCTCTTTTCTTGCTGAAGTAGCCTCCTGATGCTGGTCACTAGTGCCATAATGAATGCCTGCTAGTTCTTGCATTGTAAACTTGATTTCCGCGCATGCTGGCAGTGATAGCGTCCAAACCAATCGTTGAATTTCATCCATTCCTCTGCCATGAGTAAGGCCCCCAGACGTCTTCAGGCTTTTCATTAGCACCTATTCAATAACTAGATCCGTTGACAAGCCAGCCCAGTAGCGATCACTCCGTCTAATGACATGGAATTCTTCCGAAAATTTCTGGTATACTTCATGGTGGGTTTTTGGCAGACCCTCCATTTGCTGCAAATACAGATACGCCGACTTTGCATATAGGATGTGTCCTGCTGCATCGAATATTAGCAGCATTTTCCTAACAGCGTCAAAGTGCAATTCCCAGTTCCCGGTGCACTCTGCTTTGATAAACACCATATCAAGGTATTGAATCCACAATTTTGCTGTTCGCTGCTCAACCATCGCATCCTTCACATGGTTGATTTTCTGGGTAATCCTGGTTACAGACTCTGAAGACAGAACATTATCCAATCTCTCAGTCCCACCAAGGAGACCTATCAATAGCCCCTGAGCTTCTTTAAGGTCTTCATTTTGATTAAATGACTCTTCTGCATCAGTGTTGGGTTGATCATGCTCAGTGACATGTGAAACTGGCAAATTATAGGCTTTTGCTAATAAAATAGCATTCCCAGCAGCAGCAACTAAAAAGTGAGCACGAATGGCTCTTGCAATTGCTTTGCCACTTAGCATGTGGTTGGCTGTGTTTTCAGCATACACAAGTTCAAAAAGTTCTTGCAAACCAGAACCTTTCATCAAATGACCAATTGACCCCAGAAAGCTCATCTGTGTATGGAGCCCACCAAGTCGCAAGACAAATGATTTCAGGGGACTGGAACTAGGCTGTGACTCGACTATCATCATTGCTTTGTACCAAAGTGGCTGATCAAATGTTAGAATTGGTGTTATGTTGTTTTTTCTGGCTAAATCACTAATGTAACATAAAGTTGAGTACACACAGGTTGGGTTACCAGGATCCATGTCAATCATTGGCAAAAAAACTATTGCTGATTTTCCAGGATATGTTCCTTTGTACACGGACTGCATAAGGCCTGACCATGCGGGTCTGGACGGATGTAAAATTAGTGAAACCTCCCAAAGGATGTCAACATTGGCAGTGGAATCGACAAGTTTCTTGGCAATGAGCTTTTTAAATGTAACTGGGGGTTTGTTGGTGTGCCGTGAATCTAGGAACTTTATTTTGATCCTTCCAACCTTTATTATCTCTTCTGAAAATACCTGAATCCTTGGAATTGGTTTTGCTTTAACTTTCCCGGGGGTAACAGATGCTATGATGCCCATACCATGGAATGTGTTGAATCCATCAATACTCCTTACATTATGGTCCACATTATCAGCTACGAACTGCACAAATTCAGTTTCAACGGGGAACAGAATTTCAGTCCCATGAACAAGAGCAGCACTTCTTTCGAATTTCTGGACTTCCGAGTAGGATGAAGAGAAACCATGCTTATTCAGAGTGTCAATCAGGAACCTCGATCCAAATTGGTTATGCATTTCTACGGCTAAACCAAACTGTAAAGGTGCAAGGAGAACTCTAGGTCTAACAGCCTGCATTATCGCTTGACCTATCGATGCAAGTTTCAAATCATTGTCTTTGCCTGCAAACATATTCCTGAGAAAAATCAACAATGATTAAGGAACATATTCAAGAATCACATCCTGTTCAAGATCATTCTTAGATGGGAGAACGGGGATGGGAGAGAGAGTCTGCTCAGACTTGACCGGTACAACAGCCTACAGGCGCCAGGTTTATGACCACCAGAATATTAAAATATTTTATTGCTTGGTTTCAGCCAGTGACGGTAAGCAGGTGCGGCTAATAAAAAAAAGAATACTTACAGTAATTGAGACTAGAATCGGAGGGACCCTTTAAAGATGGCGTCCGTTGACCCCTTTCTCCGAGGTTAATTTTAATAAACTTTTTTTTATCTGAAAGAGGAGTTATTCCTGCCCACAAGGCAATTTAAAAACCTCTGTTGGCAATTTATTTGAGGTTGAGACAAAAAAAAAACAGCTAGATTGGCTGGACTAGTATCAAATAATCTAAAAGGGTTGATATGCCATAAACCAAAATCAAATAAAACCAAACCTATGAGTTTATAATTATATTCAACTTCATGAAAACTGTTGATTTATCAAATTTCACATTGATATATTTGTTAGTTTTGAAGATATCCTTACAATAATTGAGTTGAGAGAGAAAAACTAGAATCGGGGGGGGGACCCTTTAAAGATGGCGGTCGTTGACCCCTTTCCGCGAGGTCAATTTTGATAAACTTTTTTTATCTGAAAGAGGAGATATTATTGCCTACAATGCAATTTAAAAACCTTTGTTAGCAATTTATTTGAGGTTGAGACAAAAAACAGCTTGATTGACTGGACTAGTATCAAATAATCTAAAAGGGTTGATATGCCGTAAACCAAAATCAAATAAAACCAAACCAATGAGTTTATAATTATATTCAACTTCATGAAAACTGTTGATTTATAAAATTTCACATTGATACATTTGTAATTTTGGAAGATATACTTACAATAATTGAGTTGAGAGAGGGAAACTAGAATCGGGGGGACCCTTTAAAGATGGCGGTCGTTGACCCCTTTCCGCAAGGTCAATTTTGGTAAACTGTTTTTTATCTGAAAGAGGAGATATTCTTGCCTATAATGCAATTTAAAAACCTTTGTTAGCAATTTGTTTGAGGTTCAGCCACAATTTGACTGGACTATTAAGGCAGCGCTTAAATAGTTTCGTAAGTATGGGAGCAAGTTCTGGTTGAAGCTTTTCTAACACTATAATTGGGATGCCATCAGGGCCAGTTGCTTTATTGGAATCTAGGTTCTTTATTAGCTTGGCGACCTCATGCATGGATATTTGTATGTTATCTTGCTATTTCTGTGTTATAGGAGGAAATATGGGGAGTTGATGGCCTTCGTCGCATAGGGTAGAATTAGCTGCAAAGTTCTTTGCAAATAGTTTGGCCTTGTCTGACGCTGACGAGATGACCTCTGGTCCATTGATAATGGTTGAGGTAGAATGCACACTTCTATTCAGGATCCTATTTGTTATTGGCCAAAACTGGTGGGAACCAAGCCGCTGATCAGCTACCTTGGATTTAACAGACTGGGCATATAGCTCTCTTGCATTTTTTATTACTCTTTTACAGTGGTTGCTGGCAGTCCTGAAAGCAGCTTTAGTCTCAGTGCATCTATTACGTTGGTAGCTATGGAAAAAGTGATTTCTGTGCACGATAGCAGCAGCACATTCTGGGGAGAACCATGGCTGGCTGTTAGGTTTTTGTTGGAATGTTTTAGATGGTATGAATTGGTCTATGCCTACAATTAACCATTCGGTCAGATCTGATGCTATAGAGGACACTTCCTTTTTAAACATGGAGTGCAGAGGTAAATCAGATATGAATGTACGGAAGCTATCCCAGTCAGCCATAGAGTATCGGTATACAGTACGGTGGAGGGTACGTCTGGGGACTTCTTACATTTTTACATTTGTATCTTAACTGATACAATGGAGTGGTCGGAGGATCCTAGAGGAGAAGGAACGGAACATGAACATAGCTCAGGGGAAGTTGAGAGAAAAAGGTCTAGGAGGCTTGCATATTGACCGGGTGTATCGGGCACACGGGTGGGTTCGCGAATAATCTGAGTGAGGTCATAAGCAATGGCAAAATCATGACAAAACCTCCCCTCATCGTCTGTCTTATTTGAATGGGTCAGCCATTCCACGTTATGGACGTTGAAGTCACCACAGATGTGAATGTTAGCCGAGGGATGTGCAGACAGTCAGTGGTCTATTTTCTCAGATATGCTCTTAAAGATAGTAACTCCGCTGTTGTGGGGCCAATAATAAATGCAGTGGTGTTAGCAAGTGCAACCCTGAAGCACATATAGGGTAAATTAGGATCTTCTCTAGAGATATCCCTGCCACATTGGAAGCCATCCTTAATGTAGGCACATATTCCATGCCCATGGCGATCTTGGGGGTCAGATTTAGCTGTTAAGTTAGAGTATCCGTTAATTATGAACTCATCTAGGGAAGTAGTCGGCCCTATTCCAGTTTCACTTAGAAATAATATGTTCGGTTTCGTCTCCTGTAATTGGGTTTCAAACTCTTGATATAATAAACAAATTTGAGAATCTTTAGCTTTCAATAAATGTTTGTGAGAAATACGTCTATTGTCCTATATGGAATGTAGCTACTACAGCCTTTTGTTGTCTTTCTGTTGTCTAGGTGCCATTCATTAAAAATTGTCCAAATGTTGTGTAACTTTGGCATTCATCCCAAGATTCTTACTATTTTTCTTTGATTATCTTGTTTATAGAAGGCTGAAGATCAATGGAATCTTAGTATTGGAAGTATCATGTTAAGCCATTCATTTGCATCTCTATCCGTTTTTTTTCATTAACATGAATGCCGATGTGACTGAGTCTCCAACATAATTATATATTAACCCCCAAAAGCGAGAGATTTTAGGTTGGCTTAAGCAAAAAAACAACAACAAAAAAACAAAAAAAAACGAAGTCGTCTAAGCGTGCATTTTATGGAACCCCAAAATGGCAGAAAGTCAAAAGGCTATCTGAAAATGACGTCAGATAGTTGGAGGGAGGTAAGGAGTGCTGGTTTTCTTTTTTTTTTTTTTTACACAGCTGTGTATCCGTATATTCCTATCGTGAAAGTTTGTATAATTTTTACCATTTTTTAATTTAATTATTTTACTGTGTTCCTTCTTTTAAATTATTTTTTAAAATTTTCAAGATTATATAAAAATTAAGTTATGCCGAAAGTTAATGTTCATTCAAGCAAGGAAATTACTAGAATCTTACATATAAAAATTGCACGAAACATATAATCTAAAAGCACAGTAGAAATATTTTTTGCAATTATATCGTCTGTGTGAAAATATTAAATAACAATGTTTAACACAATGATAATATTAGTAGTTCAAAAAATTAATTTTTCTTCGAATTACATCAAATTCATTAATACGGGTTTAGGGTTTTTTTTCGTAATGTTTCTGAAAATAAATTTTTTTTTTATTGTTACAATTAACGATGCTTTATTTTTATATAAAAAAGCAAAAATAAACTCATGCATTTTTTAATACTGAAAACCATAACTTTAGTAAAGGTGTTTTTTTGTTTGAACAAGCGAATACATTTCCACTAAGATCCAAATAAAAATAATGGTTCATAATATCTCCTGATCAATTTTTGATAAATACTGAAAATTCTATTGAAATTGATTAATTTCCTGAGTTTTAGCGAATTTTTAGTAAAGGGAGGGGTCAAAAGTTTAACATTTTGGCCATCGGCTTTTAATTTTGTGCGCACCTATGAATGAAGTAAGTTGAGTGCAACGATGCGAGAGTTGTGCTAAGGCAGTTGGAATTCTGTGGGTTTTTCATGCAATTGTCGTTCTGAACAGTGGTTTCCATTCTTCGGGGCCAAATAGCATGACGTAAATAAAAATGAAAAGAGTATATGGAAAAACATGATATGAATTTAAGGACAAAAGGAAATGTTGATAAAATTGTCAGATACATAAATTTGAATGGTTAGAAAATATTAATGACTAGCAGGGGGGAACCCATACTTACCCGGTCGTAAAATACGCTTAAATATATCTTAACTTATAAAAATTTCGTATTTATTATTACAGAGCTAATTGTGTATTGAATATATATATAGAGAGAGAGCGAGAGAGTGAGAGAGAGAGAGACAGACGGACAGAGAAAGAAAGATAGACAGAAAGAGGAAGAGAGAAAGAGTCTCAGTGTAGCTTAAGGGCGGGTCAATAAACAGTAAACATGATCTTCTCACAAAGACAGCTGCAGGTGAAGTATCAGGAGCAGTGCATGCCAATCTACATTGCCTTCATCAATTTTACAAAAGTGTTTGATTTGGTCAATCGGAACCAGCGAGTGTAGGACAACTCAAGGCTAACTGAGAGGACGGTCTACTGCTTACAAGCTGTACCTCCCTTTATGGCAGTGAAACATGGACCACCTACGCAAAGCATGAGAAGAAACTCAACAGTTTCCACATGAGATGCCTGAATTGCATCATGCAGATAATATGGTAGGGCGGGATCCACGACACTGGGGTACGTGGACGAAACGACATGTGCAGCATGCATGTAATACTCTCCGAAAAACGGCTGCGATGGTTGGGACATGCGAGGATGATGGACGCAGAACACGTCCATAAAGCTCTTCTCTACAGTGAGCCAGCTAAGTGTAGAAGAAACAAAGAGCGCCTCAAACTACGTTCCTTAGGTATTTGCAAGGGGGACATGTAGCAATGCGACATCGCATGGGAAAGCCTAGCTTACAATTGCTCTGTTTGATGACTGGCAGTACGACAGGCCACGTTCAATGTAGAAGCTGCGAATGAGGAATCAATTGCAGGGAAAAAAGTCAGGCAGAAGCAACCCCAGCAGCCATCAACCTTCATCTGCATCAAGTGCGGACGGTACTGGTACTCCAAAGTTTGACTGTATAACCACTGGTGATGTATATGGATAAAAAAGCTACACCATCGCCTCCCGAGACGGACGGTTGCCGACGACGATATGCATAGATGTATGTATAACGATTAGATCACTCTGACTGAAGTAAAAAAAAAGAAAATTTAAATCAAAATGTGTAATTATTATATCAATTAGTGAATCATTGATATAATAATTAAGGGATTGATTTTGCGCTACAAAACAGACACTGTCAAGAATAGTATAAATCAACTCATTTAAAGGAATAAACTATAAGATTGTCAACATCATAAATTTTGGAATATTACTTTTTGTCATTTATTCTGTATATTGCTCTGTAATCATATAGAGCTTCGTATATAAGAATTGATATATAATAAGAAAAATATATTTCTACAGAAATATATCTATATATGCGCGCACACACACAACCACACACACACACACACACACATATATATATATATATATATATATATATATATATATATATATATATATATATATATATATATATATGGTTTCAGGGCCATTAACTAAAACCGAAACCAAAAGGTTTAGCGCTACATTCGCGTTCCCATCCGTTTGAGTTATCGACAGATAGATAAGAAGAAGAATAAATGAGACCTCTCCAAACTATAAATGAATTTACGCATGCGCAAAAGTAATAGAAATATTTTGGTAAGGTGAAATGAATATTTAACATTTCAACTAGTTAACATATTTCTGTACGCGTTATTCATGTATTCAAACAAAGATTTTACTCATTATAAATTATTTTTGGTGTATGGTTACTATTTACTGTTTATTTCAGTGTCACGTGATCAGTAGTTTAAGAGTTTATCGGTAAAATATTTTCACACATACATTGTCAGTAATTTAGAAAAAATAAATGACTAAATCGGAAAATTTTATGACATTGTTAGCAATTTATATTTAATAAATAGAAAATATTAATGACTAAAGAGAGACATTATCACGATATTATTCACAATTTGAATGTGAATGGATAGAACATATTAAAGATTAAAAAAGGGAATTTTATAACATTGGAATAAAATATATAAGGCAAAAAAGCGAAAGAAAAAGGGATATAGATCGTGACAAGCCCGGTCAAATTTGTTCATAGGAACATCGTCATATTTTTCCAACACAAATAAAACTTTCATCTTTAATTATGTTTTTTGTTGAAACCAGCCGAGAGCTCTTTTTAGTATCCTCGTTGTTCCCTTAAGTGCAATTGTCTGGATCTGTTTTGCACTTGGTTCACCAGGAATATTAGTTAGGTAGGACTTCAGGTTCTTCTTTATAAGCCCTGTGGCACCTATGATAACTGGTATGATTGATATCTCCTTAAGATTCCAGTTTCTTTTCATATCATACATAAGACTTTGGTCTTTGGTTTGTTTCTCTCTTTCACCTCTGTTCAGACCGCCATCATTAGGAACACTCACTTAATCAAGGTTGCAACTCTCTCTGACTTATTCCATATAACTATGTCAGGTTTGACAGCAGCATTTTCAAGGGAGGTGGCTGTAAGGATTGCATGGCCGTAATGTATGTATGGTATATAAGTCATTTCCAACTGTTTTTTTAGGTTGATGTTCCCAGGACTTGCTGCTACACTGAATGTTTAATTTTTTACAGATGGTCCAGTGGAGGTACTTGCATACGCCATCATGTCTCACTGTATAGTAGCCATCCCCTAGAAGAACTTTGCAACTTGATATCAGATGACCAACACATTCAAATTCTATATGGCAGAACCTGCATTTATTGTCATTACTGATCCCTGCCATCTTCTTGAATGCATTGGTCATCAATCCCTGGTCTTGAGCAGCCATTATGACCCTTTCCTGATCGTGGTGGAGGGCTCCCTTTTTGAGTCAGTTCAAGGAACCTTCTTCAAGGAATCTTCTTTATCTATGTATTCCTGAGATAGTTCCCCCCAAAATACTTTGGACGCTGATGTTGTTCCCATTCTTTAAGGTTCATCTGTTGAAAGGTCTCGGTATATTTCTGCTGGCTCTTTCTTGCTATTTCTGTGGCACTCTTGTTTGGTGTTTCGTCATCATCTGAGAGACAGCCCTGGCCAAAATGTTTGGCTAGCTGGGTGACTGATGTTGTTCTGCTGGCTCTTGTCTCTTGATGTTCATATACTATTGAGAGGGTGTCATTCTGGGAGCTTCTCAGATTCTGAATGGTGCGCACAATTGTTGCCCTATGTTCATGATTGATCTCTGAGAGTCCCAGACCTCCTTCTCCCCTGGGCAAATACAGCCTTGGTAGACACTGATTTCTATATATTATTTTATGAAGCGTTAGTAGCTTCCGTGTCTTTACATCTAGCCGGTTGATGTATTTTTGTGGCCAGTCAATGATATCAAAGCTGTATATTATTACTGGCATAGCAAGCTGGTTGATGGCAGTAATTTTATTTTTATTGATGAGCTGGGTTTTGCATATTTTCCTCACTCGGCGTACATATTCTTTACTAATCTTCTCCCTCATCTTGGCATGTTGAATGTTCTCGTTTTCATCAATGCCAAGGTACTTATAAGGTCCATGCTCTTCTAGATCCCTGATGTCGATGTTTTCATTAAGTTGCATATTTATCCAGGCCAAACTGGATGAATGTGCCAAGTATACACTCAGAGCTGGGAAGAAAACCCACACAGAAAAATATGCAGCTTAATAAGATGTGTGTTCCTGTAATTGCTGAAGTAAAGAGAAGACACATGTACGTTCCAACAACGAGTGCTTATATTATATATGTGAGACATAATATTACGCCAAAGCAGGCGTTGAAATATATTTATCTGCATCAAGTGCGGCAGGTACTGGTAGTCCAAAGTTGGACTGTATAACCATTATCGGCGGTGCAGATGGACACAAAAGCTACATCATCGTCTCCCGAGATGGACGGTTGCCGACGACGAAATATATATATATATATATATATATATATATATATATATATATATATATATATATATATATATATATATAATTACTATATATATATATATATATCGTAAACTTATTTCCTATTCAAGTAGACTTACCGTGATCGATCACAAATACAGCACCTATTTAATCAATTAAATTCGAAAATTCATAAACACATTTTATTGCGTTTTTGGTTTTTATTTAAAAAATTTTTTTTCAAAACCACCGACGAAAATATTTGAAGGGAAATCCAACAATTAATCATATTATTTGGGGGTTTTAGACTTCTGTTCTCATCTTCAGTTTTATTTTCATAACATCGATCGAACTCGAGAATCTTCCTGCCAAATTCAAGAATCTACCCAAAATTCGAATGAGAATTAAACATTTAACCACCAGAAGAGTGTAATTTTTACAAGTATTTTTTCCAAGTACTTTATCCACTATGCTACGGACAATTCTAGTAGGACTTTTTGGGAGACTTAAACCTATTTTTATTTCTTACTACTTATTATGCAGCACTATTTATTACTACATATTATTACTATATATTATTACTATATATTATTACTACATATTATTACTAGATATAATTATTACATATTATTACTACATATTATTACTATATATTATTACTATATATTATTACTACATATTATTAATATATATTATTACTATATATTATTACTATATATTAATACTAAATATTATTACTATATATTATTACTACATATTATTACTACATATTATTACTATATATAATAACTACATATTATTACTACATATTATTACTATATATTATTACTACACGTTATTAATATATATGAATACTACATATTATTACTATATACTATTACTATATATTATTACTACATGTTATTACTACATATTATTACTCTATATTATTACTACATATTATTAGTATATATTATTACTACACATTATTAGTATATAATATTACTACATATTATTACTACATATTATTACTATATATTATAACTACATATTATTACTACATGTTATTACTACATATTATTACTATATATTATTACTATATATTATTACTACATATTATTACGACATTTTGTTACTAAATATTATTAACATATATTATTACTACATATTATTACTATATATTATTACTATATATTATTACTATAAATTTTTACTACACATTTTTACTATACATTATTACTACATATTATTACTAGATATTATAACTACATATTATTACTATATATTATTACTACACATTATTACTATATATTTTTAATACATATTATTACTACATATATTTACTATATATTATTACTATATATCATTACTGTATATAATTACTACATATTATTAATACATATTATTACTACATATTATTACTATATATTATTACTAAATATTATTAGTACATATTATTACTAAATATTATTACTATATATTATTACTACATATAATTACTATATATTATTACCACATATTATTAATATATTATTACTACATATAATTACTATATATTATTACTAGCTATTATAACTATATACTATTACTACATATAATTACTATATATTATAACTATATATAATTACTACATTTTATTACTATATATTATTACTAAATATTTTTACTATATATTATTACTACATATTATTACTAGATATTATTACTATATATTATTACTACATATTATTAATATATATTATTACTACATATTATTACTACTACATAATATTATTACATATTATTAGTATATATTATTAATATATATTATAACTACATATTATAACTATATATTATTACTACACATTATTACTACACATTATTACTATATATTATTACTACATATTATTACTACATATTATTACTATATATTATTACTACCTATTATTACTACATATTATTAATATATATTATTACTACACATTATTAGTACAGATTATTGCTACATATTATTACTATATATTATTACTACATATCATTACTACATATTATTATTACATATTACTATATATCATTACTATATATTATTACAACATATTATTACTACATTTTATTACTACATATTATTACTACACATTATTGCAACATATAATTACTACATATTATTACTACACATTATTACTACATATTATTACTACCTATTATTACTATATATTATTACTACATATTATTGCTATATATTATTACATATTATTACTACATATTATTACATATTATTAGTACATATTATTACTATATATTATTAGTACATATTATTACTACATATTATTACTACATATTATTACTATATATTATCACTACATATTATTAATATATATTATTACTACATATTATTATTATTACATATTATTACTATATATTATTAATATATATTCTTAATACATATTATTATTACATATTATTACTACATATTATTAATATATATTATTACTACACATTATTACTACAGATTATTGCTACATATTATTACTATATATTATTACTACATATTATTATTACATATTATTACTATATATTATTACTATATATTATTACTACATATTATTATTACATATTATTACTATATATTATTACTACATATTATTACTACACATTATTGCAACATATTATTACTACATATTATTTCTATATATTATTACTACATATTATTACTGCATATTATTACTATATATTATTACATATTATTAGTACATATTATTACATATTATTACTACATATTATTACTACATATTATTACTATATATTATTAATATATATTATTACTACATATGTTATATTGGGGGTCTTCTTAAAAGAGAGATGTTGATGTACTCAGAGAGAGATAGGTGTTTGTTGTAAGAGGAATGTTGAAAGCACTAAGAGAGAGAGATTGTTTATGTTAGGAGAGATTCTTATATATTAAATTTTCATTCCTTAATTGTGTAGAAGAAGAAACTATTGGAGTGAAGGGATATAGTGTTCCGACAGTTCGGACATTGTGTAGACATGATGATTTTGATTCTCATTGTGGATATGAGAAGTCGAGATGTGTATGAAAAGACATTTTATAACACAAATATATAATACAATTAGACTTTACCTTTTTGTAAGAATCATAAGACAAGACGAGCTTTACAAAAACACTTGATGGTTTATTTCGTCACACGACCGTGTTTCCATCACGAAGAATTCAAAGTCTCACATTTTTTTCTTGAAGTGACGTCTCGCTCCCTAGACGACTGACTCCCTCCGAGTTTCTTCACTGACTGACTAACTCTAAACTTTTTTCTCTATTCCTAGAACTTTCTATTTTCCGTGACGTCATACACATGTTAAAACATGTGCCTTCTTTCACGTGCTCTGGACATACGTGTCCAAAACTTTTCCTATTTCTCAGTAACCTATTTTTCCAATATGTTAAAAACATTATCTTATAAGCTGCATTCTTTCAATTTAAAATTTCATAACAAACTTGATAGTTAACTTACTTTCCTTGAAATATTTATCTATATTCTAAACAAATGTTTGTTTTAAATTTTTAAATTCTCACACGTAATCTATTTCTAAACCTAGATTACGAGGTTCGAATTTCGCCTATGCTATTTCATTTTCATTTTAAACTAAATTCTCCATTTTTATACTTACATGAAAAGGGGACAGCCCTTATCATGTAACACATATTATTACTATATATTATTACTATATATTATTACTATGTATTATTACTACATATTATTACTACATATTATTACTATATATTATTAATATATATTATTACTACATATTATTACTATATATTATTAGTATATATTATTACTACATATTATTACTACATATTATTACTATATATTATTACTAGATATTATTACTACATATTATTGCTACATATTATTACTATATATATGAAGGTCGGAGATTAGATCAACCGAAACGGTGTGTAAATAATACATAAGATGAGAACAGTAGTCTGAAAAAAAATAAATAATGCGAGTAATCCATCCTCATCTCAAACGAAACATAAATCTACCGATAATTTTAGTTTTCTTTTTGAATGTCTTTCAAATGGCCGATGTGATTGTTTTGATGTGTAATTAATCCATGTTTTTATTGCTTATATTATTTGTTCTCACTAGGAATTCTCACACAAGTCATCATCACAGATTACACACTGAATAACAGCCGATGGTGTTTCTTTGAGTCTGAGTGACGACAAGACTCTCCCGGTCTTCAGTACCCTCCACCTCTTTCAATAACCTTTGCAAATGTCTTTGAATTATTGCAACAGCTGCTTTCCATCGATTTCTCGCTGACAACGACCATCGGTTTTCACTGGAATTTGGGTGGCAACAAGCCCCCCCCCCCAGGTTCCAATTCTTTTGCACTCATCCAGTGTAAGTATGTTTAATGCTTTCTCTCCTCAGTATTTCCATCCCCCTTCGCCCTTCATGACTTTACTTTTACTTCTGTTGTAATGGGCAGTTAACATTTGTAGCTCATGTGGATTACTTTCTGAATTCGAGAATTTTCTTTAAAATTTTATATATTTTCAATATTACTTTCTGGTGTATAATCTCAGTCTTCCCTTTGATTCCGATTTCTCCTGGTCTTTTTTTTCTAATTCTTTTAGACTGTTCCTAATATTCATACAATAATCGGTATTATAGTGATTTTCTTCATGATCCCTTTAGTTCTTTGATTGGATGAGTTTGTCTATATGTTTGGGCTGTAGTTGTTTGCAGAACTCCCAGTGCACGCCTTTCCTTGAGGAGACCTGCCTGTCCTTATATTCGTTCTGGGCAAGTTTGCTACCTTCACTTATTATGTGGTTTATCGATTCGTTCCTCTGGCCGCAGAATCTACATTTACTGTATCCTTGATTTATCTATTTTAGCTTTAATATAGTAAGTTTTAATCGCATTGTGCTGTGCAGCTGTCAGTAGAGATTTTGTAGTACAGTGCGGCATTATAATTTTGATCAATCTATGTTACATTCAGCAAGCCAAGTATTAGAAATGTTTTGTGACATTCATAAATTAATGGTATAAATTTAAAAAAATATAACTATTGAAATATGCCATTAACAGCTGGTTAGTTCTTATTTCACATGCGCTCCTCTTAGAAACATTAACAGTTCTTTCATTTTGTGGAGAGCATCTTTTGGGTACAAAATGACAAATCTGACCTCTTGGCATACTAATTACGTTTGAACCTTTGAATGATTACTTGCAGCCGTTTGTGATTTGCACAGTAATCACATATAATTCCAGACACCAATAAACAAAAGATGTATTTTCTCTTGTCTTGGTCAACTTAACGCCAAGCACGGCTATCTCCACTCGAATATTTACTACTCAAGAAAATACTTTTGGCAGCTGAACTTTTTTATTTATTATTACATCCTTGCTGTGTCGCTGTTTTCACTTTTGATAACCTACATCCAAAAATTACTTAAATAAACATATTCTTTTGTTGTTTATTAAAAGGACTTTTGTTTTTCTTTCATTTGACGATTCAGTGTTGCTGATCTTTTAAACCAACGCATTATAGGTGAAAATATTATTACATATTATATGCTCCGATGAAGTGTTTTATAAATACCCCAAATTACGAAAAATTATCCAGCAGAAGACATACTAGACGTATTTTTAACCAAGAAAAAATTATCCATTATTATGTTCTGTTTAAAAATGGCAGATCCTTAATTTAAGTAAATTTAACTCAATTCATGTCAAGGGACATAAGTCAGTTTGTCATACTTAATTGCTCACACAGCTCTTCCCCATTAAAACGTACGTTAAAACTCGATAATTTGATAAATTCTAGTTTTACTACTTGATCATCTTTTATAATTTTAAAAATTATACTAATTTCGCCATTACACATAAGTACATAATAATGTTTGCGCCAGAAATGCGTTAGTTCAAAGGATCCATACCAGCTACAAAACTACTAATAATTTCTAGAAAAAAGTGCAAAAATAATTTAAGTTGTGTCTAAAGAGAATTTCCTAAGATCAATTCTAACAATTATTTTCAGTGATTTCATTCTTCCATCTGAATTTTCCATTCTCATAACAAAAGCAATTTAATGCATTTTTACATTTGATAACTAATTATAAATGTAAATTCTAAAATGCCATTAAAATTCATTTTCCATCTATTTGAAACTCTTTTTTTTTGACAATTCATTTATATGCAAGCAGTACATCCCTTGCCAATCATTATACGAAGATCGTTTCAAAATTAAAGCCTCTTTTTTTAATGAAAAAACTAAAACGTTGAAGAGCTACGAAGACGTTGAGCGACCTTTTGTTCTGGAAAATTTTATTTTTACAAGGCCACACTATTCTCAGTGCACTTTTCCGAATGATTAACAAGAGCCTTGATGCCTCGGCCGCAAAAGTTCGGAGCAAACCTTGCCACTGACATCTCTTTCTTGACTCCAAAATCGACGAACCCATCTCCTAACTGTGCTGACATTAACTGCATCAGCTTCTTAAACGTTCAACAGGCGCCGATAAATGTTGATTAGTTCAATTTTTTTCTGCATGGGGGAATTATAATGTTTCTTACGGACGTCGATGACAGAAGTTATTTTATTAGAGTCTCACACTGTCAATATCTGTAACAGAGATGCAACTTTTAGGTCATGAATGTTTAAGTTCAGTCATCATAATAATGTAAATAGCAATTCTCTCTGGTCTATTCGAACACAATACAAAATAGGAAACATTGCTTTTTGAACGTCCTCGTCTTTAAAAATGAATTATTGTATTTCTATTTCTTTTTCTATTTCATTTTTATAGAAAGTTGGAAATATTCACCATAAGACAAGCTGACTGAGAATGAAAAGATGTGTGCGATTCAGTTCTCAACAGACAGATTTTCCACATATTCAGAAACTATCGGTATCAATGTATAATCAAATTTTCACTGTGTTCATTATATATTGGGGTAATTGCATTGGGATAATTAATTGAAATCAGAAAACATCAAAAATTTGGTGGGTATCGGAATCGGATAAATATTTGCCTTGTTTCCGATTCCAAAAACGAATTTTTAATTTTTTAATTAAGCATGATTTTCTATTTCTTGTAACAACAATCATATGAAAATATTTATTGAAATTAAACTACCAGTACAACTAAAATATTTAAATGCATTGATTTCAAAGATCACCAATGTAAACAAACACTGACAATTCTTTTATCATAAAATATTATAAAAGTGAGTTACCGTTCATCGAAACATTAATCTCTGTCGTACCACTGAAAAAATTGAATTGCTTATTTAAAATTACACTTTATGAAAAAAAGTACAGACAAATATATATGATATACGTATTTTTCATTGAACGAAAATATCATATTCCAAAAATCACATAAATTGATTTAGTATTTTTTTCTTACTAAGAAAGTCAAATTTTACGATGAAGTGAGACAGAGCCCACAAGCTACCATTTTGTTTTAAAATTTAAGGCCGACAATTAAACTCGACTACCGATACTTTTTACCATTTATTTCTTTTGGAAATTCGTAAATGTCGATTATATTAGTAAAAAAAAAAAAAACTACTTGAGCAATTTATATGAATTTTGGAATATGATATCATTCCGTGACGAGACCGTATCTCTTAAGGATTTGTCTATATTTTTCTTTTTCTTTTCGTTTTGTATGATTCTAAATAAGTACCGATTTTATCATAAATTAAAGGGAGATAATGACTAATATCTTTCTTATTCTCTCTCTTCTGACCTTGAGCACATGATGCAATGGGGGAAAAAGGTAGGTAGTTAATTCTGCCGTCCCAGTAGATATCTCACTGTCGATGCAATCTTCTACCTGTATAAGAACCAAGTACGTTCTAAAATGGAGTACTGTTGATACATTTGAGAATGAGCTTCTTAGAGCATTCTTTCCTGCACTGACAGGGTACAGAACCGACTTCGAAATCTGGTGGGCAGTGTTCTTTTCTTCGCCCTGTAGCTCTATCTAATAAACGAGATGTTGCCAGCCTCTCCCCGCTCTATCGTTATTTTCATCGCAGATGTTCGACTTAGCTCTACTCTATGGTCTCCAGTAAGTCTTTTACGGCAAACACCCGACTAACTACAACAACTATTAGCAATTTTCCTTACTCCTTATCCGTGCGTAAATCTAAGCGAACATTCTATGAGCAAAGTCTTTTTCACCTCGACTGAAACAATATTATGTAGTTGCTTATGACATGGTCGTTTTCAAGTTCAACGTGAACAGGTTTTTGAAGAGCCGTCCTCTAAAATAAATTATAAGATTTTCATTACGGTACCCATTAACTCTTATCCTCGAGTGACCTCTGGGCCTTGATGCGTGGTGATTATCCTATATGATGTAAAAAAACAACAAAAAAACATAATCCTCCAAATTAAACTCACTTTGACATGATGGATATGGATCCTTGCTCCAGATTCCTCCGATATTGCAAACGACCGACTGTGTTTTCGTATTAGTGTATTCTTCTTGTTTGAAGACGTATCCACGAACACAAGAAATATTTGCTACTGACTGGAAACCATTGGCGCCATCGTCTAATTCTATTATATTCTTCTCGGAAAGAGAATCATTTAATGGTGGACAGGCTATGAAAGAAATAGAAAAACAAAGGAATTAAAAAAATAAGTAAATATTGAAGAATTTTCTCAATCAAAAAAGTAATTCTATATACTGTAGATCTTTTTTTTAGACCCAAACAGGGCATATTTCAACTAAAGCGTAAGGAGTTACTATGTTAGGAGTCCTATTTATAGGAAGCAACCTGCGTGGAAATTGGATGGCATGATGCTTGTTCACATTACGTTTAAATTTCTACATATTGATATAGTCGAGAAAACAAATGAAGAAAAAGAGGAGAAATTTTATAGGCAGGTGGTCCAAGGACAGAAGCTATGAGTAGAAAATCTTCAAGCATCTAGGGACCTCTACAGTGAAGGACCTTTACAGCAAAGAATCTCTGCAGTGAAGAGGTGGGATCTTGCTGTTAATCGAGTGCTGCAGTAAATTAATCAAAACATATTCTGTGGAAGTACTTGTAAAACAAGCACAGAGAGGCAACACTGCAATGATGCGACAGGAACCCTATCTTCTTTGCAGTAAACTACTTCTGTTATACATTGGGAGCCTTTGCTGGTATGTAGACATTAATTCAGCTAGTATGAATTTCGTGAGCATTTAATTAGTCGACCAATTTTAAATTAAGTAAGGAAAATAATTGCAAGAAATCAATGTTACACTATCTTTTTTAAAGAATTAATTTTTGTCTCTTAATCTTTAATAATCAAATTATTTTTTTACCTTTCTCCCAATAAAATCTTTAAATTGCCAACAAGTGTCCTTGTGTTTTCATGCATGAATTTTATTCGTTTTAGAGTAACAGAAGATCAAATCCATTGGATGATTCCACGATGCAAATCAACAGCCACAAACACATGGGAAGCAACGACCAATAAAAGGAAGATCAGACACACATGCGATCAAAGACTTTTATTTAATCGAATTGTTGCTTGATCACTCACCGACGGTAACATATCTGCAGTGAGTGCGTACGTTTGTTGAAATGCTAGTGTGTTTCCATGTGCATTCCTTCGTGTAAACATTAACGTCTGTTGAACATTGTTCTGTTTTCTTATGAAAATGTTACAACTCTTCTGACATTAAGAAGAGATTACTCTTTTAGAACATAAACTTTCAGAATTAAAACACAATAATAAAATACTTAACTCTATTATTATTATACTAAATCTGAGTGAATAAGCGTTTGCTTCATTAACATTTTTTTCCTATATATTTTTCTCACTCAATACATGCATAAATATTTGTCAGTTTTCAGATTGAGTTCCATTACTGCAAAGTTGCATCCCTATGTTTCGTTTCCAAGTAATGAAATGGGATCTGATGACCTACATATTCCCAACAAACATGACAAGCAGAAAATCCCATACCGGAAAGCCTTTTACTCTAATAATTTTTTCCCTTGGACTGTTAGACTTTAGAATCCCACCATGTTTTCTGCTTCGTTGACTATACTAAGCTGCAGAAGTTTAAATGTAATATGAACAAGCCTCTTGTTGCCCACCTCTTTATAGGCTCCTGTTAAACATGATCCCAAACAGTAACCCTTTATGTTTCAAGTAGCAATATGTCTTGTTTGAGGTGAAAAAATGTGACTCTTTTTTCTTTTCACTTTCACTCTCTCTCACTGTATGCTACTTCAATACCTCACACTCTTATCATATACAGTGTCCATGACTCTCGCTTCCGTCTCTCGCTCTATCTGTTTAATATAAGTAAAAGGTAATGTTATATCCCGTTTTGACGGTATATAATAACATGACAAAATACGCCGAGTGGAATGCGTAACAAAAAGGTTTATTCGTACTTCGAAATAATACACAATACAAAAATGGCTGCTCGCCTTGAAGTTGATATACGCGTAAATGAAGGTAAAGGAAAAAGGTAACTTAACGTATGTGAGCGGAACGCTCGTCCTGGGAGCTTGGTTAATCCTGACTACACTTGGAGAGTGTAAGCCGCGAGACGGTCGGGCTAGTGCGTACCACTGAACTGACTCCAAGACAATGCAAGACGCTCTTTTATACACCGTTTCGTATCCGGTGCTATCCGTAATTATGTCCCTTATAACACCTCCCCCTGAAGCTGAAATCTTCCCGATTTTAGCTTTAATATCGCTTCCGTTTAGGATCAGGACTTAAACGCCTGACGACTTTCCTTTTACGTGTGCTTTTCCTTTTGGTCAGAGTTTCCTTTGGTAAAGAATTCTGTCCAGCCCGTGCGGTATGTTCAGGGGATACATTCATGGGTCCGTGTATACACACCGGTTTTGGAATGTCAAATGTGTCGCACAACGTTTCCATTGGGATTTCCTCTGTATTTTCCGAAATTCTGGAACGGATTTGATTAACATGTCTTTTACAGACAAAACTGGGACCTTGAATAGTATAGACCATGTTCCCAATTCATTTTTTAACAATACCGTTCACCCAATGATTTTTTCCATTCTGAAAATTTTTAAAATAAACTTTATCTCCTGGGGAATAGCACTTTACATTAAAGTTTTCTTTTCTGGTAACTTTCTTTTTATCCGGTAGAAGTCTATCGAAAATGGATCTAATTTTTCTGGCGAACATAAGTTCTGCAGGGGATGAATTTACATCATTGTTTGGATTTGGGGTTACTCTGTAGATCGCTAGAAATGTTTGTATTGTCCGCTCATCTGTGTCAATGTTCATGTTTTTCCTTAATGCCCCCTTAAACGTGTCCACAAATTTTTCTGCCAACCCATTCGACCTAGGATGGTAAATAGGCGTCGTGATGTGCTGTATATCCAGTGAGTTGCAGAATTCTCTAAATTCGTAACCTGTGAATGCTGTACCATTGTCACTCACTATGGTATTTGGTACACCAAACCGGCTGAAAATTTCGTCAAGTGCACTTACAGTGTTCCTTGATGTTGGATGTCTGATCTTGAATATCTCCGGCCATTTGGAGAAAGAGTCCACTACAATTAAGTAAAAAAAAACCTTTTAGGGGTCCGGCATAATCAATATGCAGTCGTGACCAGGGCAAGTCCGTCTTCGGCCACGGGGTCGTTTTTACAGGCGGATCTCGGGCTGCTAACTGACATCCTTTGCACGCTTTGACACAGTTTTCCACCTCTTTATCCATACCAGGCCAATACACGTAACCTCTAATTAGGGATTTCATCCTTGAAATGCCAGGATGACCTGTGTGAAATTCGTTTAGCATTCTTTTTCGTAATACCTGTGGAATTACGATTCTATCGGCATACATAAGCACATCTTCGCAAATGGAAAAAGGTGTAATTTCTCTTGCCATCTTATTTCTTTTTGGAATCAACCTTGACAGTGCATCCGCGTGTCCTAACTTTTTTGATGACACATGCTCCATCTTAAACTGATAGTTTAAGAGAGTTACAGCCCATCGCTGTAGTCGATTTGCAGTATGCGTAGGGATGCCTTTCTTCGATCCAAATATCGTGATTAGTGGTTTATGATCCGTCTGTAATATGAAGTTTCGTCCATGGAGAAAACGGTTAAACTTTTTGACTCCAAATATTATTGAGAGAGCCTCCTTTTCAATCTGGCTGTAGTTTTTCTCAGCTGCAATCAAAGTTCTTGACGCGTGAGAGATTGCTTTTGTTGTTCCATCCTCATACTTGTGTAGTAATGCAGCACCAACTCCATAATCACTGGCGTCCGTTGCTAGTACAATCTCTTTCTCTGGATCGAAATGTGCTAATGCCAGATCTGATAGTAAACATTTCTTAATTTTCTGGAAAGCAGATGCACATTCCTTTGTCCAATTCCATCTACTGCCTTTTTTTAGTAGCTCGTTAAGAGGAGCTCTCAAATTATGTGCATTAGGGATGTATATCGCATAGTATTGTACCAATCCCAGAAATGACTGTAGTTTTGATACTGAGTCTGGGGCAGGCATCTTATCAATTGCTTCGGTCCGTTGTGGATCTGGCCTTCGTCCATCTTTGTCAATTATTTGACCCAGGTATTTGATCCTTTTCATGAAGAAATCACATTTCTCCGGACGCAATCTGAAACCAAACCCCTCTATTCTCTTAAGTACTTCTCTCACGTGCTTCTTGTGCTCTTGCAAATTACTGCTCTTTATCAAGATATCGTCAAGGTATACCATCGCAAATTCCAACCCTGCGAGCATCGTATCCATTATCTGTTGAAACAAAGCACGGGCGACCTTTAAGCCAAAAGGAAGCCTCTTTAGCTTGAAAATACCCTTATGCGTATTAATGCACAGGTACTTTGAGCATTCATCATTGACCTTGATTTGCAAGTACGCGTCTGAGAGGTCTATCTTGGAAAAAAGTTTTCCTCCGTTTAGTTTTGAGAATAGATCTTCTGCCGACGGAAGGGGATAATTGTGGTCCTTTAAACAGTCATTAAGGCCTGTTGAGAAGTCCGCACAGACCCTGATTTTTTTTTCTTCACATATACCGTCGGGTTGGCCCAATCCGTATGGTCACTTTTTCAATAATCTCTAACTGTTGAAGTCTTTCCAACTCCTTCTCGATTGCGTCCATCGATGAAAACGGTACATTTCTTTTAGGTTTGAACACTGGGGTGGCATCTTTCTTCACTTCAAATTTGGCTTCTACTTTCACACAATGTCCAAGTCCTTCAGCAAAAACCCTTGGAAATTCTGCTTTTACATCGTCCAGAAAATCTTCCACTTGGTTTGCTTTCTCTGTGTTCAACCTATTACAAAAAGAATTAACTGGTCGCTCCCATAAGTTAAACAGGACAAACCAATCCACTCCAAACAGACTTGTGTTCTTTCCTGGAACCACGTACACTTTGGACGTGCGTGTCTGACCATCAAATGTCACGTTGCACCTCAGTTCTCCTTTAAATTCCAACTTTTTGCCGCACACACTCCTCGCCATCTTGCTGGTTTCCATTAGTTCGGGTCGACCGATCCTTCTCCAGATATCTTCATCTATGATGCTGATGTCCGAACCACTATCCAGGAGTAATGTTACAGGATGTCCATTTATGTGAACACTGACATACTTACGCCTTTCGCAACTTTTCTTTCCTTGTGCGAAGCGCATTCACTTTGTCAGTCTTTCGTTTTTTCTTCTGGTCACAGTACGTTCCCTTGTGGCCTTTGAACCCACATTCGTAACATATCTTATTCCTGAACCAGCAGGTCTTTTTGGTGTGTCTCGTACTTCCGCAACATTCACAATTTTGGTACTTGTGCATTCTAGGGGTCCTTTGTTCTTGGGTCTTGTACGTTCTAGGGGTCCTTTGCCTTTTTACATGTTGTACCTTGTAAACGCTTTTCTCTTCAATGCGGGTGTTGTCTCTCTTGATATTAATGAGACGTTGACATTCCTCGGTAACTTTTTGTAAAGTTATATTTGGGTCCGACTCCATAATTGTCAGGATCCGGGATCTGATATCTTTGTCCCTTGGTTCTGTGAGTCCCTGTACAAAGATTAAACATTTAAATAAATCCGCAGAAATTTCATTTAATTTAAATGATTCACATAAGCAATCTACAATACAAACATACTCTAAATAGTCTTCAGATTCCGATTTCTGTAAATTCAAACATTTATATCTAGAGTGGAAAAGGCTATCTCTTTTATCAAATATTCTAGACAACGTAGTAATTGTCTCTTCAAAGGTCACTTCCTCCGGTTTTTTGGGTAAAATTAAGTTAGCGTACTTAGTGTTTTCGTCAGTACCCAGTTTTTGGAGCAACAGCGTGACTTTTTCTTCGTCGGTCCAATCCGAACACCTCTTTGTAAAAACTGTTTCATACCTTCTATAGTATGCTGGAAATGTAACGCCAGTATCGGGAGAGTAGTGAAATTCCGACAAAGAATTTGAAATACCTTCTGTCGAAAAATTCGTTTTTTTCTCAGTTGTCGAGGTTTGAATTAATTTTTCCAAATTCTTTTGTTGAGTCGACATTTGGCGTTGAAGTATTTTTGTTTGTTCTTGTTGTGCCTCTAAAGTTTTTTGTGTCATTTCTTGCTGTTGTTGTTGCACTAAGAATTGTTGTGTCATTTTTTACTGTTCCTGAACGCTAAGAGTTAGCACTTTCGTCAACTCAGCCAATTGTTCCATATTAAAAAAAATGTCTTTCTAAAATTTACAACAATGATTCCACAAAATTTCGTAAGTATACGTTTTTCGCCAATTAGCAACAAGTCTTGCAAGAATAAATGTTTCCACACAGTTCATACAATTTAGCAATAGTAATTCTGCCTCAACGTAATTTTACACAATAATACTTTTCAAATTTACACAACGAATAATGCCCGAAAATGAGCAAACTGTTTTTCAACAAAAATACGGTTGCACGAAAGAAAAAAAAATTAAATTATAACAATAGTCTGTTTAATTTAGAGAAACAAAAAATCGTAAAAGTTCTTTTTTTTCTTCCAAAAACGTAATCCAAAGGTGCCGGGTTCGAATTCCGCCCGCGTTCCTCACATATTTTTTTTCTTCAAAAAATATAAATAAAGTTCACTTTACCTTGTCAATATCTTTCAAGTACAATTTTATTACCTTTCCGTGAGTTCATATCGGAGAAATCCGTACTTTATGTAAGACAATTTCGAATAGTTCTTTGTCGTACGTGTTCAGTAACGAAATCCTTGTAAATTTGAATAGTACACAGTCCTTTTAATACGGTCATTTATCCCTGTTAAGAGATAAGAATCATCCTTGTCGCCAACTGTTATATCCCGTTTTGATGGTATATAATAACATGACAAAATACGCCGAGTGGAATGCGTAACAAAAAGGTTTATTCGTACTTCGAAATAATACACAATACAAAAATGGCTGCTCGCCTTGAAGTTGATATACGCGTAAATGAAGGTAAAGGAAAAAGGTAACTTAACGTGTGTGAGCGGAACGCTCGTCCTGGGAGCTTGGTTAATCCTGACTACACTTGGAGGGTGTAAGCCGCGAGACGGTCGGGCTAGTGCGTACCACTGAACTGACTCCAAGACAATGCAAGACGCTCTTTTATACACCGTTTCGTATCCGGTGCTATCCGTAATTGTGTCCCTTATAACAGGTAATAAAGAGAAGAATAACAAGATTGGAATAGTCTATCATCCTCATCATGTTCGGTTTCACTATATATATATACTGACATGTGTTGGACGATTTCTAAACTAACTTTTCTTAGTCTTTATTTATTTCTCTTTATATCTAAAACTACGTTATCTTTTATTTTATTCAACGTTCTGAAAAAAAACTATTGTAATTTAAACGATTATATATATGAAAAAAACGCTCTTTGAAATAATATATAAAGTAAAGGTATTATAACGAAAACTTATTTGAAAATAGATAATTTGAAATCCAAATTAAAAATTCCTCAAGAACTTTTTTGTGTCAACATAATATTAAATATTTTTCATCCATTTTCATTAAAAAGATTATTTAGGTTTATTAATATGATCGATATTGACTAGAAAATAACGTGAATGCATACAAAAATATCTAGTGTGACCTCTTGAAACTGAAGGCACCCATTTTAGCCACAAGTAGCGAAAAATTTTTATAAAATATTTATTACCCATTTTTAATCAAAGGAAAGGATAGATGTTTCCTTTTCAAACTACATATGATATTTTGACATGAAAAATATTTATTCATTGGACATTTGTTTTTTTTGTTATTTTCTTTTTATTTATTTAATTTTTTTACGCTGAAATGTTTTATAAACTGTTAATGAATTTAAAAAAAACAAAACTTTTCGACCTTCTTGTTATTTTTGTTCCTGAAAAATGTTGAATCGTCGTATAGTCGTTCACAAAATAAAGATGAATAATAGAATTTACTCACATATGGTGAAAGTCGCAGTGAAGCCAGAAGATACATCCGTCAAAAAACTGGTAAAATTCAGACGGAGGGCATTCGTGGTTGTGCGTAGATCATTAGTGGGACCAGTTCCTGTCAGGTTACTCATAAGCGTGTCATTATCATAAACCTGTTGCGGTGGAAAACAAGAGGATTTATTGCTTATTTGGTGTTTAATTGTAACATTTATATGTTAAACAAACGGTTTGCACACCACCGCTTACATCAACACATACTTTTGCGCATGAACGTTCTCGCTGGTTAGCGATCAAGAAAACAATAGAATAAGATTTTTATACATACATGCACGGTTGCTGGTCTGTCATTCTTTTGATTGTTGCTTTTCTATGTGTGAGCCATGATCTCACATGGTTTTTGATCTGTTTAACTGAAGACGAATCTACTTATGCATAAAACACAGCCGAGACTTACTGAGTTTTCTCTTTGTCAGCACCTCTTCATATCATCATATCATTCTCCCTGAAGTTCTAACACGTATTGTTTATGAAACTAATCTTTGATCCCCGCTTCATCAACATCACCTGTAGCTGGGTTTATTTCTGTTTGTTGCCAGGTTAATCTGACATGTACTAATGTGACCCTTGCCAAAAGTCCAACTAGCTAAATCAATCGCTACCTATTGGCGTAGAGTCGGTTCTTTGGAATAGCTAAGAGATTTCTCACGATATGCGGCTTGGCGTCAAGGGGAAGAGTTAATTTTCGATGTAATCCTTTCTACATCTGCCTGGATGACGCAAGTCTATTAAATCAGCTAAGAATCTACCAAACAATAATCAAGGAGGACTTGGCCATGCCCTCCGTAGAGCAGGTCTGTCCAAGAAGTCTTGTTTATCTACTGATGTCATATATGTTGTTAATAAGTCATGCCTAAGCAGATAAACAAGATGATTTGAAAAGAACAGTAACACACTATATGTAGTCACATGTGTCTACATATAGTGTGTTACAATTTATCTTTTAAATTAGTCAATCTTTGATCTAGTGATTGTTTAGTATTAAGAATAAGATACTGATTGATTTATTGATATATCGGCAATACTTGACTTTCTGTGTAAATATGTAAAAATATATTGTTTTCACAATTAAAATAATAAACACTTGTTTTCAGTCCATGAATCAACTCCATGTATATTTACTTTTTATGTAGAACCAACACCTCTTTTTAAAAAAAATTAATCCGTTTTTCGTGTTTCTTTTAATAAATATTGAGCAAAATGAATTCGTTTTTCATTTTTTTTTAAATAAATATTGAGTAAAATTAATTCGTTTTTCGTTTTTTTTAAATAAATATTAAGTAAAGTTAATTGATTTTTCGTTTTTTTTTTAATAAACATTGAGTAAAGTTAATTCGTTTTTCGTTTTATTTAATAAATATTGAGTAAAGTTCAGTTTTGGTATCAATCGTGTTTCTTATTTGTCTCATTGTAAGTGCATTTTTTAAAGTTTTTAATGCTTATTTTACAAAAAGCTCTCATTTATTATCGGCAGTTTATTCAACAGAACTTGTTTATTTATCACGTGCATGACGTCATTTCTTAGTGAACCGACCTGCTTTACGGAGGTTGTGTCACGGCTGAGTTCTTAAATCCACATGTAGAATCGCAATTTGTTAGCCATTTTGTCCGACAACATCAATTCTCACATTAATTACATAAAAGTAAGATGACATTCATTGCAGAGACACTCGATGCTCATTAGATTTAAATATTTGCTTAAAAACTTTTTAAAAGGAAACATTGATTGAATACATGAGAAAATGATAAAAAATGAAAAAAGAGGACAACTTACTTCGAGAAAGTCATTTGTGTTTCCGAGATTAAACCAATCGAAAATGAGAGTGAAAAAACGATTAGATCGTCCAAGTATTACCCAACTGCATTTGATATTAGTTACGTAAAAGTCGGACCTTGAGTTTATAGTATTGAGTGTGGGAGAATTTATTTGACCATAATCTGATTGCAATAGCATGTTACAACCTGAAAAAGAAAAGAAAAAACGTTTTTGTTTGACTTGTTCGAAAGAATCGTTAATTGCAGTGTTTGTATTAAGATTTAAAAAATGCTATTCATTTTTGTATTTAAATCTTAATGTTGCTATTTATTTTTTGTGTTTAGATCTTTAGTTGCTATTTACTGTAATCATTTAGACTTTAATGTTGCTCTCTTTTTGTATTTAAGTCTGAATGTTGTTTTATTGCTTTGTTGTTTTATGTTTTTATATCACAATGTTGCCATTTATATTCTCTTCTCTAATATAATAAAATGGAAACAATTATTCCGCTATGGAAAAACATTAGAGCTTGGTAAGCATTGACACCGCATATAGATTTAATTATGACCAGACTATTAGTCACTATTTATGTAGGTTTTGCGCATATTTGTAATCACATTCATCCATTATAATAAAAAATTATATTAATTCCTAGGAGCGTCACATCTAAATTAACGGTCGTAGCAAAATTGTTCTCCCTAATTATACTCTCCTCCTGCAATACCAACCGAAACCGGGAATTTCTTAACATTAATTAGATATTTGTCTCAAACACCGTCCGTATTTGTTTCTTACACAGATACATTATACATTAGTTTTTACATTTTCAGTTTATAAAATACTGATCGCTCCATTATAAAAGTTCCACTGCTCCCATCAATTGCTATTTACCGAAGATTTAATCACAGAACAAGATTGCGCCACTCATCTCACGAAAAAAATCAGGCTCTTTCTTTACTGGTGAATTACGAGTCCAAGAATTTTGCAACCTTTATCTATGCCGATCCACGCATATTATCATACAAATAAACACCTGAATAATTAATTTTTCCTATGCATTTTTAGATGTAGTCTCCGTTTACATGTGTAGCGTGTTAGCCGCAAACACTATAAACAAGTCCGATTGCCAAACTTCTTAATAACAATAAAATTGTCTCTATGAAGACTACATTTTTACTTCTTCCAGTAGTAAACAAACCTACGTACTTATCATTCAGCTTTCCCAACAGAAATCCCCTGGTTATATTTTTAAGAAAAAATATTTACAACCATCTCATGTTCCAATTACACTTCACACATACAGAACCCGAATAAAGTTTTCTGCTCTATAGGTTTCCCTCATTTAAAACACATTACAGTCAGTGATGGGATTCAGCCGGTTCGCACCAGTTCATGCGAACCGGTGCTTAAAATATTATGAGTTCGGCGAACCGGTTGTTAAAATTACGTAAACCCCTATTCAGACCTGTATTAATTAGCACACTATCAAACTCCACAAGTATAGCGTGACTCACGTAACTTGTGCATGTATGACAACGTAATTTGCGCATGTATATAGCCTTTATATAACTAAGCAATTTAGTTTCGTTTGCGTAACTGTTACATTGCTCAAACTGCTCATGACAATGCAGATGTTGAGTTGGTCTAGCCTATATAAGGCCTAGTTTTAACTTTTAGTTCTGAATCAAATATTGAATGTTTTTAGATCTAATTTCCTGAAATCACAAGATTAAAGTAAGTGTTTGTTTAGATTTTATTATCTCTACGTTTGTCTTAGACTCTTGATCTAGGGCTAGATATTGATCTAGGCCTAGATTTAATATTTAATAATAGGGACCAAATCTAGTGAATGTTTATATTATTATGAGAGAATCTGATTTGTTATTCTAACGTGAACATTTATCTAATGACAGTTACACTAAAAGATCTACTTCTAATTTTAGAGATTCTGGTAGACCTAATCGTCTAGATCTAATTTAGGCCTTAGGCCTAGTTTTAAATTTATATTAGGCCATTTGAAAAAAAATTGTTTCCTTCATATAACTTAGAAGAATAAATTTTTAGTAGGGAGGGATTTAAAAAAAAATTCTGTGTAAGTACTGTGAAAGTATGCCTATTGTGAAATTTGTAAAAAAATTCCTATATGTGAAATGCAGAAACAAAAATTCCAGTAACACTGATTTTTTTTCCAGTAGGGAGCTCTACAGAAAACAAAACAGTTTTTTTTTTATTTCGGCCTTAGATGTAGCAATGTTTCAATGATATATAGATCTGCTCTCATTCTACTGGGCAGGAGGCCTAGAATTGTGTCAAAAATGATAAAAATCTAATAATCTAGATCTAGTTATAGGTCTAGCTACTTGTTCATATATTATATTTTCTTGAAAAAGGATTTCGGCCTCAACAGAAAGATGTTCAACAAAATGTTTAACCATAAAATTTACCAAAAACTATTAATATTAAACTATAGGAGAAATAAAACGAATATAAAACATTAGAAGAACGATGCAAAATTATCCAATTATATCAATATATTTTAATTTATTGTTCATTAAAAAAAACTATTCAAATATTTAAAATCACTTAATTGTCAGCACATTTTTTTCATTATCAAAAAAGATTATTGGATTCTTTTTAATTTGCAAAATAAAAACCGGCAATGAAAAAATCGTAAATCAGCAAATAATTAATAAATTGTTTCACTATAAAAAATATTTATATACTACAGACATTAATGTATGTATAATTGATTTTAATCAAGTAAAACAAATGTTTTCTTATCAATAGCATTGAAATAAAACAATCGTGCTTATATCTTTTTCAAATTAAAATTAATCTAATAAATGTATCATTATGACAAACTTTATTGATAATTTAGTGATTTTAGATTTTTTTATGATTTAAAATTTGTCTTCTAATGTTTTATATGCAATTCATTTTATTTCTTCTGTCAAAAAATTATAATCAATATAATAATCGTTTTTTATAATGAGAAAATTTATAAATATTTAAAATCTTAAAAAGTTCAACAAAATGCCAATTGCATTTTTATTAGTGCATAAGGCACATCTGATTGAGTTGAAATAAAATATTTTTTGCTTAAATTCTAGTATCTTTCTTTTTATAGTTTAATATTAATAGTTTTTGGTAAATTTTATAGTTAAACATTTTGTTGAACATATTTCTGTTGAGGCCGAAATCCTTTTTCAAGAAAATACCTAACTTTTTAAAATTCTATTCATCAAGAACATAAGCAACAACAAAAATAATAGAAAAGTATTACATAATGAAACATTTACAGAAAATTTTTTAAAATTCTGAATTTAAGTGATTCATAAAAGTGCTATCGTTCGCCTGCAGGGATGCAGTTATAGCCCCATACCACGCTGATTGGGAGGTTAGCACTCATGTTTTTGCTATTTAGATTGGATATATGGTCTGATTTTTCTCAATTATTTGTTTCTTTTATATTTTTCAAAAGAAATGCCAATATTGATGGACGCCATTTTGGAATGAAAATTAAAATTATATGAAATATTGGTGTCACTGATAATATTCCACTTGTTATTATTCTAAATAATGCAAGTAAAATGCCGAAATCGACTTTCATAAAAGTGAAGAATATCTGGTTTTACATTGAAATTTCTGCAAAAGAAATTTATTGAAATTAATAATTTCGGAATTAATTTATTGAGGATCGTAATTTTAAAATAAAAATCTATTTGTTTGAACACACACACATTCCATTGCAATATAAAACATTCTAGTGGCTTTTTCCAAGTGCTCAGTATTTTGTTGACAATATTTGCGAATTGAAGAGTCAGTTTTGAGATAACTTTTGAATTGCTTGAGTGTAAATAAAATTGTTGTTTTTTTTAACTCTAGTCTCTTCCTTTTTAGAGTGTAATATTGATCAATAGTTTTCAGTAAAATAATTTTCCGGTTAAACATTTTATATTACATTTATCTCTTGAAGCATAAATCTTTTCTCCAGTTTAGTTATGATTCATAACAGTGTTATTGTTCGCCTGCAGAGTTACAGTTACAGCCCCATGCCATGCCATGCCTAGGTGATGGTTGAATTTTAAAAGCGAAAACTGCCATTATTTATTTCTATTGAATGTATGACCTTGTTTTTATCAAATGTTTGCTTCCTTTATATTTTTTCAAAAAAAATGCCAACAATATTGGACATTTTTGAAGGAAAATTGACATTATTAGAAAAGTTAGTGTCACTGACAATATTCCACTTATTATTATTTCTAACAATGCAAGTATAATGCCCAAAATCGACTCTATTCAAAGTGTGCAGAATAGCTGTTTTTACTTTGAAATTTGTTCCAAAAATATTTTGTTTTTTTGTACTGAAATTCATAATTTCGGCATTAATTCGCCGAGGATTATAATTTTCAAACATAAATCTATTTATTTGAACACACAAATATTTCATTGCAGTAGGAAACGTTCTAGTGATATTTTCCAAGTGCTCAGTATTTTGCTGACATTTGATACAATGTTTGAGCACTGAAGCATCAGTTTTGAGCAAACTTTTAAATTGCTGTCGACCATCAGTAGGATGAAGTTGAATAACTAATCTCTGTGGTATTCCATCAATCTGCAAGATTTGGAACCCACAGCCAACTTTAAAGGTGCAATTACATTCACTATCTTGTAGTCTTTGGCAGTTTTGTTTGTGTATTCTAAGACATTTCATCACTTTACTTTCTTCAAAAGTGAATAATTGTTTGGCACTGTCAGGGCACTTGTTTATCAAAGATTCCCAAAATGCAATAGCACATTCTTGTTGGTCACAATTAAAAACACCTCCGATTGATTCTCTAAGATCAGCAACACTGTGAGTGCCAGGGACAAGTAATCTTTTTAATTGCTGAATTGGCAAATCAATGTTTGGAATGCTTTTAATGATGTTAGACAACAAAGGAAGGTGGTAAATTGTCTGAACAATACTGTTAGCAAAACAAGCATTTCTTTCATTGATCAATTTCAGGTCCAAATTATTTTGAGAAATTGAATCGTCTATTTTCGGCCATTTTCTATTTGGACTAGTATGTTTCTGCTTCAAATCACGATTTTTTTTTCGTATATAAGTTGACAAACTTTGAGGCTTAAGAGAACAAGGAGGAAGTGGTGGCAAATCAATCCTGTCTCTTTTGGCCCTCAATCTATTATAGTCAGTCCATGCACTTTTGTTACACATGGTCAATTTATGAGGGTCAAGGTCAATCAAATAGACATTGCACAGCTTTCTGACATGTGACAAAGCTATGTAGGCCATTCCATCTGAAAAGACATCAGATCCCAAGTCAACAATGATACCATCGACTGAAATACCTTGGGCTTTGTGGACAGTTAAAGCATAGCTGAGTGACAAAGGTATTTGAGATCTAGTCACAAAGAGTCCACGAGAAAGTTCATAGTCAGCTTGCACAAATTCAACATTGACTGCATGATCCATATGATCAAATTTTACAGTCACAGCAACAACTTTGCCATCTTTCATTTGTATTTCAGTGACTGTACCCATTGTACCATTGCAAAGTCCTTTTTCAATATCAATATTTCGACACAACATACATCTAGCATCAATTCCAATTTTAAGCACAGTTTCAAGTCCAGCTGTGTCAGAAATCTTTTTAAGTTTAGAAGTTTTTGGTGTCTGTTTCAATTTTTTTTTTGTTACGGTTTTTTGTCTTAAGTTGGAATCAGTTGCTGAAATTTCAATGATATGAATATTACTTTTTTTCAACATTTTATAATTCACTTCCTCAGTAGATTCATTTGTGGGTACAATGCAAATAATATGCATTTTCTTTTGCAAATTTTGCAAAAGATCAGTAACTTGATCAATATTTGCTTTTTGTTTAGGATTGATTCGATTCCTTTTCAAGATCTCAATATCCTGATCAGTTGGTGACCCAAGTCTAATTCTGTTAAGAATATTAACAAAGTTTTCATTGTCATCTTTTTGTCGCATATTTATGGTCAATTCATCATAATCGAAATATGACCACAAATTTATACCAGCAATTCCCAAATTTGATTTTCTAGCATCTTGAATAGATATTTTGGAAAGTACAGGTTTTTCATTAACAGGTGGAAGCTGGAATAAGTCACCAAATGCAACAATTGACATGTTTGCAAATGGATACACTTGTTTCCTAATATCACCAAAACATCTTGCAAACGTTGGTGAATAAAGACTAATTGCAAGTGACTAACCATGATTATTTCATCAATAATGAATAATCTCACATATCCAAGCATGGTTCTCAAACTTTTTATTTTATCCTTTGATAATGGTTCATGTTTAGGTGTAGAACCATGCTGCCCATTTAGTTGAAAGACTATATGGCATGTAGATCCTTTCAAAATGTAAGCACTGACACCAGTAGGAGCACAAATAACTACACTGGGTCCATTGATGGCAGGATATGTGAGAGTAAGTTTATCTGCCAGTGCATTGATCAGAAAAGATTTGCCCACACCCCTAAAACCACTAATAAATTTGAGAATTTGTGGACAATCGTCACAATTGCACCTGTGAATAGTGTTTTCTTCATTCCAACGAAGATTTTGTTGCTCAAGTTTGGAAAAAATTTCATTATAAATTTCTTTTTGAATGAATTTCAATTTTTGCTCATTTTCTAAAACTTGAGCTTCAGTGACATGTCTGATTTGAGGCATATTTAAATCAGCTTCATTTTTATCTGCCTCTCTAGCCATATTAGGATCGCACTCAATTTGATCATCATCAACATTATTTTCATTTTCATAATTTTTAGATTTTTGCTCTATTTTTTTGCTTATTTCAATAGCATCTTTAATTTTTTCTTAATAGTTTCATAATTTGTCATTTCAGACAAATATGGAGCATTTTGATGAAATGATTGCTCATATGATTTACAGCCATTAAGTAAATCAATTTCTTCTTGGCGCCAAGGTTTGAACAGCATCAACAAATTGTAATAATATCGTTCTTTTGTTTATTATTGTCGTAATATTACTTCTTGTTAATTTTGTACTTAGGTAAAAATGTGCTTCTGCATTTATGTTACCGTTGTTACACGAGTATTTGTTACACCCTTATAGTAAAAATGTTGGTGCTCATGCACTTATCGTAACACTCTATTATTTTCTTAATAATGAGGTTGGGACATTACGTCGAGCGCCGGAAAATTGCGAAGAAACGATAAGAAATACCGAAAGACAAAAACTGACTAACATATTCTTGCATTATTTACAACAAGTTGTAAATAATGCAAGAAAATGTTACAGCCAGTTACAAAATTAAAAATGATAATAATATATTCATAATATATTCTTGATAGGCCACAAAATCACCGCAATACCACGTTTACTTCCGGGGGGGGATCCTATGTGAGTCCTAGGAGTTTGTATAAACAAACTTTAACCAATTTCGCATAAATAAAAAAGAAAGTAAGAATTTTATTGATACAGTATTTGTAAACAAAAATTTTAAAAAAATAGTACGCTTACGTGTTGTAAATAATGCAAGAAAATGTTACATGTAAAGAGCTCGGTAACGCAGACATAAGCAGCAAACGACAACTTAGGGAATGTGTGTTTGTTACAATTTAACGTCTGCTCATTTGGTAATAGTCGGTAATTTTCGGTGGGCGGTGGTGAGCACGGATGGAAATGTGGGATTTAAACTAAATTAATTTAGCAATGGTAGTAATGTAACGGATAATCAAAAATAGGGAAAAAAATCAGTATGTAATATTTTATACAAATATTGAACAGTAGCCCCCCCCCCTTCTCTGTCTGTCTTTCTCTCTCTATCTCTCTGTCTCTGTTTTTGTCTTACAGTAAATGTTATGGTAGTACGAATAGTAACTTTGTTTATGTTGTAGTGGAAAACCGGGATGAAACTAAAATCCGGCAATTATATTCAAATAATAACAGTATTATTATCAAAATATCTGAAAATGATATCTTAAACTAAGCAGAAGAATGACAAGGTAATTATTGTACTATTTTAAAAAATGTTCAATTCCACTGGTACCCTACGCTGTATTACGGAATAGTAGTCTTACAGTAAACTTGCAGTAAATTTTGAATCCCACCTGATTACAGCCCATTTTTATGCCTTCCTATCATCCGTACACAGACCAAAGATTATTGGTACTACTATTACTGTTCTTTTTCTATTTGGAATATGATTTACATTTTTGCTGTTTACCGGAAAACCGGACACCAACACTACAAAATTTATTACATTTCTTTAAATTAGTTTATTTAGATACGTACATATGTTTTTTATGGTTACTTTTCTTTGTTTCATTGTTTATTATACTTTGTAACACTTTTGTTGCTGTTATGTATTTTTATAACGGCATAAATGCCATAAAAGTATATTTATTATTATTATTATTATTATTATTATTATTATTATTATTATTCCTAGTAATACTAGCAGTATGTCAAAATGGCTGATATGAAGCATTTAGTGTGCTGGCGAAGTGTGTGTGTTTGTCATCTATCGCTTCTGCCCTCAATGCTTGCTATCACTGCTTTCTGACAGCACCGTAAAAAGGATTACCGAGTAATTTTTTCCCTGCAAGTACATAACCTCTCTGTCAACAACCCCTATGTGGTGCCTCCACATGATGACATATGAAAATTGGGTAACTTGCAGCCTAATGCTGAAACACAAGGGACTCGGAATATGGATACGCCCTGGTCCCCACGAACCAGCCTCCAACTCTGGGTAACTGCCCACCTGCTTCTGAAGAATGTTGTGGAGTTAGAGGCTTATAGAAGGACACTCTGATATAAAACATACAGTTTTGAGGTTGCTGCAGCCGTCTCAGCTGGCTGAGCGACTGTAAAGAGATGTGGAGCCTAAAGAGTAAGGTGGGTTTGTGTGCACAGATATTCACCCTTAACCTACTAAGAAACTGAGAAAGAGAGTTCTACAGTGATGAAGAAGAGTCAAACGACAGGTGGTAGATGGTATTAGAACATATGCGCTATGCAAGATTCTTGAAACAACGGCAAGACCCAGAGATGCACAACACTTACGGCTAGAGAACTGGCTAGATTTGACATCCTCATTGCAGATAATAACCCAGTGAGGCTTGCAGAGAAGGGTTCATTGACTGAGCAGGGGGCAGGCTATACACTGTATTAGTCTGGGAAAGGAAAAAAAAGAACGTAGACTGTCAAGCGTGGCTTCATCTTCCTGTTGGACACTCTGACCGCCTCAGGTCTCTCCATTTTCTGTACAAGATGACAAGTATGTCACTCTTATTAGTGTTTGTGCCTCCATACTGCAGGTGAATCCTACCTCAAAGGATACCTTCTACACAGAGTTGAGGAATCTCCTCAGGCAAGTAAACAAAGAAAATTGGATCGTTGTAATGAGTGAGTTAAACGCCAGAGTGAGTAGAGACTTTATTATTAAGCCAGGAATACTTGTGTAGAGGAATTAGAGAAACAACACCGATTGTAGATACACCGGTGAGTGATTCCCTTGGCTTGGAAGCAGATAGCTGACAAGGGATTCGAGAAAGCGCGTTCTCGCATACGGTGAGTCAAAACCCATGTGTGAGAAAGCATGCAACCTCACAGGGTAGAACACACTTATCCTCCATGTTAGATACAAGCCTTTCATTAGCAGAACATATCCATCCTATCAATGATATAGGTCTTTACCCAGTGGATAAGTTATGAATATTTGTATTACTCTATTATGCTGTGTAATTTGTCCGTATTGAATTTTTTGTTAAGAAATGTCTATATTTGTACTTGAGTTCCATCTAGTTAGATATTATACGAAATTTATGCTTGTTAAGTATTTTCTGTTTCAGATTAATTAGTTTAACTATGCAACGACACCGCGTCCAACATTGGTGACCCCCAACTCAGAACACGCGTTGCTATAATGTTTAAAAAATAAATAAGGGAGGACATCTAAATTTAACAATTTTTTCTTTCCTTTAAAAAGTGTGATCCAACCAACCATGGTAAGAAGTTATAGCCCCAGAGGAAAGGTTACGGAGGGCTAAATTAGAGCTGTGGTTAAAAATTGTCTCACAAAGGGGCCAACAAAAAAGGAATTAGAGCTTTTTTTATTTTAATGGCAGGCCTAGAAAACACCGGATCATCCTGCCAATTGGGACGGGAGATAATATGGCTGCCAATGTGAAATAAACTTCCTTTGTAAAGGGAAAAACTAAGTCGAAAATATGAAACAATATTTTCTATGAAACATGATTATTTGGAGATATTAGTGGATGTTTGGTCTCGAGCTGACCCCCAGGGTCAGTACGGATTCCCGAATGCGTGAGACGATTATTGATGAGAACCATTGTTAGTAGAAAATTACCTGATCTGGATGTGGGGGAGAAGTAGCTGATTATCCAATCAGGACGAACTAGGGTGCGACAGACTAAATGATGATTGGTTAGCAGAGACAATACGCTATAGATAAGTAAGAAAAATCAGTTTTTGTAGAAAATTTGGCGGAGTTTCCAGAGAGTTTTGAACTCGAGAGAAACTGTTCACCGTTCCCCACCCCGCCGTTTGATAAACACTCGTCTGTTGACCAATTTGAAGCAAGAATCAATTACTGAGAAAAAACTGACTAAGGTCATATCCGTCGTCTATTGTAACCATCAGAAAGAGAAAACTTGCAAATGACATTCTATTTCTTCTATTTTGATTCTCTTGTGAAAACTGTACATACTTAATGTAATTCTGAATTTTTGAGATGAGATGTGAATACTTATGTTATGTTGATCAATCGGGCTATGATAATAACAGTCCGATTATTCAACATACCACAAGCATGTACATACTCAATTTTTCTCTTTGTGAATAATTAATTTCATACAAAAGCTACAACCCGCGTTGGTTATTATTATTGTTAATAGTTACAAGTGAACTTAAAGGAAACAACCAGTTTAATGATCTTTCTTTTCAGCAAAGGACATAGGATAGCAGAGATAATTCACCACTGCACCCAATGTCATATCAACCTTATCTCGTGAGAGTGACTGGAGCTGTGTCGCAGAACTTTAGTGGGGGTCCTAACCACCTAGAATTGCATATCGTGTGTCTTGTCGTCAATTCTTTTTACTAGAGAAGTTGATTGAACTTCGATGGGTTTGAACTCTGAGGTAAACATAGCGCTAAATGTTAGCGACAAGGAGTTCAACCAGACGATGATTGATGGTTGAGGGTAAGAGGTTTTGGCGTCCAGTCTGTGACATTAGTGAATGAGTGAAACTTGTGAGATATTGATCAGCCAATATCAAAGAGATATTGATAAGTTCAATGAGACTAGTAAGTCTGCTAACTAGTAATAAGGATGCAGAGGAATATTTCCGAGTATTAAGACCCTGTGGGATAAGTTGCGGTTACAACGACACTGGTGGGCCATGCAACACAATTATCTGAGAGGTTAGAAGGTTAGAGAACAAATCAAGAGAGAAGTGATTTCTGTAATGAGCAATGCGTTGACATAAGAATGTTGAAGCTATGAACTGTCAATTGAGAGTTCCATATGGGAACATATTCATTGAAGAAGTATCGTTGAAGAAGTCCATTATGAAGAATTGTTAAAATGTCACCGGTGAGATAGAGACAAACATATCCAAGATGAAGTAACTAAACTATAGTTAAGGTTATAGTATAGAAAAAGGGGTAGAGCAGATGGTCCGAGTAAATCGAGTAAATATTAGCTGAATCGAACGGAAGGAGCTTTGTTGTTGGAAAGTGCGAGGCTTGAGGTTATGGAAAATCTAGGGAGTGATACTATAATTGGTCATTATATATCCTGATGAAAAAATGTGAAACGTATCCGGTGAGATAGAGACTCGATTATCCAAAGAGATAGTAACTAAACTATAATTAAGAAGAATTGTTTCAGATATACATCCCGTGAGTTATATGCGTTAATCCAGCTGACGTTGATGAAACAGTCCTGAGTTGTATGGACTAAGCACATGAGGGTGTGGTTAGAAATGCCCTGGAGTTGAGACACTTAAGTACCAAGAATTGTGGGGCCCAAGCAGTTTCACAAGAAGCAATAAATGTGCGACCAAGGGCGCCTGGTTGTGTAAGACGGTCTGTGAGTCGGAAGAAAATTCGGGATGTGGACTATCTTAAACCTCTCTGGCTGTGTCCCCACCCCTCTGGACACACCTGAGCGAGTGTGGCGGGGGCAGATAGATTAAAGGATTCGAGTTGCCAAGAATGAGAGTTGAATAATCTATCGAGTTAACTTATAAAAATTGCAGACTGAGACATGCGATAAAGATATTAATGGGTCATGGATCAGCTTCCATGAGGTAATCATGGTGAAAAAATAGATAAGGATGATAACAGTTCTAGTAGCGATGTTGATGTACGTGAAATGATGTGTGAAGAAGCGAGTGAGAAGACTTGAGATAAAAGAAACACATATCAAGGTTGCCTTTAATGAGTGCATGAGGGATGACTCTGGTTAAAACTCACCTGAAATCGATGTGACCCCAGTCAGGGTGGGCGTGGACATTAATGACACTTAAATGAAAAAAGGCGCGCCACTATGGACTCTGAGATCAATGTATGAAGTACTTTACATTGATTTTTGTATTTAGGTCTTTATATTACTATTTTTTATTTGTATTTAAATCGTAAAGATGACATTTATTTTTTGTATTTAGATCTTAATGTTTATATTTATTGTTTGTATTAATGTTAATATTTTTTATTTGTATTGAGAATTTAATGTTGATATTTATGCTTTATTAAGATTTTATCGTTCAGTTATATAATTGGTATTAAATATTAATGTTGATATTTATTTTTTATTTAAGTCTTAATTTTACTTTTATTTTTTTGTCTTTAGATCTTAATATTAATATTTATTTTTTGTAGTGAGATATTAATGTTGATATTTATTCTTTTATTTCATACATATTATTACATCTAGTTTAGTTTAGATCTTAATTTAGATATTTATTTTTATATGTAGATCTAAATGTAAATATTTATTTTTGAATTGAGAATTTAATACTAATATTTATTTATTTTATCTAGATCTTTATGTTGATATTTATTTTTGTATTTATATGTTAATTTTGATATTTTTATCCAATTATATCTATTTTTGTATTTAGATCTTAGTTTTGTATACATATTTTATATTTACATTTTAATGTTGATATTTATTTTTGTATTTAAATCCTTATATTGATATCTTTTTTGTATTTATATTTTAATGTTGATATTTATTTTATGCATTTCGATATTAATTTTCATAATTATTTTTTGTATTTAGATCTCGATGTTAATATTATTTGTATTTTGTACCTAATTCGGATACCAATTTTTTGTACATAGATCAATATTTTCATATTTATTTTTGTATTTATATTTGTATTTTGATATTTATTTTTTGCAATCGATCTTACTGATGATTTTTCGTAATTAGATGTTACTGTCTATTGTTATATTTTACAATTCATCGAAATTTTCATATTTTCGTGTTTAGATATCAATTTTCATATTTATTTTTTGCATTCGATCTTACTGATGATTTTTCGTAATTAGATGTTACTGTCTATTGTTATATTTTACAATTCATCGAAATTTTCATATTTTCGTATTTAGATATCAATTTTCATATTTATTTTTTGCATTCGATCTTACTGATGGTTTTTCGTAATTAGATGTTACTGTCTATTGTTATATTTTACAATTCATCGAAATTTTCATATTTTCGTGTTTAGATATCAATTTTCATATTTATTTTTTGCATTCGATCTTACTGATGATTTTTCGTAATTAGATGTTACTGTCTATTGTTATATTTTACAATTCATCGAAATTTTCATATTTTCGTGTTTAGATATCAATTTTCATATTTATTTTTTGCATTCGATCTTACTGATGGTTTTTCGTAATTAGATGTTACTGTCTATTGTTATATTTTACAATTCATCGAAATTTTCATATTTTCGTGTTTAGATATCAATTTTCATATTTATTTTTTGCATTCGATCTTACTGATGATTTTTCGTAATTAGATGTTACTGTCCATTGTTATATTTTACAATTCATCGAAATTTTCATATTTTCGTATTTAGATCTTAATTTTCATATTTATTTTTTGCATTCGATCTTACTGATGATTTTTCGTAATTAGATGTTACTGTCCATTGTTATATTTTACAATTCATCGAAATTTTCATATTTTCGTGTTTAGATATCAATTTTCATATTTATTTTTTGCATTCGATCTTACTGATGATTTTTCGTAATTAGATGTTACTGTCTATTGTTATATTTTATTTACAATTCATCGAAATTTTCATATTTTCGTGTTTAGATATCAATTTTCATATTTATTTTTTGCATTCGATCTTACTGATGATTTTTCGTAATTAGATGTTACTGTCTATTGTTATATTTTACAATTCATCGAAATTTTCATATTTTCGTGTTTAGATATCAATTTTCATATTTATTTTTTGCATTCGATCTTACTGATGATTTTTCGTAATTAGATGTTACTGTCTATTGTTATATTTTACAATTCATCGAAATTTTCATATTTTCGTGTTTAGATATCAATTTTCATATTTATTTCTTGCATTCGATCTTACTGATGATTTTTCGTAATTAGATGTTACTGTCTATTGTTATATTTTACAATTCATCGAAATTTTCATATTTTCGTGTTTAGATATCAATTTTCATATTTATTTTTTGCATTCGATCTTACTGATGATTTTTCGTAATTAGATGTTACTGTCTATTGTTATATTTTACAATTCATCGAAATTTTCATATTTTCGTGTTTAGATATCAATTTTCATATTTATTTTTTGCATTCGATCTTACTGATGATTTTTCGTAATTAGATGTTACTGTCTATTGTTATATTTTACAATTCATCGAAATTTTCATATTTTCGTGTTTAGATATCAATTTTCATATTTTTTTTTTGCATTCGATCTTACTGATGATTTTTCGTAATTAGATGTTACTGTCCATTGTTATATTTTACAATTCATCGAAATTTTCATATTTTCGTATTTAGATATCAATTTTCATATTTATTTTTTGCATTTGGATCTTAATTTTGTATATATTTTTCATATTTAGATCTTTATTTTGATATTCATTTTTTGTATTTAGATCTTAATGTTGATATTTAATTTTTGTATTGAGATCTTAATATTAATATTTATTTTTTGGATTTCGATCTTTATTTTAATAATAATTTTTATTAGATCTTAACGGTTATTTTTTTTATTTATTTAGATTTTTATTTTGAATATTTTAGTACGATCTTGATATTAATATTTATATTTTGTATTTGGATCGTAATATTGATATTTATTTTTTGCATTTCGATTTTACTTTTGATATTCTTTTTTTTTGTATTTACGTCTTTATGTAAATATTTACTTATTTTGCATTACGATCTTAATTTTGATAGTTATTTTTGTATTTTGATGTTAATGTTGATATTTTTTGCATTTTGATCTTAATGTTGATATTTATTTTTTTAATTTTGGTATTTTTAATTTGTATATAGATTTTCATATTGATAATTATTTTTTTGCATTTAGATCTTAATGATGATATTTTTTACATTTCAGTCTTAATTTTAATATTTAATATTTGGATTTAGATCTTAATTTTGATATTTATTTTTGTATTAAGATCTTAAATTTAGTATGTATATTTTGTATTATGATCTAAATTTGAGATTGAATTTTTGCATTTAGATCTTAATATTGATAATTATTTTTTGCTTTTCGATCTTAATGTTGATATTTATTATATATATTTAGATTTTACTGTGGACATTTTTTGCATTGTGATCCATATTTTGATATCTGTTTTTGTGTTTAGATCTTTATATTAAGGTTTATTTTTTGCAGTTCGGTCTTAATTTGATATTTTATGTATTTAGATGCATTTTATACATTTATTATTAGTATTTAGAATTTGATTTGAGTATTTCGTGTATGTAGATCTTAATGTTCATATTTATTTTTATATTCAGATCTTAATGTTTATATTTTTTGTATTTAAATCTTAATATTTACACTTAGTTTTTGTACTTGGGTAGAATTTTGATATTTCTTGCATAAAGAGCTCAATTTTGTTTTTATATTGAGATCTTAATATTGATATTTATTTTTTGTATTAGTATATCAATGTTTTGTTTTTTGCATTCAAATCTTAATATTAATATATAATTTTTGTATTAAAATCTTAATATTTATATTTTTTGTATTATGCTAATATGTTGATAATTGTTTGTATTTAGATCTATATATTGATATTTATGTTTTAGCAATAAAATTTTAATAATATTTATGTTTTGTATTTGGATCTTAATATTAATATTTCTTTTTTGCATTTAGACCTTTAGATTGATATTTACTTTTTCATTTATTATTTTAATACTGATATTTTTCTCATTTAGATCTTAGCATTGATATTTATTTTTTTGCATTTAGAACTTAATATTGATATTTATTTTTTGCATTTAGACAGTAAGGTTTTTATTTATTTTTCGCATTTAGGTTTTAATGTAGATATTTATTTTTGTATTAGGATCTTAATGTTGATATTTATTTTTATATTTAGATTTTAATGTAAATATTTATTTATTGTATTAAGATATTAATATTGATATTTTTTGTATTGAGAACCTTATATTAATATTTATTTTTATTCAGATCTTAATATTGATATTTTGCTTTTATTAGATCTTAATGTAATTTCTTATTTAGACCCTAATGTTGATATTTATTTTTCTACTTAGATATTAATTTTGATATATATTTTTGTTTTTAGGTTTTAATGCTGATATTCTTTAATTTGAATCTCAATTTTTATATTTATTTTGTATTAAGATATTTATTATGATATTTATTTATTGTAGTTCGATTTTAATATTGATATTTTTATTAAAGATATTAATGTAGATCTTTTTTGTATTTATGTCTTTGTGGCGATATTTGTTATTGTATTTAGATCTTAATATTGATATTTATTTTTGTATTTAAATTTTAATGCTAATATTCATTTTTATATTCAGATATTAATCTTGATAATTATTTTAGTTTAATAAAAGCTATCTGAAATATTACCGGAGACTCCTGGTCGTTTCTTTAGAAGAAGCGTTCATTTCATCTTTTGGCGGAATCATCAACTAAGATCCCTGATGAATGAATGTAATGTTTCTATGTTTGACAAGATATAATTGCCCAGATGTTCCGTCCTTTTGTTGTTAAGGAAATATTTGTTGATAAATGCAATATGTTCTGTTGAACTGTATATATGTGTAATGTGTATATGTAAATGCTATATGTCCTGTTGAACTGTATGTATGTGTAATGTGTATATGTAAATGCTATATGTTCTGTTGAACTGTATGTATGTGTAATGTGTATATGTAAATGATATATGTTCTGTTGAGCTATGTGTAATGTGTATATGTAAATGCTATATGTTCTGTTGAACTGTATATATGTGTAATGTGTATATGTATATGCTATATGTCCTGTTGAACTGTATATATGTGTAATGTGTATATGTAAATGCTATATGTTCTGTTGAACTGTATATATGTGTAATGTGTATATGTAAATGCTATATGTCATGTTGAGCTATATGTGTAATGTGTATATGTAAATGCTATATGTTCTGTTGAGCTATGTGTAATGTGTATATGTAAATGCTATATGTTCTGTTGAACTGTATATATGTGTAATGTGTATATGTATATGCTATATGTCCTGTTGAACTGTATATATGTGTAATGTGTATATGTAAATGCTATATGTTCTGTTGAACTGTATATATGTGTAATGTGTATATGTAAATGCTATATCTCATGTTTAGCTATATGTGTAATGTGTATATGTAAATGCTATATGTCCTGTTGAACTGTATGTATGTGTAATGTGTATATGTAAATGCTATATGTTCTGTTGAACTGTATATATGTGTAATGTGTATATGTAAATGCTATATCTCCTGTTGAGCTATATGTGTAATGTGTATATGTAAATGCTATATGTTCTGTTGAACTGTATATATGTGTAATGTGTATATGTAAATACTATATGTCCTGTTGAACTGTATATATGTGTAATGTGTATATGTAAATGCTATATGTCCTGTTGAGCTGTATGTATGTGTAATGTGTATATGTAAATGCTGTATGTTCTGTTGAACTGTATGTATGTGTAATGTGTATATGTAAATGCTATATATTCTGTTGAACTATATGTGTAATGTGTATATGTAAATGCTATATGTTCTGTTGAACTGTATATATGTGTAATGTGTATATGTAAATGCTATATCTCCTGTTGAGCTATATGTGTAATGTGTATATGTAAATGCTATATGTTCTGTTGAACTGTATATATGTGTAATGTGTATATGTAAATACTATATGTCCTGTTGAACTGTATATATGTGTAATGTGTATATGTAAATGCTATATGTCCTGTTGAGCTGTATGTATGTGTAATGTGTATATGTAAATGCTGTATGTTCTGTTGAACTGTATGTATGTGTAATGTGTATATGTAAATGCTATATATTCTGTTGAACTATATGTGTAATGTGTATATGTAAATGCTATATGTCCTGTTGAACTATATGTGTAATGTGTATATGTAAATGCTATATGTTCTGTTGAACTATATGTGTAATGTGTATATGTAAATGCTATATGTCCTGTTGAACTATATGTGTAATGTGTATATGTAAATGCTATATGTCCTGTTGAACTATATGTGTAATGTGTATATGTAAATGCTATATGTTCTGTTGAACTATATGTGTAATGTGTATATGTAAATGCTATATGTCCTGTTGAACTATATGTGTAATGTGTATATGTAAATGCTATATGTCCTGTTGAACTATATGTGTAATGTGTATATGTAAATGCTATATGTTCTGTTGAACTATATGTGTAATGTGTATATGTAAATGCTATATGTTCTGTTGAACTATATGTGTAATGTGTATATGTAAATGCTATATGTTCTGTTGAACTGTATATATGTGTAATGTGTATATGTAAATGCTATATGTCCTGTTGAACTATATGTGTAATGTGTATATGTAAATGCTATATGTTCTGTTGAACTGTATATATGTGTAATGTGTATATGTAAATACTATATGTCCTGTTGAACTGTATATATGTGTAATGTGTATATGTAAATGCTATATGTCCTGTTGAGCTGTATGTATGTGTAATGTGTATATGTAAATGCTGTATGTTCTGTTGAACTGTATGTATGTGTAATGTGTATATGTAAATGCTATATATTCTGTTGAACTATATGTGTAATGTGTATATGTAAATGCTATATGTCCTGTTGAACTATATGTGTAATGTGTATATGTAAATGCTATATGTTCTGTTGAACTATATGTGTAATGTGTATATGTAAATGCTATATGTCCTGTTGAACTATATGTGTAATGTGTATATGTAAATGATATATGTCCTGTTGAACTATATGTGTAATGTGTATATGTAAATGCTATATGTTCTGTTGAACTATATGTGTAATGTGTATATGTAAATGCTATATGTCCTGTTGAACTATATGTGTAATGTGTATATGTAAATGCTATATGTTCTGTTGAACTGTATATATGTGTAATGTGTATATGTAAATGCTATATGTCCTGTTGAACTATATGTGTAATGTGTATATGTAAATGCTATATGTTCTGTTGAACTGTATATATGTGTAATGTGTATATGTAAATACTATATGTCCTGTTGAACTGTATATATGTGTAATGTGTATATGTAAATGCTATATGTCCTGTTGAGCTGTATGTATGTGTAATGTGTATATGTAAATGCTGTATGTTCTGTTGAACTGTATGTATGTGTAATGTGTATATGTAAATGCTATATATTCTGTTGAACTATATGTGTAATGTGTATATGTAAATGCTATATGTCCTGTTGAACTATATGTGTAATGTGTATATGTAAATGCTATATGTTCTGTTGAACTATATGTGTAATGTGTATATGTAAATGCTATATGTCCTGTTGAACTATATGTGTAATGTGTATATGTAAATGCTATATGTCCTGTTGAACTATATGTGTAATGTGTATATGTAAATGCTATATGTTCTGTTGAACTATATGTGTAATGTGTATATGTAAATGCTATATGTCCTGTTGAACTATATGTGTAATGTGTATATGTAAATGCTATATGTCCTGTTGAACTATATGTGTAATGTGTATATGTAAATGCTATATGTCCTGTTTAACTGTATGTATGTGTAATGTGTATATGTAAATACTATATGTCCTGTTGAACTGTATGTGTAATGTGTATATGTAAATGCTATATGTCCTGTTGAACTGTATATATGTGTAATGTGTATATGTAAATGCTATATGTCCTGTTGAACTGTATGTATGTGTAATGTGTATATGTAAACATTTATGAACACTAGACGACACGAAGAAACTTCACTGTATACACAACTCATCATATACTCAACACACTTTATATACATCGCGCTACATATATATAAACCTTATACCCACACAATGTAAAATTATGACTAAATGCCTTTTATTTCAACTGAATAAGCAAAGTCAATGTTTTTTTCATTTTTGTGACTGTCTGCAACGCGTGGGTATATGTTACAATATTACGAAAACGTTACATTAAGGTTATTTGGCACCATGAGACAGGCCTTTTCGCAAAAAAAACAGTGCGAAATAAAGAAAATAAGAAGGAAAATGTTACCACGGGAGAGGATACAGTGGCATAGAAAATATAACAAATTAAACATGCCGAGAAAGGAAACTTTGATAAAAAACAAAAGAGAATTACACCACGCTTTGAGTAATATCGTTCGTTTTTTTTTCTTTATTCTGCTTCACTTTCGAATTGTTTCTACTAGTGTGTCAGTCATATTCCATATGCAAAAGAGGATTTTTGGGGACCTTAGTTCACCATCAATATTATCTTTAATGTTAAAGACAAAAGTTCTAGTATTACGAATCGGTTATACAATATTATAGGGGAAATAGTTTTATGCTCATTTAACGAAGCAAAATCTTATTCGGTTTAAAATAGGAATTTTGAATCAACCATTTGATTTTGACATATATTTTTGTAAATTTGTACTTGAGCTGCTCAAGTGATGTCAAACTTACACTTTAGAATACTAAATATCTGTAGTATTTTTGTTTATTATTTTGCAGATTACTAAAGTTTTAAAATTAAATATAATCAAAAAGAAAAGACATATCTAATTCTTAGCATGGGCTATGCTGAATGGTTTATACATATATATTTTTTGTAATGTAACCGTGTTTAGTGCTTTTATTTTTCGGTATTTTGTTACTTGAATTCTTATGATTTTAAGACTGAACACAGAAATTATTAATCTTTGACGTCATCTTTAATTTTTAAACTAATGGCTAACAAAATTGCTTGGTAGTCAAATAAGACACTTGGGGTAAATGAACATTATTCATTAATTCTAAAACGAATGATCTTCATGAGAAAATGACGCAGCGACTCCCTTTGCTACTGTCTCTGCGTGCAACGTGTGGGTCCTTGTTAACATGTAACAACATTACATCTTCCAAAACACATCTCTGCTGGTCTCTTTTAATTATGGACCGAAATTCTTGAAGAACGAGTGGTAAATGTTCGCTTTAGTGATGCGGTTCAGGCTAGACAGATAAGGCAGCTTGGAGTCGACGATGAAAAAATTCTTCCATTCCATTAGTGGACAGGTGATAGGCGGTTGTCGCAATGTGGGAAATTCCGAAAGATTAGCAAAGTTTGGAAAATGTGTGACGTAAAATGGGAACCTCCATCAATGAAAACAATGGTGGTTCACCTAATTTAGAGATGGAGTTCTCTACAAATGCACGGGCTACAGCTACCATGGAAATATCATACAAGCAAACTGCTGCTGGCCAATGTGTGAACTGGTATATCATGGAAGGAGATAGCGATGATAAGCAGAAGATGGAAGGGGCCGACGATATCGAAATGGATATGTGAAAAACGAGCGTCAGGTACAGGAAAGTTGTCTGAGGTGGGTTTAGTATGGCGATATACTTTTGTAGTTTGGCAGGAATCTTGAGTCCATTGGCGTATGTCGACGTTCATATTGGACCAAAGAAAATGAGCTGTGATAAGCTTGACTGTTGTGTACTAGCCAGGATGTGTTAAATCATGAAAGTGACAAAAAAATTTTCTTCCGGCAAAAAGTAGGTAAGTTTGGTCTTGGATGTGCAATAGACATATCGTACAAGATGAGGTTGTCTGAAAATAACATTGGAGTCTTTTTCAGTGGAATAATTAAAGTCGACATAATATCTGTCAATGACATATCTTGTTCAGCTGTTATGAGGTTTCTCAAGACTGCTGAGATCACAAAGCCGGGAAGGGGTGTCAGCTACAATATTCGTCTTGCTTGAGATATTGAATGTCGACAGAATATTGTGTCACATAATTCATTTGTTAAAGTTCTCTGGGTGTATGTCTACCATAAATGGAAGATGTAAGGGAAGCAATCAGTGGTTTGTGGTCAGCGAAAATAGGGAATAACTTCAACATTTAAATTTTGGATGATTTTTTTTAAATAATTATTTACTTCTCTACTGTGTTGTTAATTAAAAAAGGAAAGTTTGTGTGAATTTCTTACATTTTTATTAACTGCCACTCAACGAATTGAACGTTTTAAGAAACTAACAAATTGATCATGATTTACATCATGAGAATAAATTAGACAATTGATAATATTGCAATTCAGTAGTTTTTTTTATTATTGTTTCATTTTCCTTTCAATTTCATCCATTTACTTGAAATAATGTTTTATTTTAGACAGATATATTACACACAGTTTTATTTTGTGTCATCTATAACCTGTGCAATGCTGGAAAGCTGTGCTGGTTGTTTAATCAATATAAATTAACGTGATTATCATCCCCCTTTTCAAAAGAATCTAAGTTACCATTCCCAAGAGAGAAAGAAGAATCCAGAACACATGGTAACATCTGGATCCAGAGAACTAAACCATATGTACACATGCATACCTCCAACCCCACATAAAAAGTAGAATAGTACGTACCTTCTTGATAACTGAGAGTGAAACCGCCTTTGACAGCTACATTTCCGTTATACAAATAAATATAGACTTCATTTGTATTGAAAATGAACACTTGGTTTTCAGTTGAAGAAGTCAGGTTGACTGCCCAAACATTTCCATACCGGATCGCTAAATAATTCACTGCGCAGTTAGAAAGAACCAACTCAGTCAACTGAATAAGTGAAAATATCCAATATAAATATTTAAGAAATATAAATAACAAAAGACAAATAAAAATCAAACAATTTTTATAAGACATACCATTCAAAACATTTTTTATCAACTATATCATTCAATAATATTTTATCAGTTATATCATTCAAAATTTTTTTTATCAATTATATCATTCAAAAAAATTTTATAAATTACATCATTCAAAAGATTTTTTATCAATTATATCATTCAAAAGATTTTTTATCAATTATATCATTCAAAAATTTTTTATCAATTATATCATTCAAAAGAGTTTTTATCAATTATATCATTCCAAAATTTTTTATCAATTATATTATTCAAAAAATTTTTATCAATTATATCATTCAAAAAATTTTTATCAATTATATCATTCAATAAATTTTTTATCAATTATATCATTCAAAAGATTTTTTATCAATTATATCATTCAAAAGAGTTTTTATCAATTATATCATTCAATAATTTTTTATCAATTATATCATTCAAAAGATTTTTTATCAATTATATTATTCAATAATTTTTATCAATTATATCATTCAATAATTTTTTATCAATTATATCATTCCAAAATTTTTTATCAATTATATCATTCAATAATTTTTTATCAATTATATCATTCAAAAGAGTTTTTATCAATTATATCATTCAATAATTTTTTATCAATTATATCATTCAAAAGAGTTTTTATCAATTATATCATTCAATAATTTTTTATCAATTATATCATTCAAAAGAGTTTTTATCAATTATATCATTCAATAATTTTTTATCAATTATATCATTCAAAAGATTTTTTATCAATTATATTATTCCAAAATTTTTTATCAATTATATCATTCAAAAGATTTTTTATCAATTATATCATTCAAAAGAGTTTTTTATCAATTATATTATTCCAAAATTTTTTATCAATTATATCATTCAAAAGATTTTTTATCAATTATATCATTCAATAATTTTTTATCAATTATATCATTCAAAAGATTTTTTATCAATTATATCATTCAAAAGAGTTTTTATCAATTATATCATTCAAAAGATTTTTTATCAATTATATTATTCCAAAATTTTTTATCAATTATATCATTCAAAAGATTTTTTATCAATTATATCATTCAATAATTTTTATCAATTATATCATTCAATAATTTTTTATCAATTATATAATTCAAAAAATTTTTTATCAATTATATCATTCAAAAGATTTTTTATCAATTATATCATTCAATAATATTTACTCAATTACATCATTCAAAAAATTTTTATCAATTATATTATTCAAAAAATTTTTTATCAATTATATCATTCAATAATTTTTTATCAATTATATCATTCAATAAATTTTTATCAATTATATCATTCAATAATTTTTTATCAATTATATCATTCAAAAAATTTTTTATCAATTATATCATTCAATAATTTTTTATTAATTATATCATTCAATAATTTTTTATCAATTATATCATTCAATAATTTTTTATCAATTATATCATTCAAAAATTTTTTATCAATTATATCATTCAAAAGATTTTTTATCAATTATATCATTCAATAATTTTTTATCAATTATATCATTCAAAAAATTTTTTATCAATTATATCATTCAATAATTTTTTATCAATTATATCATTCAATAATTTTTTATCAATTATATCATTCAATAATATTTTATCAATTATATTATTCAAAAAATTTTTTATCAATTATATCATTCAATAATTTTTTATCAATTATATCATTCAATAATTTTTTATCAATTATATCATTCAATAATTTTTTATCAATTACATCATTCAAAAAATTTTTATCAATTATATCATTCAAAAAATTTTTATCAATTATATTATTCAAAAAATTTTTTATCAATTATATCATTCAAACATTTTTTATCAATTATATCATTAAAAAAATGTGTATCAATTATATCATTCAATAATTTTTTATCAATTATATTATTCAAAAGAGTTTTTATCAATTATATCATTCAATAATTTTTTATCAATTATATTATTCAAAAAGATTTTTTATCAATTATATCATTCAATAAATTTTTTATCAATTATATCATTCAATAAATTTTTATCAATTATATCATTCAAAAATTTTTTATCAATTATATCATTCAAACATTTTTTATCAATTATATCATTAAAAAAATGTGTATCAATTATATCATTCCAAAATGTTTTATCAATTGTATTATTATAAATATTTTTTATCAATTTTATCATTCAAAAAATTTTTTATCAATTATATAATTCAAAAGATTTTTTATCAATTATATAAATGAAAAAATTTTTAGCAATTATATCATTAAAAAATCTTTTATCAATTATATTATTCAAAAAAATTTTTATCAATTATATCATTACAAAATTTTTTATCAGTTATATCATTCAAAAGATTTTTTATCAATTATATCATTCAAAATATTTTTTTATCAATTATATCATTCAAAAATTTTTTATCAATTATACCATTCAAAATATTTTGTATGAATTATATCATTCAAAAAAGTTTTGTTATCAATTATATCATTCAAAAAAATTTTTTATCAATTATATTATTCAAAAAAATTTTATCAATTATATCATTCAAAAATTTTTTTATCAATTATTTCATTCAAAAAAATTTTTTATCAATTATATTATTCAAAAAAATTTTGATCAATTATATTATTCAAAAAAATTTTGATCAATTATATCATTCAAAAAATTTTTTATCAATTATTTCATTCAAAAAAATTTGTTATCAATTATATTATTCAAAAAAATTTTTTATCAATTATATTATTAAAAAATATTTTTATCAATTATATAATTCAAAATATTTTTTTATCAATTATATAATTCAAAAAATCTTTTATCAATTATATTATTCAAAAAATTTTTTATCAATTATATCATTCAAAATAATTTTTATCAATTATATCATTCAAAATATTTTTTATCAATTATATTATTCAAAACAATTTTATCAATTAAATCATTCAAAAAATCTTTTTATCAATTATATCATTCAAAAAATTTTTTTATCAATTATATCATTCAAAAATTTTATTTTATCAATTATATCATTCAAAAGTTTTTTATCAGGTCTATCATTCAAAACAAATTTTTATAAATTATATTATTCAAAAATTTTTTTATCAATTATAGCATTCAAAATTTTTTTATCAATTATATTATTCAAAAAAAATTTTATCAATTATATCATTAAAACAAATTTTTATCAATTATATCAGTCAAATTTTTTTTATCAATTATATCATTAAAATATTTTTATCAATTATATAATTCAAAAAATTATTTATCAATTATACTATTCAAAAATTTTGTAACCGATTATATCATTCAAAACATTTTTATCAATTATATCATTCAAACATTTTTATCAATTATATAATTCCAAAATTTGTTATCAATTATATCATTCAACATATTTTGTATCAATTATATTATTAAAAATTCTTTTATCAATTAAAGAAATCGTTTTATCAATTATATCATTCAAAGATTTTTTTATCAATTATATAATTCAAAAATTTTTTTTTATCAATTATATTATTCAAATATTTTTATAAGGTCTATTATTAAAAAAAATTTTTAATCAATTATATCATTATAAATGTTTTAGAAATTATATTATTCAAAAATTTTTTTATCAATTATATCATTAAAAAAATGTTTATCAATTATATCATTCAGAAATTTTTTTATCAATTATATAATTAAAAAATTTTTTATCAATTATATAATTCAAAAAAATTTTTATCAATTATATAATTCAAAAAATTTTTTATCAATTATACTATTCAAAAATTTTTTGACCAATTATATCATTCAAAAAATTTTTATCAATTATATCAATCAAAAGATTTTTTATGACTTATATTAGGCACAAACATTTTTTATCAATTATATCATTCGAAACCTTTTTATCATTTATATCATTAAATAAACCTTTTATGAATTATACCATTCAAAAATTTTTTTGTCATTCAAAAAATTTATTATCAATTATATTATTCAAAAAATTTTTTTGTCAATTATATCACTCGAAAATTTTTTATCAATTATATAATTATATAATTCAAAAAATTTTATATCAACTATATCATTCAAAAGATTTTATATCAATTATATCTTTAAAGATTTATTATTTTTTTTGTTTCCATATTCCTATTATTATTATTTGTTTTATCATTAACACAATTTTATTTGTTTTTATCATGCACAATATTTTTTATGCATATTTTTGTATTTATTTTTATCATTCAAATTATTTTATTTGGTTTCATCATTCATATTATTTTATTTACTTTTTTCATTCATATTATTTTATTTGTTTTTATCATGCATATTATTTTATTTGTTTTTATAATTCATAATTTTTTATATGTTTTTGTCATGCATATTATTTTATTTATATTTATCATACATATAATTTCATTTGCTTTTATCATGCGTATTATTTTATTTATTTTTATCATTCATATTATTAAATTAGTTTTTATCATTCATATTATTTTATTTGTTTTATCATTCATATTATTTTATTTGTTTTTATCATTAATATTAGTTTTTTTGTTTTTATCGTTCATATTGTTTTATTTGGTTTATCATTCATAGAATTTTATTTCTTTTCCTCGTTCATATTATTTTTTTTTTGTTTTTATCATTCATATTATTGTATTTGTTTTTATCGTTCATATTATTTTATTTATTTTTATCATTCATTGTATTTTATTTGTTTTCATCGTGCATATTATTTTATTTGTTTTTATCATTCATATTATTGTATTTGTGTTATCATTCATATTATTTTATTTATCTTTATAATTGTTATGATGTTATTTGTTTTATCATGCATATAATTTTATTTATTTTATCATTCATATTATTTTATTTATTTTTATTATTCATATTATGTTATTTGTTTATATCATTCATATTATTTTATTTGTCTTATTATTAATATTATTGTATTTATTTTTATCATTCATATTATTTAATTTGTTTTCATCATGCCTATTATTTTATTTGTTTTTATCATTCATATAATTTGTTTTTATTATTCATATTATTTTATTTGTTTTTATCAGGCATATTATTTTATTTGTTTTTATCATTCATATTATTTTATTTGTTTTTATCATTGATATTATTTGTTTTTATTATTCATATTATTTTATTTGTTTTTATCATACATATTATTTTATTTGTTTTTATCATTCATATGGTTTTATCTGTTTTTATCATGCATATTATTTTATTTGTTTTATCATTCATATTATTTTATTTGTTTTTATCATTCATATTTTTTATTTGTTTTTATCATGCATATTATTTTATTTATTTTTATCATTTATATTATTTTATTTGTTTTTATCATTCATATTATTTTATTTGTTTTTAACATGCATATGATTTTATTTGTTTTCATCATTCATATTATTTTATTTGTTTTTATCATACTTATTATTTTATTTGTTTTTATCATTCATATTATTTTATTTGTTTTTATCATGCATATTATTTTATTTGTTTTATCATTCATTTAATTTATTTTAGTTTTCATATTTATATTATCGTATTAGTTTTATCATTAAAATTATTTTATTGTGTTTCATCATTCATATTATTTTATTTATTTTTATCAATCATATTATTTTATTTGTTTTTATCATCCATATTATTTATTTGTTTTCACCATTCATATTGTTTTATATGTTTTTGTCATGCATATAATTTTATTTATATTTATCATACATATAATTTAATTTGATTTATCATGCGTATTATTTTATCTATTTTTATCATTAATATTATTTTATTAGTTTTTATCATTCATATTTTTTTTATTTTGTCATTAACAGTATTTTATTTGTTGTTATCATGCATATTATTTTATTTGATTTAACATTCATATTATTTTATTTATTTTTATCATTCATATAATTTTATTATTCATTATGGATATTTTTTTATTTGTTTTTATCATTTATATTATTTTTTTTTGTTTTATCATTCATATTATTTTATTTATTTTTATTATTGATATAATTTTATTTGTTTTATCATGCATATTATTTTATTTATTTCATCATTAATATTTTTTGTTATTTATTTTAATCATACATAGTATTTTATTTTTTTTATCCTTCATATAATTTTATTTATTTCATCATTCATATTATTTTATTTATTTTTATCATTCAGATTATGTTATTTGTTTTTATCTTTCATATTATTTTATTTGTCTTATTATTCATATTATTGTATTTATTTTTATCATTCATATTATTTAATTTGTTTTCATCAATCCTATTATTTTATTTGTTTTTATCATTCATATAATTTATTTTGTTTTCATCATTCATATTATTTTATTTGTTTTTATCATTCATATTATTTAATTTGTGTTTATCATTCATATTATTTAAGTTGTGTTTATCATTCATATTATCTTATTTGTTTTTTACATGCATATGATTTTATTTGTTTTTATCATTCATATTATTTTATTTGTTTTTATCATTCATATTATGTAATTTGTGTTTATCATTCATATTATCTTATTTGTTTTTAACATGCATATGATTTTATTTTTTTTATCATTCATATTATTTTATTTGTTTTATCATGCTTATTATTTTATTTGTTTTTATCATTTATATTATTTTATTTGTTTTTAACATGCATATTATTTTATTTTTTTATCATTCATATTATTTTATTTTTTTTATCATTCATATTATTTTATTTTTTTTATCATTCATATTATTTTATTTTTTTTATCATTCATATTATTTTATTTTTTTTATCATTCATATTATTTTATTTTTTTTATCATTCATATTATTTTATTTGTTTTTATCATTCATATTATTTTATTTGTTTTTAACATGCATATTATTTTATTTTTTTATCATTCATATTATTTTATTTTTTTTATCATTCATATTATTTTATTTGTTTTTATCATTCATATTATTTTATTATTTTTATCATTCATATTATTTTATTTGTTTTTATCATGCTTATTATTTTATTTGTTTTTATCATTCATATTATCTTATTTGTTTTTAATATGCATATAATTTTATTTGTTTTTATCATTCATATTATTTTATTTGTTTTTATCATGCTTATTATTTTATTTGTTTTTATCATTCATATTATTTTATTTTATTTGTCATGCTTTTTATTTTATTTGTTTTTATCATTAATATTATTTAATATTTTTTTATCATGCTTATTATTTTATTTGTTTTATCATACATATCTTTTATTTTTTATCATTAATATTATTTTATTTGTTTGTATAATTCATATTATTTTATTTGTTTTCATCGTTCATATTTTTTTATCATGTATATTATTACATTTGTTTTTATCATGCATAGTATTTTATGTGTTTTCTTGGTAGATATTAGTTTATTTGTCTTTTTGTTTTCACATTCATATTATATTATTAGTTTTATCATTAAAATTATTTTATTTGGTTTCATCATTAATATTATTTTATTTATTTTTATCAATCATATTATTTATTTGTTTTCACCATTCATATTGTTTTATATGTTTTTGTCATGCATATAATTTTATTTATATTTATAATACATATAATTTAATTTGATTTATCATGCGTATTATTTTATTTATTTTTTATCATTAGTATTATTTTATTAGTTTTTATCATTCATATAATTTTATTTGTTTTTATCATACACATTACTTTATTTTTTATCATTCATATTATTTTATTTGGTTTTATCATTCGTATTATTTAATTTGTTTTCATCATTCTAATTATTTTATTTGTTTTTATCGTTCATATTATTTTATTTTCCTTATCATTCGTATTATCTTATTTATTTTTATTATGCATAATGTTATATTTGATTTGGTTAGGCATATTATTTTATTTGTTTTTATCATTCACATTTTTTTTATTTGTATTTATCATCTATATTATTTCATTTGTTTTTATCATTAATAATATTTTATTTGGTTTTTCATACATATCAGTGTTGTTTTATCATTCATATTCTGTATATATTTTAATGCACATGAGTTTATGTATTTTAGTATGCATATAATTTTATTTGTTTTTATCATTCACATTATTTTATTTTTTTTATCATGTATATTATTTTATTTATTTTTGTCATTCATATTATGTTATTTGTTTTTATCATTCATATTATTTTATTTGTCTTATTATTCATATTATGGTATTTATTTTTATCATTCATATTATTTAATTTGTTTTCATTATGCCTATTATTTTATTTGTTTTTATCATTCATATAATTTTATTTGTTTTTATAATTCATATTATTTTATCTGCTTTTATCATTCATATGATTTTATTTGTTTTTATCATGCATATTATTTAATTTGTTTTTATCCTTCATATTATTTTATTTGTTTTTATCATTTATACTATTTGTTTTTATCATCCATACTATTTTATTTGTTTTTATCATGCATATTATTTTATTTGTTTTTATCATTCATATTATTTTATTTGTTTTTATCATTCATATTATTTTATCTGTTTTTATCATGCATATTATTTTATTTGTTTTTATCATGCATACTATTTTATTTGTTTTTATCATGCATATTATTTTATTTGTTTTCATCATTCATATTATTTTATTTGTTTTTATCATTCATATTATTTTATCTGTTTTTATCATGCATATTATTCGTTTTGTTTTATCATTAATATTATTTTATTTGTTTTTATCATTCATATTTCTTATTTGTTTTTATCATGCATATTATTTTATTTGTTTGTATGATTTATATTATTTTATTTGTTTTTAACATGCATATTATATTATTTTTTTATCATTCATATTATTGCATTTGGTTTTATCATTAATATTATTGAATTTGTTTTTATCATACACATTATTTTATTTGTTTTTATACTACATATATTTTATTTTTGTTTTCCTATTCATATTATCGTATTAGTTTTATCATTAATACTATTTTATTTTTTTATCATTCACAATATTTTATTCCTTTTCATGCATATTTTTATATTTTTTTATCATTAAAATTATTTTATTTGGTTTCATCATTCATATAATTTTTTTAATTTTTATCAATCATATTATTTTATTTGTTTTATCATCCATATTATTAATTTGTTTTCACCATTCATATTGTTTTATATGTTTTGTCATGCATATAATTTTATTTATATTTATCATACATATAATTTAATTTGATTTATCATGAGTATTATTTTATTTATTTTTATCATTAATATTATTTTATTAGTTTTTATCATTCATATAATTTTATTTGTTTTTATCATTCATATAATTTTATTTGTTTTTATGATTCATATTATTTTATTTGTTTTTATCATTCATATTATTTTATTTTTCTTATCATTCTTATTATCTTATTTATTTGATGTTATTTATTTTGATTTGGTTAGGCATATTATTTTATTTGTTTTTTCCATTCATATTATTTTATTATTTTTTATCATTCATATTATTTTATTTGGTTTTATCATTCATATTATCTTATTTATTTTTATTATGCATAATGTTATATTTGATTTGGTAAGGCATATTATTTTATTTGTTTTTAGCATTCATATTATTTTATTATTTTTTATCATTCATATTATTTATTATTTGTATAATTAACATTAATTTATTTGTTGTTATCATTCATGTTATTTGATATGTTTTTATTATGCATATTATTTCATTTGTTTTTAACATTAATATAATTTTATTTGGTTTAATATTTATTTGGTTTATCATACATATCAGTGTTGTTTTATCATTCATATTGTGTATATATTGTAATATATTTTAATGCACATAAGTTTATGTATTTTATCATGCATATTATTTTAATTTTTTTATCATTCATTTTAAAGATTTCGTTTTTATCATTCATATTATTTGATTTCTTTTTCATCATGCATATTATTTTATTTGTTCTTCTCATGCATATTATTTTATATGTTTTCATATTCATATTATTTCATTTGTTTTTATCATGATATTATTTTTTTTTTGATCATTCATATTATTTTTATTTTTTTTATCATTCATACTATTTATCATGCATATTATTGAATGTGGTGTTATACTGCATAGTATTTTATGTGTTTTAATCATTCGTATTATTTCATTTGTTTTTATTATGCATATTATTTTATTTGTTTTTTTTTGTTCATATAATTTTATGTGTTTTAATCATTCATATTATTTTATTTGTTTTTTTTTATTCATATTATTTTATTTGTTTTAATCATTCATATTATTTTATTTGTTTTTGTAATGCATATTATTTTATTAGTTTTTATCAATCATATTATTTTATGTGTATTTATCGTTCATATTATTTTATATGTTGTTATCATTTATATTATATTTATTTATTTGTTCTTAGCATTCATATTATTTTATTTGCTTTTATCATTCATATTATTTTATTTGTTTTTATCATTCATATTATGTCATGCATTTTTTATCATGCATATTATTTTATTTGTTCCCATCATGCATATTATTTGATTTGTTTTCATTATTCATATTATTTTTTTTTGTATGTATCATTCATATTTTTGTATTTGTTCTTATCATGCATATTATTTTATTTGCTGTCATCATTCATAGCATTTTATTTTTTTGTATAATACCCATTATTTTATTTGTTTTTATCATACATATTATTTTATTTGTTTTTATCATACATATTATTTTATTTGTTTTTATTATACATATTATTTTATTTGTTTTTATCATTCATATTATTTTATTTGTTTTTATCATTCATATTATTTTATTTGTTTTCATCATTCATATTATTTTATTTGTTTTTATCATACATATTATTTTATTTGTTTTCATCATTCATATTATTTTATTTGTTTTTATCATTCATATTATATTATTTGTTTTTATTATACATATTATTTTATTTGTTTTTGTAATACGTATCGTTTCATTTGTTTTAATCATTCATATTATTTTATTTGTTTAACCATTCATATTATTTAATTGGTTTTAATCATACATATTATTTTATTTGTTTTTATCATTCATATTATGTTATTTTTTTAAACATTCATATTATTTTATTTGTTTTTATCATTCATATTTTTTATTGGTTTTTATCATTCATATTATTTTAGTTGTTTTCATCATTCATATTATTTTATTTGTTTCAATCATTCATATTATTTTATTTGTTTTTATCATACATATTATTTTATTTGTTTCCCTCATGCAAATTTTTATTTTTATTTTTATCATACATATTTTATTTGTTTTTATCATTTATATTTTTGTAAATGTATTTATCATGCATATGATTTTATTTGCTTATTATATTTTTTGTGTTTATAATACATATTATTTTATTTGTTTTTATCATTCCTATTATTTTATTTTTTTATCATTTATATTATTTTTTTGTCTTTGTCATTAATATTATTATTTTTTTTGTAATTCATATTATTTTATTTGTTTTATCATGCATAAAATTTGATTTGTTTTAATCATGATTATAATTTTATGTGTTCTTATAATACATATTATTATATATGTTTTTATCATTCGTATTTTGTTATTTGTTTTTATCGTTCATAGTATTTAATGTGTTTTTATCATTCTTATGATTTTATTTGTTTTAATCATGCATATAATTTTATTCGTTTTTATCATGCAATAATTTTTTTTCTTTTTATCATACATATTATTTTATTTGTTTTTATCATGCATATTGTTGAATTTCGTTTCATACTGCATAGTATTTTATTTGTTTTAATCATGCGTATTATTTAATTGGTTTTTATCATACACATTACTTTATTTGTTTTTATCATGCATATAATTTTATTTGTTTTTATCATGCATATTATTACATTTTTTTATCATGCATATTATTTTATTTCTTCTCATGGGACATACTAATTAATTTTTTTTTATCATGCATATTATTTTATTTGTTTTCATCATTCATATTAGTCTATTTGTTTTTATCATTCATATCATTTTATTTCTTTTTATCGTTCATATTATTTTATTTGTTTTTATCATTCATATTATTTAATTTGTTTTTATCATTCATATCATTTTATTTCTTTTTATCGTTCATATTATTTTATTTGTTTTTATCATTCATATTATTTTATTTGTTTTCATCATGCATTTTATTGAATTTTGTGTTATACTGCATAGTATTTCATGTGTTGTAATCATGCGTATTATTTCATTTGTTTTTATCTTGCATATTATTTTTTTGTTTTTATCATTCATATTATTTTATTTGTTTATTTCATGCATATTTTTTTATTTATTGTGTTGCATTAATATTATTTTATTTGTTTTTATTAGTCATATTATTTTATTCGCCTTTATCATGCATTTTATTTTATTTGTTTTTATCATTCATATTATATAATTTATTTTTATCATTCACATAATTTTATTTGTTTTTGTCATTCATACTATTTTATTTGTTTTCATTATTTTATTTGTTTTATTTATTGTTCAATCATATTTTTGTATTTGTTTTTATAATTCAAATTATTCTTTCTGGTTTCATCATTCATATGATTTCATTTGTTTTTATCATTCATATTATTTTATTAGTATGTATAATTCATATTATTTTATTTGTATTCATCCTTCATATTATTTTATATGTTTTTATCATTCATATTATTTTTTTTGTTTTTATCATTCATAATATTTTATTTCTTTTCATCATAAATATTATTTTATTTGTTTTTATCATTCTTATTATTTTATTTGTCCTTCGCATTCATATTATTTTATTTGTTTCCATCATGAACAATTTTTTTTATTTTTATCATACATATTGTTTTGTTTGTGTTTATCATTCATATTTTTGTATATGTTTTTATCATGCATATGATTTTATTTTTTTATTATATTTCCTATTATTGTGTTTTTTAATCATTCATATTATTTTATTTGTCTTTGTCATTCATATTATTATTTTTTTTGTAATTCATATTATTTTATTTGTTTTATCATGCATAAAATTTGATTTGTTTTAATCATGATTATAATTTTATGTGTTCATATAATACATATTATTATATATGTTTTTATCATTCGTATTTTGTTTTATTTGTTTTCATCGTTCATAGTATTTAATGTGCTTTTATCATTGTTATTATTTTATTTGTTTTAATCATGCATATTATTTTATTCGTTTTTATCATGCAATAATTGTATTTGTTTTTATCATACATATAATTTTATTTGTTTTACCATGCATATTATTGAATTTCGTTTCATACTGCATAGTATGTTATTTGTTTTAATCATGTGTATTATTTCATTTGTTTTTATCATGCATATTATTTCATTTGTGTTCATGGTACATATTAGTTCATTTGTTTTTATCATGCATATTATTTTATTTGTTTTTATCATTCATATTATTTTATTTGTTTATATCGTTCATAGTATTTTATTTGTATTTATAATTCTTATTTTTTTTGTTTTTATCATGCATAATATTGAAGTTTGTATTATACTGCATAGTATTTTATGTGTTGTAATCATGCGTATTATTTCATTTGTTTTTATCATGCATATTATTTTATGGGTTTTTATCATTCATATAATTTTATTTGTTTTTATCATGCATATTATTACGCTTGTTTTAATCACGCATATTATTGTTTTTGTTTTTATCACGCATATTATTTAATTTGTTTTTATCATACATATTATTTTATTTGTTTTCATGGTACATATTTGTTTATTTGTTTTTATCATGCATATTATTTTATTTGTTTTTATCATTCATATTATTTTATTTGTTTTAATCATTAATATTATTTTATTTTTTGAATAATTAATGTTATTTTTTTTGTTTTTATCATTCATATAATTTTATTTGTTTTTATCATTCATATTATTATATTTATTTTTATCATTCATATCATTTGTTTTCATCGTTCATATTATTTTATTTGTTTTATCATTCATAGTATTTTATTTCTTGTTCTTCATTCATATTATTTTATTTGTTTTTATCATTCATTTTATTTTATTTGTTTTTATCGTGCATATTAGTTTATTTGTTTTTATCATTCATATTATGTTTTTGTTTCATTCATATTATTTCATTTGTTTTCATCATTCACATTATTTTATTTGTTTTTATCATTCACATTATTTTATTTATTTTCATCATTTATACTATTTTATTTGTTTTCATAACGCACATTATTTTATTTGTTTTAATTGTTTTTCAAGAATATTTTTGTATTTGTTTTTATCATTCAAATTATTTTTTTGGTTTCATCATTCATATGATTTTATTTGCTTTTATCATTCATATTATTTTATTAGTATTCATCATTCATATTATTTTATTAGTATTTATCGTTCATATTATTTTATATGTTTCATCATTAATATTATTTTATTTGTTTTTATCATAGATATTATTTTATTTCTTTTTATCATAAATATTATTTTATTTGTTTTTATCGTTCTTATTATTTTATTTGTTTTTATAATTCATATTATTTTATTCGTTTTTTATCATGCATATTTTTGTATTTGTTTTTACTATTCAAATTATTTTTTTGGTTTCATCATTCATATTATTTTATTTGTTTTTATCATTCATATTATTTTATATGTTTCATCATTAATATTATTTTATTTGTTTTTATCATAAATATTATTTTATTTGTTTTTATCGTTCATATTATTTTATATGTTTCATCATTAATATTATTTTATTTGTTTTTATCATAAATATTATTTTATTTGTTTTTATCGTTCTTATTATTTTATTTGTTTTTATAATTCATATTATGTTATTTGTTTTTTATCATGCATATTTTTGTATTTGTTTTTATCATTCAAATTATTTTTTTGGTTTCATCATTCATATGATTTTATTTGCTTTTATCATTCATATTATTTTATTAGTATTTATCATTCATATTATTTTATTTGTATTTATCGTTCTTATTATTTTATATGTTTTATCATTAATATTGTTTTATTTGTTTTTATCATGGATATTATTTTATTTCTTTTTATCATAAATATTATTTTATTTGTTTTTATCGTTCTTATTATTTTATTTGTTTTTATAATTCATATTATTTTATTCGTTTTTTATCATGCATATTTTTGTATTTGTTTTTATCATTCAAATTATTTTATTTGTTTTTGTAATTCATATTATTTTATTTGTTTTTATAATTCATATTGTTTCATTAATTTTTTATTATGCATATTTTTTATTTGTTTCCGTCATTCATATTATTTTATTTGTTTTTATTATACATATTATTTTATTTGTTTTTATCATACGTATTGTTATATTTGTTTTAATCATTTATATTATTTTTTTTTGTTTATCCATTCTTCTTATTTTTTTTTGTATCACATATTATTTTATTTGTTTTCACAATCAAATTAAATAATACGCATGATAAAAACAAATAAAATAATACGCATAATAAAAATCATTCATATTATTTTATTTATTTTTTTCATTTATATTATTTTATTTGTTTTTATCATACATAGTATTTTATTTGTTTTATGATTCATATTGTTTTATTTTTTTTATCATTCACATTATCTTATTTATTTTTATCATTCATACTATTTTGTTTGTTTTTATCATTCATATTATCTTATTTGTTTTTATCATTCATACTATTTTATTTTTTTATCATTCATATTATCTTATTTGTTTTTATCATTCATACTATTTTATTTTTTTATCATTCATATTATCTTATTTGTTTTTATCATTCATATTATTTTTTTTGTTTTTATCATTCATATTATTTTATTTTTTTTTATCATAAATATTATTTTATTTGTTTTTATCATTCATACTATTTTATTTGTTTTTATCATACATAATATTTTATTTGTTTTTATCATTGACATTATCTTATTTGTTTTTATCATTCATATTATTTTATTTGTTTTTATCATTCATACTATTTTATTTGTTTTTATCATTCATATTATTTTATTTGTGTTTATCATTCATACTATTTTATTTTTTTTTATCATTCATATTATTTTATTTGTTTTTATCGTTCATATTATGTTATTTGTTTTTATCATGCAAATTATTTTATTTGTTTTTATCATATATATTATTTTATTTGTTTTTATCATTCATATTATTAAATTTGTTTTCATCATTTATATTATTTTATTTGTTTTTATCATTCATATTATTTTATTTGTTTTTATCATTCATATTATTTTATTTGTTTTATCGTTCGTATTATTTTATTTGTTTCCATCATGCATATTATTTTATTTGTTTTTTTCATTCATTTTAAGGATTTTGTTTTTATCATTCACATTATGTTATTTGGTTTTATCATACATATTATTTTATTTGTTTTTATCATGCATATTTTTCATTTGTTTTTATGATTCATATTATTTTTTTTTTATCATTAATATTATTTTATTTTTTTATCATACATATTATTTTATTTTTGTTTTTCATTCATATTATTTTTTTGTTTGTATCATTCATATTATTTTATTTATGTTGATCATTCATATTATTTTATGTGTGTTTATCATGCATATGATTGTATTTGTTTTTATCAAACATATTTTATTTTTTTGGTCATGCATTATTTTTTATTTGTTTTTATCATGCATATTTTTTTATTTATTTGTAGCATTCATATTATTTTATTTGTTTTCATCAGTTATATTAATTTATTTGTTTTTATAAGTAATATTATTTTATTTGTGTTTAACATTCATATTATTTTATTTGTTTTTGTCATGCATATTTTTTTATTTATTTTTTTGCATTAATATTATTTTATTTGTTGTTATCAGTCATATTATCTTATTTGCTTTTATCGTGCATTTTATTTTATTTGTTTTTATCATTCATATTATTTTATTTGTTTTTATCATTCATATTATTTCATGTGTTTTTATCATTCATATTATTTTTTGTGTTTATCATGCATATTATTTAAATTGTTGTTTTCATGCATTATATTTTATTGTTTTTATCATGCATATTATTTTATTTGTTTTTATTATGCATTATATTCATTTTTTTTTGCATGCATATTGTTAATTTCTTGTATCATACATATTATTTTAATAGTTTATTATTATACATATTTAAAATTCTTCATTATGCAAAAAGTTATTAATATCCTAAGAATATCTGGTGCTGTTAAATGGAATTTAATTTCTTATTTTTGTTTTATATGGTTCGATTGGTTGTCGTGTAGCCCTACTAGGCTATAAGATAAAAGGGCACTTATTTCCGTGTATTTTTTATATCTGGCTAAAACTAAAAAACGACAAAACAATCACCCATAAAGTGGGTATATTCTTGATTAACATTTCCTCAGATAAAGTATATTCAGAATTTAGAAAAAATATTCATTCTTTAACCTTAAACTATTGCAGATTTGTTTAGGGAGGATCAGTTTTCTAGACAGATTATGTACTAATTTCCTTGGGGAATATATAAAAACGAGTAGTCTATGTGTAGAGAAAAATTTATGGGCTAGGTTGGGAAGAAAGAGAGCGGTGGGAAGATTGGTGGGGACACTAGGAGAGGGGATAAAAGAGAAAGGTAGAGCAGAGGCAGAAATTTTTATAGAACAATGTTATAGTTTTGCATCGAGCGACGGCGGGTAGGCCTGCTAGTTGAATCTAAAGCCAGTCCATTAAAAGATGGCTTCTCTGGAGATGCAGTCATCTAATTTTTTTTGTTACATGGGGGTCGCCGATTATCAAGGCCCAGCGGCCACTCGAGGATAAGTTTTAATAGGTATATATTAGTCATTGTGATTTTAGTATAGTAAACATTAGTTGGAATCTTGTAACTTGGATTACTTAAGGGGACGGTCTAATAAGAACTTGTTCACATTGGACTTGAAGACAATCAGATTGTAGTTAGTTGGAAAGCAGGCAAACGGAATAGAGTTCCACAGGCGAGCAATTCTAAAAAAGAAGCCCTGTTCATGGAATCTATGTTTAGGTGTAGGCATGGATAAAGAGTGTGGGTAATTGTTGATAGTGGTTTCGTGAAAGGCTGGCGTGGGGGGACCAGAGATCGAAGTTCAGATGATCACCTGCCATGAAAATAAAGATAAAGCAGGGACAGGCTTGCTACGTCTCTTCTGTGTGAAAGGGGTTGCAAAGAAGAGAAAAGGGCATCCCCACTAAGCTACAGCTGGAGCGGTAGAAGGATCCCACCATCTTTCCAGCAACTTTAGCAATTGATTTGATATACGTGTTCCGTTTCAGATCTGGAGTAAAGATCAAGCCCAGAAGCTTGTCAAATCATGAAGACTCCCCAAGACGAGAGTTATTCATTTCGATTGATGGCAGCTGGGTAGCAGAGCGTTAATGATGTAAAGATAGAAGCTTGGTTTTAGATGCATTAAAAGTAACCAGCCACTTCTTTCCCCATTGTACCACATGCTAAAAATCAGAGGAGAGTCAGAGAGAACTTGGTCGTTTACAGTCTTTGAAGTGCTTCCATAGATGGTAGTGTCATCAGCATAAATATCTACAAATTATGTAAGGATATGGTCTGGAAGGTTATTGATGTAGATCAGGAAGAGAGTTGAACCCAGGATGGACCCCTGAGGAACTCCAGCACTAATACTAAGAGCCTCTGATTTCTGCCCATCAACCACTACTCTTATAAACCTATCAGAGAGAAATGATTTAATTGTTGAGAAGACATTTCCAGCTATACCAGGACTGGAGATCTTGTGAAGTAGGCCTTTATTCCATACCTTATCAAAGGCCTTTGATATGTCAAGAGCAATTGCCCTAGAGAGGGATTCGCCAATCCAATGAGATATAACTATAAGCACGTCTGCTGTAGATCTAGCAGAACGGAAACCATATTGCATGTCACTAAGAAGGTTATTTTTGCTGAGATGGTTGACTACTCCCTTGTTTAGCACAGATTCCAGCAGCGTACTCATAATGCATAGGAGACTTATTGATCTGTACTGAGAAGGAGATGAGGGATCAACTGAGTTCTTAAATACAGGGCATACTGATGAGATTTTCCAAGGCGTTGGGAAGCATTTCTCCTTAAGAAAACTATAACTTGGTAAGTATGGGCGCTAGTTCGGGTGAAGCTTTTGAGCACTATGACTGAAATGCCGTCAGGACCAGTTGCTTTACTGGAATCAAGGTTTTTGATTGGCTTGGCAACATCGCGTACAGATATTTGTATGTCACTTAGCATGTTTTCTGATATACAAGGGAATACTGGGAGTTGGAGGCCTTGGTCGTAAAGGGTAGAATTTGCTGCAAACTTCTTGGCAAAGAGATTGGCTTTGTCTGATGCTGACAATATTAACTCAGGTCCATTGATGATAGTTGGGATAGAGCTCACACTTCTGTTGAGGATTCTGTTTGCTATTTGCCAGAACTGATGGCAACCAAGCCGCTGCTTAGCTACTTTGGATTTGACAGACTGGGCATATAACTCTCTTACCTTCTTTATTTCTTTTTTACAGTGGTTGCTGGCAGTCCTGAAGGCGGCTTTAGTCTATGCACATCTATTACATTGGAAGCAATGGAAAAAGTGATTTCTGTGCACAATGGCAGCAGCACATTCTGGGGAGAACCATGGCTGGCTTTTAGGTTTTTGCTGGAACTTCTTTGAGGGTATGAAACTGTCTATACCTACAGTTAACCATTCCGTCAGGTCTGATACTATAAAGGACACATCCTTTTTTAACATGGCATGCAGAGGCAGATCTGATATAAATGTACGGAAGCTATCCCAATCAGCCATAGAATATCGATACACTGTACGATGGAGAGGTATGTCTGAGGACCTATTACATTTTGTTTTTATCTTGACTGATACAACAGAGTGGTCAGAAGATCCCAGTGCGGACTGAATGCAAGATGAGCACAGCTCAGGGCAAGTTGTGAGAAAGAGGTCTAGGAGACTTGCATACTGACCGTCAGTGTCGGGAACGCGGGTGGGTTCTTGGACAATCTGAGTGAGGTCATAAGCAATGGAGAAATCGTGGCAGAACCTCCCCTTGTTAGAGTGGGTTAACCATTCCACCTTGTGAACATTGAAGTCCCCACAGACGTGGATGTTAGCCGAGGGGTACTCAGATAAGACATGGTCAAGTTTCTCAGTTATGCTATTGAAGATAGTAATTCTATTGTTGTGGGGACGATAGAGTGCAAATATCAATGCAGTAGTGTGAGCAAGAGCAACCCGGAAGCACATGTAAGGTAAATTAGGATCTTCTCTAGAGATGCCCCTACCACATAGAAAGTCGTCTTTAATGTAGGCACATACTCCATGCCCATGGCGATTTTGGGGTCAGATTTAGAGGTTAAGTTTGAATATCCTTTAATTACGAACTCATCTAGGGAAAAAGTCAGCCTAATGCCAGTTTCACTTAGGAATAATAGGTCTGGCTTAGTCTCCTGTAATAGAGTTTTAACCTCTGGAAGGTTGGAACGTAGACCCCTGATGTTGGAGAAGGAGACATGGTAGTGGGGGTCTGCGTTGAAAGTTGGAGATCTGGGTTTGATCGAGTATTTTTTCTGAAAACCTTTCATGATTGAGATTTTGGATTTATGGAATGGGTCGACAGACTTGCTTAGAGCAGAGCAGAGAGGGAAGGTAAGAGAAAAAGGAATTATTTTTTTTTTCTGTAGCACATGATAAGGTAAAGCCGTAACAATTACCCACTAATATGGCATCGAGAGGCCCCCACCAGAAGATACTGTATGGTCCAGAATCCATTCACCAAATGGCAATACAGCAGCCCCGGTACTTGCACCTGCTGATAGGACAGCCTCCTTAGAGCTTAAACCACGGTTTGGGTCCCTGACTATCAGGCGGATAATGTCAGCCCAGTCAAAACGTTTACCTCCAGCACCCTTATTAGTGACATGACCACAAGGATAGACAAAGGAACAGACTTTCCAACATCTCTGGCATCTTTTCACACAAAGTACTGCCAACCTAGTAAACAGCTTTATCTTCTTCCTTTTTCAGAAAAATCACTCATTGGAAAAATGAGGACTGAGGGACAAATAAGGAGAAGCAAGAGTACTAGAGCTGCCGAAAACGCATCCACAATGCGTTGTCTACTCTCCATTAAAAAATATAAATAATAATGATAATATAAAAAAAGTTCAAAAGACTTATTAATATTTACTTGTATAAGTCCGTAGTTGTAATTCGAAATTAAAGATATTTGAAGATAAATTCCCCTCCTATATTTACGAATGTATTTATATTGTGGATTCAACGTAATACCGTCAGTTATAGTTACGTTTTTTGTTTTTTGTTTTCCTCTTGGTGGGGGGATATTTTAGATTAATTTGCATTTAAGCACTGACTGGAATAAATATTATATTATGATTGATTTTGACATTTATAGTCTCGGCTATAAATTTATATATAGCACATTAACATTTGTTCTTCTTTTCACATAGACACCACTATTCTCAATGCACTTTTGCCAGCATAGGCGTCATACGAGTAAAGCCTCCGATTTTTTAACTTAAATGTTGAAGAGCTATGAAGACGAGTAACCTTGTAACCTTTTGTGCCCCAGAATTTATTTTTCTACGTAGTCAGCACAATTCTCAACATACTTTTGGTAGGAATTCAATGACACATCGCTGCTTCTGATGCAGATCAATGACAGGGGTTGCATTCTTAGAGTCTCAATATCTGAAGCAGAGAGATGAAACATGAAGGCATAATAGCAATGGAATTTGCCATCCCCTCTCTTGCATTCGAATAAAATGAAAATGTACGAGGCATTAATTTAGGAACACTCCACTCATTATTTAAACTAGTTTATACCCGTTCCTTGAGCCATGTTGATATGAATTGAAAAAAAAATAATGACTCAGTCTAGAAACATTTATCTTTCAATGACCAAAGACAAAAATATAAAGTGTATACCAAAACAGATACTACACTTTCCACCTTGTTAAAAGACCAAGATTTTATTTTTAGTTAGTATCACCTGTAACTAGAAAACTTCAACCTCCAAAAGACTGTCACATGAAAGTGATTGTTATATAACAATTTTATTCGTTGCACTATGTATCCATGTCCACATCCCGTGGATTAAATGAAATTCTTTATAGATTCCAAAGTTTCACCAATCGCACTTAAAAATGGTTGGAGATTACATTTGTTGAAATTTTGTGAGAATAACATCCAAGACGAGAATAGTAGTCCATATAATATCACACAAATAACATAGACTGTCATGATATTATACAGATTTTATGGAAACTGCTCCACACAAGGCATAAAGCCATTTGATGTAAGGAGCTAACAAGAATGAAAAATGATTATCGTAAAGACAGGAGATGCTTATTGGCCTTAGTTTTGAAAAAAACTAAGGCTGTAGGAAAGAAGAAATCAGTGAGCTGATTTTACGAGAAGCAGAAAGATTCATGGATCTAATATATTAACTTCAAGAAGATTCGATGAGAAAAACCAAGAAGTTTTAGAGTCAATTTCTCATGGAGAGCAGAATCATCCATGATAATCTGAGGAAGAAAAGGGATGCATCTACGATTGTGTTATAAACAAAAACTTTGAAATGATTTACCGTAAGAGCTATAATGCTGCCTTTAGGAGCTTCGATCTTCCAAGTGAGTTCAAGGTTTGCAAACAACATCGGGCCTTCTGGGAATTTCAGTTCTTGGGAACTATCTGTTGCTTGAACTGTTTTAGAGCCAACAACAACTAGAAAATTATATAAAAACAATTAATGAACATTTTTTAAAGTCATGAATTAAGAAATCAATTGCGTTTTTTTTTTAATCATGAGTGTCAAAAACTAATCATATGGGTCAAAAACAATCGATTAAATGAGATTGATGGATTGTCAATTGAATGATGTATAATATTATAAAAGGATTGAAAATGATGAATGAAATGAAAATATGATTACTTAGGAAGACGGTTTATAGCTGGTATTTTTTACCTTAGATTTGAAGATGACAATGTAGTTTGCAGGGAATCAGTCTAATGATAATGTGTTCCACAGATTAGAAGTTACTAGAAAGAAACGCTGTTAATAAAAATTTCGTTTGATGTTAGGCATACGAAGAAAAAAGTTATTTGCGGTTGTGGTAGGATGACGAGTTGTTGCAAAATGAAAAACAAGTATGAAAATAATTCATCCGCATCTAATAAAAAAGGGAGAAACAATTATGGTGACTCAATGTCAAAAAATATTTTGACGAGAATAGCATTCAATAACAACAATTGTATTTAATGATGACGCGATCTGTGAGCGCCAAGTCCACGGAAACAATTTCAATTAAGGATATTGACAACCTTCATGTGACTCCTCCCGTATGTAATAATATCTTTCTAGAAATAATTCTAATGATATTCGAGACTAATGCTAAACTCTACCAATTCTGTAATATTCCCTTTAGTGTCATTAGTGAAGTTGCATATTTTCAATGGATAAGATTAAGGGAAATATTCCAAACGATTTGTACGCCTATGTAGACAACATAGTATTGTTTGGAATAATCAACAAGAACATTATATGTTTTTGAACATTTTTTAAAAGATGCTAAATTACGTTTCTGAATTTTTTAGATGAGGATTGATTACTCGTATTGTTTGGAACCTTCGGACTACAAATCTCATTTCGCGTGTTATTTTCATAACCTTCCTCTTTCTTCAGGTATGTCTTTTCGAACTTGAGAATTTTTCTGTCGAATTTCGGAATCTGCAGAGAATATCGAACGGAATTGTCAACAAGGATTTCCAGCATAATCTCTAGAGTACTTCATTAAATTCAATTACAAAAGTTGTAAAAGGTTGAAGGTTCAATCCTCAGTGCGAGCTACATTCAAAATACAATCGGGAATTACTTAGGACTTCTGCCCAATCATCGCTGACAAAACGAGAGCATGCTACCTTGTAAATTAAAGCAGAGTTTCTGTTCAAAATTCCGTGCATATTCATGAGTTCGATAGTTCAAAAAGGTACACCTGAAGAAGGTCGGAGGTTAGATCAACTGAAATGTTGTGAAAATAACACTCAAGATGACAATAGTTTTCTGAAGAATCCAAATAATTACTAAATGTTATGGTTTCACTTTTAATGTGAAAAAATTTATCCTCTCAAAGACATCGATTTTCTTAGTTATAACATAAGCCGGGGTTTACTTGAACCTGATGCAGAATGTGTACAGCCACAAAACAAATTTCACGACCTTAAGTACACATTGTTTCTTCAGTACTCTCAGTAAATACCTACCGAGGTTCTATGACAACATTAGATTTTTAATAACTGCTGATTTTTCAACTTCCATTCAGAAACGGTAAAAACATTTGAAAATTTTAAAAAGAAATTGAAAAAGCCTTATTACATTTTATATTTTAAGCATTGTATCTCGATTTTAATCTTCTGTGTCTTTCTAGAAAGAACTATAACTGGAAAGATACTGTGGAAACGAATGCCAAAAATAATCATCTGATTCATATGAAATGAATAAATGATGCTAAGCAGCAACAACAATAACAGCAGCAGCAACAACAACAACAGCAAAGAAATGCTGGCTAAGTGATTATTCACACAGATTAACAACGTGGGTTTGCCTGTTGCCAAGTTTAGGGATTTTGGCAACCTTCATCAAATGTCTTTCGAGAAAGAATTCTAACTAAACAGATATCAGGGAAACAAATGCCAACAATCATCATCTGACCTATACGAAATGAATGAATGATGATCACCACCACCAATCCTACTTCTTCCACCACCACCATCTACAACAACAACAACAACAACAACAACAACAACAGCAACAATGTATCACTATTGACTGTCTAAAATGCCTGTTTATATTTTATTTGATGAACTTTTTCTGATTAGCTGAACACTTCTAAAAATCATGTCACTTGTACTGAAGAAGGTCATGGACGTACAATAATGAGATAACAACTGATTGGGAGGATAGACGGCTGTCACTAATTCTAACGATAAATATGCTGAGATTTTAGTGACAATTTAAATGTTAAAATAAAAACATATAAGATTTCTCCGAGTTTTTTTGCTTTTCATTTGTGTCTTAGAAGCATTGTCCAGAGAGTTTGCTTAGAAGAGATGCTGTATGCTGATACTTTAAAGACTTGGAGGGATGCTATGAAATGATGAAAAGAGTGAAAGTTACCAATAACAAAGTGATGATCAGTGATTGTGGTTGTTCCGAAAAAGACGGAAATTCTCCGACAGTTTATGAGAAGAGAGTCCGTAGTAACTGAATTTTTGTGACTTGCAAGCATTGGTCACATAGGAAATGCAGTAGAATTACTGGTAGGTTCAGAGAAGATAATCAATTTTTATGCAAGAAGTGTAAGACAATGGAAACAAATGTGAGGAAAATCTGTGGATGATTAGCTTGTTGATACCATTGGAGCACAGGGAGGAGCAGGTGCTAGTGTAATTGCAAGAATTATTAGTGGAAGTTCTGCAATTAATAACCAGCATTGTTAAGGCATGTGTAACAAGGTGACGATGTATAGAAGTGAGTGTGCCAAGTTTAGGGATTTTGGTAACCTTCACCAAATGTCTTTCTCTACAGTGATTGTTGAGGACCAAGGACGTGCAGAGAGGAATTGCTAGGGGTGCTCAAGCACCTGTTCCGTTTTACTCCTGTTTTAAAACTGTCCTTTTCAGAGAAATGTATTATAGGCTGATGCCTCGTGTGACAAGGAATTTATCATCTGTAGTACAGACCTATCTGAATCAATAATAATAATGATAATAATAATAATAATAATAATTATAATGATATTAATAATAATAATAATAATGATAATAATAATAATGATGATGATAATAATGATGATGATGATAATAATAATAATAATGATGATAATAATATTAATGATGATAATAATGATAATGATAATAATGATAATAATAATAATGATAATGATAATAATGATAATGATAATATTAATAATAATGATGATAATAATAATAATAATGATAATGATAATAATAATGATAATAATAATAATGATAATAATAATGATAATAATAATGATAATGATAATAATAATAATAATGATAATAATGATAATAATAATAATAATAATAATAATAATGATAATAATAATGATAATGATAATGATAATAATAATAATAATGATAATGATAATGATAATGATGATAATAATAGTAATGATAATAATAATAATAATAATAATAATGATGATAATGATGATAATAATAATAATAATAATAATAATAATAATAATAATAATGATAATAATAATAAAAATAATAACTAGCAGGACTCGTGGAAATTCCACGGTAGTTAAAAGTCTTTTAAAACACATCAGTAAGAAATTCCTTATTGTTATATTACAAAAATGAACGTATGGAAGCAAGTAGAACAAAGAACTTTAGTTTAAACTTTTATTGAAGGTCAATGCGATCGTAACTGATGCTGTTGATATTGTCAGGAAGTACTGGTGATGATTGAGGCGGTGACAGGGACGTCGATCAGCTGCTTGGAGTGAGAATAGTGGTCAGTCAGCAGGTTCTTGGGAGTCAGACTGTGAATCTAAAAAAACTGTGACATTGTTGACATTTATTTTGTGAAAGTTCTGATGACCCCAAGTTATTTAATATTTCAGGACATTTTGGATTACACGTGTGAGTAATGAATAGGTCACAGAAAACTGCCATTGCATCTTGATAAAGCTGTTGTAGATTCCTAGGACTTCCTGTAAATGAAGATGGTAGAATAACTGGTACACCAGAATAACCATCTTCATTCCTTGCTAAATGATCCATTAAGCCAGACTATTGCGCAGCTCTTGGTTTACTTTGATAGCTTTTAATGAAGTTAAATAAGCAACCGTCAACTTTTACATATGCAATAGACTTTTCTATTTATTTTTAATTTTATTCAATGAAGATTTGGAAATTCACAAATATTTTTAAGTCGAATTATTGATATAGATTTCAATTAATGCATCACAACTTCCTGATAATATAAATAGAACACTTTGAATTTTTTGTACAAAAGTTTTTTCCATAAAAACATTGTAATCTGTTATAATATTCAGATTCTTGTGTGCATAAAAAATGAAGTGTTTCTGTAAAACTTACGAAGTATTGTTAAATTTTGATTTTTTGATAATCAAAATTATGTGAGGTAGGTTGTACCTATCAAATTTATGTCAATGTTATATAATTAAGTAAAGTTAAACAAACTGTACACTACTTTTTCATCAAATTATGAATTTTAAATATAAGGAAAGCAATTAAAATTTTTTTTTTCCAAAATCATATTTACATCCAAGTTAATTTTTAGATTCCATAGCTGTTCCTGATTGTTTTCATAACACTTCACGGTAAACAATATTCTTAGTATATGTTACACCACGCTTTCTGCCCTGATTATCATCTCTATGCAGTTGCATTACCTTAAATTTCACACTGTACTTAGATCGAGCTCTTGAACATGCCACATACAGCTGACCATGAGAAAATACAGGTTGTTGAAGATATATACCAACCTTATCCAAAGTTTGACCTTGTGCTTTATTGATGGTCAGTGAATATGCTAATCGTATTGGAAACTGTATCCGATGAAATGCAAACGGAACATTTGTATTACTTGGCTTTAACTTAATTCTTGGAATGATAACTGTGGAACCTCTATTAGATCCATTAATTAAAATAGCAATGATGCTGTTTTGATGACATTCTTTTATTTTCATCCTAGTTCCATTACAAAGTCCTTGATTTATGGATAAATTTCGCAGTAGCATTACTATTGCCCCTATTTTCACATTAAGTCGGTGAGGTGGCATTCCAGATGGAGTTAATGAATTTATGAACTCGATAGGATAATTTTGAAGTTCAGCATCATCATCGGAGATGTAATCTGTACTTAAATATGTATTTATGCCTCCGGGATGATTATTTAGAATTTCGTCATTTACTGTTAAACAATCTGTATTTTTTGGAGTCATGATGATTCTATTTTCCATTTCTTGGGGGCTGCAATCAAATATTTCTGAGATTAGAGAACCATTACATACCGAATCATCATGAACATCTATGGCATCTACAGGAACGTCATTAAGACTGCTCATTAGTGTACCATTACCAAGATGAAGGAGCCATCTACAAAACTCCTGTTCACTTATGTTAGTTCTGACGTTTTGTGTTAGCTGTAATTGACTGAAATGATGCCACAATGTGCATCTTTTAAGACAGGTGTCTATAATAGATGTAGGTGATCCATGTGGCACTACTGCCAAAATTTGCCTGAAGTCACCTCCAAGTATGAGAAATTTTCCACCAAATATTTTATCGTTACCCATTATATCTTGTAAACATCTATCTATAGCAAGCAGTGCATGATTAGGTATCATAGAGGCTTCGTCTATGATGAACACCTTTACCTTTCTCAAAAAAGAAGCATGCTCTGATACAGGAGAAACGTTACAGACACTGGTTTCTGTCAGAGGTACAGGTAGTTTGAATATACTGTGGAGTGTTTTCCCTGAAGTTAGTAGCATTGCAGCAATGCCAGTCCATGCTGCAGTGGCCGTTGCAGTACTGCTGGAGGTGAAGTAATCATATAACATGTTGAATAAAAAGGTTTTTCCTGATCCGGCTGGGGCATCTAAATAGAAGCAATTGTTGTGTGGGGCTTCTTTTTCAGTTGCCATAACAGCCTTGATTATAGTATTAAAGACCTCTAATTGTTCATTGTTTAGCAATTCAACATTAGGCTGGTTTGTATTTCGAGTCATATTATCTATTGGAGGATCACCTGTTGGTTCAGGTAAACCCATTGCCTGGCAAGAAGGACCATGCTCATTAAATATTGCTTTTATCAAATGAAGTGCAATGTTTTCACATATGCTTTCATCATAAGCAGAAATGAGGTCTTCAATCATGCTCTGTTTATGGTTAATGAATAGTTGAAAGGCATCCACTGGATGATGATAAAGACACAGCATTACAAACATGCTACGTAGTTGTTGTGGCATTCTAAATGTAGCAGCTTCAATAAGAGCATTTTCTAATTCAGTATCATACCTCCTTTGAATCGATATCGTCTGCTTGTGGCGAAGTGAAAACCTTATTAGGTATTAAATGCTAAAACATTTTAATACAGCTGGCTAATTGGCTATAAAGTAAAAGTTATTCCGAACTTTGATCTAACATTTCCATAAAAAAAAGAAAAAAAAGAAGCTTAACATTTTCTTGTATCTATTTTTTTATATTAAAAAAAATGTAAGCATCATGGTGAAATAATAAAAATGCCATTCTTAATAAGGGAGAGGGGTTGACTATTCTAAACCTTCACCTAAATAACGATTTAATGAAAAAAATGTTCTTGTATCTTTTTTTATAATTTTTGTTAAATAAGAAAAATCAATAAACGTTGATAACACTATTGTAAGAATCATGCTGAAAACCATTCTTAATATGGGGGTGGGGGTAACTATTCTGAAACTTCACCTAACAATGTAAAAAAATAAAGGAAAAATATATGTATGAACAATAAATATTTCTTCAGTTAAATAAAATATACTGTAAATCTTTAAATAAGGAATAAATATTTATTTAAACCATAATAACAAATAAAATATTTCTTAATTAATGAAACCGTTTTTTATATTAAAAATCATTTAATGGTCTTGTATCTTTTTTTTATAATTTGTTTTAAAATAAAAAAAAAAAAACTTTGATACCGCTATTGTAAGAATCATGCTGAAAGCCATTCTTAATATGGGGAAGGGGGTTAACTATTCTGAAACTTCACCTAACAATGTAATAAAACCTTCGGGACAAGATCAAAGTGTAGTATCTGTTCCGGCAGATACTGCAAGCTATGACTAGCTAGGACTAGCTATGACTAGCAAAGACCAGATGTGGGTGCAACCCCACACGCTTGACCTTTAACCAGCTCCCATTTCCCTCCTCTCGGGAGCTGGTCCCCCTTTTTCCCTTCCCCTCCCCTTGACTCCTCACAATAAAAATTGGCCTTGTGCCTAATTTGCTCGGTGGGGGAGCAAATAAATACCATCTGTTCTTCAGATGCTGCACTTCAATTTCTTGTTCTCCGTGAGTGGAGGAGAAATCCTTCACGACTGAGACAATTTTTATTTTTGTTCCTTTTCTCCACATTTAAAAACCACCCTGGTGTCTAACTCTGTCCCGTGGGGAGGCATTGTAAATAGGAACAATGTTATAAAAATAATGGAAAAAATATATGTATGAACAATAAGTATTTCTTCAATTAAATAAAATATACTGAAAATCTTTAAATAGGAAATAAATATTTCTTTAAATAAATTAAATCATAAGTATTGAAACAAAGTGTTTTATTTCATATTAATAATAATTGTTTGATTTCATTTCAATAAATTATATCTTGAATTTTGTAAAATATACGAAAAATGTAAAGATTGAGAATAAATATTTGTTTAAATCCTAAGTAATGAAACAAAGTGTTTATTTGATATTAAAAAAGTTAAGTTGCGTAATTTTTAAAAGGGTATTTAATAGTCGATACTTTTTCTAATTTATCTCTATAAATAAGAAATGGCTAGATTAAAATTTAAGTATTCTAATGGCCGTTTCTAAAAATGCCGAGAGTAATTAATTATTTTAAATATTTACAGTAAGAAGGATCAAAAATGTTAAAAACTTACGCCGGATTAAATATTTAGTTTCTGATCATCAAAATAAGCTGCTGATAATCATTTAATGTTGGATGAATTTTTTTTTTTTTTTTTTTTTACATGGGTGTCACCACTTATCAAGGCCCAGAGGCCACTCGAGGATAAGGGTTAATAGGTATACATTAGTCATTGTGATTTTAGCATAGTAAACAGTGGGAATTTTGTAACTTGGATTACTTAGGGGGACGATTCAATTAGAACTTGTTCACATTGGACTTTTTCTTTTTTTTTTCATAGGTATCAACACATTATCAAGGCCAAGAGGCCACTCAAGGATAAGGGTTAAAGAGTGTACAGTAGAGATTGGACAATATAATAATCATTAGTAATGAAAATTTGTTAAATTTGATAACTTATATGGAACGACTCATCAAGAACTTATTTACGTTAGACTTTAAGACAACCATATTGTAGTCAGCCGGAAAGCAGGAAAACGGAAGACAATTCCACAGGCGTGCAGTTCTAATAAAAAAGCTTTGTTCATGGAATCTACGTTTAGGTTTAGGCACAGATAAAGAGTCGGGGGAATTATTGATAGTGTTTACAGCTAGACGAGTGTTTCTTGTGAAAGTTTTGCGAGGGGGGACCATAGATTGAAGCTCAGTCGAACACTTTCCATGAAAATAACGATACATCAGAGACAAACTCGCAACATCTCTTCTGTGAGATAGAGGTTGCAAGGAAGAGAAAAGGACATCTCCTACGAGGCTACGAAGTCTATTTTGAACTCTATCAAGGCAGGCCAAGTCCTTTCTAGCAGCTCCTGCCCAGATGTGGCAACAGTATTCCATCCTTGGACGTACCTGGCTCTTATATAGATAGAGAATTGCATCAGCAGTGAGATATCTACTGGATCGATAGAAAGATCCCACCATTTTTCCAGCGGCCTTGGCAACAGATTTGATGTACGTGTTCCATTTAAGATCAGGAGTAATGGTCAAGCCCAGAAGCTTGTCAAAACTTGACGCCTCCTGAAGACGAGAGCCATTAATTTCAATTGATGCCAGATGGGGATCAGAATGTTGATGATGTAAAGAGAGAAGCTTGGTTTTAGATGCATTAAAAGTAACCAGCCACTCCTTTCCCCATTGTACTACATGCTAAAGATCAGAGGAGAGAGAATTGGAGAGAACTTGGTTGTTTACTGTCTTAGATGTGCTACCATAAATGGTAGTGTCGTCAGCATAAATGTCTACAAATGATGTAAGGATGTGATTTGGAAGATCATTAATGTAGATCAGGAAAAGAGTTGGGCCCAGGATGGACCCCTGAGGGACACCGGCATTAATACTGTGGGCTTCTGATTTTTACCCCTCAACTACTACTCTTATGAACCTATCAGAAAGAAATGATTAAATAATTGAGAAGACATTTCCAGCTATACCATAGCTAGAGATCTTATGAAGTAAACCTTTATGCCATACCCTATCAAAGGCCTTAGATATGTCAAGAGCAATTGCCCAAGAAAGGTTGCCTCCGTCGAGAGATTTGCTAATCCTATGAGATATAACTGTAAGCACATCTGCTGTAGATCTAGCAGAACGGAAACCATATTGAGTTTCACTAAGAAGGTTATTTTTGTTGAGATGGTTGATTACTGCTGTATTTAACACAGATTCCAGCAACTTACTCATAACGCACAGGAGACTTATTGGCCTGTACTGAGAGGGGGATGAGCGATCACCTGAATTCTTAAATACAGGGCATACTGATGATATTTTCCAGGGAGATGGGAAACTATTCTCCTTAAGACAACGTTTAAATAGTTTTGTAAGTATGGGCGCTAGTTCAGGTTGAAGTTTTTCGAGTACTATAATTGGAATACCGTCAGGGCCAGTTGCTTTACTGGAATCAAGGTTTTTGATTAGCTTGGCAACATCACGTACAGATATATGTATATCACATAGTGTGTTTTCAGATACAGAAGGAAATATTGGGGGTTGGCGGCCTTGATCGCAAAAGGTAGAATTAGCTGCAAAGTTCTTGACAAAGAGTTTGGCTTTGTCTGATGCTGACGAGATTACCTCAGGTCCATTGATGATAGTTGGGATGGAGCACACGCTTCTGTTCAGAATTCCGTTTGCTATTTGCCAAAACTGGTGGGAACCAAGCCGCTGCTCAGCTACTTTGGACTTAACAGATTGAGCATACAACCATCTTGCGCTCTTTATTACTTTCTTACAATGGTTGCTGGCAGTCCTGAAAGCGGCTTTAGTTTCCATACATCTATTACGTTGGAAACAGTGGAAAAAGTGATTTCTGTGCACAATGGCAGCAGCACATTCTGGAGAGAACCATGGCTGGCTGTTAGGTTTTTGCTGAAACTTTTTCGAGGGTATGAACCGGTCAATACCTACAATTAACCATTCCGTCAGGTCTAATACTATAGAGGACACATCCTTTTTAAATATGGAATGCAGAGGTAGATCAGTTATAAATGTACGGAAGCTATCCCAGTCAGCCTTAGTGTATCGATATACTGTACGATGGAGAGGTACGTCTGGGGACTTATTACATTTCATTTTTATCTTAATTGATACAACAGAGTGGTCGGAAGATCCACGAGGCGACAGAACAGAAACTGAACATAGTTCAGGGCAAGTTGTGAGAAAAAGGTCTAGTAGGCTCGCGACTTATCCACAAGTCAGTAGACTTTGTTGAAGCAAAGCTCTGTTTTTGTTGTTGACGATGGTGTTGTTTGTTTACGGTTTAATGAATAACGAAAATTCACCAAGTTACACTGGTTTAGTAGATAATTTTGTGACTTATATAGAAGCTTTACCGTAATATTCGGCTAAAACAATTGTTGACGAATTACCTCCTTTGAAGCGATATCGTCTGCTTGTGGCAATTGAAGCGAAAACCTTATTAGGTATTAAATGCTAAAACATTTTAATACAGCTGGCTAATTGGCTATAAAGTAAAAGTTATTCCGAACTTTGATCTAACATTTTCATAAAAAGAAGAAAAAAAAGAAGCTTAACATTTTTTTGTATCTATTTTTTTTTATATTAAAAAAAATGTAAGCATCATGGTGAAATAATAAAAATGCCATTCTTAATAAGGGAGAGGGTTTGACTATTCTAAACCTTCACCTAAATAACGATTTAATGAAAAAAATGTTCTTGTATCTTTTTTTATAATTTTTGTTAAATAAGAAAAATCAATAAACTTTGATAACACTATTGTAAGATTCATGCTGAAAAGCATTCTTAATATGGGGGGGGGTTAACTATTCTGAAACTTCACCTAACAATGTAAAAAAAAAAAGAGAAAAATATATGTATGAACAATAAATATTTCTTCCGTTAAATAAAATATGCTGTAAATCTTTAAATAAGGAATAAATATTTATTTAAACCATAATTATTGAGACAAAGTATTTTACTGAAAAAAAAAAACGGTTATGGGGGAAGGGTTAACTATTTTGAACCTATTTTGATACAAGAGAATAAATATTTCTTAATTAATGAAACCGTTTTTTATATTAAAAATCATTTAATGGTCTTGTATATTTTTTTATAATTTGTTTTAAAATAAGAAAAAAAAAACTTTGATACCGCTATTGTAAGAATTATGCTGAAAGCCATTCTTAATATGGGGAAGGGGGTTAACTATTCTGAAACTTCACCTAACAATGTAATAAAACCTTCGGAACAAGATAAAAGTGTAGTATCTGTTCTTCAGATGCTGCACTTCAATTTCTTGTTCTCCGTCAGTGGAGGAGAAATCCTTCACGACTGAGACAATTTTTATTTTTGTTCCTTTTCTCCACGTTAAAAACCACCCTGGTGTCTAACTCTGTCCCGTGGGGAGGCATTGTAAATAGGAACAATGTAATAAAAATAATGGAAAAAATATATGTCTGAACAATAAGTATTTCTTCAATTAAATAAAATATACTGAAAATCTTTAAATAGGAAATAAATATTTCTTTAAATAAATTAAGTCATAAGTATTGAAACAAAGTGTTTTATTTCATATTAATAATAATTGTTTAATTTCATTTCAATAAATTATATCTTGAATTTTGTAAAATATACGAAAAATGTAAAGATTGAGAATAAATATTTGTTTAAATCCTAAGTAATGAAACAAAGTGTTTTATTTCATATTAAAAATAATTGTTTGATTTCATTTCAATAAATTATATCTTGAATTTCGTAAAATATACGAAAAATGTAAAAATTGAGAATAAATAATATATATATATATATATATATATATATATATATATATATATATATATATATATATATATATATATATATATTGTTGTTGTTGTTCGGGAAGTTTTGGAAAATAAAAGTGGTTAATGATTGTTTAACTAATAAAGATTGAACAATAAAGGGAGATAATTCACATTAATTAATGTTTGCGATGATGATGACGCGTTTCATTAATTAATGTTTGCGATGATGATGACGTGACACCGTACGGACAAGCATATTAATATATAGATAATAATAATAATAATAATAATAATAATAATAATAATAATAATAATAATAATAATAATGATGATGATGATAATAATAATAATAATAATAATAATGATGATAATAATAATAATAATGATGATAATAATAATAATAATAATAATATTAATAATAATAATAATAATAATGATAATAATAATAATAATGATAATAATAATAATAATAATGATAATAATAATAATAATAATAATGATAATAATAATAATAATAATAATAATAATGATAATAATAATAATGATAATAATAATAATAATAATGATAATAATAATAATAATAATAATGATAATAATAATAATAATAATAATAATGATAATGATAATAATAATAATAATAATAATAATAAATAATAATAATAATAATAATAATAATAATAATAATAGTCCACAATGCAAGTACTATCATCGTTCCCCTTTCCTTACAAAATTTATTTGTGTTTCGAATTACTCTTTTTGTGTGTGAGACTAAGATATATTTATCTAAAACGAGTCTTAAAATAGGAGGAATATATATATAGAAGTTTTTAAAGGTAATGTATTTGCATATTTATTTTGGAAAATATTTGATTTCTTTACAAAGAAATGTGAGTTCTTTAACCCAAAAATAACCCTCGTCCTCTCTATCAGCGTTTTTCTTTCTCTACAAAATTTATTTGTGTTTCGAATTGCCCTTTTTTGTGTGTGTGACTAAAATTGCCCTTCTTTGTTGCTGTTGCCATCCTCATCATTGTCAAAATAACTATTAAAAATTTGTATTCTAACGGAATAAAGATAGCGCTATCATCAGAATTTTCCGAGTACTTTACAGAAATGGCAGAAAGTTGCCCAAACTAGTGCTAGCATTGGTTTATTAGAACAAAAGGTGCTTGTGCAGTTTTACAAATACATTAGTAAAAAAGACAGATAAAGAAAATTCTGTATGATGTATGTACCCGTGACGGAAAGAAATTTTCATAAAAAAAACTCTGTATGATGATAGGGCAGATGATAATTTTTTTTTATTAAAACAACTTTTAGACTTTACAAGTAACATTTTCGGCATAAGATTTTGGAGTTATCTGCCCCTCTTCTCCTTGCCCCGTCAGCTCATATTACTTTCAAGATGCTGTCTAACGTTCGGCCGGCGCTGATATATCTAAAATTTGATTATCTTATGTTAGATTCAAACTACTCGATCATTTTACAATCACTGAAAGAAAATCTAAATATTTCATTAGAACAAAAAAAAAATAATTTATACAATGCAAAACCATTTTTATTGCTATTTGTTATTTAAAAATTAAATATTTATTTCCTTTTTACTAAATTTGTCTATATTTATACTTAAATATATCACCCAACCTTCATGCGGCACCTTTTGGCGTTTTACGTTAACTGCCCAGAAATTTACGATTCTATCCAGGTCTTTATTTAGCAAGAATATCAATAATTTTTACTTCGGTCCCTTACATTTTTATAATAATTTTTTTCCAGGCTCTATTAAATCTGATCATCTACAATATGCCACAAAAAAAGAAAAGAAAAAAGGGAGCAGGAACAGACAAGACGCTGCCAAAGGTAAGAGAACTCTTTATGATTTAATGAAACTGTCAGAAATTTAATTTCTTCCTTCTTTTCGTCGTTGTCTTTTATCTTTCCTCCCTTCTTTCCTTCTTTAACTTTACGTCTTTTTAACGAGCTGCTGCTGCTGCTGCTGAAAGAATCACGCCACAATTGGTTCTACTAAGAGATATTTTTCCGCGAAAATTCAACAAGTGCACTAGATAGCTGAGCGAAAGTCAGTTTTGGACAGAGATTCCACGAGGGTAACACGCAAGTTACGAGCTCTGGTCCTACTCAGACATTCAAGTCTTAAAAATAGTAAAAGTTATTTCATTGTTCATAGGAATGAATAATGAGTTTCAGTAAGAGTCGAATCAAGTTGGTTGACTCGAAAAGAAAAGAAAAAATCAATTCTAAGAAGAATTGATCTATAAACTTGACGCACGAGATGCGATTAAATGTCGGCGTGTGGAAACCGAAATGTCTTTCCATGTTGTAACCAGTGAGAATTTCATCTGACAAGAAGGACGAACGAAGGTTTTACCAAACAACATTGAGTTTTCAAATTCAAGGATTATTTTCAAAAGAACTTTCAAGGATTCTGTCACTTAAGTGAGGACAGATCGATTTGGAGTGGCGTGAAGAAAATATATATGTAAAAAAAAGGACTCACACACATATATATAAAGATAAAAAAAGAAAGGTTAAAAAAAAAAACGAAATCATTGTTTTACGCAGTAAGTTCTTTTATTCTAATTTTCTCTTATTTCTGTACTCTCTCTCTAGTGTTAATTAAGCCTTTAGTGCTTGCCATAAGGACATTTTTTGGCAGTCGAATTGGTGAACATATAAACTGTATTTTCTCTTGTAAATTGAACTTATAAACTTTTTTCTCAATAATTGAACTTTGCAGCTTTGCTGCCTTCTTTCCCCAACCCTTATGCTTTCTTTTTCCTTCAATAAAATGTCAATATTTTTTTTATTCTTAAAAGTATTTCCTTGTCTTTATTTTTTCATGTCCTGATTTTTCTAGGCTTATTAACATGAACCACGTGGGATAACCTTCACGGGACTCAGTGAATAAATTTCCCGCAAAACCTTGAATGCCAGCTTCAACATCGGAGCAAGTTGAGGACTCGGTAACTTGGGAGAGTGAAGAATCAGAAGCTAAAGATATGGAAGCAGTCGCCGAGCCAAATGAAGCAGACAATGTAGATGACCTTGAGCAAAAGAAATGGTATAAAATAAACACTTGTTTAGAGTATTCACTTCAGAAAGATGCTATATTTTGCTTCAGCTAGCGTCTCTTTTTTCATGCAAGAAAGTATATTGTCTGAGTAACTTCGAAATCAGAGGGCATAAGAAAACAAAGGACCATGCTGTTTCGGAATCTCTCATGATTGGTATAGTTCGGTGGGAAGGCTTTCAAAGCCAAGCATTGGTTATTGCATTAGAAGCAGCTCATCGCAAATTACAAGTTGCTAGAGACAAAGAGAAGCAAAGAAACCGAGAAATTTTATGTAGGTTGATTTCCATTACTCGGTACCAAGCAAGACAAAGTTTGCCATTTAGGGGCAACAGCAAAAGTTCTATACATAAAAACCGAAGAAAATTTCTTGAACTTGTTGAAATGTTTAGCAAGTATGATAGTGTGGTTAAACTGCACCTTGATGAACTTCAAGAAACACTGAAAAGACCCCAAGTGTCATTACTTTAAAACAGGACTCAGAATGGTCTAATCCAAGCTTTGGCCATTTCAATTAGATGAGTAATATTAAAAGAAATTCACAAAAGCAAGATCTTCTCTATCTTCATGAATGAAACAACTAATGTATCATGTACAGAACAGTTTTTTGTTGTGAAATTTGTACATGACTTCAAAATAAAAGAAAGTTTCATGCACATGTTCAATGTGTAATCAACAACTGATGAGGAACTGAGGGATGAAGTGATGTCTATGCAGAATACAAATTACCTAGATATAGATTATATGTGTGGATAAGGGTATGATGAGGCAGCAAATATTAGTGGAATGGATTGCAATCCAGACACCAGAGACAGAACCCACAGGCACGCTTACTGCCTACATTTAGTCAAAAGTGTAAAATCAAATATTCACTTTGTAGCTTTTTTCAGTTTTGTGGAAAAGCTGTATGCATTTGTTGCTAACTCTTCAAAATGTGTAATCAACAACTGGTGAGGAACTGAGGGATGAAGTGATGTCTATGTGTAATACAAATTACCTGAAAATACAAAACGGATTCGCAAGTGAACTCGCATTTATGTGCAAATGCTTGGAACGCGTTGCTGCAGAAAGCTGTGTCATTATCTAAAAGGATTTCATGCAGTGAGCCACATTCGAGGAACACTGCCTCCAACTGATGAATCACGCTTGCTAAGTCCTGCCTCGCCAATTTCCTCCAAATGGAGAAATGCGATGAACCACAGTCTGTTAGAGTTAACAAATGGAGAGTGTCATAATGCGTGATATCCATTCCAATTCTCTGCCGATTCTCGTTCACTTCCACTATCCCTTTTCCCACCTGACCAGCGCTGGGTCAATGGACTGACATTCCTCACATTACCGTATGACCGTCTTAATGGTTACTTTTGTCGTTATTGGGCAACTTTTCCTGACAAAGTAGGTAGTGCGTCGCACCCTGAGATGTCCACTACCTTTGAGAATAGCCATGATTTGACTCTAATCCAGCTCGTCTGTGTGAACCACGCCTATCACTGGGTCAAGCCCATTTTTCTTTTTCATTGCCTCAAACCACCGCTGTGGTACTCGTGTCAATCAGTCAGAAATGTTTCATGCTGATGAAACCAGCGTCACATCCACTATCAGTCCATACTCTTTCATGAGCTCCTTGAGAGTGCTTAGTGAGCATCTCACTTGCTGCTTTGGTGCATACTCGCACCTTTCCAGTTAGCGTGTTGAAGACCCAATGGTATACGCAGACAGAATCTATCTTAATGTGTAGCACCTTGCTCTGCCACTGAAGTGCCAAATTAATGCCTTTCAATACGGCATCCAGTTTGGCTAAGTTGATGTGTTGAGAGTCATCTTCAGGTCGCAGCCATCTTCCTACACAGTTTCACACATCTCCAAGGCTGCACCAATTGCTAGGGAGCTAGCATTGACCCATACATTCAGCTCTTTGCCGTCCACACATCAATTTCCTCAGGCCGGATCGTCCTGCTGCACAGATTCTAAGGTCTCAAACATCATACGATGCAGTATGGCATCTCTCACTTCATCATCCCAGCCATTTGTTACCGAACTTACTCTCTTTCTGAGTATTCCACAAGCCACAACAAGCCAACCGCACATCGGAAAGTGCCTGACAGGTCGACCACACTAAGAGAACATTGTTCATCACGTAACAATGCTGGGAGCCTCTGGAATTGTATTTTCTCACTTTCACCGCAGTTCCCTGCATTCCATCCCTACCATCAATCCCAGTGCTAATGCCCCATCCTTCAACCTCTTTGGGTTCTTGCACTTCAACCCGGGTCGCAGGCACCACGTCTTCATTGACAAAAATGTTATCAATGTAAGCAGATGATGCGTGGCTTACAACTTCTTCTTAGGATAATACTTTGCTGACAATTGCTCTCATTATCAGAGAAGCTACATTCAAGCCGAAGCCCAGACGCATCAGACAGTATCTTTTCCCGTCGATTTCCACAGTCTGGTATGGCCACAGTGTCTCATAGACCCGTACTTGTAGGTATGTTCTCCTGAGGTCCAGTAGAGACACATTAGCACCTTTTTGTTTCCATTCACGCAACTTAGCTGCTCAAACTTCTGCGTTGGCCGTAAACGCGTCTACATAATGATTTAGCTCTCTGTAGTCCATCATCAGGTGAACTTTGGCTTTGTTCTGCTGTATCACAACCATCAGGGGAATTAGGTCTTGGGGGGTCCCAATTTATCCTCTGGGTAGGGCACGAGCCAACCATTATCTATCCAGGTGCGGAGCTCCTGTGTGTATTCCTCACGGATTTCTGCAGCACTGGGTATTCTGACACTCGATTGTGTAGCCTTTCAGTGAAGTGGTCCTCAGACCACTTCCACGATGTGGTCCACGTTCAGTTTTGATGGTCAAAAGTGGCGGTGAAATCCGGTTCATTAATAGAAATGGATGGACATTTAATATTTTTCCTGCCGCCCAGCCACACTGGTCCCGTAGGCTCGACAACAACACCTCCCAGAGCTTTTATGGCGTCAATCCCTAGAAGTAAGTCAAACCCCAGCGGTTTGCCACGAACCACCAACACATCAATTCTGGCACACACCGGATACAGAGACCGCTCCAACACTACAGAATGCATGGGATATTCCACCAATCCTTTCGATATTCACATTCGTTTTTCTCCAAGACCGGCACCAGTCTGCATGTAAAATCGTCCTGGAGCATCCTGTATCAAGAAGCACCACACATCGTGTCCCGTCAACATGGATGCCTGTCACTGGGAGCATCGTGTTCGCATCTTAGTGCTCAGGAAACGAGCAAGGGGAGGACACATAAGCGCTGGCGTTTATGCGTCTTCCCCTTGCTCGTTTCTCGAGCAGTCTGAGCCCAGTCCACTCTCACCACACTGTTGTTCTGCATTTTCGACAATCCTTTGCAAGGTGACCTTTAACATTGCATTTAAAACATGTCACACTAACAGAAATATTCTTGGCCCTGTTGTTGTTGGGTGAGCATGTGGCCGCAACCACATCCTGATTTTATTCCCCAGTCGTCATCCAAATTCTTGCTTTTGACATTAGCTCCCCCATTGTCAGGGCTTTGATGTTCGGCACCTGTTGAAGAGCAACTGAGATGAAGTTAGTGAAATGATAAAAGAAGAATGAATAAGAATGCCTTTCGTAAAGGTTTTTATTATAACAGTCAGGGAACCCAGTGAAGAAAGTCAGTTTCGTGAGTCTCTCTAGGCCATCTCCTGTGAACCCCGCCTATCCAACCAACTGCCTGATTTTGTTGGCATAAACATCCACATGTTCGCCAGCCCATCTGACGAGAGTTATTTTTCTGTATGCTGCAAACGTGTCGTCGGTAAATGCCTCTTTTAATCGGGCCTCAATCTGGTCTATCTTCTTTTGATCGTCCTCCTCCATTTCCATGTAGATGGCCAGTGCATAACCTTCCAGATATAAAGGTAGCAGACTTGCTACATCATCAAGCTGCTGAAGTTGTGCGACGTCACACTTTTTTCAGCCACGCTACAACATCTCCCTCGCCAGAGAACGGCTTGATGATATCACTGCTAATCCGCACATTTGCCATAGTCAGGCCGAAATAGCTTGTAGCAAAATGTAGTAGGCAAAAATCAGGAACAAAGATAGGAAATAGTCAGTTTTGCCCTGCATCGCCCACCTCTAAAACAGAGGGATTTCTTGGCTGTAAAAACCGTAGAGAAAGAAGAAGAAGGAGACAAAAAAAAAAAAACAGAAGACCATTCGCATCTCGCAGACACGTGGTTCGTCACAAAGAACAATCCAACCGCCCAAACCACCTCCACAAAATCTGCAGAACACGCCTGACAGCTTTCAAGCAACCTGCCTTTATAGTAGCCGGGAATTATATATTTCCATAATCGCGCAAGAGCAGACATGATTCTGCAAGAATTGCATGGGGGCAACGTCAATAAAAACCCATGGACGCCATCTTGGAAATCTCTCTTCCACAACACAACAGACATATCCGATGTAGGCTCTTTATTTTTCCCCATTTCGGTTATTGCTAATTCTGCTACAAGGAAAACAATACTCAGGAAGTATTTGAACTTGATGAAGGAAAACAATGCTATGGAGATATTTGAACTTGATGACGGAAGCAATGCTCAGGTGATATTTGCACTTGATGAAGGACAACAATGCTTAGGAGATATTTTAACTTGATGAAGGAAAACATACCTCAGGAGATATTTGACCTTGATGAAGGAAAATAATGTTCAGGAGATATTTGAACTTGATGAAGGAAAACAATGCTCAGGAAATATTTTAACCTGATGCAGGAAAACAATGCTCAGAAGATATTTGACCTTGATGAAGGAAAACAAAGCCCAGGAGATATTTGAACTTGATTTAGGATAACAATGCTCAGGAGATATTTGCACTTGATGAAGGAAAACAGTGTTCAGGAGATATTTGCATTTGATGAAAGAAAACAATGTTCAGGAGATATTTGATCTTGATGTAGGAAAACAATGCTCAGGAGATATTTGAACTTGATGAACGAAAACAATGTTCAGGAGATATTTGAACTTGAGGAAGGAAAACAATGTTCAGGAGATATTTGAATTTGATGACGGAAAATAACGCTCAAGAGATATTTGAACTTGATAAAGTAAAACAATGCTCAGGAGATATTTGAACTTGATGAAGGAACACAATGCTAAGGAAATATTTTAACTTGATGAAGGAAAACAATGCTCAGGAAATATTTGAACATGATGAAGGAAAACAATGCTCAGGACATATTTGACCTTGATGAAAGAAATTAATGCTCAGGAGATATTTGAACTTGATGAAGGAAAACAATGCTCAGGAGATATTTCAACTTGATGAAGGAAAACAATGCTACAGAGATATTTGAATTTGATGAAGCAAAACAATGCTCAGGAGATATTTGAACTTGATGACGGAAAAATATGCTCAGGATATATTTGACCTTGATGAAAGAAAACAATTCTCAGGTGATATTTAAACTTGAAGGAAAACAATGATCAGGAGATATTTTAACTTGATGAAGGAAAACAATGCTCAGGAAATATTTGAACTTGATGAACGAAAACAATGCTCAGGAGATATTTGCACTTATGACAAAAAACAATGTTAAGGAGATATTTAAACTTGATGAAGGACAACAATACTCAGGAGATACATTAACTTGATAAAGGAAATCAATATTCAGGAGATATTTGAATTTGATGACGGAAAATAATGCTCAGGAGATATTTTAACTTGATACAGTAAAACCATGCCCAGGAGATTTTTGAACTTGATGAAGGAAAACAATGCTTAGGAAATATATTAACTTGATGAAGGAAAACTATGTTCAGTAGATATTTGAACTTGATTAAGGAAACAATGCTCAGGAAATATTTGAACTTGATGAAGGAAAAAAATGCTCAGGAGATATTTTAACTTTATGAAAGAGAACAATTCTCAGGAGATATTTGAACTTGAAGGAAAACAATGCTTAGGAGATATTTATACTTGATGAAAGAAAACAATTATCGGGAGATATTTTAACTTGATGAAAGAAAACAATGGTCTGGAGATATTCGAACTTGGTGAATAAAAACAATGCTCAGGTGATATTTTAACTTGATGAAGGAAAACAATGTTCAGAAAATATTTGAACTTGATAAAGGAAAACAATGCCCAGGAGATATTTGTAACTTGATGATAGAGAACAATTCTAAGGATATATTTGAACTTGAAGACAAACAATGCTTAGGAGATATTTTAAACTGATGAAAGAAAAATTTATCAGGAGATATTTGAACTTGATGAAAGAAAACAATGCTCAGGAGATATTTGAACTTGATGAAAGAAAACAATTCTCAGGAGATATTTGAACTTGATGAAGGAAAATAATGCTCAGGAGATATTTGAACCTGATGAAGGAAAACAATGCTCAGGAGATATTTGAACTTGATGAAAGAAAACAATGCTCAGGATATATTTGAACTTGATGAAAGAAAACAATTCTCAGGAGATATTTGAACTTGATAAGGGAAAACATTGCTCACGAGATATTTGAACTTGATGAAAGGAAACAATGCTCATCAGATATTTTCACTTGATGCAGGAAAACAATGCTCATCGGATATTTGAACTTGATGAAGGAAAACAATGCTCAGGAAGTATTTTAACTTTATGAAGGTAAACAATGCTCAGGATATATTGGAACTTGATGAAGGAAAACAATGCTCAGGAGATATTTTAACTCGATGGAGGAAAACAATGCTCATGAGATATTTGAACTTGATGAGGGAAACAATAATCAGGAGATATTTAAACTTGATTAAAGAAAACAATGGGCAGGAGATATTCGAACCTGATGAATGAAAACAATTCTCAGGAGATATTTTTACATGATGACGGAAAACAATGCTCAGGAGATATTTTAACATGATGAATGAAAACAATGCTCAGGAGATATTTTAACTTTATGAAGGAAAACAATGTTCAGTAAATATTTCCACTTGATGAAAAAAACAATGCTCAGGAGATATTTGAAAATGATGAAGGAAAACAATGTTCAGAAAATATTTGAACTTGATAAAGGAAAACAATGCCCAGGAGATATTTGTAACTTGATGAAGGAAAACAATGCTCAGCAGATATTTAAACTTGATGTAAGAGAACAATTCTCAGGAGATATTTGAACTGTAAAGAAAACAATGCTCAGGAGATATTTGAACTTGATGAATTAAAACAATGCTCAGGAGATATTTGAACTTGATGAAGGAAAACAATGCTCAGGAGATTTTTTTACTTGATGAAAGAAAACAATTCTCAGGAGATATTTAAACTTGATGAAGGCAAACAATGGTCAGTAGATATTTGAACTTGATGAAGGAAAACAATGCTCAGGAGATATTTGAACTTGATGAAGGAAAACAATGCTTTTGAAATATTTTAACTTGATGAAGGAAAACAATGCTCAGAAAATATTTAAACTTGATGAATGTAAACAATGCTAAGGAGATATTTTTAGCTGATGCAGGAAAACAATGCTCAGGAAATATGTAAACTTTATGAAACAAAACAATGCTCAGGAGATTTTTCAACTTGATAAAGGAAAACAATCCTCAGGAGATATTTGAAGTTGATGAGGGAAAACAATGCTCAGGAGATATTTTAACTTGATGAAGGAAAACAATGCCCATGAGATATTTGAACTTGATGAAGGAAAACAATGCTCAGGATATATTTTAACTTGATGAAGGAAAACAGTTCTCAGGAGGTATTTGAACTTGATGAAGGAAAACAATGCTCAGGAGATATTCGAACTTGATGAAAGAAAATAATGCTCAGGAGATATTAACTTGATGAAGGAAAACAATGCTCAGGAGATATTTGAACTTGATGAAGGAAACCAATGCTCAGGAGATATTGGAACCTGATGAAGGAAAACAATGCTCAGGAGATATTGTAACTTGATGCAGGAAAACAATGATCAGGAGGTATTTTTACTTGATGAAGGAAAACAATGTTTAGGAGATATTTGAATTTGATGAAGGAAAACAATGCTCAGGAGATAATTGAACTTGAAGAAAGAAAAACAATGCTTAGGAGATATTTGAACTTGATGAAGGAAAACAATGGTCAGGAGATATTTGAACTTGATGAAAGAAAACAATCCTCTGGAAATATTTAAATTTGATGAAGAAAACAATGCTCAGAAAATATATAAACTTGATGAAAGAAAACAATGCTCAGGAGATATTTGAACTTGATGAACGAAAATAATGCTCAGGAGATATTTTAACTTGATGAACAAAAACAATGCTCAGGAGATATTTGAACTCGATGCAGGAAAACAATGATCAGGATATATTTTAACTTGATGAAAGAAAATAATTCTCAGGAGATATTTGAACTTGATGAAGGAAAACATTGCTCACGAGATATTTGAACCTGATTGTGGAAGAAATAATCAGGAGATATTTAAACTTTATGAAGGAAAGCAATGCTCATGAGATATTTGAACTTGATGAAAGAAAGCAATACGTAGGAGATATTTATACTTGATGTCGGAAAACAATGCTCAGGAAATATTTGACCTTGAGGAAGGAAAACAATGATCAGGAGATATTTGAACTTGATGAAGGGAAACAATGCCCATTAGATATTTGAACTTGATAAAGGAAAACAATGCTCAGGAGGTATTTGAACTCGAGTGAGGAAAACAATGATCAGGAGACATTTGAATTTGATTAAAGAGAACATTTCTCAGGAGATATTTTGACTTGATAAAGGAAAATAATGCTTAGGAGATATTTTAAATTGATGAAGGAAAACAATGCTCAGCAGATATTTGACATTAATTACAGAAAACAATGCTCAGGAAATATTTTAATTTGACGCAGGAAAACAATGATCAGGAGATATTTCAACTTGATAAAGGAAAACAATGCTCAGGAGATATTTGAATTTGATTAAGGAAAACAATGCTCAGGAAATATTTCAACTTGATGAAGGCAAACAATGCTCAGGAGATATTTGAACTTGATGAAGGAAAACAATGCCCAGGAGATGTTTGAACTTGATGAAGGACAACAATGCTCAGGAGATTTTTCAACTTGTTGAAAGAAAACAATGCCCAGGATATATTTGAACTTGATGAAAGAAAACAATGCTCAGGATATATTTTTACTTGATGAAGGAAAACAATGCTCAGGAAATATTTTTACTTGATGAAGGAAAACAATGCTTAGGAAATATTTTAACTTGATGAAGGGAAACAATGCCTATTAGATATTTGAACTTGATGAAGGAAAACAATGCTCAGGAGATATTCGAACTCGAGTGAGGAAAACAATGATCAGGAGATATTTGAACTGTATTAAAGAAAACATTTCTCAGGAGATATTTTAACTTGATGAAGGAAAATAATGCTCAGCAGATATTTTAAATTTATGAAGGAAAACCATGCTCAGGAGATATTTTAACTTGATGAAGGAAACCAATGCTCAGGAGATATTGGAACCTGATGAAGGAAAACAATGCTCAGGAGATATTGTAACTTGATGCAGGAAAACAATTATCAGGAGATATTTTTACTTGATGAAGGAACACAATGTTCAGGAGATATTTTAATTTGATGAAGGAAAACAATGCTCAGGAGATAATTGAACTTAGAAGAAGGAAAACAATGCTCAGGAGATATTTGAACTTGATGAAAGAAAAACAATGCTCAGGAGATATTTAACTTGATGAAGGAAAACAATGCTCAGGAGGTATTTTAGCATGCTGAAGGAAAACAATGCTCTGGAAATATTTAAACTTGATGAAGGAAAACAATGCTCAGAAAATATTTAAACTTGATGAAAGAAAAAAATGCACAGGGGATATTTGAACTTGATGAACGAAAATAATTCTCAGGAGATATTTGAACTTGATGAACAAAAACAATGCTCAGGAGATATTTGTACTCGATGCAGGAAAACAATAATCAGGATCTATTTTAACATGATGAAAGAAAATAATTCTCAGGAGATATTTAAACTTGATGAAGGAAGACATTGCTCACGAGATATTGGAACCTGATTGTGGAAGAAATAATCAGGAGATATTTAAACTTTATGAAGGAAAGCAATGCTCATGAGATATTTGAACTTGATGAAAGAAAGCAATGCGTAGGAGATATTTATACTTGATGAAGGAAAACAATGCTCAGGAAATATTTGAACTTGAGGAAGGAAAACAATGCTCAGGAGATATTTAAACTTCCAGAAGGAAAACAATGATCAGGAGATATTTTAACTTGATAAAGGGAAACAATGCCCATTAGATATTTTAACTTGATGAAGGAAAACAATGCTCAGGAGGTATTTTAACTCGAGTGAGGAAAACAATGATCAGGAGATATTTGAATTTGATTAAAGAGAACATTTCTCAGGAGATATTTTGCCTTGATAAAGGAAAATAATTCTTAGGAGATATTTTTACTTGATGCAGGTAAACAATGATCAGAGGATATTTTAACTTGATGAAGGAAAACAATGTTCAGGAGATATGTGAATTTGATGAAGGAAAACAATGCTCAGTAGATATTTTACTTGATGAAAGAAAACAATGCTCTTGAAATATTTTCACTTGATGAAGGAAAACAATGCTCAGCAAATATTTAAACTTGATGAAAGAATATAATGCTCAGGAGATATTTAAACTTGATGAAGGAAAACAATTGTCAGGAGATATTTTAACTTGATGAAGGAAAACAATGTCCATTAGATATTGTAAATTGATGAAGGAAGACAATGCTCAGGAGATATTTTTACTTGATGAAGGAAAACAATGTTCAGGAGATATTTTAACTTGATAAAGGAAAACAATGCTCAGGAAAGATTTTAACTTGATGAAGGAAATCAATGCCCATGAGATATTTGAACTTAATGAAGGAAAACAATGCTCAGGAGATATTTTAACTCGAGTAAGGAAAACAATGATCAGGAGATATTTGAACTTGATTAAAGACAACATTTCGCAGGAGATATTTTAACTTGATGAAGGAAAATAATCGTCATGAAATATTTTCACTTGATGAAGGAAAACAATGCTTAGGAGATATTTTACCTTGATGAAGGAAAACAATGCTCAGGAGATATTTGAACCTGATGAAGGAAAACAATGCTCAGGAAATATTTTATCTTGATGCAGGAAAACAATGATCAGGAGATATTTTAACTTGATGAAAAAAACAATGTTCAGGAGATATTTGAATTTGATGAAGGAAAACAATGCTCAGGAAATATTTCAACTTGTAGAAGGCCAACAATGCTCAGGAGATATGTGAACTTGTTGAAGGAAAACAATGCTCAGGATATATTGGAACTTGATGAAAGAAAACAATTCTCAGGATATATGTTTACTTGATGAAGGAAAACAATGTTAAGGAGATATTTAAACTTCATGAAGGAAAACAATGCTTAGGAAATATTTTAACTTGATGAAGGAAAACAATGCTTAGGAAATAGTTTAACTTCATGAAGGGAAACAATGCCTATTAGATATTTGAACTTGATGAAGGAAAACAATATTCAGGAGATATTTGAACTCGAGTGAAGAAAACAATGATCAGGAGATATTTGAACTGTATTAAAGAAAACATTTCTGCGGAGATATTTTAACTTGATGAAGGAAAATAATGCTCAGGAGATATTTTAAATTGATAAAGAAAAACAATGCTCAGGAGATATTTTAACTTGATGAAGGAAACCAATGCTCATGAGATATTGGAACCTGATGAAGGAAAACAATGCTCAGGAGATATTGTAACTTGATGCAGGAAAACAAAAATCAGGAGATATTTTTACTTGATGAAGAAAAACAATGTTCAGGAGATATTTTAATTTGATGAAGGAAAACAATGCTCAGGAAATATTTGAACTTGATGAAGGAAAACAATGCTCAGGAGATATTTTACTTGATAAAGGAAAACAATGCTCAGGAGATATTTTTGCTTGATGAAGGAAAACAATGCTCTGGAAATATTTAAACTTGTAAAGGAAAACAATGCTCAGAAAATATTAAAAGTTGATGAAAGAAAACAATGCTCAGGAGATATTTTAACTTGATGAACGAAAATAATGCTCAGGGGATATTTAACTTGATGAAGGAAAACAATGCTCAGGAGGTATTTTAGCTTGATGAAGGAAAACAATGCTCTGGAAATATTTAAACTTGATGAAGGAAAACAATGCTCAGAAAATATTTAAACTTGATGAAAGAAAACAATGCACAGGGGATATTTGAACTTGATGAACGAAAATAATTCTCAGGAGATATTTGAACTTGATGAACAAAAACAATGCTCAGGAGATATTTGTACTCGATGCAGGAAAACAATAATCAGGATATATTTTAACATGATGAAAGAAAATAATTCTCAGGAGATATTTAAACTTGATGAAGGAAGACATTGCTCACGAGATATTGGAACCTGATTGTGGAAGAAATAATACGGAGATATTTAAACTTTATGAAGGAAAGCAATGCTCATGAGATATTTGAACTTGATGAAAGAAAGCAATGCGTAGGAGATATTTTAACTTGATGAAGGAAAACAATGCTCAGAAAATATTTGAACTTGAGGAAGGAAAACAATGCTCAGGAGATATTTAAACTTCCAGAAGGAAAACAATGCTCAGGAGATATTTTAAATTGATAAAGAAAAACAATGCTCAGGAGATATTTTAACTTGATGAAGGAAACCAATGCTCATGAGATATTGGAACCTGATGAAGGAAAACAATGCTCAGGAGATATTGTAACTTGATGCAGGAAAACAAAAATCAGGAGATATTTTTACTTGATGAAGAAAAACAATGTTCAGGAGATATTTTAATTTGATGAAGAAAAACAATGCTCAGGAGATAATTGAACTTGATGAAGGAAAACAATGCTCAGGAAATATTTGAACTTGATGAAGGAAAACAATGCTCAGGAGATATTTTACTTGATAAAGGAAAACAATGCTCAGGAGATATTTTTGCTTGATGAAGGAAAACAATGCTCTGGAAATATTTAAACTTGTAAAGGAAAACAATGCTCAGAAAATATTAAAAGTTGATGAAAGAAAACAATGCTCAGGAGATATTTTAACGTGATGAACGAAAATAATGCTCAGGGGATATTTGAACTCGATGCAGGAAAACAATCATCAGGATATATTTTAACTTGATGAAAGAAAATAATTCTCAGGAGATATTTGAACCTGATTGTGGAAGAAATAATCAGGAGATATTCGAACTTTATGAATGAAACTAATGCTCATGAGATATTTAAACTTGATGAAAGAAAGCAATGCTTAGGAGATATTTATACTTGCTGAAGGAAAACAATGCTCAGGAAATATTTGAACTTGAGGAAGGAAAACAATGTTCAGGAGATATTTAAACTTCCTGAAGGAAAACAATTATCAGGATATATTTTAACTTGATGAATCGAAACCATGCCCATTAGATATTTTAACTGGATGAAGGAAAACAATGCTCAGGAGGTATTTGAATTTGATTAAAGAGAACATTTTTCAGGAGATATTTTGACTTGATAAAGGAAAATAATGCTTAGGAGATATTTTAAATTGATGAAGGAAAACAATGCTCAGGAGATATTTTAAATTGATGAAAGAAAACAATGCTCAGGAAATATTTTAACTTGATGCAGGAATACAATGATCAAAAGATATTTGAACTTGATAAAGGAAAACAATGTTCAGGAGATATGTGAATTTGATGAAGAAAAACAATGCTCAGGAGATATATGAACTTGATGAAGGCATACAATGCTCAGGAGATATTTTTACTTGATGAAGGAAAACAATGTTCAGGAGATATTTAAACTTGATAAAGGAAAACAATGCTCAGGAAAGATGTTAACTTGATGAAGGAAATCAATGCCCATGAGATATTTGAACTTGATTAAAGAAAACAATGCTCAGGAGATATTTTAACTCGAGTAAGGAAAACAATGATCAGGAGATATTTGAACTTGATTAAAGACAACATTTCTCAGGAGATATTTTAACTTGATGAAGGAAAATAATGGTCAGGAGATATTTTAACTTGATGAAGGAAAACAATGCTCAGGAGATATTTTAACTTGATGAAGGAAAACAATGCTCAGGAGATATTTCAACCTGATGAAGGAAAACAATTCTCAGGATATATTTTAACTTGATGCAGGAAAACTATGCTCAGGAGATATTTTAACTTGATTAAGGAAAACAATGTTCAGGAGATATTTGAATTTGATGAAGGAAAACAATGCTCAGGAAATATTTCAACTTGATGAGGGCCAACAATTCTCAGGAGATATTTGAACTTGATGAAGGAAAACAATGCTCAGGTGATATTTGAACTTGATGAAGGAAAACAATGCTCAGGAGATATTTGAACTTGATAAAGGAAAACAATGATCAGGAGATATTTGAACATTGTGAAGGAAAGCAATGCTCAGGATATATTGAAACTTGATGAAAGAAAACAATGCTCAGGGTATATTTTTACTTGATGAAGGAAAAAAATGTTCAGGAGATATTTAAACTTGATGAAGGAAAACAATTCTCAGGAAATATTTTAACTTGATGAAGGAAAACAATGCTTAGGAAATATTTTAACTTGATGAAGGGAAACAATGCTCAGGAGATATTTGAACTCGAGTGAGGAAAACAATGATCAGGAGATATTTTAACTGTATAAAATAAAACATTTCTGAGGAGATATTTTAACTTGATGAAGGAAAAAAATGCTCAGGAGATATTTTAAATTGATGAAGGAAAACAATGCTCAGGAGATATTTGAACTTTATGAAGGAAACCAATGATCAGAAGATATTGGAACCTGATGAAGGAAAACAATGCTCAGGAGATATTGTAACTTGATGCAGGAAAACAATGATCAGGAGATATTTTTACCTGATGAAGGAAAACAATGTTCAGGAGATATTTGAATTTAATGAAGGAAAAAAATGCTCAGGAGATAATTGAACTTGATGAAGGAAAACAATGCTCAGGAGATATTTGAACTTTGTGAAGGAAAACAATGCTCAGGAGATATTTAACTTGATGAAGGAAAACAATGCTCAGGAGATATTTTAGCTTTATGAAGGAAAACAATGCTCCGGAAATATTTAAACTTTATGAAGGAAAACAATGCTCAGAAAATATTTAAACTTGATGGAAGAAAACAATGCTCAGGAGATATTTGTAACTTGATGAAAGAAAATAATGCTCAGGAGATATTTTAACTTGATGAACGAAAACAATGTTCAGGAGATATTTGAACTCGATGGAGGAAATCAATGATCAGGATATATTTTAACTTGATGAAAGAAAATAATTCTCAGGAGATATTTGAACTTGATGAAGGAAAAGATTGCTCACGAGATATTTTAACCTGATTGTGGTAGAAATAATCAGGAGATATTTAACTTGATGAAGGAAAACAATTCTCAGGAGATATTTGAACTTGATGAGGGAAAATAATCGTCAGGAAATATTTTAACTTGATTCAGGAAAACAATGTTCAGAAGATATTTGAACTTGATTAAGGAAAACAATGCTCAGGACATATTTGAACTTGAGGAAGGAAAATAATTCTCAGGAGATATTTAAACTTCCTGAAGGAAAACAATTCTCAGGAGATATTTTAACTTGATGAAGGAAAACAATGCTCAGGAGATATTTGAACTTGATGAAGGAAAGCAATGCTCAGGAGATATTTAAACTTGCTAAGGAAAACAATGCTCAGAAAATATTTTAGCTTGATGAAGGGAAACAATGCCCATTAGATATTTTAACTTGATGAAAGAAAACAACGCTCAGGAGGTATTTGAACTCGAGTGAGGAAATCAATGATCAGGAGATATTTTAATTTGATGAAAGAGAACATTTCTCAGGAGATATTTTAACTTGATAAAGGAAAATAATGCTCAGGAGATATTTTAAATTGATGAAGGAAAACAATGCTCAGGAGATATTTTCAATTGATTAAGCAAAACAATGCTCAGGAGATATTTTAAATTGATGAAAGAAAACAATGCTCAGGAAATATTTTAACTTGATGCAGGAAAACAATGATCAGGAGATATTTTAACTTGATGAAGGAAAACAATGTTCAGGAGATATGTGAATTTAATGAAGGCATACAATGCTCAGGAGATATTTCAACTTGATGAAGGAAAACAATGCTCAGGAGATATTTTAACTTGATGAAGGAAAACAATGCTCAGAAAATATTTAAACTTGATGAATGAAAACAATGCTCAGGAGATATTTTAACTCGATGGAGGAAAACAATTATCAAGAGATATTTGAACTTGATGAAAGAAAAAAATTCTCAGGAGATATTTGAACTTGATGAAGGTAAACATTGCTCACGAGATATTTTAATCTGATGGTTGAAGAAATGCTCAGGAGATATATCAACTTTCTGAAGGAAAGCAATGCTCAGGAGATATTTTAACTTGATGAAAGAAAGCAATGCTTAGGAGATATGTAAACTTGATGGGGGAAAACAATTCTCAGGAGATATTTGAACTTGATGAAGGAAAACAATGCTTAGGAAATATTTGAACTTCATTAAGGAAAACAATGCTCAGGAGATATTTTAGCTGGATGAAGGAAAACAATGCTCAGGAGATATTTTTACTTGATGAAGGAAAGCAATATTCAGGAGATATTTTAACTTTATAAAGGAAAACAATACTCAGGAAATGTTTTAATTTGATGAAGGAAACAATGCCAATGAGATATTTGAACTTGATGAAGGAAAACAATGCTCAGGAGATAGTTTAACTCGAGTAAGGAAAACAATGATCAGGAGATATTGGAACGTGATTAAAGAAAACATTTCTCAGGATATATTTTAACCTGATTAAGGAAAATAATGTTCAGGAGATATTTTAACTTGATGAAGGAAAACAATGCTTAGGAGATATTTTAACTTGATGAAGGAAAACAATGCTCAGCAGATATTTGAACCTGATGAAGGAAAACAATGCTCAGGAAATATTTTAACTTGATGCAGGAAAACAATGATCAGGAGATATTTTAACTTGATAAAGGAAAACAATGTTCAGGAGATATTTGAATTGGATGGAGGAAAACAATGCTCAGGAAATATTTCAACTTGATGAAGGCCAACAATGCTAAGGTGATATTTGAACTTTATGAAGGAAAACAATGCTCAGGAGATATTTGAACTTGATGAAAGAAAACAATGCTCAGGAGGTATTAAAACTTGATGAATGAAAACAATTTTCATGAGATATTTTAACTTGATGAAGGAAAACAATGTTAAGGAGGTATTTGAACTTGATGAAGGAAAACAATGCTCAGGAGATATTTGAACTTGATGAAGGAAAACAATGCTCAGGAGATATTTCAACTTGATGAAGGAAAACAATGCTCAGGAGGTATTTGAACTTGATGAAGGAAAACAATGCTCAGGAGATATTTCCACTTATGTTTAAGCTCGTAACAATTTATGCCACTATACGTGTCACAACTACAACAGTGGAAAGAACATTCTCTAACTCAAGCTGGTTTAGATAAAGCTGTGCAATCCGTACATTGAGGAGTGGTTATCTCATATATTATTGCTAACAATTGAAAAGAATATCAAAATCAACAACAGTGAAGTTATGGGCATATTTAAAGAAGTGGCATAGAGAATGCTTCTTTTATAAATATAAAATAAGATCTGGTTAATAGCATATTGTATTATGCATATGGATTGATTTTCTTGCAGCCATGTATAAATATTAAATAAATAAATATTTAGTGTGCATTAATTTGAATATCATTGAGGCTTCACTCCAAAATGAGGTAATAAAAAACTTGTAATCGAGATGACAGAAAAGTCGAATTCTGAGAACCAAACTGAACAGGTCGGAATTTACAATGACGTTTGCATGCTAACTAGAATACATTTTTTTAATTGTAAGCTATTTCGGACGGAAATATGAAGTCGATGCGACCAAGACGAAAGGGGAATTTTTGAAAATTGAAAGTATTGAAAAAGGGAGATTAAACGAGTTGCGTTGAACTTTAAAAATTGAAAGCATCAATAGATGGAAATATTAAAATGATTCGTGTCAAACATAGAAAATTTAAAGGGTCAAGAAATGGAAGATTGAAATGTGATTCGTGTCAGACTTTGAATCGTCATCTTATAATAGTGTATTAGGATTCGATTGAATTTTTGTGTTTGAAAAGCTAAAAGTGTCTAGCAATGTTTGAGAAACTGGTATTCTCTAATAGTGTTTGAGAAGCTAGTAGCGTCCAGCAGTGTTTTAGAAGCTAGTAGTGTCTAGAAAAATTTGAGAAGCTAGTAGTATCTTACTGTAAAAAATTTGAGAAGCTAGTAGTATCTTACTGTATTTGAAGGGCTAGTAGTGTTTAGCAATGTTTGAGAAACTGGTAGTGCCTAACAGTGTTTGAGAGGCTAGTAGAGAGTAACAGTGTTTGAGTGGCTAATAATGTGTGGTGGTTTGGATACTAGTAGTGTCTAGTGGTGTTTGGGATACTAATAGTGTCTAGTGGTGTTTGGGATACTTGTAGTGTCTAGTGGTGTTTGGGATAATAGTAGTGTCTAGTGGTGTTTGGGATACTAGTAGTGTCTAGTGGTGTTTGAGAAGCTAATAATCTTTAGCAGTGATTGAGAGGCTAGCAGAGCCTCGTGTTGTTTGAAAAGCTAGCAGAGCCTAGCATTGTTTTAAAAGCTAGCAGATTCTAGCAGTATTTGTGAGGTTAGCAGAGTCTAACGGTGTTGGAAGTTGATGTGATTGCCAATCATGGCATGGGGTTATGAGGTTATCTTTAAGGACTAGAGGGTAATGTAGTTTGACATGCATTAATTTGCATATCAATGAGGCTTTGCCCCCAAAATGACGTAATAAATAAACTGAAATCGAGATGACAGGAGAATCGAGTTCTGAGAACCGTACTGAACAGGTTGGAATTTATAATGCCGTTTGAATACCGACTACAATACATTTCTTTTCAATTATATTTTTCTTTAAATAAATCGCCACAGTTCTGCTGATAATCAGTACAACACACTTTATGTTCGTTACTATATTTTGCCCTGTTTTTCGCTTTAACATTTGCCCTGAAAAAGTTTTCTGTGCGTCACTGTTGAGGACACGGGTTGCATGGAGAAAAATGATGTGACAAAGATGATGTAAATGATGTGACAAAGATATGATGGATGTGTAAATGATGTCTAAAGACAGACTTAGATCTGATGAATTTAGAGAAAGATTAAATTTGGATAGGAAAATGCATGCTAAACAGTAGGCTTCTATGGTATGATCATGTTTATAGAATGGATAAGAGTTCTTTGGTCAGTAGACGTAAAAACATTGAGATAGCAAAGTCAACCGAAAGGGTAAGGTCAAGGAAAACATGGGAGGAAATGAAAAGGATGGACTTAGTTTGAAAGGGGTTATTGTTGTTTTTGTTGGTGTTGTCATTTTCATTGTTGTTGTTGTTGTTGTTGTTGTTGTTGTTGTTGTTGCTATAACAGTATTCTTCCAAAACATAAAAAGAAAACTTACCTGATGTCCAGTTAAAAGAAAATCTCTCTTCAGTCACATTTTTGGTTGTATAAAATTTCACAAAGACAAAGTTGTTTATACTATAAAACTGGTTTGATTCCGAGTGAATCGGTCGTCCAATGATAGAATGGTCGGATGCACCGCTTCCTCCGCTCCAGATTTCTAAATAGTCATTCGCCATGTTCGCTTTGCTCAGATTAAACTAAAAACAGAAAAATTAATGATGAAACGAATTCCTATATTTTTGTATAATGTTATCCCCATTGGTTTTGTATTACACTATTTTCTTTCTTTACTCGTTTTTTTTTTGTAATATTATTTCGTTTCTTTTTCATGTAATTCGCTCCAGACAAGGCATTAAGCCACTTGATGTAAGGAGCTAACAAAATGCTACTTCAAGTTCAAAAACCTACCAACGATAAGTGTTTGAATAGATTCTGACACAAAAAATAGTAATTCTTCCCGCTTTGTCAGAAAAATCGCTCATGGAATTTAAGAATCAAGACAAAATAAAGGTTATGCAGTTGTTCAAAGTAAACCCAGGATCACCTTTTCATGTAAAAGCTATACTCTTTCTTAACTGGTTCTTGTATTACATTATCCTCTTTCTTTACAGGTACCCAAACTGTGAAAGATACTTTAGCAAAAATAAAGAAAAATAAAAGAAGCAAAGTTGTTTTTTTAGCTTACAATTTATTTCTAGTGCAATGCCAAAAGTCCTTGATATACTCTTACAGCTTTAAAAGCTTTCAAATATATTGAAAAAAATTTTTTTTTTCTTTAAAGATGATGCTAATGCCTTACAGATACAATCACCTCCTTAGCTGAATTCTGCGGGGAGCAAAAGTCAGAACGTCCTTTCACTTTGATCATCAAGTATGACTGATCTTTTTCTCTCTCCTCTCTCAAAAAGTCTGCAACTTTAAAAAAAATAGTACTCAATCAGCATACCACAAAATAAAAACAATGATATGCTTATACTTTTAATCTTATCTCAACTATGAAAGTATCATAACAATCACAGTCATATTCCAAATATGACGTCTATCTTGGACTCCTGATTTTAATCTTATTGTTACAATATTTTGGCATAATGGAACAGCGGTTATTTACTTGCTTCCAACCACAACAAAATGTGACACAAGCCCAGAAGGTGTGAAGATTCAATTCAGTGTCCCTAAAGAAGGAGCACTCTGACCTCGTAAAAATTGCCTGGATAACCCCTCCAACCAAAAGCTAGGTGACAAGGCCTAATATGGTGGACTTCTTCAGGGCGGTATACCTCAGTCCAACATGCAATGGGTCATGTCAATGGCCTAGCACATGTCGGGCTGATTTTTGAGAACGAATCCTTGAAGTAACAAGTAGACCACTTTCACTCAATAAAATAGTGGAAGGTTATGACCCCAAAGATTCGGACAATTACATTTATAACCAGGGGCTGTAAGAACAAACCAATCAGATATCAGAATCGCTTTATAATATACTGAATCTCTTGGAATTCTTCAGTTATAGTTTTCCATCTTGTAACAAAAAAAGAACAAATGTTTGCTGATCTTGACTGGTTTATATTAACTTTTTACCTGGAATTCTTTACAATTCAAAGCTCGTTTGACTATTGATGCTTCTAGTTTTTGTTTAAAACAACTATATTTAAACTACACTTGCATCCTTACAAAACGGTTGATTGATCTAAATGGCATTTTTTATCACTAAACTCGCACATTGAATAGACCCATCTTTTTTTAGATGCATTACGAACTTTCATAAGAGGTACTGTCTGCTTCACTATAAAATAATAGGATGATATTCATTCAATTGTCGACTGATAAAATGTAGAAATTATATTCGAAGCTAAGCGCTGAAAGTTGAACAGGAAGCGACAGCTTTTGAAGAGAAGAAATAACAACAGTGTATATTAATTTAACAATTTTACTTAGTCAAGTAATAAAAAATAGTACACAATAGAAAAGAGTGGATGTATATAATTAGGGTTTGCAAATACATGTTACTGCAAGAACATATGATGAAGACTGTTTAGATGTGCACACGTTTTCTCCAACAACTCTTTCTGTCATGGTTTTCATTATAATGCAGCCACCATTGTATTCTTTCTAAAATTTTATTTGAAAGAAATTGTGCTTTTATTGTTTTCAATTGCATCCATGATGAACAATAATAAGAATCGATAATTGAACACAAGTAATTTGAGATGAAATTGAAAGGAAATTTAAATTGTGCCATGGAATTTCTATTAAAATGTATCATCATTAAAATTAATTTGAATTTTCTCATTGTTACCGTATCGATTTCTATAATAAACCACCGCTCCCTTTTTTATATATAAATAGATAGAATTTATTGAAAAGAACTTTAACGTTACAGACTGATTAATTGATTAGCACCTCGCCCCGAAAAACGGCTTCTTATAAAAAATGCAAGAATAAGTTTTAAAAATACAAGTTTCATTTGTTCATTTCACATCAATGAACATATTTTAAAACATTTTAGAAACACATCTGTTCTGGAGCATACCTCCAAGAACAAGCAAAAGAACAAATAGGGTGCAGAAAAGTGTGCTTAGGACCTGTTGCTGATTAATAAGACCATACTTGTTGACTGTAGGAAGAAGTTGATGAACCTAAGTATAGCTTCGATTGATTACCAAAAGATATATGATAACACTACTGGGGAGCCTTGATAATTTATGAGATCCTTCCAGTAATCAAGGAAACCATGGATGTACATATAAAAATGTGGCAAACAACAGTGGCATTAGACCACACTAACAGAACTATAAAAAATCTCTAACGTCAAGATCAGAAGGAATCTCCCAAAAGAATAGTCTATCTCCTCTGCTCTTCTGTTTGGCGATAGATGCGTTAAGCAAGTTACCCAATAAAAACTGGAGTACCTACAATCTGAGTTAGAGCCGCCAACAAGACTCAAATAAAAGAGTCAACCACTTCAAGTATGACTTCAAGCCAATTCAGATGCTGACTTAATTTGACTTTTGCAGGTAGTGCATAACTTCTCCAGAGATATTGGAATGAAATGTGGTTTGGACAAATGTGCCAATGGATCCATCAGAGCTGGCAAAAAGGCCCAAAAAGCAAACACAACTTGATGAAAATACTGACATCAAGGACGTATGAGAGCAAGAAAAATACAAATACCTTGTGGGTTCATACCGTAACTTAATGTTATTAGTTTATAATTGATTATGATTCACTGGCGAGAAAGGAATATCTGATACACTAAGTGTTCCATTTGGTGAAAATATGTGCATTTCTAGCAGATTTTGTCAAAAGAGATAGCCTTTGACCTCACCTCGCTTTAATCACGGTAGCTTCACTGGGTCGATTTCAGTTTGCAGCCAGGCTATGATGACACATACTTATGTAACCTTCATCAAAATTCATACAAAAATCCTAAATTCGAGAGAATATTTTGTGGACATCTTCTCGATGTTGTTCTTTGGGTTTATTTTGTATTAGTGATAGAACGATTGATAAAATGGAAACAAAACAAAAACAAAAAAAATGGCAGTGTTAAACCGTTCTCTTGTTGGTACAACACACGAGAGTCTTTTTTTCCTTTCTTTCCTCTACTTGCAACAAATCCTCGTGTATTCGATATTATCTTCCACTGTTCGTTCTCGTTCTAAGTTGTTCAACAAAAGACTCCACTCAACTCCCATGCTTAAGAATTCGTCTCATTTGCAGTTACAAATTGTTTACATATGCAAATTAATGACATACGTTCACCAATGAACGACCTACAAAATTATGCTTGTCTTTTCTTTTCTACATTTTCTACTGGCATTGTACAGGCTAAGCAAACACGAAGTCGTTTGCAAGAATGATGATTTCTATTACACGATTCAATATTTTTCCCGATTCCGATACAATTACCGATTCTGATTTTTTTTACAAATCTAAATATTTAACCATGAAGTTGTAATTTCCTCCTGATTATCGTAGAAACACACGTTAAATGTGCATATATTTTCATAAACCAAAAAGCACACTTGTGGGGGAGAGGATCTATAGATTTTAGCTTTAGTTGTAGTTTAAAATCAATGCATATTTATTATTTTATTATTATTACTACGAGCAGTGAAAGATTTGAATTTTAAGCAAAATCAAATAAATCAAAGAAAAAAGATAATTAAAGGAATCGTTTTTGGCATTGGAATATAGGCACACATTTTTCCGATTTCGATACCCTAAATGTTTCGATTTTACTGATTCCCGATTCCGATTTCGATTAATCGTCAGCGAAACTTTTGCCCAAAAACTGATTTAAAAACTCGCTGCATGTCTGAGTACCATTTATGTAAAATTTCAAATGTTTAGACCCAAAATTGGCTGAATAGTTTGCTAGAGACCGCAGATGTAAAATTTTTTAAACTTTGACCCTTTAGCAGCCAAATTTTTGGCCACAAACAAATTAAAAAGCTTGCACTATGTCTGAATTTATGTAAAATTTCAAATATTTAGACTAAAAATTGACTGAGTAATTTGGTAGAGACCGCATAGATCAAGTTTTTAAAACTTTGACACCAATTTTGACCCCTTAGCATTTATGGTTTTGGGCTCAAATCAAATTATAAAGTTTGATCCATGTCCAAGTAATCTACATCTAAAATTTCAAATGTTTATACCTAAAATTGGCGGAGTAGTTTGGTAGAGTTCTCAAAGTTCAAATCGTTGAACTTTGACCCTTTAACAACCAAATTTATGGCCGAAAGTCGACCAAAAAGATTTTCCCTAATCTTAATACTCCTTATGTCAAATCTCGAGTCTGTAGACTGAAAATTAATAGAGTTGTTATATACTTGCTATATAATAAGCTTCGTTAACTACCATAGAAAAAAGTTGGTAGAGATCGCAGGCGTCAATTTTTGAAAACTTTTAACCCCTTAACATTTATTATTTTTTATTTTTTTCAAGTGTTTAGATCAAAAATTGGCGGAGGAGTTTGGTAGAGTTCTCAAAGGTCAAATCGTTGAACTTTGACCCCTTAACAGCAAAACTTCTGACCGAAAACCGAGTAAAAAGATTTTCCCAAATCTCACTACTCTTTATGTCAAATCTCCAGTCTCTAGACTGAAAATTGAAATAGTTATTTGCTAGGGAAGTGTACACAGACAGACAAACATACAAACATTTTCACTTTTATAGATATATAGATTTCGGTAATCCTGTGTATTCATTCTTGGTTAAGAGTATCAAGCGACCTTTTCTCTAATCCTCTACAGATTATACCTATATATAACTGTCTCCTCTCTTTCAGAACTCACCTCATATGGTTTTAGTCGTGTGCTAATCTTTTACCAATAAATTGAATTGAATAAAAATATAGGGTTCCCATACCTCCAATTGAGGTTAACTAAATAGAGACAAATTATAGATAAAGAAAATGATTCATAGTTAAGTTTATCGATTGGGTTCTCTTCTCTTTTTTGGCTTGACATATATGAATGATTTTGACACCTGTCTGAGAAAAGTGTTTTGACTAGATTCAAAAAAGCAAGCAGAATCTATATCTTCCCCGTCGGGTCAGGAAATCGGTATATCAAAATTCAATTGTTTGTGAGGTTATTTCTTAGGCCAAGCATACACATACATTTTTTATTTTTAGCTTTTCAGAATAAGAAAAAAAATGCCACTTACCTCTAATTTAATTCTGGACCCTATTGAAGCCTCTATGGTTATCATGCAGTTAACATTGTCATTAACTTTTTCAGTATCTGCGGTAAATTCACCAACGGCAGTATTGTAATAGTGGTTGCACTTTTGATCTGCAGTAAATAAATTTGAAAACCATTACAAATAAAACACAAAAAAGTATAAGGAAAGAATGCAAAAATGTGTTTGTGTTCGTTTGCTTAACATAATTATGAGTTAATCACACCTTGAGAATGAGAAGTTGAATGAAACTATTAATTATGGAAGGACAGTATTAACCACACTAAAGAGTGGGTTATACCGTCTAGAAAGTGCATATTAGTAGTACATTTTCTCACATGAGAATTGTACTGCACCATTATAACTATAATCCGACATCATAATGAGTTGTCAAGTTTATCCTTTTAATATATAACACAAAATTATTCCATTTCTTTGGACCAAGTTGTATCGCATTTTTTTTATTTATTCTTTTTTTCTTATTTAGATTCACAGAAAAAAGACACTTTGTTTTTAAGATGTGCGAGGTTACTGATAACTAGGGACCAGATTTAGGTGGAGGAGGGACTAAGTGGGGAGTTATGTAGCAAGATGTTTTTCACATTACATTAAAATTTTTGCACGTTGGTATACTCAGGAACACCGAGCAGAGTGGGAATTCGAAAGACTATCAGTTCAAGGAAATTTGTACTTGAGCAGAAAGCCTTACGACATCAAGCGATTTCCACAGAGAAGGGATTTAACTGGTTGCTTAGAGATATTTACGTGGAACGACATCAGTGCATCAAATGTGTTGCATAACATTCCATTGAAGTATTTGTAAAACAATCACAGCACATTAATATTTGTGAGTTTTTTTTTAATTAAGACTTGGATCGTTTAGACAATTGTTCCCATCTTGAGTGTTATGTTCACAACGTTTCGGCCGATACAAATTCTGACTTTCTTCAAGTGTATTTTGAAAATGGTTCTTATTGGTGAATGGTGGAAAGAATGCTTTTGTTTTTCCAACAGATCATAATTGTTAGAATTCAAAATATGTGATATATTTATTAGATGGAAAGTCATTTCCAGTTTTAAATAAATTTAGGTTTAATATTATTTTTCTGAATTATTTAAGATTCAAAGATTTTAGTGAAGAGAGAGTAGACTGGTGGGGTGATACTTTCCAGGGTTAGTTCTTTCAGCGGAGTTCTTAAGCATTGGTATCACAGGAGTAATTTTTCAGCTATCAAGGAAGCAATATTTGGTAAAGCATTTGGTGAAGAGTTTGGAGAGGACAGAGGCCAGCTTCTCAAAGCATTTCTTTATGACAGGGATCACATAAGGCCCACATGATGCCAAAGGTTTTATTATCTTTTGGACATGGGAAAGAATGATGTCCAAGTCATTAAGTGTAGTTTCAGCCTGCAATGGGAAATTTGGGAGGGAGTGGCTTGTAGAGTTTAAGGTGGTGAACCATTTGGACAAGTAGTTCAGCCTTATCAATTGCTGTGCCACCGACATTGTTATGATTGAACAGCAGGACAATTGCTAATTGCCTATTATTCACACACTACGAGGGGCGTGCAATAAGTAATGCCCTGACCCACTTCCAGTTGTCTGATCTAGCTGAAATTTTGCATGTGCAATGATCTATATCTCTACGGGTTATGTGGCAAATTACAGCTCTGAACTAATTGTGGTTTCTGTTTTACAGGTGTTTGAACTGAGTCAGGTGTGAAATGGAGCCTGTTGAATGTCGAGCAGTGATCCGGTTTTTGTATTTGAAAGTCGCACACCACAGGAGACTTTTGATGAAATGAAAGAAACTTATGGTGATAATGCCCCATCATATGACCTTGTAAAATGCTGGCATCGTGAATTCAAACATGGCCGGAAGTCTGTGGAAACAGCTTCCAGACCTGGTCGCCCTCCCCCTTCTGCCATTGATGAGGCATCTGTCCGTCAAGTTGAGGCTGCCATTTTGGAAGATCGGCGCATTACTATTCGCTAAATAGCCCAAGATGTCAAAATTAGTACAGGGTCTGTGGAAACTATCATTCATGACCATTTGCATATGCATAAGGTGTCTTCCAGGTGGATTCCCAGGTTGCTCACACCATTCCAGAAGTGAGAACATGTCGAGTGCTCGAGGATGAAATTGGAGATGTGCCAAGAAGATGAGTCCTAGTTTTTCAAAAGACTGATTCCACAGGATGAAACCTGGGTCCATCACTATGATCCAGAGATCAAAGCCCAGTCAATGCAGTGGAAGCACTTGGACTCACCACCTCCAAAGAAGGCAAGGGTGTAGCCCTTCGCTGGCAAGGTCATGCTCACAGTCTTCTGGGACCAGGACGGAGTAGTGACGACAGATTTCCTGGTAAAGGGAACCACAATTACAGTTTTGAATTGAAGTTGTTTTTGAAAGGAAAGCGTTTCCCAGATGATGCAGCCTTGATTTCTGAAGTCACATCGTGGTTGGAGGACCAACCTGGGGTGTTCTACAAAAACGGTATCCAGAGCTGCATCAAACGATGGAAGAAATGCATAACTCTGGGTGTAGAGAAAGACTAATAACTGTGCCAAGTCTCGTTGCTCTACTGCTATGGGAAGTGGGTCAGGGGCATTACTTATTGCACGCCCCTCGTATTATAGATTTTCTAGAAATTTCTAACTCCTAATTTTTGTGACTCAATGTGTTTTCTGGTTATATCGGTATACCTACACTTCACGGCTGAATTTGTGAAATGCTTTCTACTTCAAAATAATAGCTAGAGGGGCCGAAGTGAACCATTGAGAAGAGTGAGGCTTTCTAAAGGATTTTCGCATAGGGATATATGCTTCAAAGCCTTCTTTGACCGATTCAGTTACTTCATTTTCACACTGATCAGCAGGGAGAGAAAAATATTTGAAACACATCTTCCTATATTGTCTACATTTTATCTTCATCTGAAATCATCCAATCTAAGTTTGTCTAATACTCACATTACAAATCCATCATATTATTTTTATATCAGTTTTCTCTCCAAGCAACGCATGTCATCAACCTTCACTTGTTATTTCACTTCCATACACCACTACACTGCTCACACATATCTGATAAACTCCTCTCTTAGTCGACAATGGTAACTCTCTGCTGATTAGTAATGAACTTACTCCAATCCATTCTTAATTCTTGCCATCACACCAGCATCAATTAATCCTTGTGCTCCATTGTTATCACTAAGGTAATAAACCTTCTGAACAATCTTAATAGATTCATCATCCAAACATATTTTCTCCACATCTGAGTTTTCATCCATCATCATTGTCTTACGCTGATTATCATCTCTCAACTTGTAATTGCACTGCAATAAAAGATAATACAAATGACTCACTGTTATTTCGTTCGTCTGAATTATCTCCGCAGTCATTTTGCCCATCATCCACAAAACTGAGTGGAACACATTTGCCATTATTGCAAGGAAAGGATTCTGAAAAACGAAAAAGAAAAAATAAGTCAACCGGTTTAATACAATAACGTGACACTTTTCTTTGTACAGTTCTTTGAACATCGTAACAAAATACAAAGTAAAAAGAAAGTAAATATTTTTTTAACCTTTTTTCTACCCAAATCTGTGGCCATTAAAACTATTGGAGATATCTATGAGATATCTATTCATTAAAATCTATATGAGATATATCTATATAATATCTTTATCTTTATAAAGATGAGATAGTTTCATTGGGATAAGATAGTTTTTTCTGTTTGTTTTTTGTTTTTGTGTTTTTCATTTATTGATGGCCAAAGGCAATTCAAGGATTAGGACTTAATGAGTGTTAGGATGTCGGTGAGACTGGGATATGCATAACCAAATGTTACGCTGAGGCTCGTATGGATGTGCAGAGTATTCTACTTCATATTGAAGTCATCTTCTGCTATTTAGGCGACATGTTGAATTCTTATTGTGGTTACAAAAACACTATTGCTGTTTGCTCATTACTTGCATTGAGAAAGTCCAGGAAGTTTCTGCCATCCCTTATATTTAGGCAAATTTCCCTCCAAATCCGGGTCAAAGTCTTTTCAATTTCTTTTTGCTGTACCAGATTAGATCATCTCCTCTGTTTCAACTAGACAAAAAACCAGTTGCTCTTCTCCTCAGGCTGCTATAAAATCACATACATCGTACTTTGTACATACTATGGGAGAGGAGATTTATCTTCTAGTCTTAAAGCTTAGAAGGCAGAACTTTAAAAATCGATGCTAAACACTTAGCGTTATTTATATTGAGTATATATTTATATTATAATTGGCATTATCTATAATTTATACCTATATTCTATATCTTATCTGTAAGATTAGAAACTTATTAGCCATAGTTTAAACTTTATATGTAGCACAGTGGATAGAGACGTTGAATCTCTACAGGGCCAAGTGAGCATTGTCAGAAGATAGCGGTTTCAATCCTACCCAAAGCCAGCCAGAGGATCAGTTGGCCAAAACGTGGTGAGAGGACAACAGCTATGGATTGCAGTAATTACTGAAGATACAGTTAAAGATTCAGCATTCCTATCCTGTTGCAGTTTATCTGTTTGTATATCCCAGACCCTTAAGATTTTGTGACTTTCATTTTCAGATATTGTTGCCGATTTGTGTTTGTACCATATATCTGGGTAATCAAGATGCATAATTCCCAGTGTATTATTATTATTATTATTATTATTATTATTATTGTTATTATTATTATTATTATTATTATCATTATTATTATTATTATTATTATTATTATTATCATTATTATTATTATTATTATTATTATCATTATTATTATTATTATTGTTATTATTATTATTATTATTATTATTATCATCATCATTATTATTATCATTATTATCATTATTATTATTATTATTATTATTATTATTATTATTATTATTATTATTATTAAGAACTAGTGAGCATAGTAATATGATTTCAGATGGGACAAAAGTGTCATGACCGCCAAGCAATTGGAACATAATCGTTCAAATTATGCTCCTTTGGCTTTGGATGTAAAGCATATGCATGGAGTTAAAACATTACTGCAATAGTCGTTTACCACTGATTTCCTACTAGCCCCAATCATTGGCCTTCATTGGGATTTGGGTGGCCATAAGTCTCTACAAGCCCCCAATTCTCCACACACTCATCCAGTTTAAGTGTGTTTAATTCTTCCTTTCCTTCTTGATCTCTCACGACTATTTGATATGGTACCAGTTGATGCCAATGCTACAATTTTTAAGGCAATGGAATCATTTAAAATTATACTGTTTCAATTTTCTTGATTCTTTGTGGTGTTTTTTAATCTTTTTGTTTTACTTCTGCTGCAGTTTCTCTATGTCCGATAAGCATTGTTAGCTCATTGGTATTAATCTCTACATTCAAGGGTTTCCTTTATATTGTTTAACCGTTTTCATTATTGCTAGCCGTAGTATCTTTTCAGTCATCCCCTTGATTCTCATCAGTTCCGGTTTTCTTTCTAAGTTTTTTAAATTATTCATAGGGCTTTCTTCATCACCTATATCTATCATTATTATTATTATTATTATTATTATTATTATTATTATTATTATTATTATTATTATTATTATACTTACTAATGCAAGCTTCTTTTTGGCAAATAAAAGGATATGACCTATCACAATTATCCACTACATATAAACCATCATCTTTCTTCATAGCCACACAATCCCCCTTCGACCAATCGGGTTGAAAATTGTCCCAGTATCCATAACAGTCATTATCTTCTTCGTGGGAATGACCTGTAAATTAAAAATAAAATTAAAATACTCTCACCGACAAACGAATTTAGAAAAGGTTCTTTTTTAACTCTTATATTGATTTTCTATGTTTATAGTTGGAAACTAGCTTGCCATGAATAGATGGACAACATCGATTATTCGTAATATTAATTTACTAACAGAACATTGTAGAAATTTTACACCGTTTTTCATATATCGATATGTATAATTTACTATCAATAATAATATTCCTTTTAAAATAATAAATGTCTCTCAGACTCAGTAGTGTTTAAAAATGGCTCTTTCTTCTGTAAAAATTAATGCAAGTTAATAATTTTAAAATAAAAAATAAAACGACTATGTTCCTTTCATTTATTTAAATGTTTTGCAATTTACTGAAAAAATCTTTGTCTTTTTATGGTAAAATTTCTACCACGAATATCCGCCATATTTGAACGGATATACCATATACTGGATAAGTTAGATGACACTAGAATAATAGCATTTGATATAGCCATGGCCTTTAATAAAATCTGGGAAGAAAGTCTTCCAAGAAAAAATACTTTGTACAATATTACTGGACAAATCTAATATATAAATCTCACTATGTGTGTGTGTGTCCGTTTTCTAAATTGTATCTCCTCCTAGACGAATGGTTGCTTGACGGCATGCAGTAGCTCCAAAGATTGCATATAGGGTGCAGAATTTTATTAGAGGTATTTAATCGGTTAAAGGCACTGCTAAGGGATTCAAAAAAGGTGTTCAAACTTGAAAGAAGTGACAACTTGACGAGCATAGCGCACAGGGCGTCGTTGTATGCATGCACACAATCTGTAACAGAGATTTATTTATTTAGTAAATTTACAAGCATTCGAAAACAGTTATCTCTTTGGGGCTGCAGATGTGACACCTGATGGTCGGTTAGTGTCCGTGTCAAAGGTGTGATGTGAGTCCAATCAGAGCTCTGAAACCCCGGCTGCAGATGTGACACCTGATGGCAGGAAATCCGGGTAGTGGCGCCTGTAGGTGAACTTTTTTGCTTCCCAAGCAGCAATGCTTTGATCTCTAATGCGTTTTGAGAGTTATTCATCGATTTTTCCAGTATTTGTAATGGTACTGCCCAGGTAGGTGAACTGTTCAACTTTCGTCAATGAGGTACCATTCAGGAGTACTTCTTTGAGGTTAATCTTTGTATCACGGGTGTCTTGAATCAAAATTTCAGTCTTTTTGATGTTGATTGTCAGTCCAAATTTCTTGGATGCCTCCGTAAATGCTATCACTAAATCTTGCATTGCTTGGGGCTTTGGGTTACAAATGCTGAATAATCAGTAAAGAGTAAAAGAGTAGTTCCTTGATCACTAACTCATGTGTTCTGGTTTTTGCTCTCAAGCGTTTTAGGTTGAAAAGGTCACCATCACTTCTGGTTCGGATGTAGAGATCACCGAGTTCTTCAGGCATGCTTTTCAGGACAGCAGCAAGGAAGATTATAAACAGAGTTGACACCGTGTCCAAGGCTAAAAGAGTTTGAGCATCCATCGCCCCTGCAAACGCGAGCAGTCATGCCATCATGGAAACTGCGCAGTACTCTTGTGAAGGTCTGTTTCTGTTGGTGTCTCAGTAACTTCCAAAGCATGTCTCCATCAACTGTGTCGAAAGCCTTGCTAAAATCTACAAAGGTGACAATGAGAGGTTGACGTTGTTCAATGGACTTTTCCTGTAATTATCGGACGGCAAAGATCATATCTTGTGTGGATCTGTTTACCCTGAATCCACATTGGCTCTCTGGTAGAATGTCTTCAGCCAAGCTCTGTAATCGATATTGTAGGATTTTGGCCATAATCTTCCCAGCAACAGACAGAAGGGAGATTCCTCAGTGGTTCCAGCATTCCACCATGTCCCTTTTTCTCTTATACACTGTTACAATGATGGCATCTTTGAAATCCTGGGGAACTTCTGATGTTGATGTCCAGATGTTGTGGAAAAGTTGTAGTAATTGACTTCTCAGGGCTGCTCCACCATGCTTCCAAACTTCTGGTGGTATGTTTTCTGGTCCTACAGCCTTTCCGTTCTTTGTCCTCTTTATGGCCATGTCAAGTTCATCTGCTGTTGGTAAATCATCCATTTGGTATCTAATCGGCAGTTGAGGTATTTTATCAACTCCATCTTCAGCACATGTTTCTGGGTTCAACAGAAGTTCGAAGTGTTACTTCCATCTCTCCATTATCGTGTGTTTCTCCGTATGGAGCACACTGCCATCAATGCTCTTCACAAGACCCAAGCAGGCACTTTGTGGTCCGTACACTTCCTTTAACGATGCAAAGAACGCTTTAGAGTCATTTCTGTCTGCCATGTTCTGAATTTCAACTGCTTTTTTCGTCCACCGTCGTTTTTCATTTTCCGCAGTTTTCTTCGAAGATTTTACACTTTTGTACTTGTCCCTTGCTTCTCTTGTGCATATTTCTTTCAGGGTCTTTTGAAACAGCAGGTTTTTCTTTTGAATGAGTGCCATGATCTCTTTGTTGCATTCATCAAACCAGTCTGCATGTTCCCTACTTTGTTTACCAAGGACTTCAGATGCAGAAGTGAACTGTTCTTCTGTGGTACCAGTTGGTGTTGTGAGACTATCAGATATTTTGTGTGCTAGTTTGTCTTTCACACTTTGGTCCTTTAGTAATTCGGTATTTAGTTTCTTTGGTGGTTTTGATCCTTTCTTCTTGAACGGAGGAGGCTTTGGTTTTATGTTGCATCTGGCATGGATCATGTAGTGATCAGTACAACATTCAGCTCCTCTCATAGCTCTGGTATTGCGAAAGTCTTTTAGATTTTCTATTCTTGTGATTACATAACCCAACAGAGTGGGGTGCTTGGATCTTGGATGTTTCTACGAGCAGTACCATTTGTCTGGATAGTTGAAGAACGTGTTTGTTATAGCAAGTCTGTGTTTGGAGCACTTTAATAGCAACAGTTCGCCATTCGAGTTCATTTTTCCTTTTCCAAATTTACCCATTATTTGTGGCCAGGCTGCATGATCTTTTTCCACTCTAGTATTGAAATCATTGAGTACAATGAGTTTGTCAGCTACAGGGATCTCAGAAAGCAGAATGCCAAGAGACTGATAGAATAGTTCTTTAGTCTCCAGGTCATTTGTCATCGTTGGCGCATATGCAGAGATTATTGTCAGGTATCTTTGCTTGCCAATGTGAATTTTCATTGTCATGAGGCGATCACTTTTCCCTGTTGGTAGTAATTCCAGTTCTTTCACAAGGTTGTTTGAGATTGCAAATGCATCCCTCGCTTCTCTTCACTCGCCAGAAGGTTTGTCAGACCAGTAGAAGGTATGAGTTTTTTTCCTTTAGTTGTCCCTGGTCAGGAAATCGAGTTTCTTGTAGTACTGCAATGTCAATTTTATAGCGGTCCAACTCTCGAGAGATGAGGGCTGTTCTTCATTCCGGTCTATCATTCTAGTCAATCAGGGTTCTGACATTCCCTGATGCCAGAATAAGGTTTTTGGTTGATTTTTTTGTCTTTGTACCATTGTCGTGGATTCCTGCCGACTAGCCGGCCAGAAGTGTGTGTGAACGAGCAATGTTTAGTCCACCTTTTCTAGAACCCTCCCCAGATTAGGGCAGGCAGTGAATAGAGCTACCCAGTCACAAGAGCTGCTGCCTTGCAATACTGTCACTCTTCAGCAAGAGCACGACCATCATACTCCAATCGCCTGAGTGCAGAGATCACGCCGCGGCTTCCAGTCCATCAAACCTGCCTGCACGCCCTCACTCCATCGCCACAGGACTTTCACCTCTCTCCCAGCCTAGGCAAAGTAGGAATAAACAGCCTGCCCAGTACTGCTAGCACCGTCTTCATTGAAAGCAAAAGTACAGAGACAAGGACGGGCCAGAACAGTCTGCACACATGCAATCAGCCGCATCCGATGGCTGAAGCAAACTCGAGTCGAGTTGTATATCACTCTTGTTGACCGCATCGGTACTGCGGTGCTGGTTCATCCGCTGCACAAGCCATTGGGATTCCTTCCTCAGGACTAATAATAATAATTATGCAAGAACACTTTTATATAAAAAATACAGAAAAACGTTTTTGCTGTACATAATGAAAATATCATATTCCAAATATATAGGATATATTATATATCGGCTTATTTGTTACATTCCAAAAATAACGTAAATAGATCAAGTAATGGAAATTTGTATTGACTTCACTCCTAAACTAATTAACCGATCATTATGAATTTTAAGGATGTGTATATAATTATATATTTCTATTATTGGATTCACTCCTTAACTAATTAACCGATCATTATCAATTTAAATTATGTGTTTATGTTTATATATTTCTACGTATTAGATTCACTCCTAAACTAATTAACTGATCATTATTAATTTTAAAGATGTGTGTATGTGTATATATACGTATTGATTGGATTCACTCCTAAACTAATTAACCAATCCTTATGAATTTTAATTATGTGTATATGTTTATATATTTCTATTATTGGATTCACTCATGAACTAATTTGCCCATTATTATGAATGTTTAGTATATGTTTATATATTTGTATTTATTGGATTCACTCACTCCTAAACTAATTAAACGATCATTATGAATATTAATTATGTGTAAAAACAAACTCTCACCTGTGACACACGGAAAAATTAGCACAACAGAAAATTATGTAAAACTATCGAGTAGTTCCATCTTAGAAATGACGTACTTGTACATTATTGTACCCAAGAAGTAAAGTAATTGTTCGGTATAGTACTCATATGAAAAAACAAAGAAAATGCATAAAAATTATAAAAATGGAAAATCATGTAATATATTCGGGTAGTATGACTTTTAAATGGGAAATAAGGTGCTTCTTTACTATAGAACTCTAATCAAACTATCATCTGTGATATACAGAAAAATTAGCACAACAGAAAATTATGTAAAATATTTTAAATATGTGTTGTACATACCCACCCTAGGTAAGTATTTTTTTTCCATAAACGTGCTGTAAATTTCCTGTCCTAGGGGAGGCACAATTATTTCATAATATAATACTTGTCCTAGGATAGGTAAAATATTCTTTTGCTCAAGATGACAAATGATACATAGACATCAAAAATTCCTCTATCCTAAGAATAACAGGTATGTCCAAAATTTTTCTCATTGACATTGGGTGGCCTTGTTAATAATTAATAAAATCAGATTCTTCTTAGCTAAAAAAAAAAAACCCCGGTTGTTCAGTCTAACAACCATTAATGCAGATGTGACCTAAGGGTCGATACTTGAACCCTTATTCCTGATCTTCATAAACGATCTTCTTAATGCAATCGTGTCTAAGATGCGTATATTTGCAGATAACCCTATGATGTACTGTTAATATGTGGGAAAATTGAACATACATATATCCATGACAATAGCTGAACAAAATTATTTACAGTCTGTAATAGAATGGGGCCTAAATGGAAAGCCACATTGAAGGATACCAAGACAAAGTTTATTCTCTTTAAGAATTATTACAAACCTTTCTAAACAATGATTGGTAGAGCTGATAGCATCCTTCCAAAGATCCCAGCATTTAAATTCCTCAACCAGACAACATTAATTGGAATAAATGCATGGGAGATACTGCCAACTCTGTAGCAAAGAAGGTGAGCACTCTCTACCATATTACAAAACTTCTCACACCTGCCATTATCCCATATCTCTATAAATCATCTAATCGCCCATGCACCGATTATTTTTTACTATATCTTAACTGGTGCTCCAATCACTAAGCTATCCAATATATCCCACACTGTCTACCAAGCTCCAATCTCTGTCTCATCGCAGCAATGTTGCATACTTCTGATTTTTTTACAAACGGAATATGCTCCAATGTACTTAATTGTAAATACACTCGACCAACCCAACAAAGGGCAAAATCTTACCACGTCAGTGTATAGATCCCCTAATACAAGAAAATTTCCTACTCTAATAACTTCTTTCCTCAAACCGCTTCCTTTTGGAATTCCCTCCCTGTTTCTTCGACTGTACTAACATGTAAAAAATTAACAAATATCTTGTTGGACAACTACCCACTCAGAATGCTCTTATAAATGTTGTACCTATTAACAGTAACAATTACACTTCAGTTGTAATAGTCTTGTTTGTGTGTGAATTCGGGTGAATAAATATTATAAAAAAAACCTTAGACTGATGAACAGAAATACCTTTAAGTCATGTGTGGACACAGTTTTTAATAATTTCAAGAACGATCGACAAAATGGTCTAATTATCTGCCACTTACCAATCCAAATTTTTTTTTCATTCTCGAATGTATCATTTAAAAGCGTCTTCAAGTAATCAAATTCTTTGTAATCTTTCGGATTGGCCAATTTGCTTCCAAAGCTAAAAAAACAAAAACAAAAAGCAAATGAATGTAGTCAATACGTTTCTGAATTTTATAGATAGGGACTGATTATCTGTATTATTTGGGAATCTTTCTGTCGAAGTACCCGAGGTGTAGTGGATAAGGGCTTTACTAAAATTCAGTTGTAAAAGTTACACTAAAGGTTCAATCCTCAGTGTAGTCTACTCTCAAAAGACAATTGACTTGGCGCCGGCCCACAAGTCTAAAGAGACTCATGCTTTGCTTCAGAAGGAGTGCTGCGACTTCGTTCCCTTCTTTTACTGGTCTCACTCTTCCTCTGACCTGAATTCGCTGGACAACTTCGTTTGGTCATACGTCGAGAACATCACTAACATAACCTCTCACAACACCAAAGCCTGACTGCCGCCATCCGCCGAGTATTTGTAGCTCCCGCTGGCGCTTGAGAAAAAGGCATGCTCCCAGTTCCGAACTTTTTTTGAGGTGGTAATTGAGGTTGAAGGCGGCTACATTAAGTAGATATCAGCTGTACTACATAATCAAGTTACCTGAATTTATTTTTTTCGATAAAAGTTTTAAAATAAAGCTGTAGTGTTGTTTAAAAAATTAAGGATCGATTCCAAGTATTTAATGTAATTTAAAAAGCAAATAATATGCCTGACAACCTCTAACCTTCAATCTATTTCCATAATGAAACATTTTCTTTGTGCTTTCTATAACGATTTATACAGGGGTTTCTGTGTATTTATCTTTTATTTTTAACTTTCCCGTTCGAGACGTTTTTTAAGATCCTGTTTTCTTTTGTAGCTTCACTGAGTTCACATTATTTTATATGAATACAAAGATTAGTGCAAACACTGATGAAGGATTTTTTTTCATCATTTTTGATGGAGATGTACATTTGTGATAAATAATTGTTGGGTCACATTAATTATATAAATATTACCATGATTTAAGTATTGAGTTTCAACCTTGTGTCATACATGAATGAAAATTTCTAATTATATCTTGTTTGTTGCTTGTTTTTGTATGTGGCTTTTTTCTTGTGATCCTTTCAGAGCGAGGGAATGTTACCTGCAAATAATTTCTCTCATACCTCAAAAAAATGACAGTCAAGATAAAACTGTTGAAAGACAGAAAAGATGTATTTGGCTTGATCTTTCTCCAAATCATTGACTAGTAGGGTGGCAGGGAGAGAGAGAAAGAGAGACAGAGATAGATTGATAATTATCATTTAATTATATTTCACCATAGAATTTTAAAACATGCTCACATGTTTAATGCTACCAAGAAACTTCAGACTTCTCTCACTCACTCACTCACTCACTCACTCACTCTTTGATCCATGTGATGTCATATGCATTTCTATCAATTCCCATAACCCTCAGTAATTCTAACTTCGAGTTCAGTAAGTTGACCCAAATGAATTTCCATTTCCTTGTATTCTTAACTGTCTTACATACTAATGTGTTTACTCGCTCAATATTTACATAAAACACAATAAGGAAGTACAAGTTTTGTGATGCACCTACATTAGAAAAAAAATTAATTGACTGATCAGAATAGGTTTGCGTCACTTTTATGCCACCTTACGAAAATTAAAATTAAAATCAAAATGTGACAGATTGGGGCCCTACAATAGCGAATGAGTAGGGTTAACTAGGTAAAAGTCTAGAAACTTTATTCAACTTTTGATCAAAATTTGTTCATGATTTTGGTTCAAGGAAGTGTCTAAAATCTAATGCTTAGTTTTAAAGGGGCCTTAAGAAGAAAGAAGGGTTGATGAAACCTTTTTAATTGGTGTGTTACATGCAGAGCAAGTATAGGAAGACAGAGGAAATTTATATAAACTGATTTTGGCTTCAAATTACTGAACGTGTGGTGTTCCTAACGAGCTGACGACTTTTCTTACTCATTCATGACACATACATTTCTATCAATTCCCACAGTGCCAATAATTCTAATCTCGAGCTCAGTAAGTTGATCAGAATCCATTGCATGATTTTGATTCTAGAAAGTTAAAAAGAAAATTCAGCGAACCTTGTCTTTTTGGTGTCTAATGACTATGGATAAAATTCAATGCAAATTTGAAATATTTGAATATCCAAATGGAATAGGATGTTGTAATGCATATTATGCAACTTAAAAATCCTTTAAAATAGTCAAAAGAAACTAAACTTAATATTTATTATTTCATGTCTAATACATATTGTTAAAATTCCCCCCAAATCTGGAAAGTAACAGAATTTTCATAAAGGGCTTCCATTCCGTTTTTACTCAAATTTGCATTTAAAAAAATCAAACTAAATATATCCCTCATTGTCTCAATTTTACTTTTCCATTGCTTTTGCATTTTTCTTTCTTTTCTAGCTTACCTTTAAAAGATACCGGCAGCATGTTTATGATAGTTGGGTACTTTTACAAAACGGTATTGATATTGAGACATTTTCTTTCTTTTTCTTTCTGCTTTCTTTGTGGATTTATACGTTTTTCTTCCCATTTTATAAACTTTTCAGTTTGAGACGTTTTGAATTTCTTTTATCTTTTTTTACTTCACTGATTCAGAAAGTATTTTATATGATTAATGCGAACACTGGCGATGAATAATTTTTTTCATAATTTCTGATGAAGGTGTATATATGTTATACGTAATTGTCCAGTCAAATTAATTACGTCAATATTACTATCATTTATGTATTGTGTTCCAACCTTGTGTCATAGATGAATGAAAGTTTATAATCATATTTTGCTTGTTTTTGTATGCGTTTTTTTTTTTGTCGCCAGCAAATAAGTTCTCTCATACCTCACAGAAAAGAACAAAGTTTAGGCAAAGCTGTTGAAAGACAGAGGAGATGTATTTGATTTGATCTTTATTCCAAATTAATAACCAGTGAGGTGGAAGAGAGAGAAAATGATATTAATTATTGCATAATATCTTATCAGAGTATGTTAAAATCGCATGTTCACATGTTTTATGCTTTAAAAAAAACTGCAAACTTCTCTCACTCATTCACTCACTCTCTCTTTGGACCATGTTACGTCACATCCGTTTCTATCAATTCCCACAGCTCAAGTAATTTTAATTTCGAGGTCAATAAGTTGATGCTAATTGAAATTTAATTTCATGATATTTCAGGAAGAAATTTTCTCTTACTCAAATGCATGTTTAACTTTAATTCAATCATGCATTGAAAACTAATCGTTAGAAATTAAGATTAAAAAATAAGTTTTTAAAAGTTTCTTTCAAATCTGTTCTTCTTTTTCAATTAGTTTCAATATCAATATTAATATTAATATTTAAATTTTTCCTATGATATGTATTCTATATATGTTTATTTCTTGTTTGCAAATTTATTTTATTTATATATTTGCATATTTCTGTACCGAATTAATTAATTTGAATTTTCATTTTGTATTCTTGACTAACCGTCTTACACATTAATACATTTACTCGCCCAATATTTACAATAACAAGCAATTCACAAAGAATAAAAATAATAAATTAACTGATCTTGAACGTAAAAGAATGACGTAATTGTCTTGTATTGAAAGACATCAATTTTAGAGAACAAAAGTACAAGTTAATATTTAAGTAAGTACCGAATCAGGGTAGAGGCAGAGTTTTGACTTGGAGAGAGAGAGAGGGGGGTAGGGGGAGAGAGAGAGAGAGAGAGAGAGAGAGAGAGAGAGAGAGAGAGAGAGAGAAAGTTTTATACTTGGCAACTAAATTGTATTTGGCAAGATATTGTCTTTATATTAACTCACATGTCATCCGATATGGGAAGAGCCTTTATTTCAGTGTCTCTAAGACGAGGAGGAATTAATGGCAAGAAGTGGTGGCAACGGAAACATGCCACTAAACTTATGTCCCTTTATTTGTGTGTTATCCATGTTGAAGTTATCGCTGCCATTGCTTGCCTATTTGAACTTAAAAAACTGTTAGTTTGTTAATTGTTTATGTTTAAACACACACACACTACGCATTGACGGCCAGTATGTAACACGTCATTATTTAGATATACTGTATATATAGAGTATACAACAATGTCATTATTTACTCTCACAATATCTATGTAGTGCATATATCATACAGACATTATAAGACACGCGTTGATATTGTAGACAATAAAATGATACTAAACCTAATGTCTTGTACCTTTATTCCAAATTTGTAAGTGAAAAAGAAATAAAAATTCTAGAGAATTCTGTTTAATTGGTGTCTTGTGACAATAGATAAAATTCAATGCAAATTTGAAATATTTGAATTTCCAATTTACCTCAATTTTACTTTTCCAATTGCATTTGCAGTTTTTCTTTCTTTCCTAGCTTACCTTTTACAGATACTGGCAGCATCTTTGTGGTTGTTGGATACGTTTACAGAAAAGTAACAGTTTCCATATTTTTCATTCCAATCTAAAAAATAATAAGAAAAAGAAAATAGAAAGAATTTATCTAGAGAGTAATAAATGTATGAATGAAAAACCAAAACTTGTACATAGAAGGATGTGATAGTCAAGTATAAAAAAATGAATAGCAATAAATTAATAATTGAGAAAAAACACCAAATACGAAAAAAATATTTTCAACGTTGATTGCAATGCAAAACAGTTTCATTATTTCTACGAAAGTTAAGGACTACTGAACATAAAATTTTGAACTACATTCTTCCTGAATAAAAACATTGAGCTGGAGTTTTCACTATCAGAACTACTATCAGAATTACTATCAGAACTTTTCAGCCCTCATACGTCACTGTTCCACAAAAGGTTGAAATGTTTTAACTTAGCTAAGTGTGATGAGCAAAAGTATTTAATGTTCGGGTCAATTTTAAACAAGCATTGTAACAGCTTCAAACTAGAGGACTTGTCTGCAGATGATTTTAAGTGCCTCATTTTTCACTTCAGGAAATGTACTTTCTTACAATTCGACATAGATTTTTATCCATCAAGTATAAAATCTATATTATTAAAAACTGTAAAAAATCGATATTGATCAATGAATAAAGAATAGTATTACTTTGAGTGCGCAGAAGTATGAGATCTTATCAGGCTATATATTTTGTATACCCGTACAAATATATGATAATACTTATATGAGCTTATATAGAGACCACAGATTGTAATCTGTTGTTCTCTGCACAAGCTGTGATCGTCTGCTTTTTGTCTTGGTCCAATTTGAGTGCTTTGCTTCAGTACTTAGTGTCAATCATGTATGCACTCACCTAAGACTGCAGCTTTGCATAAGTTTACAGGAATATCTACATTAAGGAACTCTTATAAGGTTACAGGAAGGGATTATAACAAATCTAATAGATAGGAAAATGAAAAAAGTAGGCCTGGGTTTGAATAATTACGCATTTCATAGCAATCGAATAGAATCCCTCAAAACTCGAAAATAAATAAGAATACTGAAAGAAATCCATCAAATAAATGTAACCATGACTCCAAAAATGAATATGTATTTCCACCATCGTTCTGAATTAGCAACTCAGCACTAATTGTGTTTCGAAGAAAATAAACATTTTAAAATAATCTGCATTATTTAGATTCTTCAGACTTCTATTCTCATCTTGAGTGTTTTTTTGCACAAAGTTTTGGTCGATCATCGGGTGCATCTTGTTAAACTCAGTAATCTTTATGTTGAAATCGGGAATCTGAACGGAATTTCAAACAGAACCCTTTATTTAATCCATAGTGGACACGTGGCAGTACTTGGTAAAATTCAGTTGTAAAAGTTACATTTCGTGAGATTGAATTTCAATCTTCAGTGCAAACAAGACTCAAACATAAAATTGCAAATTACTTCTACCCAGTCATGGCTGATAGAACAAGATATGCTACTCCATGGATTAAATAATTGATTCCGTTTGAAATTGCATGCAGAACTGGAGTTCGACATAAAAATTCCCAAATTCAGCAAAAAGATTGCCAAGTTTGACAAGATACAACTGAAGAAAATCGAAGGTTATACCAACAACAATGTTATGCAAATAAAACTGAAGACAAAAGCAGTTGTCTGATTAATCGAAATAATGCGAATAATTAATCCTCGTCTCAAACATTCAGAACATTTTAAAATAAACTAAAACACACAAAAAACATACCCACGTAGAGATAAAGGTGACTTTTCTTACCTTAGGTAACATTTCTTTGTAATATATTTGCTTTTTTACTATTGTTTCCGTTTGTTGTCTATAGTAAAATATATTCAATATTTTTAATTCTCTATGATGCACATGGTAGCTTAGGAATAATTTTTCCCAATTTGGTACGATTTCGGACACGTGACATACCAAAACACGCACACACAGATTGAAGGCAATATTAATGGCCCCCAGTCATAATATAAGTGGAATAAAATAAATGGTTTTATTTAATGCTACCAAAACAATGCTTATTTCCTTCAAAAACTATGAGAAATCGTTTTTTGTGGTCCTGTAAGTGAACAAAACAAGAAAGAAAAAAAGCAGACATAAAATGCTCAATAATAAAATAGTCTTACCAGAGGCGCATGTGAAATTAAAATCTCTAATGTTTTCAGCATCAACGTTGGCATCAACACTGATTATCTGCAGAGACAAAATTTTGTTGAATAAATTGTCAACATTCAAACACGAATTTTGTAATGTATTGGATTGCATTGTCGGTGAAAAAGATTAGGAATAAACATAAATTAAAAAGAGGAAATATACAACAGGTGTGAACGGGTACATAGGAGACATTCTATTGAACAGAAGCAAAGGGATTATCGAATATTTACAAAGGGTGATAATAAAAAAGACGAGTCATGCTAGAGCTAGGATTTTTGTCATAATGTCAGCGAGCATATTTGCTGTGAAACAAAAAATTATTTCTACGGTATTGTTATTTAGGGCGTCCTTGATAAAGTGGTATTTTATGTCTATATGTTTGTATCTTTATCGTTGTAAATATCCATGGTAAGCGCTTTAGCACTTCGATTCAAATATTATAATGGGAGCGTATTTTCGATGTGTGTCCATTTCTGAGATGGTACATATCTTCTTGGGTAATTTTTATTAGTGCTACGTATTCAGCTTCACATGTAGATAACTCAGCCGTGGGTTGTCTTTTTGATTTTCAGAAAATAGATGGGCGATTTTTGAAACAGAAACAGTACCAAAACGTGATTCTTCTGTCACATTGGCCCGATGCCCAATCGGCATTACTGTATGCAATTAACTGTTGGTCATGAGTTTTTGCATTGCATACGTGATACTGAATAGTACCCTTTATGTACCTCAGTATATGTTTGGCTGCCGTCCGATGCTGTCCATGTGGTTCGGATAAGTGTTGTGATAGATCTGGCCGAGTACAGATTGTCAAATAAATTAAACTAGCGACGACTTCACGATATTTTCTAGGGTCGATTATGTCATCAGAGTTACTGTCGATTGAATCCAACTTTTGTTCACGTAGTGTTGTCCTGAGTTTACCGTCAGACATGTCGAACTTTTCTAGTATCTTATTGCATACTATTCTTGGCTAATTTATATATAACCTTCGGCTACGTCGAAATCTATTCCTAGGAAATGGCGGAGTTTTTTCAGGTCTTTTATTTTGAACTCGGCCATTAGCATTTCCTTGGTGATGTTTAGTGAATCAATGTTATCAGCAGCGAAAATTAAGTCATCAACTTATGAGATTATCATCAACTTATGAGATTATCATCAACTTATGAGATTATCATGATTCTTTAATGTGCATTTTTTAAAGGTTATTTTTTTCTCCCGGTCATTTCATAAAAAGGGGTCTGCTTTTAACAGTTATTAGACAGTTGTTATAATGTCATAACAGTGTAAGTCCATAAAGTTTTTGGTAAGCACTTTCAACGATTATGCTAAACTTGCCATTTCAAATAGTGTTCATCAAATCCTCTAAGCAGTTCCGTTTTGGTAAGGCGGGTATAATGCTGAGATCCTGTGTTTTTTGTTGTTTTAACGGTGTAATCTTTGGAAGTCGTTTGACTTAACTACAAACCATATTCCGATCTCAGTATTTTGATTTTACTCTGGGAGAAATATCCCTGTAATAGATTAGGTGCCCGTTTGTCAGAGTGCTTATCTCTATTTTGGAAACATTTTCCTTGTAGGCAGATGTCACAATTTATATTGTTGTATCTTTATTTTTTATTTTCATTCCACTAACTACATGAAGTAGTTTTGCTAAGTCATCGTATTTACATTGGCCGAGTATTTTATGCCACGATGGGAGAAATGCATAACTCTGTGTGGTTACTATGACTGATAACTGTGCCAAATTTCGTTGCTCTACTGTTATGGGAAGTGGGTCAGGGAGATTACTTATTGCACGCGCCTCGTACATCGGGTAGTTTTGCTAAGTCATCGCATTTATATTTGCCGAATATTTTATGCCAGATGTGAATATCCTGACATTGATGAAAACTGTTGTATTCAGTAATTTCATCTTTCGAAATCGTTAGGTAGTATAGTCTTTTGTGTACATATATTTTAAATTTTGTACCATTTTTATGTTTGAGTTCATTTTTACCTTCGTTAAATATTACCGTTGCTCCATTTTTGGTTGCAGATTTTACAAAAAAATATGGCTTGTGGGGAGGAGAGTATAAGCAGCGCCATTTTTAGGTTAACTGTTACGCATTTTCCATTCATATCTAATAAGTGTATTTCGGTGTTTTCTCTTTTTTTTATGCAATACCATGAGTTCTCATTCCATCCACTAACTCCATATAGTGTTTTTCTGACTGGAATGTTTAATCAAAGTTTTCATATTTCTTTGCATCTCTAACGATGAATGGATGATATCAACTTTCGTAAGTAGTTATCCTCCATTTTGAATGCAAATGTATTTTCTTCGATATCTGCAACTTTTTGCATAGTATCCCTTCGTATATAGCGGAAGGACTTTCTCTTGTGAGTGGTGCTTTTGCAATAGTTACACCATGATTTTCATCTTTTGTCGTTGTTGGCCAGTTTTTTTGATAATACCCTTTTTTGTTGCACGTAAATCTTATTTGGTCCATGTATTATCTTTATCTTTGTGTTTTAAACTCGCCTGTCGCGATTATCGTTCCTCATAGTAGTCATTGAAAAATAGGCAGTTCAGTTTATGACGTCATCACTGCTTGACTGGTCTTTTTGTATTAATGTTTCTTTGTAGTTGTGAAGTTCTGTTTTAAATTCATAGAACCTTAGTTTTTAGTTGATGTAGGTTACATAGATAGAAAAAGGGTCGAAGTCGCTACAGTTATATATATATATATTAACTCGGTATCTACTTTCAGTTTCGTGTCTTTGAACGCGCATACCGCAACAAACGGTACAAGTTCCACATAACGTTCATCATTTCTTTCATTATCGTTTCCATCTCCAACAAGATTTACATCTAAAATGGCGTCTTTTAGACCGAGTGTACGTAGATGGCCTAACAATTTAATTCTCCAAATTTCATATTTTGCTTCATTGCCATCGAATAATGATCTGCTCCAGCGATTTCCTATTATCTCTTCTGGGCACATAATCTGTTGCGGGTCGCATTGCCAGTGCAAAAAAATCGCTATAAACAGAAATTCAAAATAGGAAGTTTACGACACATGTGAGTAGACAAAGAGAAGAAATTTTATTGAACATAGCAAAGGATTATGAGAAATTTACAAACAAAGAGAGATAATAAGAAAAATTACAGTTATTGGACTTTCAATGTTCAACAATTATTCATGTGAAAGGAGAAGATAAATATTGTTGAGGTTTAAATGTTGAAAAAAGAATGAGAAGGTTTGAAGGCAGTGAAATGAAATATATATTAACAAAGAATACAGAAACGTATATTTGTTGAGTGGGACTTTTTTTTACATGGGGTTACCACTTATCAAAGTCCGAAAGCCACTCAGGGATAAGGGTTATTGTGTGTACAGTAATCAATGAGATAGTATTGTAGTAATCATTAGTATTAGGGGTTTTTGATAGAGTGTCTTACTTAAGGGGGCGGTTTGTAAGGAGTTTGTTTATGTTGGACTTGAAGACGTCCAAGTTGTAGTCAGATGGGAAACAGGCAAGCGGCAGAGAGTTCCACTGGCGTACAGTTCTAAGAAAGAAGCTTTGCTCATGGAATCTACGTTTGGATTAAAACACAGATAAAGAGTGGGGAAAATTATTGACAGTAGTTTCAGCCATACGGGTGTTTCTCGTGAAAGATTGGCGAGGGGGGGACGAGGGATTGGAGCTCAAACGAGCACCTGCCATGGAAATAACAATAAAAGAAAGACAGGCTCGCAACGTCTCTTCTGTGGGAGAGAGGTTGCAGGGAAGAGAAAAGGGCACCCCCCACTAAACCACAAAGTCTATTTTGTACTCTGTCAAGGCAGAATAGGCTGTCTTTAGCAGCTCCTGCCCAGATGTGGTCTGTACTGAGAGGAAGATGACTTATCACCTGAATTTTTAAATACAGGGCAAGCTGATGAGGTTTTCCAGGGAGTCGGAAAGCACTTCTCCTTAAGGCAGCGCTTAAGCAGTTTCGTAAGTATGGGAACAAGTTTTGGTTGAAGCTTTTTTAACACTATAATTGGGATGCTGTTAGGGCCAGTTGCTTTACTGGAATCAAGGTTCTTGATTAGCTTGGCGACCTCATGCACAGATAGTTGTATGTTACCTAGCGTGTTCTGTGTTATAGGAGGAAATATGGGGAGTTGATGGACTTCGTCGCATAGGATAGAATTAGCTGCAAAGTTCTTGGCAAATAGTTTGGACTTGTCTGATGCTGACGAGATGACCTCTGATTCATTGATAATGGTTGGGATAGAATGCACACTTCTGTTCAGGATCCTATTTGTTATTTGCCAAAACTGGTGGGAACCAAGCCGTTGATCTTGGATTTAACAGACTGGGCATATACCGCTCTTGAATTTTTTATTACTCTTTTACAGTGGTTGCTGGCAGTCCTGAAAGCAGCTTTAGTCTCAGTACATCGATTACGTTGGTAGTTATGGAAAAATTGATTTCTGTGTGCGATAGCAGCAGCACATTCTGTGGAGAACCATGGCTGGCTGTTAGGTTTTTGTTGGAATTTTTTGGATGGTATGAATTGGTCTGTGCCTACAATTAACCATTCGGTCAGATCTGATACTATAGAGGACACTTCCTTTTTAACATGGAGTTCAGAGGTAAATCAGATATGAATGTACGGAATCTATCCCAGTCAGCCATAGAGTATCGGTATACAGTACGGTGGAGGGGTATGTCTGGGAACTTATTACATTTCGCTTTTATCTTAACTGATATGACGGAGTGGTCGGAGGATCCTAGAGGAGAGTGAACGGAACATGAACATAACTCATGGGAGGTTGAGAGAAAAAGGTCTAGGAGGCTTGCATATTGACCGGGTGTATCGGGCACACGGTTGAGTTCGCGAACAATCTGAGTGAGGTCATAAGCAACGGCAAAATCATGACAAAACCTCCCCTTATCGTCTGTCTTATTTGAATGGGTTAGCCATTCCACGTTATGGACGTTGAAGTCACCACAGATGTGGATGTTAGCCGAGGGATGTGCAGACAGGATGTGGTCTGTTTTCTCAGATATGCTCTCAAAGATAGTAACTCCGCTGTTGTGGGGCCGATAGAAGGCAAATATAAATGCAGTGGTGTTAGCAAGTGCAACCTGGAAGCACATATAGGGTAAGTAAGGATCTTCTCTAGAGATATCCCTGTCACACGGGAAGCCATCTTTAATGTAGGTACATATTCCATGTCCATGGCGATCTTGGGGGTCAGATTTAGCTGTTAAGTTAGAGTATCCGTTAATTATGAACTCATCTAGGGAAGTGGTCGCCCCTATTCCAGTTTCGCTTAGAAATAATATGTTCGGTTTCGTCTCCTGTAATTGGGTTTCAACCTCTGGAAGGTTGGAACATAGACCCCTGATGTTGGAGAAGGAGACCTGGTAGTAGGGGTCTACGTTGGAAGATGGGGTTCTAGGTTTATTCGAGTTTTTTTTTCTGGAGATATTTCATGTTGAGGTTTTGGGATTTGTGGAACAGGTCGGCATATTTGGTTAGAGCAGTACAGAGAGGGAAAGTAAGAGAGAAAAAGACAGGAATTTTTTTTGTAGCACATGAAAAGGTAAAGCCGTAAAACTAGTATGGCATCGAGAGGCCCCACCAGAGACTATTGCATTGTCCAGATCCATTCACCAAATGGCAATACAGCAGTCCCAGTACTTTGCGCCTGCTGATAGGACAGCCTCTCTAGTGGTTAATCCAAGGTTCGGGTCCCTGACTATCAGGCGTATAACGTCAGCCCAGACAAAACGTTTACCTCCAGCACCCTTACTAGTGACATGGCCACAAGGATAGACATAGAGACAGAAGTTTTCTGACATCTCAGACTACTGTTCACCAAATACTACCGACCTTTAAGCAGCTTTTTCTTCACCCTTTGTCAGAAAAATCACTCATTTGAATGAGGACTGAGGGACAGAAAGGAGAAGCGAGAGTTACTGGAGCTGCCGATAACACACCCACTGTATTATCTACTCTCCATTAAAAAAAAGAGAAACGGGGAGGAGGGGAATGGGTACAAGTGTCTTATTCATATCTAAGTAGTAAGTCCGCTGCTAAATTATCAATTCAGGACACTTTTGATGATAATCTCCCCTCCTATATTAATGGGTGGAAGTTTGTCGTTATCTATCTCTAGTTTGAATCATTGGAGCTTCACCTTATAATTAAAATCCAATAATTAACTTTCATCAATTTGTAAAGTCGGCTTAATATTAATTTACATTCGAGTTTAGATAATTATTCAAGGTTTTAATTTAGGAGGTTCCTTTTCATAGGTGACTTTTACTTTGCTAATGTCACTGTATTATATTTCGAATATAATTAAAAATAAGACTAACTATATTAGATGGTTTGATTGGCTAGCCAGAAAGCAAGCATTTACACTATAGGCAAGCTTGAATTAATAGTATATATTAAGTATCATGGTTTGGCGTCTGTTTTGCCAACTGGAATATTGCCGTGTCTTTCTATGGCGGAAGAAGATTTCTATTTTCGAATAACGTGTGCACGTGTGCCTATCTATTTATAGAATAAAAGTCATTACGTTCAAATGTGTATATATATTAAATTTACATATTTTTTTTAAAAGTCCTAACTTTTTTTTTTAACTCCTAACTTTATCTACTCTAATAGAGAAAATTATTCCTGGCATTTTGTTTTTTTTTATCGCTAGTTTATTTGTAGCATGGCTGACCAGTGTTTTGCCTGTTTCAATAGTCGCGAAGGGGGGGGTGACGAATAAGACAGGAAAGTAGAGACAAATAAATACATATACATAAATAAAACAAGAAAAACAAGTTTAAACAAGGTAACATGAAAAACATTTGTTAGGATGAATTTTAAAATACTTAACGTCTATTTGCCGTCATGGTTTGGCGTCTGTTTTGCCAACTGGAATATTGCCGTGTCTTTCTAGAGCAAAAGAAGATTCCTATTTCCGGATAACTTGTGCACGTGTGCCTATCTATTTATAGAATAAAAGTCGTTACGTTCAAATGTGTAAATATATTAAATTTACATTTTTTTTTAAAGTCCCAACTTTTTTTTTTAAGTCCTAACTTTATTTACTCTAATAGAGAAAATTATTCCTGGCATTTTGTTTTTTTTTATCGCTAGTTTACTTTCAAAGCAGCACATATTGGAACCTTCTCCTGAAACTGTATCGCCCCCGTCTGCGTTATGCGAGCATCACCTAGGGCTCTGATGGCATCATAGCCTAGGAGCAGGTAAAAGCTGGCGGTTTCTCGAGTACTACCAGCGCTTCAATATTAGCTGAATTTCCAGTTTTAGTGTGAATGTTCACAGTGCCCACCCCGCAACATGTCCGCGTCGCTCCACTAAGGGTGGTTAATCTAGTAGTCTTCTTCTTCCGAGTGCGGCAGAGGCCCGCACTCACTACGGTGCGAGAGCACCCAGAGTCGAAGAGTGCCCAATCTTTTTACATCGGTAGCAGCGAATAGCTGTCAGTCGCCGCCAGCAGTTCCTCGCAATGTGGCCCTGACACATGACTTTACTGTGCAGGACGGGCCCCTGGGATAGTCTATCCTCATTTAATGCACGCTGTGCAGCAGCGACTACCGGTTCTCCCATCTCATAAGTATTGTTCATCACGGTCCTGGCCCGGTCTACCAGATCGTTAAGGGACAATGAAGCTATGCTTGAGCTAGCCTGCAGGAGTTGCTTTGCTCCGGTTGAGAGCCCTGCCAAAAATTTGCATGCCAAGGCTGGCTCAGGCAGCCCACCAAACAACACCATCAATTTCGTCAGCTTGGCCAAATAAACGTCGACAGTTTCACCAGGATGCATGGTTCTTGCCTCAAATTGCTCCCAAGCAGTGGCGGGGTCAATAGCGAACGCTTTGTATAATGCCGCCTTGATCCTTTTATAATCCTGTTTTTCCTCAGGACTAAGCTGTTGATATACTGCAAAAGCCCTGCCAAACAGATGTAGAGGAACAACATGTTCAATGTTCTTCATGCTAGACAACAGGCAATGTAGTTCCACCTTCTCCACCCAATCAAGTACTGGGGTCAAGCCATCGAATTCCGGTATTAATTTAAGGCCGAATTTGTCCCCTATTATGTCGAAATAGCTTGATGTTAAATGGGCTGGTAAACAGCAAAACGAAATAAACCAAATACAATACGCAAAAGTCCAGCTAGAATTCGTCACTGAAACTTTCTCTCTCAACTTCCAGCACGTCTCTCCCCACTGCCTCTGCCAACAGACATTTTATCAGAAAACTGACCCCATTCTATTTGCATACATGTGCAGTGGAAGATGAGATCTGGTGAGATTCTATGAAACTACACCTTATAAATCCATGGCTGCCATCTTTAAATTCTCTTTCTCTCAGATCGTATCTGAAGGTAAGTTGTATGACCGCACGACATACACACGGGAGTGGCGCTTTCTTCTTTGATTATTTCATTCAACTCTATATGAAGTCAACAGGGATTTCTTTAACCACCACCAGGAAGCAACTGTTGCAAGAACTAATTTATTATTATTGGGGGGGGGGAAATCTTCAACTGAAGGTTATCAGGTTATTGAGGTTCTATGACAACGTTAGACATTTAATAACAGCTGAACCATCCTACCCTAATTCAGAATCGGTAAAAGCATTTAAAATTTTAGAAAGAAATTGAAAAAAGCCTTATCACACTTCATATTTTAAACATTATATCTTAATTTTAATCTTTGATGCCTTTCTAGAAAGAACTCTATAGTGGAGCAATATTTTGACTGCAAAATTTTAACTCCCGCTGTCGAGAACCAATGAGAGTACCTATCTGCAAAAAGAGAATGACAACTTACTACAGAATCATTTGTTGCGAATACTCGGCCTAACCCACAAGCATACAGTCGACATGATACACCCAACTCGAAACCATTATTGGTGGAAATATACCTGATGGGGGAGAGGTAACTGATTATCCAATCAGGACGAACCAAGGTGTGATGGACTGGACGACGATTCGTTAGCTGGGACAGGCAGGCGTGTCCCTACCTACCCCAACCTGGCATACATAAATTCTTGCAGAAAAAATAAATTTTTGGAGAGATTTTAAATGAGTTTGTGTAGATAGTCTAGAGTGAATCGACACGAAGATACTGTCACCCGGTCTCCTCCCCACTATTCGATAAGCACTCGTTCATTAATTGATTGGAAGCAAAAATAGGTTATTAAAAAAAAACTGACTAAGGTCCTGTTGCAGTTAATAGAAAGAAAAAACTTTCAAACGAGCTTTTATTTTTTATTTTGATTCTTCTGTGAAAAAATGTACATACTTAATATTTTTATTGTTCTCTTTTGTGAATAATTAATTTCATATGATGCGTCGGTTATTATTATTGTTGATATTTACAAGTGACTTTAAAAAGAAGAAACAACAGAATTTAATGATCTTTCTTTTCAGCAGAGTAAAGAGGTTAGCATTGATCATCCACTAATGTACCCCTTGTCATATCAACCCTATCTAGTGAAAGCGACTGGAGCTGCGTTGCAGAATTTTGGTGGGGGTCTTAATCACCTAGAACTACACATCGTGTAGCTTGTTGTTAACTATGGATTGAAAACATTAGATGTCCGCGAGAGGAACTCGATCTACAGGGATACTTGACTATCATATTTGTAACCAGCGGCGTTAACACCTAGGATTACACCTAGTGTAATGTAGGGCAGGTCATATGATTATATTCTTTTTTAAAAAAGTAATTGCAACAAACAGAGAAATTTTGTTCCAGCTATTGAACTTTATTCAAACTATTTTCTTAAAAGAATGTTCAAACTGTTAATTTTTTTCTTTTCTTCCTGTTCTATTCACAAATAACAAAAAAGATATTTGTTTAGGTGGTAATTTTTTGATAATTTCAAAGAACAGTTAGTCCATAATTTTTGTTTTTGTTGTTTCTATTTAATGAAAGCATTGGTTTGTTGTTTAAATTTGTATTGTGTCTAAACAGCAGCATTGAATTTCATATCACTGCTTCCATATGCGGACGATACAACATTGCCGTTCGCGCAGGTAGATGCATTCTCTGAAAAATACACTGTTTCTCCATAAAGCAGTAAATCATGTCGTAGAATGGCATGCCTGCACCTCTAGACAAAAAGTAGTGCGGAACTTAATTATAAACTCGTCTCCAGACATTACATATGAGAAATTAAAAACAGAGATATTGAAGCGTAATACTGCGTCAGAGGAAAGCAGATTCCATATGCTCATGCAGAACGAGCACTTAAATGACAGACCCCTACAGAGTTTCTAAGACGGTTAAAGGAACTGTTGAACCTTTTTGCAGAGAAACACAACAATCATACAATTTTTTTTTGCGTTGGCCTCTTGAAGTCAAAGCTATACTGGCCCCAAACCTGGAGGAGAACACTGTTGAACAAATGGCTACTATGACAGTAAAATATTCGAGAATTCTTACTTAAACACAGCCAGCAACCCTGAACAATTCAGACTGTAACAGCTGTTCGGGGTTAAGCAGCAATTGAGTTCGGGTAATGATGAAATATTAACAAATATTGACTCGTTAACACACAAGTTTGATGTTTCATGTTAGGAATCGAAGTCGTAATAATTCTGTATCGAATTCAACTTCAATCGTCACCAATGCTCACAATAGTAACACAATAACCTCTCACATGTCCTGTTGTCTCAAATAACAAATATACCTCCGATTTTCACACAATAAATCAGTTTATCTCTATGTATCTCAATTCCAATCTTGGGATATCCGCTATTGCCTGGGATCCCTAAAAGTAATCTTAGTATACTTATGCGGTCTCCCACAAGTCCCTGGGAGGTTTGATCTCTCAAATGGGGAGCAAAACGCTCCCTTAGGTCAATTAGGTTACACAGGTTCAGGTTCTGATTCAGACTCTGGTTCTGATTCAGATTCTGGTTCTGCTTTCGAGTCTGGTTCTGGTTTCGGGTCTGGTTCTGATTCTGTTTCTGCTGCGTCAGATGAACTATAATCATTACTCTCTGGTCTGTTGATTTCGTTCATCAGTAGCTCATCACTTTAGCATTCATTGCTCACCTCTATAGTTGTATGATGTACCTCAGAAACTGGGCAAAGATCGCGCACATGATGCGGTGTTCCGTCAACTAGCACCGACTGCTGGCTGATCACCCCAGAGATTCGTCCTCACTTGAATTTGGTGGTGCACTGGTTTCCAGGTGGTGTCACCCAAACTCGATCCCCTACCTCATATTTGACATGTCTTTTCTGGTTGACTGTCTGTGCAGCATCAATTCCCTTTAGTCTAACACGATATATGTACATGGCATTGGCCGGCGCTGTTGTAGGTAATTTCCCATCCTTTGGTGTGACGTTATACCAATACGTGGCCTCCATAATGGTACATTGCTTTCTGGCAGCAATTCTCTTAATGCTGCTGTGGCTCCTCTCAGCAATGCCATTCCTTGATGGCACATGAGTGCATTGCAGCCGTAGTCAAACACCCTATTCATCTAACAGCTGCTGGACTTGTTGACTGCAAAAAACAGCATCGTTATCCGTCAAGATCTCTTCTGGCGCACCCCACTCAAAAAAGATGGACGACAAGATGCGAACAACACTTGCTGAGTCCTGTCTAATCATGTATCGTCATACAGCAAAACGTGTGGGTCCACAATCGATAAGAGTTAGAAAGGGTTTACCACTGTAATGGGTAATGTCCATCGCCACCCACTGCCACACCTTCTTGACGTCAAATCATCCTTTTCGCTATTGCTCTGATGCAGAATCAATAGACTGACACGCCTCACACCTGCCTGACATCTACCTTTGTCACTGCTGAGTCCACACGCCTCGCAAAATACACTGTTCTCTTGACACCTGGATGTCCACTCTGTGTATGAATTTTCTGTATTTGACATGGGCTAATCACGCCAATTGCAACTGCACAAGATCGAGCAGTGTGCTCCACACCCATCTTCATGGCTCCATACCATCTATGAAGTACACGGGTTAGTTGGTTGGCATTATTACAATGTGATGTTACCAGCGTTACCCCACTAATAGTCCATACTCAGAAATCAGACTCTTCAGCATGTCTAGCCTTCACCGGATCAACATCTTGCTGGCTGCCTTAGTGCGGATTGTTGTCCACCTTGAAAGCGTGTCAGACACCCAGTGGTAGATGCAGAGAATCCGTGTACAGGTGCAGTTTCTTCGATTGCCATTGCAGTGCGAGATTTATTCCCTTTACAACATTGTCCAGCTCTTCTAAGTTGATGTGTTGAGCATCAATCATGGGTCGCAGCCAACATGTGTCTTCAAACACATTCCCTGCTTGCTTTAATGCGACTCCTAATTCCAATGAACTAGTATCGACCCCCAAATTTAAGTGGTCTGCATCAACTGTAGTACTTACCAACACAACAAACGCCCTCGTGTTTGTGCCTTGTATAGGCATGCGCGACAACAAAACTTGGGTTTTTATAAGCGGAAGTCTCGAGGTTGTCAGGAATCTACAGGCGCATGAGCAAGAGAAGGGATTGAGATAGTGGTATAAAGGCAGGTCGAGTGAGAAGATTGTTGTTTTTGTTGTCATTGGACGTTACAGTGACGCATGCGTTAGCAGGTGATTAAGGAGGCGGTTTATTTTTGTGTGTCAAGTCGCGCACCTCGGTGAAGGTCATATAAATCGTTCACCTCGGTGAAGGTGAAGGTCATATCAACACACCATTTTTACACGGGCAGTGTTTTCCTTGTTGACTCTCTCCAGGGTCTCAGTTACCATCAGAGTTAGAAGAGCATCGTCAAGCACATCATCCCAACCTGTGGTTACCAAATTCGCTCTGCATTTGATGACACCCACAGCTACACGGAGCCAGCCACAGGCTGGTCAGTGTCCAATAAGTTTCCTACATCAGGACAAAATTGTCCGCCTTGTAACAACCTCAGAGATGCCTGGAATCCCACTGCCATGCCTCCATTATAGGGTGCTGTCTTCCTCACAGACGTCTAATGCCAATGCACACGCCCCATCCCTCAGACGTTCAGGTTCTTGCACTGCAGACCAAACTGAGCCAATTTTTCCCTGACACACGATGCAGATTTTATGTCCTCATTGATGTACACATCGTCAATATAGGCTGATGTTGCGTCCTCAATGGTCTTTTCTTGAGACAGCACCGCATTCACAATGGTCTTCATGATCTGCGGTGCCACATTCAGACCAAAGCCGAGTCATGTTAGGCAGTACCTCTGATCCCGGACCACACTGACTGGAACGGCCATAGCATCTCATCTACTGCAAATAGGCCTTCCGCAGGTCTAATATTGACACATTGGAGCCCTTTTGGCGCCATTCCCTCAGTTTGCTGGCGCACACGTAAGCCTCAATGTACTGGTTGAGCTCACGATAATTCAGCACTGCTCTTACTTTTGACTTGTTATGCTGGATAACCGCCATTAAGGGTATCAGACCCTTGGGCGGACCAAGCTTCTCAGGGTAGTGGATCAGCCATCCATCTCGGATCCACACCTTAAGCCTCATCAGGCATAAGGTATTCTATGACGCGATTCTTTAATTCAGTTGGTGCCTTTCCCTTGGTCCACTTCCATGATGCAGTCCAGGCCTGCTGGTTATAGTCATAGTCCACCTTAGATCAGGGCGAACGATGTGGATTACAGCACACACCGGGTTTTTCAAAAAGCTCATGCTCACATCTCTTTCGATTGTCACTCCCCCCTCCAGTGCCTTGATAGCATCGTAGCCCAGCAGTACGTCGAACCCCGACAAATCTCCTCGCGTCACCAACACATTAATTTCTATGGCCACACCAGAGTCCGTGTGGACCTTCGCGGTTCCGGCTCCACAGCATGCTTGTGTCTCGCCACCTATTGTGGTGACTTTAATGTTCTTTTTAGTCCAGGTCCAACACAATCTGGCACTCATGATGGTATGTGAGCAGCCGGAGTCGAGAAGAGATGAGCAGGGCACTCGGTTCACGTACACAGTTATCGTAGGTTGCGCGTCACTTCGATCTTGTCTGGGGAGCAGGGCGGCGCTGACATCCTGCCCCCTGATGCGTTTTCCACACAGTTTTGGGCTAGGTGCCCTATGCCACCACATTGGAAACAGCGTAGTCGCCCCCACCCTTTATCAGTGCAGCTTCTTGCAAAATGACCTCACCAACCACAACGGTAACATCTTCCATTAGTCACGGGGCTCAGACTGGGAATTGCTTTTGTCGCCATCACAACTGGTTCCCCCAGGTCCTCCTCATCCCTTATGATAGCCCGGGCGCATTCCATCAAGTGCTCCATAGGCGTTGCGGACACACTAGTAGAGGCTCTCAACAATTGCTTAACACGGGTGGGAAGGCTGGCTACAAATGCATATGCCAATGTCCTCTCCGACACTCCATTATCAAACAGCACAGCAAGTTTCTTCAATTCCGCAAATACCACATCCACGGTTTCTCCTGGCATAAGCTTCCTGGGGGCGAATCTTTCATAAGCCGTGCAAGGATCCATTGCAAATGCCTTGTACAGTGCATTTTTATAGTGGTCACATTAGCCTTCTCGATGGCACTAAGTTGCGGATACACACTCAAAGCGCCCCCAGTCAATCTCAGGGGAATCACAGTGTGCACTCTCTTTACCTCACAGAGATTACAGGTCAACTCGACCCTCTCAACTCAGTCAACGACAGATGTGGACCCATCAAATTCTGGAATCAGTTTCAGATCAAATTTTGAGTCGGTCATTTTTCACAGCAATAGCCGAAATAGCTTGTATCGAATTCAACTTCAATCATCACCAACGCTCGCAATAGTAACACCATAACCTCTTGACTGTAAACGACACTGTTCCTTCCTCTCACTCAAGCTTGCTTTTATGCAGTTTTTCACCCTGTCTCATTTGCATGTGTGCCCTCTGTTTTCTCCTGATCTCCTGAACCACATAGTCGAAACGACAACACTCAACTCGACGTCTCGCAAAGAGACACAATGAATAATGACAAACTTATTACAATTCTAAGTAGAAAAATATTGGGAAAAGAATGCCAAAAATAATCATCCGATTCATATGTAATGATGAATGATGCTCAACATGTATTTCCTAACTTTAATGTCCACCTCAGTAATTGGTGTGGTTTCTCTACTTACACAGACACAGCTGGTGGCATAACACATAGCTTCTCTATATACCATTCCCTTTCACAGACAGTTAAGTTTCCGCCCTGATGGAGTAGTATATTTTCTCTTCCTGTGGAACAGTGTGCAAAAGACACTACTGAATGGTAGAATGCAGCAATTGAAGCACATGTTCCCACACGGAAATACGTTACCAAACCACACTCTCCACAGTTGTGCAACTGCTATCGCGCAACAGCAGTATGGATTTCGCAGAGTTATCGGAATAAGTTGAATACAAATAGGCAAAAATTTGTAGAAGTTAGAAATAATTGTAAGACAGAAATAACCGCAGCCAAGAGAAGGCATTCCGAAGTCATGAAAAAACGCATCGAATTATAGAAATTATGGAAAATTTATAGCAGTATAGTAACAGCTTTAACGAAGAAAAAGCTTGGGAGGGGATATTGGGGTGGTGCCCCTACAGATTCTGACAATGGACTGTTCATGACGTCACTTCCGGTTCATAGGTTCTGCTTTTCTGCACTGAACCCGAAACTCAGAGAGAGAGAGAGAGAGAGAGAGAGAGAGAGAGAGAGAGAGAGAGAGAGAGAGAGAGAGAGAGAGAGAGAGAGAGAGAGCCGTAACTTTAGTTTGTCTTTCAGTTGAGCGGAGTTCCTAATCAACTATTTCTGTATTTTCTGTTTAATATAATATTCATTTCATTGTTTCTGAATCTTTTCGTTATTCTTTCCAACATTTACTTCATAATAACTGGTGACGAGGTTTCGAAAACTCATGAGAAATAACTGAATATTAAAATACCCGAGTGTTCTCATAAGAATTGAGGTAGCCGGAAATACCCGAGTGTTCTCATAAGAATTGAGGTAGCCGGAAATACCCGAGTGTTCTCATAAGAATTGAGGTAGCCGGAAATACCCGAGTGTTCTCATAAGAATTGAGGTAGCCGGAAATACCCGAGTGTTCTCATAAGAATTGAGGTAGCCGGAAATACCCGAGTGTTCTCATAAGAATTGAGGTAGCCGGAAATACCCGAGTGTTCTCATAAGAATTGAGGTAGCCGGAATTCAAATCGAAAATTCGAAACGAAATTACGTGAGGAATTCACAAATAGACAAATCGGCGTTAACTAGAAAAGCCCCCCCCCCCAAAAAAAAACCATTCTGCCCACATGTTGCGTGACTGTAATTTGTTTTAAAGCAGACTTTTGCTGGTATGTTATGCAAATGAGTTCTTTTTTTATTGTCAAAAAACCTCTAGGAATTTGAAACAGGACAATTTTTGTTCCAGAGTTTTTTTTCAACTCGGGTTTTTGAAATGTATGCGAATTTTTTCTTGACTGTTCATTGAAAATGAAAGTTTTTGTTTTTGTTAAACAGTAAAAAGAAATGAAATTCTTTTGCTTATAGATTAGCACATTACTATTCATTTATACAAATATTCTCTTTTTTCTATTTCTTCGTCTAGAATTTTGTCTCACAGTAGAACATTTTGAAGAAGGAAAATCCCCTCCCTATTTTATTTTACTTTCAAAGTTTTATACCTGGACACCCCAAGTGATAAGAAATTACACACACACACACACACACACACACACGAAATTTTTTCCAGTGTTCAAAAAAACAAGAACTATTTTTGTGGTTCGCACGGAGAAAATGGAAGATTTTAAGGTAATAATCACACAGTTGCTAAAGATTCAAGTCAACCAGCAGTAAAAAAAAAAAACAAAAAAAAACAGAGGAAAATTTAAACAAACAAACTAGGCAACTCCACTTGCAATTCGAACAGCCGTATCATCATCAGCAACAACAGCTTTATTGCAGTTCCACCAGAGGCAGGAAGAAATGCGATAAAAGCAATTGCCGGAACAAGAAGATAAATAGCAACAGCGGCAAGAAATGTTGGAGGAAAAATTGTTATTTGAACAGAAATGACAAGAATAACTTTTTAAAAAATGTTGGACAGGACGCAACACAGTGTTAACAGCACAGCTTTTTCCCAAAACACCATATGGAATTTCAATTGAAACGTTCACCTACGTACCAGAGCAGGATAAGATGTTTGTTGCTTTTATAGGAGATACGAAGACTTATTCGCAGTTTATTACCAATAGTAGAGCAATGTACCCCCCCAAAAAACTAGCGACTACAGAACACAATAAGTTCGTTGACTATATACTACCCAAAAGATGAGTGAACTGGAATTCTCCGAAGCGATCAAGCTCATCTAAACTTTTCAGCAAAAGTGCGACACTTTTTCACATGAGATGGAAGTGCTTCAACCTGGCGAAATGCGACGACGAAGATTATCCCACCTTCGTGTTTAGTGTTAGCAAAATCTGTATCGACTTTCGTCTGGATTAACTATCAGTCGATAATTTTAAATATTTGATTTTTGCACTGGGTCTTGTCTTGGCAAAAACGAAGAAATAAGACAATGAGTTTTCCCAAGACTCGAAAGCGAACAAGGATGCACACTGAAAAAACTGTCGGAAGATTGCCAAAGCGTATTCAGCGTAAAAAAACGACTCAAAAAACATAGTTGAGACAGGCGTGTCATACGTGCGAAGGACTATTCATAGACCAAAGGATTACTCTCTCAGGAAAAAAACAAAGTAAACGAATAGACCAACCAGACACAACCAAAGAGAGGTAATCAAATCTCCAAATAAAAAATCGCCCACAAGTCCGTGTAGTCGTGGCGAATAACATACTTTGAGAGAGAGCTTACACTTCCGGTGGCATTAAATGGTACCATAAAAAAGTAAGAGTCTTTGTGTACTAGACATTCGAAAATCTCTTTGGAACACATTGCATGGAGCGATTTAAACTGTAGGACCAACAGATAAACAAATTCTACCATGGAGTAATAAACTCGTGTATTGGGGCACATCAATTTAATAACGAGTTAAAAGGAACATTTCCAGAAGTATTTTCATGTGAACTAGGAAGATAAACCATGGCTATAGCCAGATTTGAGCTGAAGAGAAAAGCTCTGTTTTCAAGAAGAAGCGAAACGTCCCGTTTGCGACAGTTGCGAAAACTGATAAGTAACTAGATAGACTAGAAAAGGCCAGAATCCTATCTAAAGTAAGCATCAGTGAATGGGCTACCCCTATACGTTATGAAAAAGACAAAAACATCGTGTATGTGCGAATTTTTCCACGGGTCTGAATGCGGATCTAAAAGATTGCTACTATCCCCTGCCCACACCAGAAGAGGCATTCAAACAAACTCAGCGGTGGTACGATATTCTCTAAGGCGGATTTAAGTAACGCATATCTACAGATTCCCACCGAGGTTGAATACTCTAAACTCATTTGCATCAATACACATAAAGGAACTTACAAGTTTGAGAGGTTTTGTCGGCAGTGAAATAAGTCAGAGAGATGATTTAATTGTTCTACACTTGATAGACAGCATGCATCACTCTTCTTTAAACATATTGGAAACGCTTCAATGTATTTGTTTAACACTTGTAACATTTATATAATTCGCGCAGCAATTGGATCAATAAACAAATATATCCAACAATATATCCAAATTTTATGCACATTTTGCGACAACCACATGTCAATGGAAAGATGTATTAAAATTAACACAGCAAAATTAATTCGATGCAGCCAGATGAATATGAAACCAGATTAATAAAAACATTATAAAGCAAGCATTCTTTTGAAAGAGAACAACCTTCATAGATTTATCCAATCAATACGATTACTCATAAGCATATTTTACTTATTGCAGTATCAAAACTAAAAAAAAATTATTCTGCAGGTATTTCAGAATCGGGTTACTCAATGAAGGTGCAATTGGGCTCCATGAATAATTATAATTAAAAAGCCCGGCGGTATTAGAATATACAGTGATTAAAAAATTGACGTTAACCAACAAATATGTTTTATATTCGTTTTCCTTACTGAGTATCGAAACTGGCAGCCATGAATTAGCAAATAGGAAACACATTGCAAAAATTGATTAAAAGTGTAAAATCGAATCGAAATAGACGATAAATACAAAGAAATTAAACACTGAAGAATCTCGTGGGATTATTGAGATGATCTCACATTTTGTTCGGAATTAAAACTGCAAGCCATATTTTTCAAAGAGGCATCTAGAAAATTTTATTAGAAAAAGTAAACAACATGATATTATGTCAAGATGATATATGCTTGGAAGTTCGTATTAGAGATTCTCACTCTCTTGGCAACTCCTCAACAGTGAGAGTGGTGGTCGTGTTCTGGGTTTTATTGTGCGCGGAAGTGGCTGAAAAGGCTGATCCTGGCCGTGTGTTGCATTTTACAGATAGGGCACGCAGCTTCATTACCATTTGGAATGTTAGCTTGAGAGCGGTTTTTTCTATACATCCTTCTGTCTTTTCTCCGAGGTTCATACTTCGGTTGGTTTGGATAGTAGGCGTGCCTTTCTAGTTTTATAGCTTAATAGCTTTGTAGGCGACAGGCTGCCTACAGATTTACTTGTCCTTGGCGTGCGTCTTCTATGTGTATGTATTGAGGCCACACTTCTACAGGTTTGCTTTTAGAAGATCCTAATATCGTTTCTTCTGGCCTCCTCGATTGCGCTTTCCTTCTTTTAGAAGTCAATAGAAGTGTTTCGACATCTGGGAATCCGATATCCTGACAAAGTGGCTCGACCACTTCAGCCGTTCTTAATAATGATGTCTTCGATGTTAGTGGTTTTGGCCTTCTGGAGGGCACTGAGGTTAGTGCGATAGTCCTCTCAGGAGATTTCAGAATGCTACGCAGACAGCGTTGGCGAAACATTTTTAGCGCCTTCGTATATCGACTTATGATGACCAGGTATCTAGGCATATAAAAACGCCAGGAGCACGTCAGCTTTGTGTACATTATTTTTGGTGCCTGCTTGGATGTCTCTGTCTTGGAACACATTGGTTCGAATTCGGCCATGGCGGCTCCGGTGCATTTTGCGTGGTATTGAACTTCGTCTTGGATGTTAGTGTTGGATGACAAGTGGCTTCCAAGGTATAAGAAGTGGTTCAAATTTTCCAGAGGTTTTCGGCGATGGTGAGGGAAGGAGTTGTAACGTCGGCCCTTTTCTGTGCTTTGATTAGGACACAGTCTGTGTCTTTGTTGGGTCAGTAGCAAGGCCGAGTTGGGTATAGACACGATTGAAGGCATTCATAATCTGCTACAGATGTTTTTCGAGATTGACGCCATGCAGTTGTCATCGACGTACTGGAATTCCATCAGGAATGTAACTAAGGTTTTGTTTGCCCTCAGACAAGAGGGATTGAAAGTTCGCGCATTTGTTCTGTAGATTATGCCGAGTCATGGAGGAAGGTCATTCCTGATCACGTGTGTTATGGCAGAGATTAATTAAGGACTAAAACAAATCTTACAAAGATTAAAGCAGGCAGTAATTACAGTAAATCGACAAATGTAAAATAATTGGTAAAAATATCTTATGTAGGATATCAAATATCTAAAGAAAGAATATGTCCTGACAAAAAGCTAATCAACAAAATTGCGAAAACGGAAAAACTCACGAACAAAAAATAATTTGGATCATTTCTGAGATTAATTAATTTCTAAAACAGAATGTTCTAATTGAACCATTTGTTGAAATGAGTTAAAGCATAGAATTTACATTGATGCAAAAACAAAATTAGGTTTTCGAAGAATTAAAAGCCCTTGACAAGGAAAACCAGTAATAAAAAAATCATTCCTAATAAAGATATTACTTTAACAACAGATGCAAGTGAACTTGTGATAGCAGGTGTTGTATCTCAAGAAGGATATCACATCATGTCGAGAAATTTCTCGTCGTCAGAATGCAATTATTCTAACATAGAAATGGAATCGTTAGCCATAGTTTGGAGTATGGGAAAAGGACATATTTTGTGAGGCAAAACATTCCTCTTTAAATCAGACCACAAGCCTGTGGAATTCTTATATGTTACTTGATACACCATCCCGCATCATCGCGATTAATAATTAAGGGTAAAAATGGAAATAAACATGAAAATTACAGTTAGTGTATCCCCCCCCACACACAAATAGTTAGTCCGTACTAATACCAAAACAAATGGGGGACCAATTAACGATTGTGGCCCTGGAAATGTCACTAAGGAAACGCAAACATGGCAAGGAGTTATAAAAGCTAAAATATATCGAAACAAAAAAAAAAACAGCAAAAAAAAAAAAAAACAAAATAAAAAAAAAACAGCAAAAAAAACAAAACAAAAAAAAAACAGAAAAAAAAACAAAAAAAAACAGCAAAAAAACAAAACAAAAAAAAACAGCAAAAAAAACAAAACAAAACAAAAAAAAAGCAGCATATACAAAGAGCATCCGTCGGAGTAAGTAAAGCTAAGATGGCTGACTATGAAATTACACTGACCACCCGAGAGTCGTAACCCTCAGTAAATTTATACAGTTCGAAAGAGTTCATCTATATTGCATGGAGGAGTCCCCACAACACATCCTCCCAAGCCTTTTTGCCACGCAAAAATACTTGTAAAATCAGTTCTGCTTCGGACTAATAGTCTGTAGGTTGTTAAATTTCCTCTCTTTCTCTTTCGCTGTTCAGGAAGTGTTTAGTCGCGATCGAACCTTTTGAAATTGTTGTCGATCAGTTTTCTCTTAATGTGTATCAAGTGTAATCTGAGTGACCATTTTTGTGTGTTCAAGTAACGTTCTGTGACGTCTTGTACCTTGTATGGTATACTCGATATCGCGAATCCTTTAAAATTTGATTTAAGTTCTGCGTCTCTTTAGTAACATCATTCATTAATTTCTGAATGGCATCTTACTTCCATTGCGCAGGTTCGGTTAAATTAGTATTTTTTTTTTCATGTTTATACACAGGGAATGACATGTCAGAAGCTGATAAAGTCGAATAATTTTATATCTGGTAATCCTACTTTTTGCATGAGTGGATATTGTTTTTTATTTTTCTTTGAACGCTTCAACTATTTTTTTGTTTGTTTGCGTTTAAAGAAAACATCTTTTTTATACAACTCTATTTGTGACGCTTTTATTTTCTATTCACTTTTTAATGGTTGCTCCCTGATTTTTCGACGTATTTTTTAATTATACGCGTTATTCTCATTACTGTTTTCTTAACTTACTGTATGCAACTCATTTTAAGTCTTTGCTTGTTTTTTATAAACTGCTTCATTTTGGAGAGATTATGTACGGTACGTTTTCGTTTCTTTGGCGTTCTTCAGCTTATTTATTTTCTGATAAAACTGTTGGCTGATAAATTCCAAAGTCGAAAATATTAATTCAATTCAGACCAAATAGATTTGAAATTTTTAGGAACTTATTAATATTACCGTTTAAATTTACTGGCAAAAATACTTTTAATAAAATCAATTTTACTCCCAAATCTGACTTTGAATGTTTTAATGCGGTTTAAGTTTCCGCCATGTATGCAAATTTATAATTGATAGATCGGATCCAGTGTCTTGCTGTAATGTCACGGTTTTATTAATATCTTGACAATTAGGGATTTGCGTAAATTCTCGCCAGTCTTTTCGCTGGATATTGTCTGACAATGTTTTTATTTTTTTTAGTTCGACAATGCGACATTTTGTGACCAAGTTTGCCACAATTTGTATACTTTTTCTTTCGAAATGGGTATAATTATTCCCAAAGCAATTCGCCGCATCGGTAATATGGACTAGGAGGTAAATTTTCTTGTTTTTGAAAAGTCTGTTTTTAACCCGTGAGTAGCCATTTTCATTTTATGGAAATAACCTGTTGTTTTATACAACAGCTGGACATATTCGTTTTTTACTTTTTTGGAAGTGTCATTTTTAGAATTGTACTTTAGTCTCCTGACATAAACTACACCCGACTCCCGAATTTTTTTAGTCATTTCTCATTCTTAAAACTCTTTAGCAATATTCTGAAAAATCTGTAATGTAGATTAGGTTTGTTTCCGAGTTTTTTCAATACTCTCTGTTTGATTTCAGCAGCTTTTGCGGATGCCAACCCTTGCGCAAAAATTAGGCATTTGAAATCATCTGCCGATAATTCCGTTAGCTTCAAATTGTCGCAGTGCATGTTAATGACCAACGAGAACGTGAAACAATCTCCGTCGTCTCGCATAGCCAAATGTAAGCAATGCCATCTCTTATGAAAAAGGGATGTAATTTGATCGAAAGTTCTGAGAGTAAGTTAACGGTTTCCGCGAACTGCAAATCCGTAGTCTTTTTGGATAGAATGCAGTCTATAAATTTTCTGTGTTCTGTACTTCGAAGCTTTCTTAAAAGCAGGCGGACCTTTTTCGCATCAGGTCAATCTACGCTATCGACGTTGAAAAATTCTCCGTATCGTCTGAAGACTGCGTCTTGTAGTTAAAACTCTGAAATGTTTTCTAAATTGTATTTTACGAAAACGCTGTATCGCTATCCGCCTTATGTTTATTGGATAAGCTTTTGAGAAATAATTCATGATTCTTTTGTATACGTTCTTCCATTTGGAGCTGTTGATTTTGAATGTTGTATTTCCTGTAGTTGGTGAATTAATTGTTTTTGTAATTCCTGTTGTTGGAGGGACATCTTTTCTTCAGTTTTTTGTTGGTGAAGTATTTGTTGTTTCTGGAGTTCTTGTTGCTGTTGGAACATCCGAAAAATTATCTCTTTTAAGTACTTCACCTTGTGGACCCCCTGTTTTCTCCAAAATAAAATTTTACTTACACGAGAAAAAAAAAAAAAAGAAAAACGCTGTAATACTTATTAATTACAGTTTAACGGTCTACGTTGCAAGAGTACTATACTATAATACTAATTTGAGCAAAACGAGCTGTTTTTTTTATTTTAAGTGAAACGTCTTTGCATACAGATTTTAGGCATTTTTTTTCTTTTTTTTTGTTGTTGGTGTCCAACAAAACGACTTTTTCGCATTAGTTGAAAATAAAACTCGATCTTTCCGTAATCCGATAGCCTTGGTGTGCACTTATTTTTTAAGTTTAAACTTTCATTAATGGTTCTTATTTTGAAATTTCACTTGTTGTGAGTTTTTTCTTTTGTGAATTCGAATGTTTGACGTCCAAAAATGCCAACACTGAATTTATCTTTCGCGTAGATTCGCGAATCCTCATTCGTTATGTTGTTGTAGATAATCCCTTTTGAAAATTCGAATCTCTTGTCGCCAACTTCTTGTGGCCTTGGGAGGATCATTAAGGAAACACGGAGATGAGTTAAAAAAAGTAAAATATATTGAACAAAAAAAAAACAGCATATAAAAGGAACAACCGTCGTAGGAAGTACCGACAAGATGGCGGACTACAAAAATATACTGACTAATATTTATCCCTCTCCCACCGAGAGAGGATATGACACAATGACGGAAAGTGTGAAAATGAGTTAGTGCTTCAAAATAAGGAATACTTCGGCCCTACAAAAATATGCCTGAGTAGCCCCGTCGGCATTCCCTGCTGAGGGCGTTCTAGGCAACAAGAGATAAACTTGCTTTTTCCGAAAGCCGGGGGGGGGGAGGCGAGGTCTGGAAGGGTGGACCTCATAGAGCTACACTGAACATTTTGCATCAATCCGACAGCAGAAAGGCCCAGTTTCTGTTAAACTGATTGCCGATGTTGGAACCTCGACGTGCATTCTGAGAGTCGGAATTCTCAGTTAATTTATACAGCTCGGAAGAGTTCATTTTTAGTGCGTGAGTGAGTCTCCACTACAATAACATAAAAGTGCGTATTAATAATTTACATATTTAGGAGTTTTTAAATTAACGTTGAGATTATTTTTCAAATTACTTTTTAAATGTTTCTCTACAAAAAGCAAATATATGCAAAACAGTACAAATCTTCACATAATGAGACATTACTAATCAACCTATTTTCAATTCATGGAAAATTTTAATTTTTATGATTAAATGGTGAAATTGAGCTAAAAGCCAACATGAATAGATTGAGGACATTGCCAACACACACACACAATAAGAAAAACATAAAGCAGAGAGTGAGAGATTTTTCATATTACTATTAGGACTTAGGGTTAGTCGTAGGGTTAAAAAGAGGCATGTGATTTTTAATGACTTTACATGAGACAATGTACCAGTGAGAAATATGTAACAATATTGATGCACATCTGTGTGTTGGTTCCCATACACTTACAAGCACGTACCTTTCCTTAACTTTCTGAAAAGAAGTGGCAATCACCGTAACAGACTTTGATACACTGACATAACAATTTTTCGATTTGCAGTTATTAATAACTAAGGTCATGTCAGGCAAAAAGTCTGTCATTCCATTTAGGTTTTCATATTGAAAGAGAAAGAAGGAAATGCAAAATATTCGGTTAAAAAACTGAAAGTCATGGTATAAAAATTCTAATAATATTTTGAAAATGCTCGTTATATGTTTGAGCTGAAAGGATAAAAGGTGATCGATTTTTAGCATTGATTTCGACATTTTTTATTTGCTGTTGTGTAGGAGGCGGAGCGTAATATGTCCGTTGACATTAAACATTCATTAAGAAAAACAAATTTTTATTATATGGGAGGTTGAGAGAGTCGGGGCTTTTACAGTAGATTTTAGTTATTTTTTAATTTATTTTTTAATTTTTATTAATTTTAATTATTTGTTTTTGTCTATTTCTTTTTTTCCATTTTCAAGCAAGCAGAGGTTAAAATTAATATTAAAATTAAATTTAATAATAATAAATATGATGATAGTAATAGTAATATAATAAACAACAGAAATAGTACTAGTAATAACATAATATTAAATGGTTATACTACTTCTACTACTACTACTACTACTACTACTACTACTACTACTAATAATAATAATAATAATAATAATACCAATGACAGAAACAGGGATTCTCTCTACAAGTTTATCGTATATTATGGATTTGTTTATTTTTTATTTATGTATAAACATGTTTAAATGTGTGCATCATCGTCGTCGTCGTCGTCGTCGAGGATACTTGCCGTTTGATATCGGTTTTGGGTCGAAAGAGTACTAATATTGGCCGATGATCTTTCTAGAGCTTGTGTCATGGTTGGTTGCAGCCATAAACTCAACGGTAAGGAAGTGCCAGTTTGACGTCTAGCAGGGCTAATTAAGTTCTATATGCAGGTGAAGCGTTCTTTAGCTTTGATTGGCAGTCATGTAGAGATGGTGTCTCGATAAAAATACCGAGGAAGGAATCTCCACGAATACAACTCATTCTTATGATGAATATAAATATAAATAAATTAAATCTGGGGAGGACTACACTTTTTGTGCAAAACTCTGAGCCCTCCGGGTCAGAAGTTCAAACGGGCATCACTTCTAAAGTATCGAATTTACCCAAATCAAAGAAATTCAATTGCTATACTGGTAGGAAATCGGTGAAGAGATTTGGTGGCGTGAAAAGAAAGTGGAACAAGGAAGAACACAAGTTTGCAGTGGAATGGTAACTGAGAATAGTATTGGATAGTCATACACGAAGAATTGGAAAGATGACATTGAGATGCTGGGGAGAACAAGAAGGCATGTTTGAAATGATGGAAAATAAGCTGATGAATCAGATGAGAACAATACTTAGAAAAGGATGACTTACGTCAGTTGAAATAGAATCGATTAGGAGGAGGGTATTGAACAGCCAATCGCATGTTGCATAAGCCGGTGGCATTGACCATGCTCGATTTTGATTCTGTTAAAACACTTCCAGAAATGTCTCTCAGATACCAAAAGTTAGAAGAAGAAAGCAGAAATTACACTATGGGAATGATAGATAATGATATACTCCAAAAGCTTATTTAATAATGGTGAGATTTCCAGTGCAGAAATAACAGATGATGAATTAAATTTGCTGAAGAGAATGAAAGAATTAATGAGAATGAGTGAAAAAGGAAGATTTTCATTGCAAAAATATTGACAAAATTAAGGAATGCGACAAATAAAGAGATCAGAATAATGAATTAGATATCACTAGAGAGCATAAACGATGTCAGAGACATTTTGAAAGCAGGAGTTGTATTGCTTGATGAAATGGTAGGGATGAAGGAGTAAAATTAAAACAGAAAAAAACATATTGGAGAAGAAGAATAGAAGGTGACCTGACGAGATTAAGGAAAGATTTAGGTCGAATTCAGACATGGTTTAAAGGACAATGGAAAAATGTAAACACGAAGAAAAAGAAGAACTGGATAGACGATATAAACTGAAAGCCAAGGGGTTTAATACAAATATGGAAGAGATAAAGCAGCTGATTATGGCAAAAGCTTCCAAGATTAGGAGGTATAATGTCAGAATTTAACAGTTTAATGACAAGTTATTCAAAACAAACAAGTCAAGGTTTTTTAGAAATCTGGAAGGAGATAAAACCAAAAAACAGTGGCCCCTAACCCTCAAGCGGCTACAAAGCTTTGAGCAAGTACATGGTCAACAGAGACTTCTCACAAGGTTTATGCTAACTGGGTCGCTAGAATAAATGAATAATCAGAAGGGAATAAAGAAGAGCATATCCACATTTTTGTTGAAGATTTGAGCAAGCAAATTAAGTTTGTGCCTCAGTGGAAAAGACCCAGATCTAATGGTACTATTTGCAATCTTTCACAGGAGTCCATTAGAGGCTTGCTGTTTCTCTGTATGATTGTGTCAGGTTGTGCGAGATACAAGAATGACTTGTAGTGGGAAATGCTATTTTTAAAACGAAATATCCTGCTAAAGGGCCAGATGTTGAAAATTATAGACTAATAGCTTGCTTGAACTTGCTTTGGAATAAACTGACAGGAATAATCAGTCCGAAAGTATATCAACATTTTGAAGTAAATGGTTCAGTACCAGTGAAACAAAAAGGCGGGAGGAGAAGGTGTTTAGGAACAAAAGACCAACTATCGATTGATAAATGTATGCTAAAGAACTTCAAAATGAGAAAAAACAAACTTGAATGTAGCTTGGATAGATGACAGGAAGGCTTACGATATGATCCTGCATTCGTGGGTATTCAGGACGTGTAAAATAGTAAGGGTGGCTATAAATATAATTGAGTTCATAGGGAAAAGTATGAGCAGTTGGAAAATCAAGTTTTTGCAGATGGGAGTCTATTAGCGACAGTCAACATCAGACGTGGTATCAAAAAAACAACTCCATTGTGAAATATAAATATCTAATGTAATAATGTGATTGAAGAAAGGAGATCAGATTTGGTCTTGTTGGAAAACAGACACACAATGCTTTAATCATTGATATAACAATGGCGGCTGATGTGAATGTGGAGAAAAAATAAAAAGAAGTTTTGAAAAGTATCAATACTTGAAAAGGGAGGTACAAACTCATAAACTCATCCAAGTAAGAAGACCAGACATCATAATAATTAACGAGAAGGAAGATATTTCCAAATTGTAGATTTTGCCGTCCCAACAAATTACAAGGCGAAGATCAAAGAGACAGAAAAACGAAACAAATATGCAGAACTTGCCAAAGAACTGAAAGGAATATGGAACATGAAGAAAAACAATATAATACCAATAATTGTAGGAGCACTAGGAACAGTCCTCAAAAACATGAATAAAAGACTATGGTAAATGTATAAAAAGCAGCTGTAATCTTAAATAAAACACTTAAATGTGGAAACAAACCATATGAGCTACAAACGCTTACTAGCCATATGAAAACTGCAATAAAAATTAGACAAAAAGATAACGGAACCAAGAAAACTGCAAAATTTTAAATTAATTACTCCCCTCCATCCCCCAAATAAAAGAATTGTTATATTAGCATAGACTGGCACTACACCAAATAGTTGTGAAGAATCAAGGAGGATGGAAAGACCAAGAAAAGAAATTACTAATCAAACCTTCACTAGATTAGTGCAATCAGGACTGGAATCTGGAAGAGACTTATTACCACCCAAATCCAGTGAAGTGAGATATCAATGGCAAGCGGCTGTTACAATAATGCAAATTCATTTGCGAAGGTGTTAAAAGAGACGGAGAGTATTGAAAACATGGAGAGACTTGTTGTCACCTAGGTTCCAGGGAACATCACCAATTATTATCGGTGACTAATCACTGATGATTATCCGTGTAAGAACTCGGAGTGAGTAATTAATAATAATAATAATAATAATAATAATAATAATAAGAGCAAATTATAAAAGGAGTATAATATGCATAAACAATGAGAATTATAATGGTGGCTCGGAGATTGGTGATCATTTTATATTGAATTTATATGTGAAACTGACCTTCCATTGTAAATTTAAATTTTTCTCTATATTTCGTTGAACTTGCAATCAAACAGAAATTTAACTGTAATGCAATCTTACTCTTGTCCTGCTCCTCACCAAAGTTTCACTCCTCCATAATAAATAAATAAATTTTAATGCCTTGCTCGTCACCCAGGTTGATCACACTCTCCACAAAAAATTTAAAAAAATCTGGTTCCAATCACAGTAGCCCCTTACGCTTCATGTTTTGCTTGGAGTGAATGAAATTTAATAAGTTACCAAAAAAGTAGAAATTCATTTTTTAGAAAGGATTACTTAGCAAAAGGTTTTAATCTACAATAATTATTTAAAAAAGATGAAAATGATAATAATAATAATAATAATAATAATAATAATAATAATAATAATAATTACCTTCATGATAAGCAGACCCAACAATATTGGAGCCATCATTTCTGTTTTTGGAACACAGTAAGTCCCTTCTTTGCTAATTTTTGTTACTCTCTTTTTCTCTGTTCAGCCTGTTGATTTCTGTGTTCAGCCTGTTGAAGAACTAAATGCGATATTAAATGAATCACTACCACCGTAAATTTACATCCACTGAAAGTATGAAACGCTTATATATATATATATATATATATATATATATATATATATATATATATATATATATATATATGTATATATATATATATGTATATATATATGTATATATATATGTATATATATACATATATATATATATGTATATATATATATATATATATATATATATTCGGCCATCCTTATATAACATAAAATCTACTAACAATATTTGCAAGTCATGAGTAGTGTGGCATGACTAGTGTTATGAGTAAAGAAAGAGACGATGGTATTTTTCTATTCATGTAGAGAATATAGCCTTTGTTACTGAGCATGGCAGCAGGTTATTGTTCAACTCTGATTGAATACGACGGATTGATTCTTTTTTCCGATCTTAATGGATAATTTTTCAATTTTTCGGGCAGTCTTTTTAATATCAGTTTGTAACTTATACAGAATCACGCGCAAACGGTTGTTGTTCGATCATATTCTTCTCGAGCGCTATCTGTGCATCAGATTATCGTCAGGAGTGATTGTTATTGTTTTCTTTTTCTTTTTCTTTGAGGCTTGGTATAATTATATTTATATTTTATTTTATTTTTTAATCCATCTATCTATCTATCTATCTATCTATCTCTCTCTCTCTATATATATATATATATATATAAAAGTGAAAGTGTCTGTGTGTGTATCTGTGTATCTGTGTGTCTATGTGTCTGTGTACATTTCCCTACGCAATAACTTTGTCGATTTTTAGTCTACAGACTCGAAATTTGATATACAGGTTACTGAGATTTGGGACAATCGATTTGATCTGATTTTGACCAGAAATTTTGCGATTAAGGGGTACAAAGTTCAACGATTTAACCTTTGTGAACTCTACCAAACTTCTCCGACAATTTTGGGTATACGCACTTGAAATTTTAGATATAGGTTCCTTGGACATGGATCTAACTTAATAACTTGATTTGAGCCCAAAAAAATAAATTTTAAGGGGTCATAATAGGGGTCAAAGTTTTTAAAAATTTGACCTCTGCGGTCTGTTCCAAATTACTCAAACAATTTCTGGTCTAAATATTTGAAATTTTACATAAAGGGTATTCAGAGATAGGGCAAACTTTTTCATTAGTTTGGGTGGAAAATTTTTAGTTACCGATATGTAAATGTATGTATGTATGTCTGTTTGCATGTCTGCCTTAAACTTTCAATAGAGGCGACGGATTTTACCAAGATCAGTATCGTTTTAAAGTTCGACCTTTCATGCGACAAATATCGAAAAATTGGCTACGAACATTTATATCTTTCCCTTCAACTAGGCATTTTTCTACATGGGGGGGGTCACTTTTTTCGCCGATATTTTTGAAAGTTATCCTCTCCTTCAGATTGTCTAGCCTTAATTTTAAAAAATGTCGCTTCCGGTTTGGCGGTGGTCATAACAGCATAAACGTTACGTTTTACCCCGTTCTTTTCCTCCTTTGTGGTACGGGTTCCAGCCTGCCTTCCTACTACCACTTTTTATTTTGCTCAACATACACATCCAAACACCTGGGCAACGCCGGGTTTAAATGCTAGTATATCTATAAAAGTGAACGTGTCTGTGTGTCTGTGTGTCTGTGTCCGTCTGTCTGTCTGTGTTTGTGTACATTTTCCTTCTCAATAACTCTGTTAATTTTCAGTCTACAGACTCAAAATTTGATATACAAGGTAACGAGATTTGGGAAAATCTATTTGATTGGTTTTCGGCCAGAAATTTGGTTGTTTAGGGGTCAAAGTTCAACGATTTGACCTTTGTGAACTCTACCAAACTCCGACAATTTTGGGTCTAAACACTTGAAATTTTAGATGTAGGTTCCTTGGACATGGATCTAACTTAATAACCTGATTTGAGCTCAAAACAATAAATTTTAAGGGGTCATAATAGGGGTCAAAGTTTTAAAAAATTGACCTTTTTTTTTTGCTCAGTATACACCTCCGAACACCCGGGCAACGCCGGGCCCACATGCTAATTGTCTATAAAGATGGGTGCAGGAGGGGTGGGGCGAATTTTTCTTTGTATTTTTTTAATTTCAATTTACTCATTGCATAGTTTATTTATTTATTTTGTAGTTAGTTATTAGTTAGTTATTAGTTAGTTATTAGTAGTTAGTAGTTGTAGTTAGTATATTTGTCCTGGTATTAAATGAAATCTAGTTTAAAAAGGTCTGTCGCTTTTTTGATAAGTATGGCTTCTAGTAATTTTAATCGTCGTATGCAGTTGTTAAGGTATCTGATTTTAGTATTGTTAGTTAAGATATTTCTAATGTTGGACGACTGTAGGTTTTTATCATGGGATGTTAGATGTTTTTTATGACACTATTGTTAGCTAAATGATAGGTCGAGAGAGTGTTGTTGTTGTATGGCGTTTGTATGCGTTGTATGAATTTTTGGAGTGGGTTCGGAGACATTCTTCGAAGAGGCGAATAAATTCATACACTACATTCTTGTGTTTAGTGTAGTGTTAGTGCTGTTATTGTTTTTGATTATTAAAGTGGAAGTTTATATATATATATATATATATATATATATATATATATATATATATATATATATACTAACAGAAGTACCCGTCGTTGACTGGGTTCAAAAACAGCCTACAGAAAATGGACTGTGATTGATGAAAGTATGATTCGTTATGAAAAGGAGGGGGTTGTAAAGATATAGGTTTTGAGACTCAAAAATTTTACCCTAAGCAAAATATGACGAAAGTAAAGATAATTTTCGCGAAAATATATTTTTTATATCAACTTTGTTTCCATTTGTAGCCAAAGGTGACCAACAAAATTATGTTTCCTTACAAAGAGAAAATGTTATATATATATATATATATATATATATATATAATATAAATATACATGAAAAAATGTTACCATAGTCAATAAAAGTTACTTTTATGGTAGAAAAGTTCATTGGTTTGTATTTTTAAGTAGTTTGCAAAAAAAAACTTTTTTTTTTAATTCACGAATCGGTTTAAAAAAAATCAAAATGGCAGCCACTTTGAAATGGAGAGCCCCGTTTCCAATTTGAAGGAGGGGTACCTGAGCATTCTGTCTTAACAATTTAAAAGAGTTCCGTCAACGTAAGGGATATTTATAAACAAATTTTAATGTTTTCCGTTATTTTGTGGTTGAGGAATATTCGATTATGGCATGTGTAGTTTATATAAAAAATCATTTAAGTAGTTATCGCTTCAAATTTCGTTTTAATTTCGGTTCGTTGAAATTATTTTAAGTAAAGGGTATTAAAAACTATTTAAAAAAAAAAAAGAACATGAACTGAACTTTTATTGACTATGGTAACATTTATTTCTTGTATATTTATTTTTTCGGGCAGTCGTTTCTTGGCTTTTCTGCTTAACACTCTTACTAAATAATATCGACGAAATATCGAAAAACAAAGAAACAAAAAACAGTCTTGAAAAATAATGAAGCTTTACTTACTTTAGTAAAATAATCGGAAACAGCAAAATGGGATATTAAAAAAGTAAACACGTAATTACTTTAGTCTTTTAAAGCCAAGAATCGATATAAATATGAATAAGAAGAAAATGGCGCACTTTTCAAGCAGAACAGCTTCGTTTCAGTTTTACAGTATTGAACAGTGTAGTATTGCGCCGTCGGATTCAGGGTTGTACTATTGTAATGTAAAGAACACGCAGAAAGGGTTGTAATCAACTGAATTTCTTCTAGTACACTGACAAAAAAGCTTAAGCAGATATATAAATAAAAATAAAAAGATTATGTAAATGTTTTTAAAAAGACACGTAATCACGTGAGCATGATTTTTTCCTTCTTTTGACACGATAAGAAGTAACGTTCTTATTTTTTTTATTATTTATCTATTTTCGAAAGAGTGCCACGCGCAAGTGTAGAAGGAAAAAAACAAAAGTTATGCAAAATTTGTGTCGAGAATTGTCTAAAGTTCCGACTTTTTTTTTTGCTTTCACTTTAATAAGAACGTGAATTTATGATGTGAATTTTTTCGACACAATATGATTCAACTCAAAAAACTAAATAAAAGCTAACGTGAATTAAGATTAAAGTTAAGGTGTTATTGTGGGCCCTCACCCCTTTTAAAAATCCTTGCTAAACTTTGTGACATATTTAGATTCTATGGAGGTCAGGCACGAACGAACACCCAATATTTTTTTATATCATATTTCTTCAAACTGAAACATAATTATCAAAGTATACTTACGCAAATAGATATGAAAAATCTTTATTAAAGTTTGTTCCATATTTCCATTGAGCACAGGCGCGAACGCAGACCCCACAATTTTATTATACCATCCCTATTTAAGTTGAAACATACTTATCAAAGTATTCTTATGTACATCTATACCAAAAATCCTTGTAAACGTTTTTTTTTTTCATTTTTTATTTCCATACTTTGGTGGCAAGGCGCGAACGCAGCCCTACCAATTTTTATGAACCACCGTTCTGCCAGATCAAACATACCCATTCCTTATCCTCGATACATCTTTTATCATTATATGTAATCAGTTTTTTAAAATAGTCAACCATATAGGAGCCTATTCGTGACCACACACACACACACACACAAACACAAACACAGACGTTTAGCTTTATATATATATATATATATATATATATATATATATATATATATATATATATATATAAAGGGAAGACTGAGGTTTTTGTATTTATGATAAAAAGAAGGACGGAGGGGAAATATTTAATGGAACAAAAAATATAATGGGGTAGAGTCGGCCGACCAGATTTCGTCCTCCCTTTTCAAAATCCAAATGGGGGGTTTGCTTTTTTTTTACTATAGAGAAACAAATTTAAACGTGGGGAGCGACTAAAATAAAATCAAATTATCGGTTAGCAGAAAAAAAATGGGAGGAACGACTAAAATAAATCTATCGTTATGATATGGGGAGAAAACGCCTTAGAGACAAATCATGTCCAAACCTAAAAGACAATCCTTCTGCTTATAGAGAGAAGGTCTCCTTAACTGGACGTGAATAGTCTCCAAGACCTTCAAATGAAATAACGAGTGAACGTGACTCAGGACAGAAAAGGAGTCACTGCTGAAATTAATTGCGCATCGCAGGTTTGAAAGCAGAACCATACGTATTTCTCAATATGTCCGTTGGTTTGTAGATTCCATTGCGAGTTTTACTAGGTATATGCTGTTGGACGCGACCATCTAACCTGAGGGTTGTTCTGCCCACGTAGTTGGCCATGCAACTACATTTAATTTGGTAACTCACATTATTCATATGATGCGGGGGCAAAACATCCTTTCGAGAGGATGTCAATAATAGTTTTGTCCAAACACCACATGTACATTGGAGGCAAAATAGCAATGCTCGACAGCTTAGCTAATCTGTCTGGCGAATTTTTCACTTACTATGCCCAACTCAGTCTTCACTTTTTCATAGCTATAATAAAGTTTTGTACCCTCCCAAATTAATGATATATATATATATATATATATATATATATATATATATATATATATATATATATATATATATATATGTATATATATATATATATATATATATTACTGATTTCAAAAGTTAAACTAAATGTTTTGGGTGCCATCAACTAGAATCGTAACCAAAACATTCCCTATAAGATCCCTGTTGTTTGAGCTAATGCGACAGATAAAAAAAGGTTTTGAATTAAATACAGATAAATATATCTCGGCTTCAACAAAAAATTGTGATCAAAATAAGCACTACCAGAATCAACACACTTTTTCTAACGCAGAACAAGTGTATTTATGCCAGTAACATAAAAAATCTTGCGTTCTGGTGATGATGAAGTCGCTGAAGGCGTTTTCGACATCGTTGAAGCATTTCTCATGCAGAAAGTTGTCGAAATACTTGAAAAATGATAGTCCGTATGCGAGAGATCTGAAGACTATGGTGGATGAGAAAGTGTTTAGTATCACAATTCGTTCAGCTTCTGCAGGGTCGGTTTAGCAACGTGCGGTCGAGCATAATTGTATAGGAGAATTAAACATTTTTGTTGACTAATGCAGTGTGTGGTCGCAGTTTCTGATGCATTTTATCCATTTATTAACAGTACGTTTCTGCTGTTATGATTTCGCCTGCATTAAAAAAAAATTAATGGATGAAACCGGTTGCAGACTGTTATATAGTTATTATTATTATTATTAGACGATACCACTTGTGCGCGTATGTTACGTGAGTTCTTATTAGTAATGATATGAGTCTTAGTGAGAGTTCTTGTCTTATTACATATGATGTTGTATCTTAGAGAGAGAGAGATGTTGTTGTAATGACATTTTATAACACAGACATATAATAACAATACAATTTACCTTTTTGTAGAAATCACAAAAACAAAGATGAGCTTTATCACAAACACATGATGAATTTATTTAATACGACCGGTCGGGATTTCCTCATTAAGAACTCAAAGTTTCACATCTTAGTTTCTGAAGTGACGTCTCGCTTCAGACGTCCGCCTGTCTCTGTCTCCCCTGACTGTCTCTCTGACTGTCTCTCTGACTGTCTCTGACTCTCTCTACGACCAATTAACTCCCACCTCCTATATTGAGAAATCCATGCATCCCGGCCACGTGAGCAAAATTCACGTGTTTCAACATGCGCGACTTTGCACGTTTCCGACATTGATTTCCCAATAACCTATTTTTCTTGTGTTGTTTCCACAAAGGAATTTAACCTACATATCTAATTTATTTAACCATATTTTATTATCCACATTCTTTTAACAATTGAATAGTTTATTTTTTATTTATTTCATCCGAATTAACAATTTACTGGACATTCCATTTAAACCTATTGTTCTTTAAAACTTATGTCCAGGGTTCGATTTCTGCTTTCTCTTATTTTCATTTTAACTAATCTCTCTATTTTTATACTTACATGAACAGGGGACAGCCCTTATCATGTAACATCCCTCCCTTCCATATTTCACACAAAAAATGTATGCATTTCTAACTTTAGTACATTTTTTTTTACATCTACACAACCACACGGCTAGAAAGATCAGGCTAAAAAACACACACACAAAAAAAAATCTCTTTCAGTCAGCCCTTCACGGCCGACTTCACAATTATTTATTTTTTTATAAGATCAGAACCTTTCTGATCTTTGCGGCATTTACTTTTTGGGTGTAGGGTATTTACCTATGATACACATCAGCTATTTTCCAGCCACCCATATGCCGCAGACTAGAGGTTTTCACCTTTTTCGAAATGGACGACTTCCTTCGTCTCAAAAGTGTTCTGATCTCTCTTTCCGCATGGTTAGTCTTATTAAGTATGGCTTTGTTTTTTTATTCTATAACTATCTCATACGGGACATACCAAAGCTCATATACTTAAATCTTTGTGGTTGGCTTCAGAAGTTTAAGATATACCTTTTTTACTCTCATACGGATTCACTCGGATTTCCTTGCTTGGATTCTTGAAAGTTCGACGAGGATTTAGAAATATCACCCCTAACTAACTAACACCTTTCGCGCCCAACAACTTAATTGCGCCTAAATTCTATCTAATTGCCCGATTTTTTTGTGATTTTTCTTTTCTCTCACCAGGGCTTCCAAGATCCAGCAGATATATCCCACATTCATGCTTCTCTAAAAAAAAATACAAGGTTATATCTTTCTTACGTAATCTACGGCATATTTTTGCCTGTCTCTTACTTCATTAAGCTATATGTGATTGCCTCGGGACTACCTCTCATCGGTTTACTGGTCCCCTTAAGAATTTTCGTATTCTTTCCAACGCCTGTTTATTAACTAAGCCAAGACTTACTACTTTGCTTGGAGTCGTTACGTGCAACCAGCTTATTTTAAGCACTTAATTAACCAGGTTCCCAAATTTTTCGTATAGGGGTACTTCTTGTGCTTATCAATCCCTACCAAGTCACTTTTCTTGGAGAAAATTTTTTAGGATCTCTAAAAAAACAACAAAACCAAATGCTAAAACAAAACATCTTTCTTACGGCTTATCACATCTAAAAACTCTCCAAATGCCCGTTTACGTAATTTTAATTCTTGTCCCCCTTCTAAAATTCTAACTGAATCTGTAAGCCAACCATACGTCTTAACTTATTTTCTACTAGATCATTTTAATCTAATGTATATTTACGGATAACTTTGAATTCTTGCTGTGAAAATCATAACATTTAGTTTACATAAGACATTTTACAATATTTGTTCAACATCATAAAAACATTTAAAAAAAATACCTTAATACATTTACACATTTTGCAACAGTTATAACTTTTTTTTTAACAACAAAAAAATCATCTGTAACAAACAACAATTCAACAGTCTGTCCAAAACAATTGTCCCTTTTTTTTTTCAAAAACAAAATAAATGAACACACAAAAGCCGAAAAGTTCACTATGAACACAAAATGCATTTCCAAACAATTTACACCTGTTTCAGAAAGTACATGCGACCTTTGAAACATTCCTGTTTTGACAGATTAAATTCAACAATTCGTCCAAACGATTTCATATTGACACACATTTTCTAATGACACTTCTACAAATTTCAAAACAATAATGGATTACACAATCTCTGCATTCGCGTGTATGTGTGTGTGTGTGTGTGTGTGTGTGTGTGTGGTTCTTTTTTAACAGACCAATTCATTTATCAATGAATTACGCATGGTGACTGGTTTACTATTTTTTTTCATTACTACGAATTTCTTTTTTACGGCATATCGGCCTTTTCTTTTTCTTTTTAATATTTCTTGTATCTTTTGTTCTCTGTGTGCGTGTGTGTTCAATTTTTTTTTATCTTCGAATTTCTGTGATCGCGTAATTTTTTTTCTTTTTCCGTGGTATTATTTATTTATTTATTTTTTAAATTATGTTGGACCCTTTTAAAACGTTGTGTTTCTTTTTCTTTTTCGAATTCTGTGATCGTGTAATTTTTTCTTTTTCCGTGGTATTATTTATTTATTTTTTAAAATTATGTTGGACCCTTATAAAACGTTGTGTTTCTTTTTCTTTTTCGAATTCTGTGATCGTGTAATTTTTTCTTTTTCCGTGGTATTATTTATTTATTTTTTAAAATTATGTTGGACCCTTTTAAAACGTTGTGTTTCTTTTTTTTTTTTTTCGAATTCTGTGATCGTGTAATTTTTTCTTTTTCCGTGGTATTATTTATTTATTTTTTAAAATTATGTTGGACCCCTTTAAAACGTTGTGTTTATTTTTTTCTTTTTTTTCGTGGTATCGACCCCAGGTTCGGTTTCTGCATCGCTGATGCAAAAGGTTCACGAACACCAAATTGTGAGTTGTTATATAGTTATTATTATTATTATTAGACGATACCACTTGTGCGCGTATGTTACGTGAGTTCTTATTAGTAATGATATGAGTCTTAGTGAGAGTTCTTGTCTTATTACATATGATGTTGTATCTTAGAGAGAGAGATGTTGTTGTAATGACATTTTATAACACAGATATATAATAACAATACAATTTACCTTTTTGTAGAAATCACAAACACAAAGATGAGCTTTATCACAAACACATGATGAATTTATTTAATACGACCGGTCGGGATTTCCTCATTAAGAACTCAAAGTTTCACATCTTAGTTTCTGAAGTGACGTCTCGCTTCAGACGTCCGCCTGTCTCTGTCTCCCCTGACTGTCTCTCTGACTGTCTCTCTGACTGCCTCTGACTCTCTCTACGACCAACTAACTCCCACCTCCTATATTGAGAAATCCATGCATCCCGGCCACGTGAGCAAAATTCACGTGTTTCAACATGCGCGACTTTGCACGTTTCCGACATTGATTTCCCAATAACCTATTTTTCTTGTGTTGTTTCCACAAAGGAATTTAACCTACATATCTAATTTATTTAACCATATTTTATTATCCACATTCTTTTAACAATTGAATAGTTTATTTTTTATTTATTTCATCCGAATTAACAATTTACTGGACATTCCATTTAAACCTATTGTTCTTTAAAACTTATGTCCAGGGTTCGATTTCTGCTTTCTCTTATTTTCATTTTAACTAATCTCTCTATTTTTATACTTACATGAACAGGGGACAGCCCTTATCATGTAACACAGACCATCAATAAGCATGGCTTTCTTTTGGTGCAACTCTGACTTCGGGAGGTGCTGTGGAGCTTCGTCAACGTCTAACCATTAAGCTGAGCGTTCCCGGTTTACGTAAAAACCCCACTTTTCATCGAAATTCACAAGCCGGTCGAGAAACGGGTAGTTCTTCTTGCATAAAAGAAGTGGAGAAGATAGTTCTTTTTGGTTGTCGTTCAATTCGAGCCACCTTTTATCTTTTTGTCTTTTCAATCTTTCTCAAGTGGTTGCAAATCGGTGTATATGTTACGTCATATTTAGAAGCAAATTCTCGAACAGCTGTACGTTTATTGGCTTTGACTAAGGTGTAAATTGATCGTTGTCAACACCCGATGGCCGACCGCCACACTCACCTTCATGACTCTCGTCTCCGTCACGAGATTTCTTAAGCTAGCATTGTGCTGTGCGTTCAGTCGTGGTTCCTGGACCAAAAGCTTCGTTGATATCACGAGCTGTTTCAGCAGATTTTCGGCCAAGTTGGAATTGAAATGAAAAAAATATGAAAATTTGCTTTTTTCCATCCTGTATTCAAAGTCTTGAAAAATAAACAATATTGTTTTAAAACGATTGAAATTTAAACGATTAGAATGAAAAACACTCTTTAAAATGATGTGCAAATCAAAGATATTCGAACGAAAACTTATTCGAAAATAGATCATGTCAAACTGAAAAAACTGGGAAAGGACAACGTAAAAGTGAAAGGGTGCATTGGAAATTGAAACAGAAAAAGTAAAAAAGTGAGATTTTATCTTAGCACTAAGTAAGACTAACCTACACTCCTCCATCTCCTCTAACCACTAACATGTCCGGATATCTCCCACTATGCCGTAAGGATTCTGACAGACATATGCACGGACTTGGAGGCTATATTCGTAATACCCTTCCCTTGACTAGAGAAACAAACCTAGAATCAGAAGATCAAGCCTTTATGTGCTTTAGACTTAACATGCAACATAACATTAGCTACTTTTATTTTCTCTTCCTCTCTCCCTCGACCCAGGACTACACCTTAATAAACAAAGTCTCTTATAGCATAAATACAGCACTCTCCCTCGACACTAGTGCACAAGTACATGTATTTGGTGACTTCAATGTACACAACAGGAACTGGCTTGGATTCTCTACTCACATAGACGCAGCTCGTAGCACAACACATAACTTCTCTATATCTCACTCCCTATCACAGATGGTTACGTTTCCAACCCGTTCCCCAGATCAACAAGAACAACATGCATCACTTCCAGATCTGTTTCTGAACACGGTTCCCGATTATTGTATAACGAATGCCCACAGCCCACTTGGGAAAGCTGATCATGCGGTGATAATGGTCGAAATCACCCTAAACTCTAGAGCAAAAACTGAAGAGTCATTGCTTAAAACAACGAGATACTATATAAAAAAAGGCTGACTGGGAAGCCATCAACGATCTCATCAGAGATGTCTCATGGGGAAATATATTTTCTCTTCCTGCTGAACAGTGCGCAAATGAAACTACTGAATGGTTCAAAACGGCAATTGAAGCACATGTTCCCACGCAGAAATTTTATAGCAAGTCCCACTCTCCCCAGTGGTTTACTTCTACTTGTGCAACTGCCGTTGCGCAAAGGCAGCATGCGTACCGCAGATTTAACCGACATAATTCCAGTTCAAACAGACATAAGTATATAGAAGCTAGAAGTTAGCTGTTGGAAAGAAATAGCGATAGCTTAGAGAAAATTTACTGAAACATCCCAAAAACGCATCGAAGCACAAAAATTAGGAACCCGTGATTTCTGGAAAATCTCTAATAGTGTAGTAAATAATGGGGAATCAACAATTCCCCCACTAAACAACAATCATGAGGTTGTTTGCTCAGCAACCGAGAAGACTAACATGCTCGCCAGTCGGTTTGCCTTCAACTCCACACTAACCCTGCTAACCACCCCTTCCCTGACTTTCCTTTGCGGAGAGACGCCACGGTAGACGATCTGAAAATTACCCCTTCTCAGGTTCATGCTATCATAAAAACAACCTTGACACTTCAAAAGCATGCTAACTTTGCTATTAAGAATGTGCTCAACCGAAGTAGCTCCAGTTCTCGCCAAACTTTGCAACAAATGCCTTAATGAATCTTGCTTTCCGAACTGCTGGAAAACTGCTTCTGTTGTACAAGTTTTTAAGAATTCCGGCGAAAGAACTGGCCCATTAAATATTGCCCCATTAGCCTCCTCCCACTTTTCGCCAAAATATTTGAATCCATAATTTATCAAGCTATAGTTTATCACCTTACCAATGCTAAACTTCTGACAGACCAACAATATTGATTTAGGCAACGTATATACCATTCAGCGGACAAAGCAGGTTGTTCGATGATGAACACACTTAGAACATTAAACCATTGGGGTGTAGAGAGGATGGGAGATACAAGGCGTGATTAGACGAAATACAAAGTACAGGTTGCGGATGAAGAAAAAATTCAGATAGCTTTTCTGACAGCAAGGGGTACAGTCGGCCAATTTGCTTATAGGTTGATGTTAAACAATGTACGTTAAATATGGGAAGAGTTAAAGGGATCATAAGATGAATATTATGGGATTGTTGCAAATCCCAATGCGCGACTTAGCCAACGTAAGGCAAGGTAGACCAAAAGGAATTCAGGACTATATGCAGATAATAGAACGGTTAGCAGAGAGCGAATATAATGGAATAGATGCAGGGAATATAGTAGTTAGCAAACAGTTAATGGGATTTTCTAGACGGCCTCGTAGACCGGTAATTAGTGACGAACCACAAGATCTTCGGGCAACCTATCAAAAAACCTTATCCGAGGTAAAATGCAAGATCTGGTTTGATGCAAGCCACAAATATGAAGACGAACCGATGAAAGTTTGTCACCCTAGGCGGATTTAAGTTGAAGCCTTGGGTTCCATTAGACGGCCGAGCGAATAGAAAGTAAAGGGTCATTATATAAAACTTGGGAGAGGGAAAGAAATAAACAAGTTAATAGGTTTTATTATTGCGCAAATAAGGCCACATACAGATATATTATAAACGACACATCGAGAAAACGGAAACCCCCGTCCACACGACACCTAACGAACGAAATAAGAGAGTACCGACGAACATAGTCAGTAATTTGGGCGCACCAAATTACGTTTCTATTGGGATAGAGGATAAAACGGATAGAGTTCTGGTGGAAAATTGAGGAAAGGTATTTGTGATAAATAGCAGTGTTTACAAATCGCTTGGACAGGGACCTGAACTACAAAGCGTAATTTTTAAGAAAAAGTGTACATTTAAGGACTGCTAATATTGTGAAAGGCCTCTTCCAATGTAGGGTACGAATAGAAAGCCAGCAGCTCATCATGACTTCTTTGTTGTAAAGAATCTTAACATGTTCTCTTTTATGATAAATTTTAATATTTCCTTTGCCTATTGTATCAACATGTGATCGATATCTGCTCACATATTCCTGAGTCAAATTAGACAATTGTGAAAATACGAATTATTTACATTTGAATCCATTTGTGTGTGTGTGTGCAACTCATCGAATGTTTTCTTCCCGGAATTACCTGCCAATATCTAACACCTCTACCAATTTCCGAAAAAAATATTTGATATATCTTTTTCATATTCCACGCACCACCCTGTCACAGAATACAACATAACAAAATAATATAATTATCCAAACTGAATTTACAAAGAATGCATGTCACAGTTACAATAATATACACACAAAAATTAATGCCTTATAATCTGATGTACACAACTGGTCGTTCATGAATCATTTTTATTTTCCTTTTTTTAAATTGATCAAGTGATTTTATTTTTAAATAAGAAGACAAAATTTTACGAGTGCTCGAGTGTTAGGTAATCGCTGTGGCACGTTATTCAAAATGTATGGTTAAACGGTTGTTGTACGGTGAACAAATGATGGCACGTGTCGCAGTTCTCTCCCTTTGACTCTCTGACAAACTGCCTTTTCTCTGTGACGATTTTTATTTATTTTCCAATTTGAAATTTTTATATTCCTTTTGTCTAATGTGTCAACATTTGACCGATATCTGCTTACATATTTTGGGGTCAAAATATGAACTCCGTTACATAATGGTGAAAATATGAATTCTTAAAATTTAGATCCATGAATGTTTTCTTTCTGGCATTTCCTGTCAATATCTAACACAAGTAGACCATCAACTGACTCTTCATAAACTGGATTGCGGCCTCATGAAAGCTCACCGAATATGGTGGGTCCCTTTTCATGCGCGATATAACACTACAAACATCCTGATATTATACAACTAATGAAGAAGCAACCGTTCTAAACGCTACAAAAAAATTAAGGCTCTTGTACTGTCAGTCTAAATTAAGCAGCCAGAAAAACTGTCAAAACGGTACCTTCAACGCCTCAGACAAAAGCAGCCCAGTCAAATTGCATTATCAGATATGGAACTCAAGTACCCCCAAGATGCCTAGTTCAAGGAGATTAAAAATAGGCAGAAGTGGAAGACAGCGTTCATTGCCATTAGTTAGAGAAAGTGCACCAGTCTTTATGACAGCCAGTGTAGGATAGCCAGGCCGAAAGGAATTTATTTGAGCTTCTAGTACTATGTTATTTAAAATATTTGGTGAGGGTTACTTTTCGTCCTAAATATCATTTAAATTGTGTTTGTCATACATATCATTCAAAATTTTTCGTTATACATAACACCCAAATTGTTTTTATTGTACATATCAATCAAATTGTTTTCATGGTACACAACATTCAAATAGTTTTCATCGTTTTTTTTTACACAGGAATCACCACATTATCAAGGTCAAGAGGCCACTCAGGGATAAGGGTTAAAGAGTGTACAGTAGAAATTGGACAATATAGTAATCATTAGTAATGAAAATTTGGTAAATTTGATAACTTATATGGAACGGCTCACCAAGAACGTATTTACGTTAGACTTGAAGACAACCATATTGTAGTCAGCCGGAAAGCAGGAAAACGGAAGACAATTCCACAGGCGTGCAGTTCTAAGAAAGAAGCTCTGTTCATTGAATCTATGTTTAGGTTTAGGCACAGATAAAGAGTGGGGGGATTATTGATAGTGTTTTCAGCTCCACGAGTGTTTCTTGTGAAATTTTGGCGAGGGGGGACCATAGACTGAAGCTCAGTCGAACAATTTCCATGAAAATAACGATACATCAGAGACAAACTCGCAACATCTCTTCTGTGAGATAGAGGTTGCAGGGAAGAGAAAAGGACATCTCCTACGAGGCTACGAAGTCTATTTTGAACTTTATCAAGGCAGGACAAGTCCTTTCTAGCCGCTCCTGCTCATCGTATATATTAATTAGATTTTTTTCGTGGTACATTACATCCACATTGATTTGATCGTATATATCTTTCAAATTTATGACCTTGCACATATTATTCAAATCGTTGTCGGCGTACATATTAAAATTATTTACATCGTACATGGCATTTAAATTGTTTTCATTAAACATATCATTCAAATTGTTTACATCATACATATCATTCTAATTGTTTTTATTATACATATCATTAAAATTGTTTTTATCGTAGACATCATTAAAATTGTTTTTATTATATATATATGTATATATATATATATATATAAAGTTGTTTTATCACACATATCATGCTAATTGTTTTCGTCATACATATTTCTCAGGTTGTTTTCCTCAGATATATCATTCAAATTGTTTTCACAATACATATCAATGATATTGCTTTCGTCATGCATTACATCCAAATTGTTTTATCATACATATCATTCAAATTGTTTTATCATACATATCATTCAAATTGTTTTAAGCCTACATATTATTCCAACGGTCACGCCATTCATCATTCAAATGTACACGACATCATATTGCAAACTGTAAGTAAACGTTTTTATCGCCATGTTATTAAAATCGTTTCATCGTATATATCATTCCAATTGTTTTTATCACACTTATAATTGAGATTATTTTGGCTGTACATGTTCAAAATGTTTTCATCGTACATATAATTCCAAATTGTTTGCATTATAGATATCATTTTAATTATTTTAGCGTACATATCATTCAAATTGTTTTCGTCATATATATCACTAAAATTGTTTTTATCGTGCATATAATTAAAAAAGTTTTGGTCGTATATATACGTCAACCGGTTTTCGTCATACATATTATTCTTATTGATTTTATCGTATATATAATTGAAATTTATTACACCGTACATATAATTCAAATTGTTCTCGTCTAACATATTCAAATCGTTGAAAAAGTTTTCTGTATAATATTTTTCTTTATTGCAAAAGTTGAATTTATTTGTTGGTTTATTAATCTTACTTTCTTATTTTAGGAAGGCTTACTTTAGATTGCTAACTTATTTAAAATATTTATATATTTTTTTATATAAGGTATTTATATATAATTCAGTACTAGATAATCACTATATCCTTTATTATTTGATAGAATTTAGCAGTGGCCTTGCGTTTAGGTCTAAACGAGATGTTAGTTCCGGCTGAGAACGAACACCTCTTTAATAGAATAATCATTATTTTTTACTATTGAGGTGCTTTATCTTAAGGGCCTTCACTAGAATCATTCTCAACAGCCTTATTGGTAGAATTTCCATTTGATGATTATCTTGGGACAGAATATTTCCATTTAACATTGAAACAATATTTGTTTACTGTGATGAAACAAGAATAATTTATTGTGTTGAAACAATATTTGTTTACTGTGTTTAAACAACATTTATTTACTGCGTTAAAACTACATTTATTTGTTGCGTTATAACAACATTTATTTATTGTGTTCAAACAACATTTATTTACTGATAAAAACAATATTTATTTATAATGGTGGAAAAACATTTATTTACTAAGTTGAAACAATATTTATTTACTGTGTTGAAATATTATTTATTTAATATGTTAAAACATTTATGTACTGTGTTGAAAAATATTTAGTTACTGTGTTGAACAATATGTATTTACAGTGTTGAAACAACATTTATTTACGGTGTTGAAAAAAAGCATCTATTTACTTTATTAAAATAATTTTATTTACTGTGTTTGAACAAATTTTATTGACTATATTGAAACAATATTTATTTACGGTGATGAAACAAGAATAATGCACGGTGTTTTAATGGTATTTATTTAGTGATTTAAAACAACTTTTTTACTGCGTTAAAACAACATCTATTTAATGTGTTGGAACAAAACGTATTTATTGTGTTAAACAATATTTATTTATTGCGTTAAAACAATCTTTATTTACTGTTATGATGCAATATTTATTTCCTGTGTTAAAACGAAGTTTATTTACAGTGTTAAAGATATTTATTTACAATGTTTAAATAACATTTATATATCGCGTTGAAATAACATTTATTTACTGTAATTAAACAACACATATTTACAGTGTTAAAACGACATCTATTTACAGTGTTAAAACGTCTTTTATTTACTGTGTAAAATAACATTCATTTATTGTGTTTAAATAATATTTATTTAAAGTGTTAAAACAGCAATTATTTAGTGTGTTGAAACAAAATTTGTTTACTGAGTTAAGAATATTTTTTTACTGTGCTGTAGGCGTGTCAGAAACTCCGTGAAAAGTATTGAATAATTCGGTCCCCTGTCTTTCCAAGCTTATAACTACTCGAAAAATGTAATTCAAACTCTATTTTTTTTTCAATTAAAGGAGCAAGGACCAAGGTTTCATTAAAAAAAACAAAACAAAAAAAACAAACTTTTTTTTAAAAAAAGGCTTTAAACTTCGGACTTTACAGGTAAATTTCTAAAAAACACTTAATTTTTGTTTTAAATTTGAATATATTATTTATTGATCTTTTATCTTCAATTTGTGATATATAAAACTTTGGTTAGTAAATTAATTATTTACTTTTTAATAGACATTTAAAAATGGGGAGGGCGTGAATAAAAAAAACGTTTGTCTAAAATATTAAATTCAGTTTCTTGGAAAGAACATAAAATTTCACATTGACCCTGAAAATATCGTAAAAATAGAATCAATCGAAAAATTTTGATAGATTTTTAAAGTTTAAAAATTGAAAAATACTGAACTCGTAAAATTCAATTAATTTCATTACTGTTTTTAAAAATAAAAAAATAATATTTTTATTACTTTTTATATAACTTTAATAGTTTATTTTCGAAGTATAACTCATACAGAAAATACACAATCCACTTTTAAAAGAGAAACTACGAGTTTTTTTATATTTTATTCGCAGTTTCGTGTTTGAGGTGTCAAAAATTCCTACAAAAATTCTGATACACCTAGTGCTGAAGTAATATTTATTTATTGTGTAAAAACAATATTTATTTACTGTGTTATAACAACATTTATTTACGGTTTAGAAATAGCATCCATTTATTGTGTCATAACAACGTATTAATAGTGTTAAAACAACATTTATTTTTTGAGTTGAAACAATATTTATATAGTGTTGGAACATTTATTTATTGTGTTGAGAAAACTTTTATTCACTGTTTAAAACACCATTTTTATTATGTTGAAATAACATTTATTTACTATGTTGAAACAATATTTATTTACTATGTTGAAACAATATTTATTTACTATGTTGAAACAATATTTATTTACTATGTTGAAACAATATTTATTTACTATTTATTTACTTTGTTAAAATATAATTTATTTACTGTATTTAAACAACTTTTATGTGCTGTGTTGAAACAAAAATTATTCACTACTTAAAACAACATTTATTTACTGTGTTTAAACAATATTTAATTATAATGTTGGAACAACACCTATTTACTTCATTGAAACAATATTTATTAACTGTATTAAAACAATATTTATTTACTGCGTTGAAACAACATTTATTTTACCACTCGAGACATGGACCTAACTGTTGCAAACACTCGTAAAATAAGGCACAGAAAATATATGCGTCTTTTTGGCCTAGGATTGTGCTGATTATAACGTTGTAAAGTCTGCAATCTTAAGACGTTATGAGATGGTTCCAGAGGCGTATACATAGAAGTTTACTCATAAAAGAATGACAAGCAGACATTTGTAGAATTCTTTTGCCACTTCTTTAACAGCTAATGCTGATGGAAGAATTCAAGCAGTTTGTCTATGATGATCTCAAAGTTTATATTAATGAGAGATAAGTGGGCATAGCGTATGACATGACCATTCTTGCGGACGAATATGCGTTGATGCACAAGCGAGGCAAGAACAAGTCGAGAGACCTGTTTGCTGATAGAAGCGGCACTAACATCAGAATGACGGTTAGCACTGGTCCGAGCATGAGGTCAATTCAGACAAGCAACTACAACCGATCGGACAGCCCAAGACCAAAAAAAAGAAATTCTACAAATAGCCAACAGGTGGACAGATGAAAATAATGACACGTGGAAAAGGAGGACACAGCAGCAAATTGCTTGGCAGAAGAGAAGGATGCTGAAAACAAGCACACTCTGAAATAAACTGCAAGAGTTTATTATATGACAGAAACGTATCGCAAAAGTGAACAGATTAGATATGAGAGGAATACAAGCCCTTTATCTCAGATGATTCAGTTTGTCTCGTGCGTAACCCAAAAATAAAACAAATGTAACGATATTAAGAGACACTAGAGCAACCCAGCCATTAATATTGAAGAAATGTATGCCACAAATACGGCCACTAGTGAAATCATAATTCTACAGGGAGTCGGAAAAAAGCTTTATTAGCGTTCCACTCCATAAAATGACCCTCGAGTATGTAATACTATAGAGATCGGAGTGGTAAATGATCTGCCCAAGGCACAGCGATGCTATTTGGTAATGATTTGGTCGGAAAAACAGTAGCAACCCCACTCTTGAAATAACAACAATACCAAGCATTTCAGCAGATGCAGAGAAGGCAGAGGACGGTAATACCGGAATATACCCTGTATGTGTGGTGACTCAGGCAAAGAAATGTGCGTTCTATCCCAACCATTATCAATGAACCAGACGTTATCTCGACAGCATCCGACAAGGCCAAACTATTTGCCAAAAACTTTGCGACAAATTCTACCCTGTGCGACAAAGGCCATCAACTCCCCGATTTCCCTCTTATAACAGACAACACGCTATGCAACATACAAATATCTGTGCGTGAGGTCGCCAAGCTAATCAAGAACCTTGATCCCAGTAAAGCAACTGGTCCTGACGGTATTCCAAATATAGTGTTAAAAAATTACAACCAGAACTTGACCCCATACTTACCAAACTGCTTAAGCATTGCCTTAAGGAAAAGTGCTTCCCAACACCCTGGAAAACCTCATCAGTATGCCCTGTATTTAAGAATTCAGGTGATAAGTCGTCCCCCTCTCAGTACAGACCAATAAGTCTCCTGTGTGTTATGAGTAAGTTGCTGGAATCCACAATAAATAGTCAACCATCTCAGAAGAAATAACCTTCTTAGCGATACGCAATATGGTGTCCGTTCTGCTAGATCTACAACAAATTTGCTAATGGTTATATCTCATAGCATTAGAGAATCTCTCGACAAAGGCTTCCTTTCTAGGGCAATTGCTCTTGACATATCTAAGGCCTTTGATAAGGTATGGCATAAAGGCTTACTACACAAGATTTCCAGCTATGGTATAACTGGAAATGCTTTCTCGATCATTAAATCATTTCTCTCTGATAGGCTCATAAGAGTAGTGGTTGATGGGCAGAAATCAGAGGCCCACAGTATTAATGCTGGTGTCCCTCAGGGGTCCATACTGGGCCCAACTCTCTTCCTGATCTACATCAATGATCTCCCAAAACACATACTAAAATCCTTCGTTGACATCTATGCTGATGACACGACCATCTATGGCAACACATCAAATGATGATGTTCTCTCTGATTCTCTCTGATTCTCTCTCTTCTGATCTTGAGCGCGTGGTACAGTGGGGAAAGAGGTGGCTGGTTACCTTTAATGCATCTAAGACCAAGCTCCTATATCTACATCATAAACGCTCTGATCCCCATCTGGCATCAATTGAAATGGATGGCTCTCGTCTAGGGGACGCCCCATGTTTTGATAAGCTTCTGGGCTTGACCTTTACTCCTGATCTTAAATGGAACACATACATCAAGTCTGTGGCCAAGGTCGATGGAAAGATGGTGGGATCCTTCTACCGCTCCAGAAGATATCTCACTAATGATGCAATTCTCTATCTATATAAAAGCCAAGTACGTCCAAAGATGGAGTACTGCTGCCACATCTGGGCAGGAGCTGCTAAAAACAGCCTATCCTGCCTTGACAGAGTACGAAATAGACTTCGTGGCTTGGTGGGGGATGCCCTTTTCTCTTTACTGCAACCTCTTTCCCACAGAAGAGACGTAGCGAGCCTGTCTTTGTTCTATCGTTATTTCCATGGCAAGTGCTCGTCTGAGCTCCATTCTCTGGTCCCCCCTCGCCAATCTTTTTAAAAAAATACCCGACTAGCTGAAACCACCATCAATAATTTTCTCCACTCCTTATCTGTGCCTAAATCAAAACGTAGATTCCACGAACAAAGCTTCTTTCTTAGAGCTGCAAGCCTGTGGAACTCTGTTCCGCTTGCCTGTTTCCCTCCCGACTTCAACCTGGATGTCTTCAAGTCCAACACAAACAAATTCCCGATGAACCGCCCCCTTAAGTAATGACACCTTATCAATTCTCCAATACTATTGCTACACTATCCCATTGAGTACTGTACACACAAGAACCCTTATCCCCGAGTGGCTATTGGGCCTTGATAAGTGGTGAACTCAATGTTTAAAAAAAAAGAGAGAGTCAGCAATGTTCTTTGACTGGCGAGAAAGTTATCATTTCAGCTATTGAATTTCATTCAGCGAGCATTGCCGTTGATGTCAGTTATCCCTCTCTCTGATGAAAAAAGTTCTCCGTGCCTTTTATATTTCTTTAGCGACTCCCAGAGGCTTGCAAAAATAACGTTTCAGATAATTATTCTTCAAGTAAGCGAGGATAGCAAGACATGTAGTATTATAACTGATACTACATTTTCATTTATTTATTTTTCAAATAAATAAATAATTACAATTTTCAAATAAATTAGGCACAATGCAATCATAAGAATGGGGAATGATAATGTCATTGGCCATACTCTCACATACTTACTGTAGGAGCAATCCTACCCAAAATATTTGTGTTTTTAAAATTTTAATTAAACAAAAAATCAGAAAAAAATCTACTGTTAGAAATTTACGTGTTCAAATTTATATGTCAAGAAAAAGTTTTAACGCATATCCGATTACAGTCGGTTCTTTTCTGATATTTTTTACTTGAATATACTTAAACTTTACTTTGATATTACTCAGGGCAATGCTGAGACACGGGTTATACTAGTATATTATAAAATAAGCACGCCTTAAGCTTAGATAGTTTGGGATTATTAATAAGTCATTTTTAGTGTGAGCTGATTTATTTCTCCACAATGTTGAATTTGGTTCAATTAAGGTTATTTCCTCTGGACCGTGTGGCTCTTTCTAAAGAGAATAGAGATATGACTGATTTGACCATTTGTGATCGAGTGATGTTTCATTTTTTGAAGTATCTACTAATAAAAGTTAGCCTTTTCAAATTTGTCAGAAGAATTGAGATCATCCTAAAAGATGAGATGTTTTCTTAATGATAACTTCTTATTATGTCTTAAAGTTGATGTGTTATGTAGTTTGTTGGTTCTTTGTGAGTAAATTACGTGGTGGGCTTCTTGTTCAAAGTACGGCCGGTTTGAGTATTCTGGAGCAACTGACTTTGTTGATCAGGTTTTATAGGAGTTTTTTTTTTAAGTTTGCACTGACTTATTACTTTTACACAAACTGTTGAGGTTTGAAACGATTTTCATTGGTTGAAAATACTTTGAGTTAACAAAGTGTTCAGTATCTTAGAGTAAGTGTGTTTAAAGGCCAGAAAAACCAAGGTTAATATGTTTTGTTATATTCTTTTATACAAGAAATTTTACGAGGATTTGCATGGAATATAAAGTAATATATAGTTTGTAAAAAGTGATTAATATTTTAAGAAAAGCAATTTTGTTCAAATGCAACTTCATTTCTTATTTTTGTTTATATGGCCCGCACAATGCTGCATAGCCCTGCTTTTGTCTATAATATAAAAACAGTTATCTATATCCAGTGGTGAGGCCCCAGCTTGCGGGCTTTGGGGAGTGTGAATCCACCCTTTAATTACCATTGCTCCCAGGTCCATTCTGACCCGGAGTGGTAGTACCTGTTAGGGTCCCAACTATGGGTTAAACAGAAACTGATTTGAAAAAAAACAAATATATTCTATTACAAATTTTTCTTCCCAATCTTTGGATCCGGCATTAAATAACCCGAAAAGGGTTGATATGCCGTAAAACAAAAACAACCAACCAACCGGCTAAAACTAAAAAACTACAAAAACACAAAGTTGGTCTATTCTCGATCGTAAAACAAAAACAACCAACCAACCGGCTAAAACTAAAAAACTACAAAAACACAAAGTTGGTCTATTCTCGATCAGCATTGCCCCAGATGAAAAATATTTAAAATTCAGAGGAAATAATCAATTTTAGGCATAAACTGTTGCAGATTTCGTGAGGGGGTGCGGTTTTCTAGACAAATTTTGTAGTAGCTTTCTCAAGGAATTTATAAAACGACTTGTCTATGTGTATGTGTATATATCCAGATAGAGAAATGGGCTGGGAGGAGAAGAAAGAGGGAGGTGGGCAGATGGGTGGGGAAACTAAGGGAGGGGCAAAAAGAGAAAGGTAGAGGAGAGACAGAATTTTTATAGAAAAATGTTACACTTTTGCACCGGGAAACGTTGGGTGGACCTGCTAGTTCAGTCTAAAGCCAGTCCACTAGAAATATGTCTTTTCTTAAAATGTAGTCATCCAATTTAAATGCCAACATCAGTCATCTTTAGAAATACAACATTCATGAGACGCATTTATTCAATTTCAAAATTATGACTTTTCAAGCATTGATTTTGATTTGATGAATACATTACTTTTAAAGGGTGACTGATTTTGAGATTTTTCCTCTCGGTTATACCATTGACGTTTTTTATTCTTTTAACATTTAGATTATTATATAATGCTTTGAAATTTTCAGTTGAAGTTTGATAATTTGTATGAGGGACATTACAAAAGTAAAGCCTCCTATTTTTTTTTTACTCAGAAAGTTGAAGAGCTACGAACACGAGCGACCTTTCGTGATCCAGAATTTATTTTTCTACATAGCTAGCACCATTCTTAGTGCACTTTTGCCAGAAATTCGATAACACATCTCTGCTTCTAACGCACTTCCATGACGGGTTGCTTGCTAAGAAAATTTTGACTAATGAATGCATAAGTTCAGTCATTGTAACAATGTAATTTACAATCCACTCCATTCCATTCTAGTGAAATAAAAATGTAGGAGGTATTATTTTGGAACGCCCCTCGTATGATTTAAACTAGTTTATATTCATTCCTTTAATCATGTTGATATGGATTGAAACCAAATATTGACTCAGTCTAGAAAATTTTTTCCAACAATGACCAACCACAAAAAAGATAAAGTGCATATCAAAACAGATACTACACTTTCCACCTTGTTAAAAGACCAAGATTTTATTTTTAGTTAGTATCATCTGTAGTGAGGATTGAACCTTCATATTCCAGAACACTGTCACATAATAGTGATTGTTATATAACAATTTTATTTGTTACACTATGTATCCATGTCCATGAAGAATTTTCTCCCGTTGATTAAATAAAATTCTGTATAGATTCCCGAGTTTCACCAGTTGCACCTGAAGATGGTCGGAGATTACATTAGTTGAAATTTTGTGAGAATAACGTACAAGACGAGATTAGTCCGAATCATATAGATAACATAGACTGCCCTGATATTGTATAGTTTTTTTTATAGAAATCGCTCAAGGCAAGACGTGAAGCCAGTTGATGTAAGGAGCTGATAAGAATGAAATATAATTATCGCAAAAAACAAGGGATATTTATTGGCCTTAGTTTTGACAGGACCAAGGCTGTAGGTAGGAAGAAATCAGTGAGCAGAAAGAGAGTTCTACAACTTTGCAGTTCTTGTGTTAAGTGTTGAGACATTATGTTGAACAAAGATGGCGGTGATTAATCAGTGTAGTTACGATCCTGGTTAGGGTTAAGTAATTCCTAGTAACAAAAATGGCGGCGAAGATTCAGTGCAGTTCAGATCTTGAGTGTTACGTAATTCCTACTAACAAAGATGGCGGCGAAGAATCAAATGCAGGTTCGTGACGGAGACGATGGCAAACTGATTGAATCCAAAATTCGACAATTTTTATAGTAACTTTGGAAGCTTCTCGTTGGTTGGTTATTATAACTTGTGGTTATAAAAACGATCGTCGAAATCATTGGTGTCATATGCCCATTAAGAGTCAAAAACATTTTAACGCACACCCTTTTTGATATAAATGAAAAAATCCTTTCAGATCCAATTTGGTTTGACTTGAGAAAAGGAAAATAAATAAATAAATGAATAAATAAATAAAATAAAAATAAACAAATAAATGAACAAATAAAATAACTATTTCTTTTGGGGTTTTTTTTTGTTCTTTTTTTGGGGGGGTGGGGCTTTATTCTTATCGGTCAAAAAGAATTATTAATATATTGGTATAATTTGTGCAAAAAGAAACTATTTTCTTTTGTAAATCACATTAAGTTTTTTTATGTTTAACAAAAACTCGAAATATTCTGTTAGGTATTAGTTGGTTAATTGGGTTAGTAAGATAAAAATGGTCGCAATTTAACATTGTACCCGGGACAATTTACAATCTAATATTTTTGGAGGTGTGTTTGATTTCGACTGTTCATGCTTCTATTTTTGGGTTTCTGAAAAGAGATTTATTCATGATTAGATTTAAAAAAGTTCGGTTATAAAATGTTTTAATTTTATCCTTTTTGTAGGTTTAGTGAAAATGTCGGCTATATTATTCTCAGATGTTACATAACTAAGAGTAATAGATTTTTTACTTATTTCATCCCATATGAAATGATATCTGATATCAATATGCTTCGACATTTGATGAATCATAGAATACCACTCTGGTTGTCACAATTAATTACTGTAGGTTTTTTTACTTAGATCTGGTTTTAAAATAGATTTTAGAAAGGTTTTCAGAAAAATTGCCGCCTGCGCGGAATGGGTGAGAGCCACAAATTCTGCTTCACAAGTAGAAAGGGCGACAATTTATTATTTTTTTGTTTTCCAAGAGATCATAGGTCCAGTCTTTGACAGTCTAAAACAGTATCCCGTTATACTTTTTCTATCTTCAGAGTTACCCCAATCTGAATCTGAAAATCCTTCTAAATTTAGAAGATATGTAGACTTTTTAAATATTAAAGATTGTTCCTTGGTTCCTTTTAGTTAACGAAGGATTTGTTTTGCACGATTAATGTCCTTAATTGTCGGTCTCGATAAGTTTTGAGATAGCTTTGTTACAGTGTAACATATATCAGGCCTAGTGGTGGTCATCAAATAGATGAGACTTCCAATCATTTCCCGATCGTCTATTAATTTTGCTTCAGTCTCTATATTTTTATTTATATCTCAACGGAAGTTGTACGCGGTTTGCAATCTTGTATTCCGAACTTGAGCAGAATTTTTTAAATGTACCGTGATTGGTTCATTGTTATAGCTTCATTTTTGCAGGTAAACTTTATACCGAGGAACCATGACAATTTGTCCAAAATCGGCCATTTAAAATGTTTATTTAATTTATTTTTAACATCTTTTAAAGTGTGTCACAATTTGAGGCGGGTAATATATCGTCAACCCAAAAACCAAAATCAACAATTTATTACCTATATTTTTAATATACATGCCGCGTCTATGGGACATTGCTTGAATTCTTGTTCTATTAAATAATCATGGGATGTTAAATTCCAATTGTGAGCATTTTGTTTTAGTCCGTAGAATGATGTACGAGGGGCGTGCAATAATGCCCCTGGCCCAGTTGTTAGATCTAGCTGAAATTTTGCATGTGCAATGATTTATATATTCACGGGTTATGTGCCAAATTACAGCACTGAACTAATTGTGGTTTCTGTTTTACAGGTGTTTGAACTGAGTCAGGTGTGAAATGGAGCCTGTTGAATGTCGAGCAGTGATCCGGTTTTTGCATTTGAAACGACGCACACCACAGGAGACTTTTGATGAAATTAAAGAAATTTATGGTGATAATGCCCCATCATATGACCTTGTAAAACGCTGCCATCGTAAATTGAAACATGGCCGGAAGTCTGTGGAAACAGCTCCCAGGCGTGATCGCCCCCTTCTGCCATTGATGAGGCATCTTTCCGTCAAGTTGAGGCTGCCATTTTGGAAGATCGGCGCATTACTCTTCGCCAAATAGCCCAAGATGTCAAGATTAGTACAGGGTCTGTGGAAACTATCATTCATGAGCATTTGCATATGCATAAGGTGTCTGCCAGATGAATTCCCAGGTTGCTCACACCATTCCAGAAGCAAGAACGCATCGAGTGCTCGAGGATGAATTTGGAGATGTGCCAAGAAGATGAGTCAAAGTTTTTCAAAAGACTGATTACATAGGATGAAACCTGGGTCAATCACTATGATCCAGAGACCAAAGCCCAGTCAATGCAGTGAAAGCACTTGGACTCACCACCTCCAAAGAAGGCAAGGGTGCAGTCCTCTGTTGGCAAGGTCTTGCTCACAGTCTTCTGGGACCAGGACGGAGTAGTGATGACATATTTCCTGGCAAAGGGTACCACAATTACAGGAGTCTATTGTGAGTCTATTTTTTTTACATAGGCATCACCACTTATCAAGGCAAAGAGGCCACTCGAGGATAAGGATTAACGAGTGTACAGTAGAAATTGGACATTAGTAATAGAAATTCGGTAAATTTGCTAACTTATATGGAACGGTTCATCAAAAACTTGTTTACGTTAGACTCGAAGACAACCATATTGTAGTGAGCTGGAAAGCGGAAACGGAAGACAATTCCACAGGCGTGCAGTTCTAAGAAAGAAGCTTTGTTCATGGAATCTACGTTTAGGTTTAGGTACATGTAAAGAGTGGGGAAATTAGTGATAGTGTTTTCTGCTAGACGGGTGTTTCTTGTGAAAGACTGGCGAGGGGGACCATATATTGGAGCTCAGCCGAGCACTTGCCATGAAAATAACGATGAAGCAGAGAAAAACTCGCAACATCTCTTCTATGAGAAAAAGGTTGCAGGGAAGAGAAAAGGCTACAAATTTATTTTGAATTCTATCAAGGCAGAAGAAGTCATTTCTAGCAGCTCCTGCCTTGATGTGGCAACAGTACTCCATCCTTTGACGTACCTGGCTCTTATATAGATAGAGAATTGCATCAGCAGTGAGATATAATCTGGATCGATAGAAGGATCCCATCATTTTTCCAGCGGCCTTGGCAATGGATTTAACGTATGTGTTCCATTTAAGATCAGGAGTAAAGGTCAAGCCCAGAAGCTTGTCAAAACATGAGGCCTCCCCAAGACGAGAGCCATCCAATTCAATTGATGCCAGATGGGGATCAGAGCGTTGATGATGTACAGATAAAAGCTTGGTTTTAGATGCATTAAAAGTAAGAAGTCTCCCCTTTCCCGATTGTACCACTTGCTCAAGATCAGAGGAGAGAGAATCAGAGAGAACTTGGTCGTTTACGGTTTCAGATGTGCTACCATAGATAGTAGTGTCATCAGCATAAATGTCTACGAATGATGTAAGGATGTGATTTGGAAGATCATTAATATAGATCAGGAAGAGAATTGGGGCCAAGATAGACCCCTGAGGGACTCCAGCATTAATACTGAGAGCTTCTGATTTCTGCCTATCAACCACTACTATTATGATCCTATCAGAGAGAAATGATTTAATAATTGAGAAGACATTTCCAGCTATACCATAGCTGGAGATCTTGTGAAGTAAACCTTTATGCCATACTCTATCAAAGGCCTTAGATATGTCAAGAGCAATTGCCCTAGAAAGGTAGCCTCCGTCAAGAGATTCCCTAATCCTATGAGATATGACTGTAAGCACATTTGCTGCAGATCTAGCAGAACGGGAACCATATTGTGTGTCACTTAGAAGGTTTATTACTTCTGTATTTAACACAGATTCTAGCAACTTACTCATGACACACAGGAGACTTATTGGCCTGTACTGAGAAGGAAATGAGCGATCACCTGAATTCTTAAATACGAGGCATACTGATGAGATTTTTCAGGGTGACGAGGAGCAATTCTCCTTAAGACAACGTTTAAACAGTTTTGTAAGGATACGCGCTAGTTCTAGTTAAAGTTTTTTGAGTACTATATTTGGAATACCGTCAGGGCCGGTTGTTTTACTGGAATCAAGGTTTTTTGATTAGCTTGGCAAGATCACGTACAGATATTTGCATATTACATAGCGTGTTTTCTGATACAGGAGGAAATATTGGAGGTTGGCAGCCTCCGTCGCAAAGGGTAGAATTTGCTGCAAAGTTCTTGGCAAAGAGTTTGCTTTGTCTGATGATGACTAGATTACCTCAGGTCCATTTATGAGAGTTGAGATAGAACACACGCTAACGGTTAATATTTACGTCAGTAGTTCTACTGCAATTGTCGTCATTATTAATATTTTCATTGTGATCGATTATATTTCCTCACGTTTTCGTCCGCTGGCTGGCCATTTTTTAAATTTGATTTATCATTGAATTTTACACATCTGATCCTTTTTATGGCATTTTGGTCTGAAAAGTAGATTAAATATGCTGCACTGTTTTTATCGTAACTTCCGAAAATACCTCTTTCGCTTTTAACATTTAGTTTACTGGTATTTTATATAAATGCAAACCAATCTGAACCAAATATACGCATTCGGTTCATTTTTTTGTTTTTACACCACAACACGCTTCATACGGTGTTTTGCCTAATCTTCTATTGAACGATCTATTTCTGATATGTGCTGCTGCCATTAAAGCATACGTCCATAAACTATGCGCTAATTTTGATTCGATAAGTAGACATCTTACCATCTCAAAAAGGGACCGCCATGCTCTTTCAGCGATTCCATTTTGAAATGAGGAATACAGCACAGATTTCTTGTGTTTAATACGATGGTTAATTAATAGAAGTTTAAAATCTTTACTAGTAAATTCAGTCCCATTGTCTGAGCGAATACATTTTACCGAGCCGTACGGGGCAATATCAGCTAAATATTTCTTAGTGGCGAGGATAGTGTCGAATTTGTTTTTTTAGAAAATAAACTATAATTAAACCGGAAAATCATCAACAAATTTCAAAACGTACCTTAGATTATTTCTCCCCATCGGGATGATCGGACCTGCCAAGTCACAGTGCATAAAAGAGATAATTTTTCTGGCCTTTTTGTCTGGTGTTTTGCTTTTATATTTTGTCGGAATTAGCATACCGACGAGTAGGGGGGGGAAGAAAAGACGGTTTAAGTCTTGCAACGAAATGTCGACGTTGCTTACAAGCAGTCTTTCCTTGTAAAAGTAACAAATGGGTAACGATGGTCGAATTGTAATTTGTCTAAAAGACAGCAACAACTATTACAACAACAGTAGAGCGGCCACCCCTTTTCATCTACTCCAACTCTCAGTCAACGAAATTCACGCGAGATTGGAATGCCTATTTAACTTGTAAGGAATAGGCACTCAGGTTCTTTGATTAACGGACCACCGGCCGTGTTGGTCACAGCTACCAGCACTCCTTTCTTTCCCACCGACCTACCCTCGGCAAGTCAAACAATTCAAAATTCTCACAATTTTGTCCTTTTTCCCTGTGCACAAACATCACAATTTTGGAGATCGTCTGAAGATATTATTTTCATACCTTCGACTACATTTGGTAATTTTTTTAATGTCAGCTGTATTGCAGTGTCCTAGAGTTTTATGCCAGGTTTCTAAGTCGTTTCTGAGGGAACCATACTTTTTAAATAATATAGTCGGCCATTTTCTTTAATGTCAAATAAAGTTCCATTAGGGTATATCAATTTTGACTTGTTTTGACCGAAACTTTATATTCGCGCCTTGTTTAATGGCAGCCTGCACGGAAAATATATCTTGCATAATTGTAGGTATTAAAAGAGCATTTTTTAAAATACAGTTACAAATTTCGTCTTTATTATTTTTTAGTGATATTTTAGCATCGCCTCTTTTCAAGATTATATGATTTATTTGACTACCGTCGACAAGTTCGACAAAATGACTTTGTGGATTAGTTTGCATCAAAATTAATAAAGTCAGATTCCTTGCTGATACCGTGTGCTGTAGCATCACAGTCTACAAGGAGATTTTTACCGTTCGTGGTATTGTCAAAGTTACATGTGAATAGAAATGTATGTTCTTTATCAAAGTTTTCAACGTTTTTTATGGAATCAATTTTTGAGTTTTTATATCGACATTGGAAACTTTTGTGGTTCGGTCGTCCACGATTATAGGAGATAATTTTATTCTTTTTCTTAGGAAAATTACTTTGGGAGACAACATTGCGGTGAGATGCGTAATTTGGTGGTGTCTGTTTTCGAGAAGCATTTTTGAACTTTATGATATTGCTGGAATTATTATTGCCCACGAGCATCCGATTTGCCTCTTCGTAACTGCGCAATGTCACTTCAAAATCACTGAAATGTATGGCTTTGTCTTTTTTCGTTATAACAGTTGTAAATGGTTCAAAATCAGCTGGAAGTCCCTTGAGGGTTATTGATATCAACAGGCTATCACTTATTATTTCACATGAGAGTTTTAAGGCATTGGCGGTTGTTTCTGCCCTTATAACGTAGTCGGTAATAGTTTCATCCTCGTTACGTTTTAGAGACGTTAGTTCAGCATATAGTGATATCATTTTCGGTTTCCCTTTTGATAAATAATGTTCTCTTAATATATTCAGTGCTTTCTGTCCATCATCTAAGGCATCTCTTATAATCAGAGACAGATTTCTATCGTCTAAACATTGAATTAGTTCTTCAAAAACAGTCGCATTCTTTTCGAGAAATTCAGAGTTGATAAGATTCTCTGTTGGAGATTGTATTATTTTCTGTGGGTTCCGAATCCTTAGATACCCCAGAAATTTTAGCTGCCACAATTCGAATTTAGATTCCAAACTGTCACAGAAAGGACGATGGCTGGGTGCATAACCTGTTAAGCGTTGAGACATTATGTTGAACAAAGATGGCGGTGAAGAATCAGTGCAGTTCCGATCTTGAGTGTTACGTAATTCCTATTAACAAAGATGGCGGCGAAAAATCAAATGCAGGTTCGTGACGGAGACGATAGCGAACTGATTGAATCTAAAATTCGACAATTTTTATAGTAACTTTGAAAGCTTCTCATTGGTGTGTTATTATAACTTGTGGTTATAAAAACGATCGTCGAAATCATTAGTGTAATACCCCCATTAGTTTGTCTGATGAGGATGGTCTTCTAGCGGCTTCAGCTGCAGGGAGACAGGGTAGAGTACTCATCAAGGATCCGTTCTCAGCCCGACAGGTGAGGGGCCGGGAACCGGCCCAGCACCTCTTGGACTGAGGCACACTGCTTGGGTACTATATAGGAGGGCCACTCTCCCAGGCCTTGCCACCGGGCTTTCCGGTGGGGCAAGTTAATTGCTTGTCAGCTGAGACGTCCCTACCGGGGAATGCCGGCGGGGGTGCCTAGGCAATTTTTGTTGAGGCAAGAGTGCCCCTTCTTTAGGGGAGCTTGCCTGTTCTGCACTTTCCGGCCTTGTGCCACATTTTGCAAACCATCTCACCTTGTTACTGAAAATGGACTTATCGTAGATCTGCCAAAACTGCAAGACATTAAAAAAGATGCCTAATCCTATTTGTTGTTTATAGGAAGACAACAAAAGTGATCAGAGCTACAACAGAAATCGTCACCAACCTCTTAGCCACCACTGAAACCAGACCACTTCGACTAATAAAGTGCAACGAATATAATACATGGAACACGCTTTTTAGTTCACCGCAGGACTGTCTAAATTTATCCCAAAAAGAAATAATCACGACAAACTATATTTTACGCATGAAATATATGGATAAGCGTAGAACATCAGTATCTGTGTTCCATGTCCCGAACCATAGAGATGGGGAACACATTGGAGCGTTCCTTATGAAATTTGGCGAAATGGTATCCCTCCAATCTGAGGAGTTCCATGGCATCTGGTCAATCAACCTACTTCTTGACAGGGAAAATTCCAACAACATACCATCCTTTTTGAAAGTAGGGGATGAAAAACTACCCATCATTGTGGCAGGAAGGAGACCAACTTGCTGGAACTGCAGAGAAATCGGCCACATTATTTCAGATTGCCCCCAAAAGAAGCCCCCAGTTAATCAGAAGTCAAGGGTGGGGCAGCATCTAGGGATCTACCTCTCAATAAAAGATCCCCGCCCTCTTCCAGAAGAAACGACAAACCAAGACCTGAAGAGGGAGCCCTGGCAAATAGTCATAGGGAAAAAGACTCGAGGCCGCCTCTCCTTAGAACAATCAAGGGAGGAGGCTATGCTGCAGAATGGTCCAGGCAAGCTAAACTATGTGGAGATAGTAAATCTCAAAAAGAAGTTAGATGCCCAAAGACAAACGGCCCCCAATTCCCCCAGTAAATCACAACCCCCTCCCCCGTCACCGAAGCAAAATCCCAAAACAACTCCAAACCCCAGCATACAGTCTCCTATGAAATCTAAACCCCCGTTTGCCTCCCAAAATGTCTCCTCCATGTTCATCCCCTGCCCCTGTAAAACTCCCCAAACTAATACCGCTCAGCCCCATGAAAAAACAAATAAAACTTGCCTCTCCTGTTCCCTCAACCTCTGCAATCCCTCGCAATACTCCGACGGTATACCCCATAAAGCTCTCACCAAACACTCTGAAACAAAAATGTAGTAGGCAAAACAAAAAAACAAAAATACAACTAAAAACAGACGGAACAAAAACTCGCTTCTCGCAGACACGTGGGTCGTAACAAGCACAATCTACTCGCCAGAATCACCTACACACAACCTGCAGAACGCCCCCTCTCCTTTCCAGTGTCCTGCCTTTATAGCGGCCGGGAACGACATATTTGCATAATCGCGCGAGAGCAGACGTGATTCAACGATAATTACATTGGGTAAACGCTAATAAAAGCCCATGGACGCCATCTTGGAACTGTCTCTTTCGCTCAGCCCAAAACAGATGTATCCGAGGTAAGCTCTCTATTTTTCATTTTGGTTACTGCTAATTCTGCTACACTCCCCCCTGATCCCATGATCACAAACGGGGCATGGGGCAGTCGTCTTTGTCGGGTACTTCTTCGAAGAACTGGAGGCAGCACTACCTCCTTGTCATCTTCACATACTGAAGAAGCGGAAGAGGGACCACCCGTCTTACCTTTACGAAGGAATACCCGACAAAAACGGATGCTGCGCCCCTCTGTCCCTGCCCTGATTGTGAAACACCGCCTATGGAACAGTCTGGCGGCAATAACGGTGGTAATGAGGAAGATGACAAGGAGGAAGTGCTGCCTCCACTTCTTCGAAGAAGTACCCGACGAAGACGACTGCCCCCATGCCCCGTTTGTGATCATGAGATCAGGGGGGGGGAAGTGTAGCAGAATTAGCAGTAACCAAAATGAAAAATAGAGAGCTTACCTCGGATACGTCTGTTTTGGGCTGAGCGAAAGAGAGAGTTCCAAGATGACGTCCATGGGCTTTTATTAGCGTTTACCCAATGTAATTATCGTTGAATCACGTCTGCTCTCGCGCGATTATGCAAATATGTCGTTCCCGTCTGCTATAATTGAAGGACACTGGAAATGAGAGGGAGCGTTCTGCAGATTGTGTGTAGGTGATTCTGGCGAGTAGATTGTGCTTGTTACGACCCACGTGTCTGCGAGAAGCGAGTTTTTGTTCCGTCTGTTTTTAGTTGTATTTTTTGTTGTTTTGCCTACTACATTTTTGTTTCAACTTTATATATAGAGTATGCAACAATGCCATTATTTACTCTCACAATATCTATGTAGTGCATACATTACATATACATGATAAGACACAAATTAATGTTATAGAAAAAAAAATGACACTAAAACTTATAGCTAGAATCGTTATTCCGATTTTTTTTAAGTAAAGAAAAATTTAAAATTCAGGGAATCTTGTTTAATTGGTGTTTAATAACAATTGATAAAATTCAATGTAAATTTGAAATATTTGAATTTTTAAATGAAATATGATGTTGCACCCATATTATGTCCTCTAAACTCTTAAAAAATGCTAAAGAAACTGAAATTTGTGGAATATTTATTAATGTCTAATACATATTGTTAAAATTTCCCCCAAATTTGAAATCAGAATTTTCATGACGGGCGTCCATTTCCCTTTTTCTCAATTTTGTATTTGTATCAGAAGTCTTTGTCTAACGCAAAGCAACAAAACTTTTTGGCTAAAACGTCAAGCAGAGGTTCGCTAGTCACAAGTTTAGTCGAATAGAGTTCGTTGCTCCCAACATGAGATACACGTCGACGTTCTCTATTCGCATGTCTTAAAACGTTTTTCTCACCCCTCCCAGCGATTTGCCTTTTATAATGTTTCGGGCACACCCAATTTGCATATACCACATGAGACTGCTTGAGATCTATGCATGACCGGAGGCTTTAAATAACAACAGCCGCCATCTTGGGCCTCTTTTTTTTCTTTTTCTGTCTTTCAGCCTCTCTATGTCTATCACAGTATTAAACAAAATTTAAGTAAATATACTCCACATTATCTTTATTTTACTTTTTCCATTGCATCTGCAGTTCTTTTTTTTTCACCTTACCTTACAGATACTGGCAGCAACTTTGTGGTTGTTGGATATGTTTACAAAACGGTTACAATTGCCGTATTTCGATTCCAACCTACACGATTACAACAAAAAAAGAAAAAACTAAAAAAGGAAACTCAAAAGAAAAATTATTCTAGAAAATAGTAAATGTATGAATAAAGAAAAAAACCTTAACGAAAGCAGATAGTCGCATATAGTCTAGTGGAAAATATTAAGACGAGAAAGATTTCTACGCACATATTTTGATAATCCGTGTAAATTATGCTTGAACAAAACTAAAACATTTATATTCTAAAGATGGAAAAAATTATTAAATTAAAGAAGCGAGATGGCAATTAACAGTAGACACAAATTAAACTTTACTTCAACATAATTAATGAAATAACAACGAAAAATAATAAAAATTGAAATATATCGTTCTGTATATGTTCTTTGTTGCTATGAATACAACGATATTTTCTAATCTTTATCCGCATTTTTCTATATTTTGACGACGAGGGACATAAATACATAAAAGGGATACTTACAAAAAAGTATTATAACCACCAACAAACCCGTTTTCGGACAAAAATTAAAAAGATAAACCTACACCAGTAGGTTTACTGAAACTATCTGACAATGGAGTTGCTTACTCAACTAATAAGGTCGTCTTTCAACAATTATTACTAATCATCTCACATAACTCCTTCAATAAATGGTGTTAAAATCGCTGAAAAAATTAAACTTTCTTCTTCAACATACAGCATTAAACTGTAATTAGTAAAATTACAGCAGCTATTACAAAATCAAGGAAAAACGTTTTTCCGAATAAGTAAATTTCGTCCTTGTAAAAAATACTGAAAAATGTACAGATGAAGGACTTCAAGACGATTACTACTCAGATAATGAAATCCCAGATAAACTACCTGCTAAAAACAAGATGAAACGTTGTTCCAACAAAAGCAACAGATTAAACAACAACAACAACAACAACAACAACAACAACAAAAACCGGAAAACTGAATAAATGTTTATTCAACGAGACGATGTGAAACAACGTCAACAAGAGCAACAACAAAAAGTGGACGAACGACTTCATAAAAATGAATTACTTCTACGAACCATGAACAACAAACTACCTCCTAGAATAGAGTCTCGCACTTCATCATCCCATCCAGTCATCATCATATTTGCTACAAACACTGTGGCGACGCGTAACCAGCCACACACCGGGAAATGACCAGTCAGTTTCCCTCACACTGAAAATACAATTCGGCGAGTAAGTTTATCAGGCACTGCTGGAAGGTCGCTTCCACGCTGCCATAACAATTTTCCGTGCTCCTCCTTGACATGTAATCCCAATACGCGTGAACCCAGTTCTAGTTGTTCTAGGGTCTTGCTTTCCAGACTAAAATTCTCCAAATATTTCTTGACGCGGGTCGCATAACACATATTTTCATTCACAAAAATGAAGACTTAGCCACGTTTATAGTCTTATCCTGGCTGAGTACGGTATTAAAAATGCCCCCATAATTAAAGGGGCAACGTTAAGCCCAAAGGCGGGTAAGACAATCTTGCTGTCCCTTGATCTCTACTGTTTGGAACGGCCACATTTGTCAACATGTACTTGCAAATAGGTTCGGCGTAGATCCAACAGGGCAACGTTTGGTCTCTGTTGTCGCCATTCCCTCAATTTTTGTAAGCAAACATCCGCGTTGGCCGTATGAACGTGCACATACTTATTTAGCTCCCGATAATCTATAACGCCTTGGTGTCAATCATGTATGCACACACCTAAGCATGCAGCTTTACTTATGTTTACAAGAATGTCTATAATAAGGAACTCTTATGAGGTTAACGGGGAATTATAAAAATCTGATAGATATGGAAATGACCAAAATAAGCTGCTGAAGAATTACGTATTTCATGACAATAGAACAAGTGAATAAACAACATTCACTCTCGCCTTCAGAAGTGCTCGAACGAAAGAGAGAGAGAGAGAGAGAGAGAGAGAGAGAGAGAGAAAACCACAGAAAAAGTGAAGTATACAGCAGGGCTTTTATCATCCCCCACTACCACCTCATAAACATCATTACACAAGGCCACTGAACAATAGCAGAATCCAACTCACCCCACCCCCTTAGGACATCGTCTCTCATTGTTTTTGTTTAAATGAGTGACATATTATTATTATTATTATTATTATTATTATTATTATTATTATTATTATTATTATTATCGTGTGGTGAACTTAACTACAACAGGCCCAGTGAGCTAAAGTAAAGACGTTAAGGTGTTCAATTTTTTGAGAGGTGCCTTTTTTGAAAAACATATCATATTAATTAAGTATTTCATTTAAATCATCAATAAAACCGTTTGATTTCTTTTTCCGTTCCTTTTCTTTAATTTTCCATTGCGGCTAGCAACATTTGCGCGTGTGTTGGGGAATAAGAAAAAAAGAGAATCATTTATTGTCTACTAGTTAAGATTAAATCACTGTGTTACTGATACTTTTCGTGATAATTATTTTTCTACTCTATTCAGGGAAAGCCTTAATGGATGACTCATTTTTTAAATAAAATTTTAGGTAAGGTTCCTATTTTTGTTTTAATTAGTATATTTTCCATAACCAATAAATATCTTTTCAAACAGATTAAAAAATTCAACAAACAAAAAGAAATCTGAATATAAGTCCTATCTTTTCAGCGTTAATGGCACTGTAACCTGAAATGAAGGAACATATATCAACAAGATCAGAATTTAATTTAGAATCAATATTCGTGGAATAGAATTTTTTTTTTTAAATCACAATTCTATATGTATTTGAAAGTTTTTTCATTTAACAGAAACCTTTCTGTCTGTCTGTCTGTCTGTCTCTCTCCCCCCCCTCTCTCTCTCTCTCTCTCTCTATATATATATATATATATATATATATATATATATATATATATATACAGTGTGACCCCCCCCCCAAAAAAAACAAAAAACATAGTGAGTATATCTAGAACATATGCCGTAGAACGGAGAAACAAATGCCGAAGACCCTAGTGTGTTGATGTGATGCTTTGAATATAATAAACTAGTTATGACCAAAGTTTCATTTCATTCGGACAAAACACTCAGAAACGGAGCCTAATTAGTGTTGGGGAACGTTTTTCTGGGTCACCCTATACATATATATATATATATATATATATATATATATATATATATATATATATAATATTGCAGGGAAAATATGTGTTTTATTTTTTTATTACCGTTTTATCTGTTTGGTTACATATGTTTCGGATGCTGGACCATGTTTACGATCAAACAGCCTCGTCAGGCCTAGTCGTTCTGTCTGTGGAGGTCTGACGAGGCTGTTTGATCGTAAAGATGGTCCAGCATCCCAAACATATGTAAACAAACAGATAAAACGGTAATAAAAAATAAAACACACACACACACACACACACACACACACACACACACACACACACATATATATATATATATATATATATATATATATATATATATATAGGGCTCCCTCAGTCTTTGACGGACTATGGTTACTCACAAAGTGGTCCCTGCACACCTCTTATTGACAGGAGGTGTGCAATCTCCAACCACACCTCTTCTCAGTCGACATTGTTAAACACCAGCGACAAGTGAAGTGTACAAGACGACTAGAAACAAATACCGAGATAAGCGGACAGCATATACAATTCCCAAATGGTCACCCATCTGGTACTATATTATATTTATTTAGAGAGACTTTTGTTTCATTCTCATTTCATTTTGTAAGGGAAACACATTCTTCTTTTTTGTGTAATCGAAGGGTTTTCCTTCCAATATTTTTTTTTTCTGGAACAGAGACATAATTATTTTTGAATATTGATATTATATGGGAATTTTCTGAATTCAAGTGTGTGGTGAATTATTTAAATTTTTTCGTTTGGGATGTGTTTGCTTCGTTACATTTATTGAGAGGCTTTTGTTTGAATATCATTTCTTTTTATGAAGAAAAATTTCTTTCTTTACATTTATTTTCTGGTGTGTTTTTTATTTAAAATTTAATTGACGGGAATTAACCCTATAATTTTTAACAGGTTCCTACGTCTTTAAGTGTTTGTGCGCGTGTGTTAAATCTGCTTTTCTCACACTCAGTGGAACGTCGTAATTTTGTTTTGAACCGTGGATTTTAATTTTTGTCATCGTCTAGAATATTTTCTGCGCGGAATATTTTTCTATGAAGAGTTTTGAACCGTGGATGTTAGACAAGGTGAATCCTGCATCGTTTTTGGTGGGGTTATTGTGCCCATAGATGTTTTCTCAGAGTGTATCCTGGTTTTCAGGCACCAATATGAAACTATCGTTTGCCGAGGAAATAGTTACTTGATCGAGAAAACCAGCTCTCCTGATGTTAGACACGATATCAAACAATAGGCACATAAAAACATCAACGCGTCGAGATGGCGTTCACTATAACCGACTGGCATGGGTTTCTTCTTGAGTTTTTAGGCACCAATTTATAACACAACGTGTTGGCTTCATTCCTATGCTAGGAATGAAATCCTGGTAAACAGCAACAAATTGAAACATGATGAGTCGGTCACTTGAGTGACCGACCCATATAATACTGTGTGTATTGTTACGTGGAAGTCCTTTTCAAAGGAAGTTAATATATACCTGGGATTGGATATGGTTTTGTCTTCGGGCGGTTCTCGATTCCTCGAGGATGACCTTATTCTGTTGGGTTCTGTCTGTGGAGGTGGCTGGCCTCATCTTGATGTTTGACAGATTAAACAACAGTCAACACAAATTCTAATATAAATTAAAGAATCTTAACTATTTATTTTTACAAAAAATATTCACAGTATATTACATATACGACAAACAATTCATAATTAAACTTTAAAAAGGTTTAACTAATCCTAACTACTTATTGTATTGAGGAAGAGGGGATCCCCACTTTTATGGAGAAACGAAAATATACGACCTTACCCCATGCTGGTCGCCGAAAAAAGAGAATGAGTCTTGGCGAATTGCATTGTTGCCCCCTCCCAGTATCTCCCCCCACCGCGAGTGACCAAATCAGGCGAGAGTGACAACGCAGTGGTACTTACGACATATAGTACCACACTTGATTATGTGTCTTATGACAGAGATAAATTAAGCACTAAAACAAAAAAGTCTTACAAAAATCAAGACAGGCAAAAATTACAGTAAATAGACAAATGTAAATTAGATCGTAAAAATATTTTATGTAGGGTATCAAATATTTAGAAAAGAAATGTGTTCTGGCGAACAGCTAACAACAGAATTACGAAAATGGAAAAATCCACGAACAATGAAAAATTAAGATAATTCCTGAGTTTAGTTAATTTCTACAGCAGAGTGCACTAATTGAACCATTTGCTAAAATGCATTAAAACACAGAATTTACATTGATGAAGAAGCAAAATAAGGTTTTTAAAGAATTAAAAGCGCTTTACTAGGAAACCAGCCAGATAAAAATTTGACTCTAAAAAAGAGATTACTTTAATAAAAGATTACTTAATAACAGATGTGATCGATCTTGTTTCCTGACTAGGGTAATGAACGCCGTTTTCCCCTCTCCCGACACATCCCATCCCTCAATACTAGGCACTTGGGAGTGCTTGAATGTCATAATGCCAGTACAAGAAGATTGGGTTGGCCATCGTCTGATTGGTTGAGGGTACCGGATTGACAGTTCCTGGCTGCTGTTTCCGTCTGATAGTACAGGAGCCCTTACTCTTTGTAGCGCTTAGAGCGGCTACTTCAGCAACTGTTGAATAATATCGGGATGTTTGTAGTGCCATGTCGCGCATGGAAAGGGACTCTGCACTCGTCCCCGGTAGGCTTTCCTGAGGCCACAATCCTAGTTGATGGAGGGTCAGCTGATGGTCTATTTGTATTGCATGTCTAGTATTATGCATAACCACTTGTTCAGCACCCATTACCTAAAATGAAACTCTAAAAAAATGACAGTACAATCTAAAATTACGATTAAACCAGAACAAACTCAAACAAAACCAAATTGCCTTCTCCCTTGAGGTTTGCATTTATGAACATCCGTGGGCTTAGAACTAATTTAAATGATGTTGAAGCAGTTCTTCTAACAAAAACCCCGGATATCTTAGCACTAAGTGAGACTAACCTACACCCCTCCATCTCTCTAGCTACTTTAACATGCCTGGATATCTCCCACTCTGCCGTAAGGACTCTGACAGACATATGCACGGGCTTGGAGTCTATATTCGAATCACCCTCCCTTTGACGAGAGAAACAAAACTAGAATCAGATGATCAAGCCTTTATGTGCTTTAGACTTAACATGCAACATAACATTAGTTACTTTTATTTTCTCCCTCGACCCAGGACTATACCCTAATAAACAAAGTCTCTGACAGCAGAGATACAGCACTTTCCCTCGACACGTACATGTATTTGGTGATTTCAATGTCCACCACCACACCTTGCTTGGATTTTCTACTTACACAGACGCAGCTGGTAGCACAACACATAGTTTCTCTATATCTCATTCCCTATCACAGATGGTTACGTTTCCAACCTGTTTCCCTGACCAGTAAGAACAACACGCATCACTTTTAGATCTGTTTCTGACCACAGATCCCGATGATTGTGTTACGAATGCCCACAGCTCACTTGAGAATACTGATTATGTAGGGATAATAGTTAAACTCTAGAGCCAAAACGGAAGAGTCATTGCTCAAAACAACGAGATATTATAAAAAGGTTGATTAGGGAGCCACCAGAGATCTGATCAGAGACGCCTGATAGCGAAATATCTTTTTACTTCCCGCTGAACAGTATGGTTCAAAACAGCAATTGAAGCACATGTTCCCACACGGAAGTTTTATAGCAAGCCCCACTCTCCCCAATGGTTTACTTCTACTTGTGCAGCTGCCATCGCGCAAAGTCAGGATGCGTACTACAGATTTAACCGACATAAGTCCAGTTTAAACAGACAGAAGTATATAGAAGCCAGAAATAACTCTAAGAAAAAAAAACATAGCAACAGCTAAGAGAGAATTTACTGAAGCCAGCAAACAACGCATCATAGTACAGAAATTAGGAACCCGTGACTTTTGGAAAATCTACAACAGTGTAGTAAGTAATGGGCAATCAACAATTGCCCCACTATCCAACAATTATGAGGTTGTTTGCTCAGCAACCGAGAAGGCTAACATGCTTGCCAGTCGGTTTGCCCCCTGCTCCACACTGGACCTTGGTAACCACCCTCTCCCTGACTTTCCTTTGCGGACAGACGCCAGACTAGATGATCTGAAAATTATCTGTTCTCAGGTGCATGCTATCATAAAAAATCCTGACACTTCAAAAGCATGTGGACCTGATCTCATCCCGGGTATGCTATTAAAAGTAGCTCTGGTTTTTTCCAAACTTTACAACAAATGCCTTAATGAATCTTGCTTTCCTGCCTGCTGGAAAACTGCTTCTGTGGTACCAGTTTTCAAGAATTCTGGCGAAAGGACTGACCCAGTAAATTACCGCCCCATTAGCCTCCTCCCACTTTTCGCAAAAATATCTGAGTCCATAATTAACCAAGCTCTAGTTCATGACCTTACAGATGCTAAACTTCTGACTGACCAACAATATGGATTTAGGCAAGCCCGTTCCACGGCAGATATCCTAACTGTAATCTCTGAACGTATATACCATTCACTTGATAAAGCAGGGGAGGGTAGAGTGGTAGCTCTAAATATATCTAAGGCTTTGGGCAGGGTATGGCATGAAGGTCTTCTCATGAAAATCAAATCATACAATATCACTGGAAGAATACTTAACATAATTAAATCCTTCTCAGATAAGAGAAAAATCCACGTTGTCCTCGATGGTCGTACATCTAAACAATATGATATAAATGCGGGAGTGTCTCAGGGGTCTATCCTTGGACCTTTATTATTCCTAATATTCATAAATGACCTCCCTGACAAAATTGTGTGTGGGATGGGTATATATGCTGACAACACCACGCTCTATAACAGGCACGACAGGAAAACAAATGAACACATATCTAAAGAAGTGGTGGAAACACTAGAGGACGACCTCCAATCTGTTGTGGAATGGGGACAAAAATGGATGATCACATTCAATGCTGCACAGAATAAACTTGTTTCCTTCAATAACTTCAAGGAAACTTCTATACTACCAGTAGCAATGGCCAAAGACTTTTTATCTGAAAGTACATATTTTAAGCTCCTCGGCCTAACGTTCACAGGAAACATGAGTTGGAAAAATTACACTGGGAGCATTGCCAGGACCGCTATGAAAAAGATAGGTTCTCTCTACCGTTCTAGAAATCTACTAACGTCCGAAGGTATCCTGTACCTCTATAAGGCCACCATTCGCCCATGTATGGAGTATTGTTGTCATATTTGGGCTGGTGCATCTGCTACTAGTCTCTCGCTCCTAGACAGGGTTCAAAAGAGAGTTGCGAAACCTGATAGGTCCTGAACTGTCATCTTAGCTTCAGCCTCTGTCCCATCGACGAAATGTAGCATCCCTTTGCCTATTCTACAAGTATTTTAATGGTAAATGCTCTGACGAACTGCAAGCACTTGTACCCCCTCGACATAAATACCCTCGACAAACCCGATAAGCAGCAAAATCCCACCCTTTCACAGTTGAGATCCCTAGATGTAAGAAAGCCTTCTACGCCAGTAGTTACTTCCCCAGAACCGCTAGATTTTGGAATTCCCTTCCGGGTTCCTGCTTCCCCAACTGTACTGACATGCAGAAGTTCAAGTGTAGTGTGAACCGAAATCTTGCTGCCCAACTCCCCACATAGTACCCCTGTAACTTATATACCTGATGTGCCTTATTAGGGGTGAAAATATAGTAAAAAAAGATGCAAATGAACGTAAGATAGCAGGTGTTATATCTCACGAAGAATATCACGTCATGTACTTGTCCAGAGATCATCCTATATCTTTACAAAGCCGCTATTCTCTCATGCATGGAGTATTGTTGCCACATCTGGACTGGTGCATTTACCATTAGGTTTTTATTCTTAGACAAGGTCCAAAAATACCTCAAACTTAATAGGTCCTGCAGTGTTAGCCAAGCCCCAACCACTGTCCCATCGTCACAATGTTAAATACCTGTGTCTGTTTTACAAATATTTTAATTGAATGTGCTCTCATTAACTCATAACACTTGTGCCCCCTCGATGTATATAACCCCAACATACCTGACAAGCAATAAAATACCACCCTTTTATTGTTGAGATCCATAGATGTTGGAAAGTCGTTTTCTTTAATAGTTTATTTTCTCGGATGGTTAGACTTTGGAATTTTCACCCTGTTTCTTGCTGCATTGACTCTACTAACCGACTGAAGTTTAAATGTAATGTGAACAGACATCTCGCTGCTCAACTCCCCAATATACCCTGTTAGACATGATTCCTAATTACATTTTAAATGGCAAAATACCTGGTTTGGGATGAACAAAAGTAAATAAAAAGACTTTCTAAAAGTTGAATGGTCCCAAACAAGATAGCTAACCCTCAATATGTGCAAAACCATAAAGAAGAGAGTGAGAGATTTTTCATATTGCCACCAGGACTTAGTGTTAGTCATAGGGTTAAAGAGAGCCATGTGATATTTTAATGAATTTTAACATGGATATCTTTACGTGAATATAAACATGAGACAATGTATCAGTGAGAAATATGTAAAAATATTGATGCAAATCTGTGTGTTGGATCCATTTTTTAAAAGCCATACAGAGCACATGCCTTTTCTTAACTTACTGCAAAGATGTGGCAATCACCATGACAGACTTTGCTACACTAGCATGGCAATGTTTCGATCTATAGTAACTAAGACATCGGCAGCCAAAAAGTCTGTCATTTCATTTACATTTTCATATTGAAAGAGAGAGAAGGAAATGAAAAATATTCGGTTAAAAAACTCAAAGTCATGTAATCAAATTTCAAATAATATTTAAAAAAGAAAAGCCCTATAAATGTTTGATTTAAAAGGGTAAAATATGATCTGTTTTTAGGTAAAATATATGTTTTTATCTGTTGTGTAGGAGGGGACGAGCGTGTAATGTATCCGTTGACATTGTTAAACATTCGTTGAGGAAAAGAAAGTTTCAGTATAAGAGAGGTGAGAGGCTCAAGGATCCTTTAAAGTAGATCTTATTATATGCTTTAAAAGTTTTTTTTGGGATTTATTAATTTTATTTATTTTTTATCTATTTTTGTTTCTTTTTAATTTTTAATAGAGGCAAGCAGTGTTTTAAATTATTATAAAAATTACATTTCATAATAATAATTATGATGATAATAGCAATAATAATATTATAAGCGGCAGAAATCGTACTGGTAATGACATAATATCAAATGGTTATTGACAGTACGTATACTAAAATTGGAACGATACAGAGAAGATAAGCACGGATGACACGCAAATTTTTGAAGCTCCCATATTTTTACAGATGCAAACCACAAAGGAACATCATAGCAGGAAGTACATTTTGAGTGAATCCCCCAAAAAGTAGACATAAGACATCGCCATATTTGAATTTAACGTAACGTGTTTGACCAGTGTTCGTTATAATAACAGAATCGCCATTTAGGAATAACGAAATGTATTAAAGTTGGCCAATCAGATCGCTAGGAAATGTTTGCGTCAGAGAGCAAGGGGCCGAAAGCATAACGATTGGTAATGTTCGAAGGAAATAAAAGCGGTTGTCGTTCATTGTGCAGTTTTTGCCCTGGGTCGGGATAAGGACTAATTATTTAGAGAGGGGCAATTATGCCACTCCCTGTAAATGTTACTGGCATGAGAGTGACCGCAGATGGATCTGAAAACGAAATTTACAGCAGCGATTCAAATCGGAACATATTTACGCGGATCGATGGAGAAAGGATATGCAACTAATGCGGACTTACTGTAATTTTACGTGGCATGCTTGTTTGGAAAGCAACGAAGTAATTTTCTAAGGGGAATTTTTGCAGTGAAATTATTATATATGGAGATAAACAGACAATCTTACTTTAATAATTAACATTTTTTAATCGATGCCGTTTTTGAATAGTGATTTATTAAAAAACATGTGTTATATAGGGGGTTTCATTGAGAGAGAGTCTTAGAGATAAAGTAAGAGTCTTATTACAGTGATGCTTTTTAAAAAGAGAGATGTTGAAAGGTTACAGAGAGAGAGAGAGAGAGAGAGAGAGAGAGAGAGAGAGAGAGAGAGAGAGAGAGATGTTGTATTAGACTAGATAGATTCATGTTATTATTCTTATATATTAAATGTTCATTCTTTTCTTGTGTAGAAGAAGAAACTCTTGGAGTGAAGGGATAGTGTTCAGACAGTTCGGACATGATGATGTTGAGTCATGTATGTAAAGACATATAACACAAATATATAATACAATTCCACTTTACCTTTTTGTAAGAATCATAAACACAAGACGAGCTTTACAAAAACACTTGATGGTTTATTTCGTCACACGGCCGTGTTTCCAGCACCAAGAATTCAAAGTCTCACATTTTTCCTTGAAGCGACGTCTCGCTCCTAGACGACTGAATCTCCCCGAGTTTTCTCACTGACTGTCTAACTCTAAAGTTTTTTCTCTATTCCTAGAACTTTCTATTTTCCGTGACGTCATACACATGTTAAAACATGTGCCTTCTTTCACGTGTTATGGACATACGTGTCCAAAACTTTTCCTATTTCTACAAAAGGAATTTTAACCTATATTCAATATGTTAAAAACATTATCTTATAAGCTGCATTCTTTCAATTTAAAATTTCATAACAAACTTGATAGTTAACATTCTTTCCTTGAAATATTTATCTATATTCTAAACAAATGTTTGTTTTACATTTTGAAATTCTCACACGTAATCTATTTCTAAACCAAATTTCGAGGTTCGAATTTGTCTATTGCTAGTTCATTTTCATTTAAAACTAAATTCTCCATTTTTATACTTACATGAAAAGGGGACAGCCCTTATCATGTAACATATGTTTAGAAATCGAACGTGAATACTTTTTCTACGGAAGGCCGATGACACAGTAATCTTTGCGCACGTAGCGTTACTCGTTTTATTTGTCAGAACAAAAATATAATTTCTAAATCAAATAAACGAAACAATTATGATTTAAGAATTAATGAAATTTCTTTGTGCACGGCATGTTAATATTGAATAAATATGTGATTTTTAGTCTATACAAAACCTTTGTATGAAAAATAATTTTCCGATAGTTGATTTAGTTAAGATTATAAAAAAGCTTTGTTTTAGAAATTAAAAATTTATATTTACTAGAATAAAGAGGAATTTAATAAAAATACTTGAAATATTACTGTTTTCAAGATAGGATATCTAAATATTACGATATCTAAATATTACGATATCTAAATATCACGATATCTAAACATTACGATATCTAAATATTACGATATCTAAATATCAAGATATCTAAATATCACGATATCTAAATATTACGATATCTAAATATTACGATATCTAAATATCACGATCTCTAAATATTACGATATCTAAATATTACGATATCTAAATATTACGATATAAATATTACGATATCTAAATATCACGATATCTAAATATTACGATATATAAATATCACGATATCTAAATATTACGATATCTAAATATTACGATATCCAAATATCAATAAGGTAGCATGTGTATCATTTATGTCAGTCTTACATAAGTGAAACGATAGAACATTAATTCTATAATAAAATATACAAAATCTGCAAGAATTAAAATATCATATTTAAGCGTACTTTACGACCGTGCTACGCCGGGCGTCCCTGCTAACTTAGATAAATACTTTTGCAGTTTTAACAAGAAAGCTAGAATAACATCAGAGCGTCTCCATTTACGCTGAGCATCTACTGAACGCCACCATCAATATATTACATATGAATGAGTCCTCTGTGGAACTTCCACAGGTCCCGCTAGTAAAAAATTAATATTAAAGGAAATAATGTCAGTTAACAAATTCCACATACAAATCGGAAGTTAATTGTTTTAATTGCTGTCAGTTTATGATGTTTTTGCTGAGTATCCTGCTTGTCTTTATGTACATTTTACAATATTCGAGCCATAATTTCTGTTTCTGAAAGAGAGAATATCTCTTCTTTGCTATTTTATTCTCTTTTTCTGTGTTCGGCTTGTTGCAGTACCAGATGCAGTAATAAATGACTCATTGCGATCGTAAATCTACACCTTCTCTATGTACGAAACGCTTATATATATATATATATATATATATATATATATAGAGAGAGAGAGAGAGAGAGAGAGAGAGAACGAGAAAGAAAGGAACAATATTCCACTACCTTTATCAGCTAATCATATATATATAATTATTTTTTTGCTATAATAATTAAATACCTACAGACACTAGTGTTTCATCCTTTCGGGATTCTTCAGTGCAGGGTGTTACGATTAACGCCAGCCGCACGATTCGAACCCCGCACCACGACACATCTCTGGCTCGATTAGCGGAGACCGTATCCATTCGGCTACCATTAACCGCGTGAAATAGCGTTGAATTTAAACATTTTAATTTTAAATGTTCATTTACGTCAGTCAGAGAGTGATCTAATCGTTATACGATGATCTATGCATAAGAGCTAAATTGACGACTTTTATTACACTGAAAGTGCTCAACGATAAGAAATTAATTTCTTAAAGGGGCTGTCATAATTATTCTTTTGCTATAATAATTAAATACCTACATACACTAGTGTTTCATCTTTTCGGGATTCTTCAGTGCAGGATGTCACGATTAACACCAGCCGAACAATTCGAACCCCGATACATTTCTGGCTCGATTATATATATATATATATATATATATATATATATATATATATATATATATATATATATATATATATATAGAGAGAGAGAGAGAGAGAGAGAGAGAGAGAGAGAACGAGAAAGAAAGGGGGAATAAAAAGGAACAATATTCCACCACCTTTATCAGCTGGTCATATAATTATGTTCTTGTTAAGCTGATAAAGATGGTGGTATAATATTAATAGAAACAGATGAATACCTTGAGAAAATTTCCACATTGTTGGCAGACAAAGACACATACACCAACACTGATTTAAAGACAGTAAATAGAAGTAATGAGATTTTCAATCCATTTTTTTTTAAACTTATAAAAAACGACAAAATTTGAACTTCATACATTGATTCCCACCCCAATATTCCGTCATTACAGGGGTCCGACAATATTATTCGGACACTTCAGTATTCAACTTTCCGAGTACGATAGAGTGGCGAAATTCCTTCAATAAAATAGCATAAACATATAAAGACAATACCGGTAATAAAAATGGAAGAAAATCGATTAGGTGAGGAAAAATATTTAATTTTCATCATTTTTTACAAAACACATGCGACATTATTTTTCGGACATCATTGAAAAAACCTTAAAAATCTGTAATATCACCTTTCTTCTCAATAACTTTTATCAATCTCTCTTCATAATAATCATAATGTTTCCGTTCTGCAAGATCTACAGCAGACGTGCTAACGGTTATATCTCATAGGATTTGTGAATCACTCGACAAAGGCTTCCTTTCTAGGGCAATTCAAAGGCCTTCAATAAGATATGGCATAAAGGCTTACTTCACAAGATTTCCAGCTACGGTATAACTGGAAATGTTTTCTCAATTATTAAATCTTTTCTCTTAGATAGGCTCAGAAGAGTAATGGTTGATGTCCAGAAATCAGAGGCCCACAGTATTAATGCTGGAGTCTCTCAGAGATCCATCCTGGGCCTAACTCTCTTCCTGATCTACATCAATGATCTCCCAAAACATACATAAATCATGTGTTGACATCTATGCTGATGACACGACCATCTATGGCAACACATCAAAGTTCTCTCTGATTCTCTCTCCCTTGAGCTATGTTCATGTTCGTTCTGTCTCCTCTGGGATCTTCCGACCACTTGGTTGTATCAGTTAAGATAAATACGAAATGCAATAAGTCTTAGACGTACTTCTCCACCTTACTGTATATCGATACTCTATCGCTGACTGGGATAGCTTCCATACATTTATAACTGATCTACCTCTGCATTCCATGTTTAAAAAGGGTGGTCCCCCCATAGTATCAGACCTGACCAAATCATTAATTGTAGGCATAGACCGATTCATACCATTCAAAAAATCCCAACAAAACCTAACAGCCAACCATGGTTCTCCCCTGAATGTGCTGCTGCCATTGTGCACAGAAATCACTTTTTCCATAGCTATCAAAGTAATAGTCACTGAGACTAAAGCTGCTTTCAGGACTGCCAGCAACTACTGTAAAAGAGTAATAAAAAATGCAAGAGAGCTATATGCTCAGTCCGTTAAATCCAAAGTAGCTGAGCAACGGTTTGGTTCCCACCAGTTCTGGCAAATAGCAAACAGGATCTTGAACAAAAGCGTGCGTTCTATCCCAACTATCATCAATGGACCTGAGATCATCTCGTCAGCATCAGACAAGGCCAGACTATTTGCCAAGAACTTTGCAGCTAATTCTACCCTATGCGACAATGGCCATCAACTCCCTGTATTTCCTCTTATAACAGACAACACGCTATGCAGCATAAACATATCTGTGCGTGAGGTCACCAAGCTAATCAAGAACCTTGCAACTGGCCCTGATGGCATTCCAATTATAGTGCTAAAAAAGTTTCAACCAAAACTTGCTCCCATACTTACAAAACTGTGTAAGCGTTCCCTTAAGGAGTAGTGCTTCCCAACACCCTTGAAAACCTCATCAGTATGCCCTGTATTTAAGAATTCAGATGATAAGTCGTCTCCCTCTCAGTACAGACCAGTAAGTCTTCTGTGTGTCATGAGTAAGCTGCTGGAATCCATATTAAATAGAGAAGTAGTCAACCACCTCAGCGAAAATAACCTTCTTAGTGACACGCAGTATGGTTTCTGTTCACCAGATCTATAGCAGATGTGCTAGGGTTATATCTCATAGGATTAATGAATCCCTTTACAAAGGTTTCCCTTCTAGGGCAATTGCTCTTGACATATCAAAGGCCTTCGATAAGGTATGGCATAAGGGCCTACTTTACAAGATTTCCAGCTACGGTATAACTGGAAATGTTTTCGCAATCATTAAATCTTTTCTCTCTGATAGGCTCATAAGAGTAGTGGTTGATGGGCAGAAATAAAAGGCTCTCAGTATTAATGCTGGAACCCCTCAGGGGTCCATTCTGGGCCCAAATCTCTTCCTGATCTACATTAATGATCTCCCAAAACACATACTTAAATCATTCGTTGACATCTATGCTGATGACACGACCATCTATGGCAACACATCAAAGTTCTCTCTGATTCTCTCTCCTCTGATCTCGAGCGCATGGTACAGTGGGGGAAGAGGTGGCTGGTTTTAATGCATCTAAAACCAAGCTCCTATCTTTATATCATCAACGCTCTGATCCCCATCTGACATCAATTGAAATGAATGGTTCTCGTCTAGGGAAAGCTGTTTTTGTTTTATCGTTATTTCCATGGCAGGTGCTCGTCTGAGCACCAATCTCTGGTCCCCCCTCGCCAATATTTCACGAGAAACACCTGTCTAGCTGAAACCACTGACAAAAATTTTCCCCAATCTTTATCTGTGCTAAAACCAAAATGTAGATTCCATGAACAAAGCTTCTTTCTTAGAATTGCATGCCTGTGAAACTCTGCTCCGTTTGCCTGTTTCTCACCTGACTACAACCTGGATGTCTTCAAGTCCAACATAAACAAATTCCTGATAAACCACCCCCTTAAGTAAAACACTTTATCAAATTTCCAATACTAACTTACTGTACACGCAATAACCCTTATCCCCGAATAGCTTCAGGGCCTTGATAAATAGTGACTACCTTGTAAAAAAAATAAATAAAAATAAAAGCCAATTACGTCTAAGGATGGAGTACTGCTGCCACATCTGGGCAAGAGCTGCTAAAAACAGCCTATCCTGCCTTGACAAAGTACAAAATAGACTTTGTGGCTTAGTGGGGCATGCACTTTTCTCTTCCCTGCAACCTCTCTTCCACGGGAGAGACGTTGCGAGCTTGTCTTTGTTTTTTCTTTATTTCCATGGGAAGTGCTCGTCTGAGTTCCAATCTTTGCCCCCCCCCCCTTCGCCAATGTTTCACGAAAAACACTCCTCTAGCTTAAACCAATGTTTATCTGTGCCTAAATCAAAACGTAGATTCCATGAACAAAGCTTATTTCTTAGAAGTGAACGCCTGTGGAACTCTCTTCTGTTTGCCTGTTTCTCATCTGACTACAACTTGGATGTCTTCTAGTCAAACATAAGCAAATTCCTGATAAACCGCCCCCTTAAGTAAGGCACTTTATCAAAACTCCATTACTAACAATTGCTACGATGTTATACCATTGATTACTGTACACCCAATAACCCTTATCCCCGAGTGGCTTCCGGGTCTTGATTAGTGGTGACTACCATGTAAAAAAAAATTAAACATATGCACAATAACATCTCTATATGTTTCTATTAGTTGTTTTTTTTTGCATCTAGTATTCGTTCCCATAGTTGATCCGCTTTTGATATTTCAGGTCCACCATAGACAAGTTGTGCAAGCATTTTCCAAACATTTTCCATTAAATTTAGATCTGGACTTTTTGCAGGCCATTCCAAAGTAATCATATTCATTATAGCCATCCATTCTTTCATGAGTTTTGATGCAATTGATGCTGCAATTGTCTTGCTGTAGAACGAAATAATTCCCCATCTCTATCCTTATCTTTGGTAGGGCTTTCTTGTTTGTAGCTTTCGCTGTTGTGTCGTCCTTTCAGCCACTCGAACTATATATTTCCATTAGCAAATATCATACCCAAAATCATAACTCCTCCCCCCCCATCTGTCGTTTGTTCAGTACAACAGGCTAACCCCTTCTCGACTAAGTACTCCATCCACCGGACCCATCAAACTTGAAACGCTTCTCATTAGTAAATGTAACCCTCTTAAAGTCAACATTCTTTGTTAACAACCTTTTAGCACTCCCCAGTATTGCTCCTTTGTGTTTCTTTGTTAGTGTAAATTTTTTTTCTGAGCCTTTGCATACTTCAAACTAATCCTATGCAGCGTTCTTTGTACTGTTCGGACGTTTACATCCAATTCCAATTTCCCCTTCACTTTTCTTGCTGTAACTTTTTCTCCAGATATCAAAAACCGTGTCACAGTCCTCTTCATTCCCCTTTCAGTCCTCTTGCCAATTCATCTTTTCCGTCCTCTCTTTTTTTTCCATTCGAAATTTATCCTCATGTATTCCACCGTCGATTTCGACAGCTTCAAATTCATAACGATCCTTCTGATGCGGAGGCCATCTTCCCGCTTCTTCAGTGCCAAACAAACGACTTCTTTTGAATGCATTTTAATTCATTAAACGTAATTGTTTTGGCAGTAGAATAGAACAGATAATTGATTCTAATGATGACAGCAAAGTGTACAAGCAGAAAATGTGTATACAGCCACATATACATGAAAATACCTCTTAATAAAATAGGATTTTTGTCATGTCCGAAGAATAGTGTCGCGCAAGTTTTCGCAAAAATCACATAAAACTAAAATTATCAAAGCCAAGCTAAAAAGATTAGTACACTAGTAATGGATTTTCACTCAACTACGTACTTATAATTTAAAAAGTTTTTGCACTAGTAACCACCTTGAAGTACTTTTTTCAAATTGTCCGAAAAATATTGTCGAGCCTCTGTATATGGCATCCCCAAAACTCATAAACCAGATATCCCTATGCATCCCATAATATCTGGCATCGGTAATGCAACACACAATTTATCATTTGCCATATCCAACATCTTGACTCCACTACTGGGCACTATCAGCACCTCCCACATAAAGAACTCCCGAGATATACTCAACAAAATAACAAACATTAATGTACATAACAAAACTATACACAGCTTAGATATAACATCATTATATACTAATGCCCCCATTAAAGCATGCTTAAATTTACTCCATAAACACTCAAAAAAATCTAACATTAACTTACCTTTTCCTCCCGACACTTTTATAAAAAATAATTAGACATAACTAACATGACTTATTTTCAATTCAATAACAATTTCTACAAACAAAATATCGGTCTTCCTATGGGAAACAGTCTCAGTGGAATATTCGCCTGCCTTTTCTTACAATTCCTAGAATCTAGTCCTTTCAAATTTATGTTACTTCTAAACAGAATATTTTAGATACATTGGCGACATTTTAATTTTTCTTCCTGAAAACCCGCGCATAAATAACATTAAAGACAAATTAGACTCAGTCGAACCCTCCATAAAGTTTACCCATGAAACAGAAAACAATCACTCATTACCTTTTCTAGAGATACTTATTATAAAATCCAATAATAAACTATCCTTCAAAACTATACACAAAAATGATTACATACATTTCTATTCATACCATAATAACAAAATAAAAGCAAGTATGATAAATGGTTTCTTTTTACATGCATTCAGTATTTGCAGTCCAGAATATCGGAGAATTTAAATACCTCACAAACACTTTGAAAACCTTGCAATATCCAACATATCTCATATTGAATGCTAAGCGAAACGCCACACACATATTTTCGGGTATAAATAATCAAAAATCATATATATCAGACCTTTCTCTCATAAACAGACACCTTCTTTTACCTACACACATAAATAATACAATAATTTCAACACACTAAACAAACTAGGAATTCCAATCATACAAACCACATCACAAACTATAAAACAAATAGTAAAAACTATAAAACATCTCCAAAACAAACCAATTTCCAATGCAAGCATATACACTCTTTCTTGCTAAAATTGCCCTCATAGGTGAAACCCAGCGTAAATTAAAAAAGAAAACGCCCAGTGAACATAAAAGAGATATAAAAAAAGCAATTCTCTAAGTGCATTATTCTCTCATTTATTGCAGCATAATCACACCTTTGGCTTTAAACAAGCAAAAATAGTTAAATTTATTTCAAATAAACCGCGCTGGATGACTCTCGAATCAGCGCTTATCGCAAATTCCAGCACTATTAAGCAACGGGCAGGTTTCTATAATGTAGCGCCATTAATAAGTAACCTTTTATTTAAAGAACATAATTTAATTATAGACACTGGTTAACTTTCTCACACCATTGAAATACCCTTCTGTAATAATTAATAAATATAATCTCGATCAATAAATTACATAAGAATATAAACTCTCATCCTTGACGTTATTCTCGCGTTGCCTACGCACAGTTCAAACATTTCAAAATACAACTGCTAGAAACAACGCGCAGCTCTTTACAAACAGACTTCTTTCTCTAACATGGCAAGGAAGAAAAAAAAAGGAAAAAAAGAAACAAAACAACACACTGAAGATGGAGTATACCTCTGAAATATATTTGTGATAAATTTCAAACAAGTAAAATATTTATGTATTTTCCTAATATTACGTTGCATTAGGGTTTCATGCGCACTTATTTTATTTTATTCAAATTAAAACAACGTTTCTATATGAACTCTCATCCTTGACGTTAATCTCGCGTTGCCTACGCACAGTTCAATCATTTCAAAATACAATCGCTAGAAACAGCACGCGGCTCTTTACAAACAGACTTCTTTCTCTAAATTAAATAAATACGAAACGTTGATGACCACATAACTCTGTTTGTTCCTTTTTACTCACTATTTTTTAATACTATTTCCATTATTCTCATATATATATATATATATATATATATATATATATATATATATATATATAGCCTGGAGATATTCAAAAGTAGGGTCTAATGAATACATCACGACGTTGTTAGATAGTGTTCGATAACAAGAGCAAAATACTTTTTAATTATTTATTCGAAGGTAAACAGTTACATTTGGTCGCTACAAACTGCCATCTGTTTCAGTCAATAAGACTTTGTCAGGCGACTCTGAACTATTCGACGCTATAGCACCCCTGCAAGTAAAGTAAAAATAAAATATAGTTGTTATATGTTTATAATTTTATTGGATATATATATGTGTATATATATATATATATATAAACATATATATACACACACACACACACACACACACACATATATATATATATATATATATATATATATATATATATATATATATAAACAGGAGAATATTGAAAAACTTTGAAGCTAAGCGGATGGCTTTAAAAAACAGTTTTGTTACAAACGCTGGCCTCTAATAAAATGAAAATGCAAATGTAAAAATTGTATCCATACTGAGCGCTTGTTTCAGAATAATCAATAGGAGGAAAGAGGTATGTTAGGATAGACAGAAGAAGAGGAGGTAAGAAGAACTAAAGAAAGTTAATATAGGTGGTACAGTTTATTGGGTATTTTTGTTATTCAGACAGACAGTCGTCGTGTGCTATTGGGTCCAGGATAAGCATATTCGAAAGAAGTAAGCGTAGAAAGAGACTGAAAGAAACGATTTAAAAGAAAGGGGAAAACTCAGTTAATTCGTGCGCAAAAAAAATGTGCTATAGTGAAGCCAGATTATAAATATTAAAAAAAACAAAACAAATTAAACAGCAGATGAACTAAATACTTGACTATCCTTTTATTGATAGAGAATAGGAAATATTTATATTATATATGATATTTGATATATATACATATATATATATATATATACTTAATTTACTCACATGAAATTAATATACGAAAGTATAGATTTATAAGTAAACTTTAAGTATTTACTTCAAAAGTGCTCAATACGTAGGTAGAGCTAGTTAGTAATTTATAAAATATATATATGGCGATTAAGCTACACTGAATAGGACTCCTCAGACTTATGCTCGAATTCTGTGATTGTTTATTGTTGTTTATCGTTTTTATATGCTCCTCTCATTCTGAGATTTTAGTTAGCCAATCGGCTTTCTAGTATCCACCGCGCCCCTTCCTATCAGCAAATGGGCATGCATTTTATCGGACAAAAGATCTGTTTTAAAACTAGGTTAGTGGGTTTTTGGGTTTTTTTTGTTAGTTTATATATAAATAAATATATATATATATATGTGTACATACATATATGCACATATATATACATATATATATACATACATATATGTGTGATCGTTTATGTATATTCATGTTTATTTAATTTATTTATTTGTTTATTTTCTATTGTTTTTGTTAGTTTTAAAACTATTTTGTATCGCTATCTAGTAGAGTAAATTTTATTTTGTGAACACATCTATGAAACTGTAGAAGAGAAATAGCAAATAATTGTGTTCACAAAATAAACTTTACTCTAGGATAGCGATACAAAATAGTTTTAAAACTAGCAAAAACAATAGAAAATAAACAAATAAATAAATTAAATAAACATGAATATACATAAACAATCACACATATATGTATATATATATATACACATATATATATATGTATATATGTGCATATATGTATTTACACATATATATATATTTATTTGTATATAAACTAACAATAAAAAAACAAAAAAAAACCCACTAACCTAGTTTTAAAATGGATCATTTGTCCGATAAAATGCATGCCCATTGGCTGATAGGAAGGGGCGCGGTGGATACTAGAAAGCTGATTGGCTAACTAAAATATCAATAGGAGAGGAACATATAAAAACGATAAACAACCACAGAATTCGTGCATAAGCTTGAGGAGTCCTAGAATGGATGAAACGCCGAATAGTCAGTGTAGCTTAATCGTCATATATATTTTATAAATTACTATATATATATATATATATCTAGTGGTATATATATATATATATATATATATAGTAGTGTGTATATATATATATATATATATATATATATATATATATGTATCAGAATTAGCAATAGCCGAAATGAGGGGAAATAGAGAGCTTACCTCGGATACGTCTGTTGTGTTTCGGGCAAAGCGGAAGAGAGAGTTCCAAAATGGCGTCCATGGGTTTTCATTAGCGTTGACCCCATGCAAATCTCGTAGAATCGCGTCTGCTCCCGCGCGATTATGCAAATATATAATTCCCGGATGACACTGGAAAGCAGTCAGCCAGTGTCCGGCAGATTGTGTGTAAGTGGTTCTGGCGATTGGATTATTCTTTGTGACGAACCACGTGTCTGCGAGAAGCGAGTTCTTTTTTGCTTTTTTTTAAAATTAATTTTTGTCTCCTTCTTTCTCTACGGTTAATACAGCCAAGAAACCCCTCTCTTCTAAATGTGGGCGACACTGACTATTTCCTATCTGTGTTCCTGATTTTTTTTGTCTACTACATTTCAATATATGTATATATATGTAGTGGTAAGATACATACATAATATATATATATACATATATATATATACACACACATATAAATAAATATGCACACACACACACACACACACATATATATATATATATAAACAATACAATACATGCATACATAAACACAGACAAAAAATGCATGCATATATATATATGTGTGTGTGTGTGTGTGTGTGTGTGTACATCGTCAAAAGGCATTTTATAAACAGTAATTTTAGTAAAACTGATTTTAATTAATAAATATAAATTTATCAACAATTAATTTAAAATCTGTAGGTTTAGGTATTGCAAGTGTTAAAAAACAATGAATAAATTACTGTAGGGGTAGGATGAAAAAATAATTGGATAATAAACTGGAAAGAGCGATTATCTAGAATTAGGTGTTATATTAATCAGATTTTAGGCAGAGAAAAGTTATTGTTCTTAATTACTAAAGGAATATAACCTTTATTATTAAGCTAAATTAATAGGCATTATTAAAATTGCTTGAGAAGTCTTCAAAGGATTGGAAGAGTTTGTAATTTCCGACGAAAACTGTCTGATGATTCATACTGAAGTTACACTATTCTCTAAAATATTTTAGTTATTACTTCGAATTATATCGTAGGCTGCATTTTAGGGGCAAAATTAATTGAGTTTTTAATGAATATCTAAATTTAGATTTATAATAGCGGGAATTAAAGCCTTCTATACGCATAGACAACGTCCTTGTGTATGCAGTCATTATTTAGAAAATATTTCTCTTTATTCTGGCAGTTATATTTTCTTATAGATGCTGTATTTTGGAAAGGGTTTGAGCTTTTTATTTTCATATTATTGGATGATATTATTGTCTGTGCAAAATTCGGCATAGTTGAGTATAATATTTTTATAGAGTTTTTGTTTAATAATCTACTGCACTTGTGTGGGTGCTTCAAGGAGTTTTCCACTATCCTAAAAAATTCACTAGGTATGTTAGTTTTTACGTTCAAGCTAAAAGATGGAGTGGACCATATGCCCTTCTTTCGTCTTTTTTTCTTATTCTGTGTGCGGTTGGATCTATTTTAGTGGTTTCTTTTGGGATGGCCGTATTATTGCTATGATTAGGCTCTCTTATATTATTATTATTTTGGTGTTTAATGTCATATTGTGGGTAATTTAAGATTTTAGCTTTTTCGCTATTGAGTATTTTGTGTTATATTCGATATTATCTGTATATCCCGAATTCTTTAAAGCATTGGTATAAAATATTGACACTTAGTCAATAACCTTTTTGTCGGCTGACAAATTAGATATGCTTTTAGAGATGGATTTTACTGTTAAATTAATTATAGATTTTGGGTGATTAGATTGCTTGTGTACATAAAAAGATTTAAATTAGGTTTATTGTAGTGTACGATTCAGAAGATAAATTAAAGGAAATGTCCAAGAAAGTAGATGTTTTATCATTAGGGTTAATTTCAATATTTATGCCATAGTACTTGAAAAATTTGCGCAATTTTTTAATAGTATCGCTGTATTGTCTTAACCTGTTACAAATAATGCATAATCTATGTGAAGTCCTCCTTGTACGTTATTGAATTCTGTATTAAGATCTTTTAATAGGAATGGTCCCACTAGATCCGTAACCTATGCAGAATCAGATACACATTATTATGTCAAAGTTGTTAAGTGTATCTTTTCTTGTCCAATATTTCCCATTAAAATTTATTAAAAATCGCCTTACTTATAGAATTAATTTTATTTCTAAATCTGTAATATCTGAATGTTTTCTAGCAAATAAAGCTTTATGTAAGAGCATTGGAGAAATAGAATAATAGTAATTATTTATATCAAAGGTGATAGAATTCAATCTATGCTTCCTCTTAAGGTTTAAGAACCATTTTAGAACAGAATCAGAGCATTGCCAAAACGGGAACTTAACTTTCTTCTTTATGGAAGGTATGGTCCTATCTAGGATTTTCTTGCTAACTAATTCTATATCTGAACTAGAAGGACAAATTAGTCTTATAAAAGGGATTTCCATGGAATTTATGATCTTTTAAGGTGAATCAAGGAGTGCCTGGAGTTACGATTTCGGTGAATTCACGGATATTCATCAGTTTTAATAAGTTTTTAGCTTCCATGTTTATTTCATCAAGTTTATTAGCAAGGATAGATTTATATGATACCTTAATACCCTAAAGTATATATATATATATATATATATATATATATATATATATATATATTCGCCCATCCATATAAACCTGCAAACTTCGCCCATCCATATATAACCTGCAACTTAATTAATTTGCAAGCCAAGACATTTCGCAATTCATAACTAGTGTAACATGACTCGTGTTATGAATAAAGAAATAGATGATGACATTTTTCTACTTTTTGTAGAAGAGTTTCACTAAAATAGAAATAGCCATCCCTCCAAAAAATAAAAAAAAGAGATCTAATGTAAGTGGGAGTTTAAAACGTTGTGTTACTTATTTAAGATAAAATTAATTCATGCCATTATTTGCCTAATACAAATCATTTCTCTTATATTTCTGCGTCTACATACACTTGCACAGGTAGCTGTCCACCATTCCACAAGGCATTCAACAGTCAGTAGATGTAGATGTGGACTTTAGCGTTCAGAGGGTCAATAGTGTCACATACACCCAGAGTGCAACTAATATTTGCAGAATGTGTTGGATTTTGTGTTTTATTTTATTTAATTTGTGTCTGTGTGAGAGACGACAACATGTCCAGCATTGGAAGAAGAGAAAATGACAGAAAAGAATACGGCAGAAACAGCGTTGGAGTCGGCAATGTTGTTGAGCCGGGTAGAACGTGGTATTACAATAAAGGTGAAGAGCGTGTGTGTTCATTGAACATAACTAGTGGACTTTTTTTCGGTTTTTGTTGTTTCAAAACTCATGTTTCCATATATCATTCAAAAGTAGGTGGCCACCCTAAAAAAATGTTATTATACAAGCAGAGGAAAACGCCTGGCATTGTCGTTCGTAAAATACGCTTAAACATTTTTTAATTCATGCCGATTTCGTATTGATTATTACAGAGGCAATCCTCTATTGAATATTATATATATATATATATATATATATATATATATATATATATATATATATATATAATATTGGTTGGTTGTAATTCTTGAACCAGTCTGTTCTTTCTATTCAACTTATTGCACTCCTGACTCTTTTCATTTTGCTTCGGCAATGAAGGAGTTGCGTCGTACTAGTAATTCTTGTTACTTAGTCTCTTTTGATATCAATAATTTATTTACAAATGTCCCTCTTGACGAAGTCATTAATATTTGTGCTGGTTTTTTATATAGAGGCCCTGGTCCCCTCCCCTCGTTTCCTGAGGCGGTATTTGTTGAACTTATGGAATAACAGTTTTAACAACGTTATGTATCGCCAGGTTGACGGGATATCGATGGGCTCCACCCCCCTCTGGGACCAACTCTAGCCAATATTTTTGTCGCATTTTTTGGAACAGATGCTGTTCAATAAGTGCCCAAGACCGACATTTTACATGCCTTACGTTGACGACACTTTTACTTGTTTCACTACGCATGACGAAGCTATGTCTTTCTTTAAATTATTAAATCATTTGCACCCTTCCATCTCATTTACGATGGAGGTAAGAAAAAAGACAACTCCCTCCCTTTCCTGGATGTTTTAGTTTCGAAATGTGGGTCTTAATTGTTACGTCCGTTTACAGAAAAACTACTTTTACTTGTCTGTACCTGAGTTAGGATTCTTTCGCACCAACCAAGCTTAGTATTATTAGAAATTTAACCCATTGTCACTTCGAATTTTGGTGCTTTAACCCTTTGAATTGCTTTCTGTACAAAACGTGTTTTTCCCTCTTTTCGTAAGTACGTCTTGCCTATCTCGCAAATTATATAAATTTTATAAAGTTTATAAATTTCAATGTCGGTGTGCTGCCGTCTATATAGGCAAGACGACCCAGCTTCTTCAGGTTAGAATCGCCCAGCACGCGCCGCGTTACATCCTAGACCATCAGCATATTCACAGGAGTTCCCAATTAGTTGAATCGGCTATTGGACAACACTTAGTAGATGAAATAGCCGTCCGTTGTCTTTTGACTCCAAATCAAATCTCAACGATTCAGCTAATCTGATCACATGACTCACACGCAATCAAATTAGCTGATCTTTTATTCCGGCCAACGTGTCTACACTATAACTCACCTCTTCCCTCTCTCTCTCTCTCTCTCTCTCTCTCTCTCTCTCTCTCTCTCTCTCTCTTTATCCATTCTCTAGCACTATTTCGCAGGACACATTCCATTTTACTTTTATTACAACAATACTACAAAGAAAAAAAATCTATTCCTCTTTACAGACATAAAATCCTTGACAAAGTCTGTACGAAAAACGCTTTGGGTTTCGTTTCTTTTTACATTTTCGTGATTTCTTTTTCTTCTCTTAATCGGGTTTTTACTTTATTACATTCCGAACTTTGTTCACTCCCCCCCCCTCTTGTAATAATAATTCCTGATATTTTAATCGACTGATGTATTATTTATTTATTAATTATTTTTTTAACATTTGATTATGGTTCATTTATTTCTCAATATATATATATATATATATATATATATATATATATATATATATATATATATATATATGCCTTCGATAGTGTTAAACTAAAACATGTACCGCTCCTGCCGCGTTCTCTATCGTTTGAGCTAAGCGAATAGATAGATAAACAAGGTTTTAAATTAAACCATTTCAGCTACCTTTTAATATGCGCATGTGTAAAACTTATCCAAATATGTCGGCAAATTTAAGTAAACATTTTGTATTTCAACTTGGCGTCATATTTGAGTACGCATTATTCATCCGTCCAAACAAAGATTTCACTCATTATAAACAATCCTTGATGTATGATTACCATTTCCTGATAATTCTAGTGTGACGTTATGCGTAGTTTAAGAGATTATCGGTTAAGCACAGACACACATACTTACATCTACTGTTTTATTTATATCGATTTTAAAAGTGTATTTATTATATTAGAGTTATTTCAAGGAGACCCATGGAAATTCCACAGTTATATACTTCTATCTGTTGTATATTGGTACTCTGAATTATATGGACATCTGGTGCACGACATTGTCATACTACCTTTCCTCAAACTGGAAAAAAAATTATCTAAATAATTTTTTTTACATAGTTTCAAAATATATCAGGTCATGAAGGTCTATTTACAAAACACTGGGAAGAGTTTTGGCATATCTTACAGCCAATGGACGTCTAGCGCAAACACAGGATTCACAATAATATCGTACCATCTTTGGACAGAACAAGGGTTTTACTGTTAATGTACAACTAAATTAGGCACGATTAATGTACGACTAATTGCTGCTGCCGCTACTGATGATGATGATGATGATGATGATGATGATGATGATGATGGTGGTGGTGGTGGTGCTGCTGCTGGTGGTGATGATGATCCACTATCCAAGTTACTTTGACATGGAGGATCTCCTGTGTTTGTCAGCGGAACATATTGTAGATCCATAAAAAAGATATATTAAAAAAATAAATTCGATATCTTTATTATTATCTCTTAAACCTGGAAAAAATACAATAATCTAATCTTTTTCTTTAAAATTCAAACATTTTTAACTCAATAACAAACTCACATGACATAAAAGTAGAAAATCTTTGTACAAAAGTAAACAGATTAGCTTCAATTCTTTATTTGGCCAATCAACTCTGGCCTCCCGACTTCCTTACTCCTCCCACACTTCTCATCATCGTTCACAGTCTCCATGCCTTTCCTGAATCTCTTATGCCATTCAAAAACTGATGTTCTATTCATGTAGGATGGTCCAAAATCAGTCTGAAGTATTCCATACGCTTATGTGGTCTTTTGTTCAAGTATAAAACAGACTTTTATTACATATCGTTCTTCTAAAGTATTCTAACGTCCAAATTGCATTTTGGAAATTCACCATTTGTGACAACCAGGCTTTAATATGGTGTATTCCAATTCCTGTTGTAGCTGTTCATTTGAATCTGAAATCATAAAAAATCGGTCAGTTATCTCAAAAGATGTATAGCAATAATATACTGAATTTTCAAGAGTCTACAACAATTTTAAATGTTTGTACAAAAAGAGTCTATAAAGTTATTTCGTAAAAAAATCAACTGCAATTTGTTTACGTCAGTTTTTTTATTCTTTCTCATATAATTTTGTGGTGAAACAAAATTTATAAAAAAGGAATATGATTTTTTTTATCTTACTAATAATTTATATAAAACATACACATTAAAAACTTATAGATAAATCAATTTCCTTTCATGGGATAGGAACTTATAGATTTTAAACAATGTTATAAATGTCTTGCCGACAAATCTACCACCGGAAAATTTGATCCCAAATAATTTTACCCCAAGGAATTTAAGCCAACAAATAAGTTTGTTTTTAATCCTGGGTGTGTATATATATATTTTTTTTTTAAGGAAATGGAAATTTTTTATACGAACATTTATTGATTGGATATCCGACACTGAATAAATATATTAATGCCAGCGAAACAAAAATCTTTCTAATTTGAGGTAATTTTTATGTTGGCAGGTAAAATTACAGTTTTCCGTGTAGCCTATATACAGTGGGGGCAATAAGTATTCGATACAAAGCAAAAAGTTTATTTTTTTTATTATGCAAAAACAAAAACAATAACAAAGTGCTATTCTAATGTATTTTGGCATGATAAATACAAATCTAGGTTCAAAAATCTTATATAATTACGCATTCACTAGATAATTATATAAATGTCATATCTAAGGTTTAAAAAGTATCCAACACAAAGAAAGAATAGTATTAGTATTTAGTAATATGAACTTTACTCGTCATAACAGCTTCCAAATGTTTGGGATACTTCCTTACAAGATTGTTACAAATGTTAACAGGAGTTTATCCCACTCTTCTTAGCAGATTTGTTTAAGTTCTGTTATATTCCTCGGATCTCACTTTTGTATCATCAACTTCAACTCTCGCCACAATTGGGTTGAGGTCAGGTGATTGACCTGGCCATCATAATACCCTTAGATCCTTCTCCTGAAACCATGTGGTAGTTGCCTTAGTCGTGTGATTGAGATCGTTGTTCTGCTGAAATATCAGAAGTTCAAATCCTCTGCAGACTTCAAGAGATTATCGTCAAGTATAGCCCGATACATTTAAGAATATATTTTTCCTGCTATTATGTGAAGCTTTTCAGGGCTGGCTGAAGAGAAACAACCCCAAACCATTATACTTCCACCTTCAAACTTCACCGTAGGAATGGTATTCTTTGGGTCAAACTCTGAGTTCATCTGTCTCCAGGCATGATTTACGCTATTTTGACCAAATAACTCAATTTTCGTTTCGTTTGACCATAATATTTTATCCTCAACACTTGAAGGTTTCTCCAAATGGTCTTTGGCAATTTCAGAAGATTCTTGATATGAATCAGCTTTTAAAAGGAGTTTTTCTTGGCTTCTGCGATTGGAATCCTTTGTTTCGAAGCATTGTTCTAGCTGTATTCTTGCATACACGTGTCCCAGATGCTTCTAATGTTTTCTGGAGTTTACGACGAGTTATTCGTGGATCCTTCCTCACTTTACAGACCAAAAGTCGAGCCATACGGTTAGAAATTTTGGTAGGACGCCCTGAACGTGGCAGATTTGAAGTGCATTGGAAGGACTTCCATCTACGAATCATGTCACCGACGAATGAAATTGAGATAATCAACATTGTTGAAAAGTTTCTATACCCTGAACCATCCATGTGTAGCTGAACAAGTAATTTTCTTGTATTTTCAGACAATTCTAAAGTTTTAGACATTGTATAAACACTGCGACTAAATTGGCCAAAATAAATAATGCGCCTCAAGAGTTATCTGGATTTACGTAACTCTCTGAACCATCACAAATACTTGGCAAATTAAAACTATTTTTCTTTGTGTCGGATACTTTTTAAACGTTAGATATGACATTTATGTAATTATCTGGTGAATCACAAATACTTGGCAAATTAAAACTATTTTTCTTTGTGTCGGATACTTTTTAAACGTTAGATATGACATTTATGTAATTATCTGGTGAATCACAAATACTTGGAAAATTAAAACTATTTTTCTTTGTGTCGGATACTTTTTAAACCTTAGATATGACATTTATGTAATTATCTGGTGAATGCGTAATTATATAAGATTTTGACACTAGATTTGTATTTATCATACACAAATACATTAGAATACCACTTTGCTATCATTTTTGTTTTCGTGTAATAAAAATAAATAAATGTTTGTTTTGTATCGGATACTTATTGCATCCACAGTATTTATGTGTTGTCATTGGAAAGAACACGAACTTAATTGCAAAACTGTTTCAATAATATTAAAGATCAAGAACCATTTTATTATTCTCTTTTATGGCCATCAACCGGTTATATAATTGCAACTTATTTTTATAACTAGCAAACATTAATAACCTGACAGGAGAAAGCCTCCAAGATTCCCAGTCTACACATTTATTTATTCCCTTCCTTGGCATTTATCCCCAATGTGCAATCGCCTTGGAAGGATGTTACCCATTCCTCAAATTGATTCTTTTTCTTTTATTTCACAGTTAGATCCCACTCACACGTAGTGAGTGACCTGTTTGTTTTCAGCAAACCAAAAAGCAGTGGGTGATTTATTATTTAAAAAGGGTTGGGAGGACGTTACTAAACAAGTGTTGTTGTTTCTTATTTATTCCACATTCCCTCTCCAATGAAAAGTTATTACAGTAAATAATTTAATAAAACTTTTTCAAATTTTGGGTTATCTTAAGTCCCCAGAGTGAATGTGGTATTGTGATGATTGAAATATTCTGATTATGTTGAGAGAAAAGTTCTTGCAGTTTTAATATTTAAATTTACATGAGTATATTTTGGCCCCAACAAAAATTTATTGATCGAAAGAGGAATCAGAATAAACGCACGGTCGCCAACGCAGAACAAGTGTATTTATGTCAGTAACCTAAATGTCTTCCGTTTTGAAGTCGCTGAAGGCGTTTTTGATATCGCTAAATTTTTTGAAGCATTTCTCACGCAGAAAGTTATCGTGATGCTTGAAAAAGTAGTAATCAGTAGGTGAGAGATGAGATGTCTGGATGGGACAGAGTTACGCAGCCCAAATCGTTCAACTTCTGCAGAGTCGGTTTATCAATGTGCGGTACGGCATAATTGGGCCTTTTCTGTTGACTCATGCTGGGTATTGTTATCGAAGTTTCTGATACCTTTCATCCATTTGTTGACAGTACTTCACCGCCGTAATAGTTTCGCCTGCATTCAAAAAATTGTAGTAAATGTGAGACCGATCGCAGACCACCTAAGTCAGCATGGCCTTCTTTTGGTGGAACTCTGGCTTCGGGAAGTGTCGTAAAGCTTCGTCGGCATCTAACTACTGAGTTGAGCGTCGCCATTTGTCGAAAGAACACACTTTTCATCGTAATTTACAACCGGGTCGAAAACCGGGTCGTTTTTTGTTGAGTAAAAGAAAGGAAGAATACACTTCATACGGCGCTCCATTAGGTTGTCATTCAATTCGTAAGGCACCGATTTATCAAGCTGTTTTGTCTTTCCAATCTCTCTGAAGTGGTTAGTCTAATTTAGAAACAAGTTCTCGAACATTTGTGCGTGGATTGACTTCAATCGAGGCTCAATTAATTATTGTCATTATCCGAGGCCGGATCACTACACTCATCTTTAAGACTCTCGTCACCGCCACGAAATTTCTTAAACCACTATTGTGCTGTGCGTTCAGTAGTGGTTGCTGAGCCAAACACTTCGCGAGCTGTTTCATCAGCTTTTTGGCCTAGCTTAAATTGAAATAAGAAAATTGTGCGAATTTGTATATTTTTTTCCTCTTGTATTTAACGTGCTGTAATTTACACTATTAGATAGAGCAAAAAAATGTTCTTAAAAATGATATATAAAGTAATGTTATGATGTCTTATTTGGAAATGCATCATTTGAAACTGTTGTGGTGGCAACCACTGATTTGCATATGCGAATAACATAACACTACAAATGGCAAGCCTAGGTTGGCCTTGGTGTGCCTTACTCAAATGCCACCGGAAGTGACGCCGAAGAGCGTACATGTCCTCCCACCAAGACTCTCTGACTCGACACCGTCATTTGTACATATTGTAAATATACCTTTTCTTTAATACACTTATTATTGCGTTATCTTGTTGTTTGCGTCTCCATTGTATTTCCTTACTAATTATTGTTCAACCTTGCTTGGCGACGAGATATGAAGCGTCTAATATAACAGTTTGACGAAGAACTATTTAAAAAAAAAAAAAAGTACAACGCAAAGGTTGACCATTTTTTAAGGAATGCAAAGTGTTGACGAGCAAACGGATTTTACGCTAAAGAGAAGTTTCAACTCAAGTGAAAAAAAAACTCTAACGTGGCAAAAGCGACAATTTACGCCGTTTTCTGGAAATCCGACTTGCAAACGAATGTAAAAGCGAATTTTTGTTTTGTCGCTACACGACAAATCTTACTAAAGGACCAACTTGCAAACGAAAAGCGAACTTTGTTCTGTCGCAAAAACGACAGGTCAGACCCGTATTACGAAAAGCAACGAAAAAAGTTCACCAGTGGATTCTAATTACTGTTCTCCGTAAACAAAACAACAACTAAAGGACTTTTTAATTAATGTTTTGGTTGACGTCGGTACTAAAAGGAAATACCACAGCTAAAACTAAAATTCAAGGAAAGGATTTTTTTCTTGAAGTTGTCACTGAATAACGGATAATACAGTAAAACGTCACGGAAAAAAAGGTAATCTCAATTTAAGAGGTATTTTGATTACTAAAATACTAGAGAAAAAAAACTCAAAGAACTAAATGTACTGCATACATTTATTCAATTGTGACTCGATTAAAAAAAAACCCAAACTTTTATTTTGTGGAAAGAGTTACTTATTAGTAAGTGCCTAAAAACGGAAAGTCAATTCCATTTCGTGATTCCAGATAAACCTGTTTTATTATTTTTTTTTTTGCAGCGTGACTCGCAAAAAGAATATATTATTGCAAGCAGCGATATTATTATTGAAAACAGGAGCTTACAGCAATTTGCTTTTCTGTTGTAACCCAAACCGGTGTATATTGTACATAGTACAATATTTTTTTTTAACTACACACTAAAAAAAAAAAAACATGGAAGACTTATCAAAAATGTTCATGCAATTTTTACAAGCACTGGCTGAGCGGGATGAACGCAGACAAGCTACACAAAACGAGCTTTTGCAAACACAAATACAGGCACAGGCTGACCGCGAGGAAAAGAGAGAGGACAGATATTTGAAATGGGAGCAGGAACAAGAAGAAAATCAGAAAATGGCACAATTAAAGCAGAAAAACTGCAATTGGAACAGGAAGAAAGGCATAAGAAACTACAATTGGAATATGAAAAAAGACAAGATGAACGTTTTGCTAAAACACTGGAACTACTAAAGAGTAATCGAGAAAATGTCGATAGTGTTAATTTCTCCCATACAACTACTTTTAATAGCATGGACACATTTCATTATGTGCCTGAGAAAGAGAAGAATTTTGAAGCATACTACACAAGATGCGAGGATGTTTTTAAACTGGACTGTAAAAATTGGCCAAATAGTCAGAAAGTGAGCCTCTTACTCAGAAAATTGGGTACATCAGAACACAGCAAATTCGTAGATTACATATTACCTAAAAAAACTGCGAAATTAGAGTTCATGGAAGCTGTAAAATTACTAAAAGAATTATTTAATCCAAATATATCTCTTTTTCATAAAAGATGGCTGTGCATGAATCTAAGAAACATGGACAACCAAGATTATTTGACATACGCATCAGTTGTCAATAAAAACTGCGATAATTTTAAGCTTGCAGAACTAACGGTAGAAGATTTTAAATGTCTAATCTTCGCTCAAGGGTTAGTTTCCACGAAAAATGCAGAAATACGCAGACGAGTGTTGTCTAAGCTGGAATCTGAGCAAGATTTAACCCTCCAGAAACTAGCAGAGGACTGTGAAAGGGCCATTACACTAAAAAAGGATTAAAAAGATATAGAAGAATCCGGAGTGGCATATGTAAGAAAAGTTAGAAAACCATACGCACCAACCAAGAACTTTACAAAGAAAAGCAATGGAACGGGATATTCCAAAGATAATAACCATAAATATAGTACAGAATATAACAAGCCTCTTCCTAGATATAACTGTAAGAGATGTGCAGAAAAGCATTGGGAATCAGATTGTCCTTATAAGAAGAAAAAATGCTACATTTGTAAGAAGGTGGGACACAAAAGCGATTGCTGCAGATATAAAGAGTACACCAGAAAGAGAGTACAGCAAATAAAATCAAATACAAAATTAGACAAAGATCGGCGAAAATACGTAAAAGTGGAAATATTTAAAACATCAATAGATTACAACTCGACTCCGGCTCCGATGTTTCTATAATAAACCTGAATACGTGGAAAAAGTTGGGAAAACCGGCCATGATGAAAACTAGTAAAGCAGCCCGGACGGTAACTGGTGGTGGTATAAAATTTGAAGGAGAAGTTATCCTCCCGATAAAATTGAAAGGGATTTCGAAGAAATTAAAAATATTCGTACTAAAAAATAGTGAAAATCTGTTTGGAATAGATTTAATTGAGAAATTCGGACTATGGGATAAGCCAATCAATACATTCTGTAAAAAATTAGAATGTTCTTCTCTAACAACAGTAAATATAAAAGACGATTTAAAAGAATTATTTCCTGAGGCATTCACGACTAACTTAGGTCGCTGCAATAAATTCAAGGCCTCGTTTGAACTTAAAGAAAACGCCAGCCCAATTTTTAGAAAAAAAGCGAAATGTTCCGTTCGCTGGGTTGGAAAAGATTGATAAAGAATTAAATAGATTGGAACAGACGGGAATTCTATCAAAAATAGAACACAGCGAGTGGGCAGCCCCCACCGTATACGTAAAGAAAAAGATATTGAAATCTGTGTGACTTCAAATCTTGGGAGGGGGTGTTGTGGTGGCAACCACTGATTTGCATATGCGAATAACATAACACTATAAATGGCAAGCCTAGGTTGGCCTTGGTGTGTCTTACTCAAATGCCACCGGAAGTGACGCCGAAGAGCGTACATGTCCTCCCACCAAGACTCTCTGACTCGACACCGTCATTTGTACATATTGTAAATATACCTTTTCTTTAATACACTTATTATTGCGTTATCTTGTTGTCTGCGTCTTCATTGTATTTCCTTACTAATTATTGTTCAACCTTGCAACCACAACAGAAACTAAAATTAAAAATTCCGCAAGGACCTTCTTGTCAACCTAACAGTAAAATGTAAGATAGACAATCTTAAGTATTTTAGACCAAGGTTGACCATCAGCCCCAAAGTTTTGATTGGCCTTGTGTCTAATTTGTTTATTATGTATTTTTGTATTTTGTGCAAATAAATATTTCAAAGCAAATCTGATAACAAGTCGAGAAAGTCTTCTAGTCCAATAATTCATTGAAAAATCAAGGGTTTAGTTTTCTAATTCATAATTTCGATTAATCGTCCCAATACTAATATTTATAGCTGGGCCTGTGAAAATTCCACAGCGACATCTTTCATATATAATATATTGCGGCTGGGCATTCTGTGGACGTTCAGCATGAATTGAGATCCCGCGATATTATTGTAGCCCTTTTGTTAAATTTTGTAATCTGGTTAATGTAGTGTCAGGGTTATTACGGTTTATCTCCAATATCCTTATAGAAGTCAGTGACATATTTCCATTGTATTGACGCCTGGTGTGAACAGAAACCTCACGATATCATTATACCATCCTTAGACAAAACAGATACAACTCATGAATCCAGAAGATTAAGGAGGTATATTCTACGCATAGTTTCACGTACGGCCCAAAAGCGACATCATTTTTTTTATTTTGATTATATTTTACATTACGACTTTGATGATCGAGAAATCCTATTTATAAAGCAGGACGATACAAGGTGATAACATACTACGAACATAAAATAAGCGTGTATATATATATATATATATATATATATATATATATATATATATATATATATGTGTGTGTGTGTGTGTATGCTAATGATTTAATGTTCGTAGTATTCTATTGCATTTTATTCTCCTTGTTAATAAGTACGATCTACCAAACAACTCTATCTATCTATCTATCTATCTATCTATCTCTCTATCTATCTATCTATCTATAAAAGTGAACGTGTGTGTGTCTGTGTGCCTGTCTGTGTACATTTCCCTACGAAAAAAGCTCTGTCAATTGTTAGTTTGCAAACTCGAAATTTGATATACAGGGTAATGAGATTTGGGAAAATCTTTGCAATCCGTTTTTGGACAGAAATTTGGCTGTTAAGGGGATCAAAGTTCAACGATTTGACCTTTGAGAACTCTACCAAATTCATCTGCAAATTTTGGTTATAAAAACTAAAAAAAATTAGATATAGGTTCCTTGCCCATGGATCTAATTTAATAACTTGATTTGAGCCCAAAAGAATAAATGTTACGGGGTCATAATAGGGGTCAAAGTTTAAAAAACCTGACTTCTGACATAATAGGGGTCAAAGTTTAAAAAACCTTGACGTCAGACAATTTCTGGTCTAAACTTTTGGGTCGCAAATCTTTAGTTACCAATATATAAATGTATGTATGTATGTTTACATATCTGCCTAAAACATTCGACAGAGGCGACGGATTTTACCAAAATCAGTATCGTTTTGGAGTTCGACATTTCAGACGACAAATATCCAAACATTGGCTAAAAACATTGATATCTTCACCTTCAACTGGGCACTTTTCTACAGGGGTGGGGTCGCTTTTTTCGCCGATATTTTTGAAAGTCATCCTCTTATTTCGATTGTCTAGCCTTAATTTAAACCTTCTTCAGTTCCGGTTTGGCGGTGGTCGTAACAGCAAAGACGTCAGGTTTTTTTCCTGTTCTTTTACTCCTTCGCGGTACGGGTTCTAGCCTGCATTCCTACTACCACTTTTTTTTTTTGCTCAACAGACACATCCAAACACCCGGGTAACGCCAGGCTGAAATGCTAGTATATCTATGAAAATGAAAGTGTCTCTCTGTCTGCCTGTCTGTCTGTCTCTTTGTGTACATTTCCCTACACAATAACTCCGTAAACTTTCAGTCTACAGACTCAAAATTTGATATACAGGGTATTGTGATTTTGGGAAAATCTTTTTAATCGGTTTTCAGCCAGAAATTTGGTTGTTAAGGAGTCAAAGTTTAACGATTTGACCTTTGGGAACTCTACCAAACTCCTTCGCCAATCTTGGGTCTAAACACTTGAAATTTTAGACATAGGTCCCTTGGATACGTACGTTAAAGGTACTACGGTGTAAATATATAGACAAGAGCACCCTATGATTTTAGGTACTTCGACATCGTACTTCAGTAGGTAATAATGAAAAGGGTTGAAATTTGTACTAATTTAAACATGACATGCAATTAAGAATAATGTTTTCAACTGAAATACGTAGGTTTCAAACATCCCTAATCAACAAAAGCACCTTGTGATTTTACTTATTTCCACATGATACTTAAGTAATAATGTTTCCATCTGTAATGCATTGGAATCATGAAAAGATGAGAAAGGGAGAAAGCGAGAGAGAAGGAAATAAGGGAAACGTGAGAGAAGGATAAAAAGGGAAATAAAATATAAATAGACTGGGTTAAAAAGGAGGAAAAAAACATGCAAGGAAGGAGAAAGGAAATATATATATATATATATATATATATATATATATATATATATATATATATATATATATATATATATATATATATATATGAAGGCTTTTTATATAGATTTTTACTCGGATGCTTTTTGTACATTTAGTTTGGAAACTGTTTTTAAGATGGAAAATATGATCACTAAATTTTCATATGATTACAAATTTTTTTCTCCAAAATTTACATTAAGTAACAGTACGATATAATTCTGATGAGTTATTATTATTATTATTATTATTATTATTATTATTATTATTATTATTATTATTATTATTATTATATATGTATATATATATATATATATATATATATATATATAGTAGAATTGATTCAACCAAACAGTAAAACAGACATAAATTTTATTGTTTTACGAGATTTGTAATTGTTGGCCTGGAGAACACCTATAGCTTTCTAAATGACAGCATTTGACCCCTTAGGGTCGAGTGAAAAGATGTTATTTTTGGTCTCAGATTTTCAGAACTGCGGACGGTTTGCAGAATTGCACACACGCAAAATGACTGAAGGATTCCCCTCTTGACGTGTTGGATTTTGGTTGGTCTGGCAAATTGACATACCCACCATGTCCCTGAATATTTAAACACGCGCCCAGACGGTTGGGAGCAGATTGAGGCCAATTTTCAAGAAAGAAACACGCTCCCAAAAAACCGCCCGACCGTCCCTCCTTCCCAGTGACCGCAATCCAGTCGGCGAAGAATTGTGAGACTTAAAATATTTTGGTGAACTGTACGCTGTACATATGTAAAAAAATCTGTAACTTTTGTGAAATTAACTTTTCGTAGCTAGAAAATCCTAAGTGTCCGGCGTGCATGCAAGTTTTGCTTTTGCTTTTCAGCAGAAATCAACACAGAGATGCAGAGAACATTGTAAAGCTCTCCCGGTTGACGATCACGAGCCACAGTTTCCGATAAAGTTAGAGGTCAGTTGCTAATCTGAGCACGGGAGATTGCCACAATTACAGTTAAAAGTTTCTTCTGTGTTTATTGTCTGTATCTATTTTAATCTATGTTCGAAATAATAATCCTTTGTTTTTATTTAATTTGTGAAAGATGAAATTTTTTGTGTTTTCTCTTTGTTGTTTGAAAATAGTTTTGCTATTTTAGAACATGTGGCATATTTACGGCTGTGTCGAGTCTCGGCCGATCGCGTGTTTTTCGTTTACAAAAATAGTAGTGATTAATTGGAAAACTGTAGACGTTTTTTATGAAAATAAAATGGCATCTTCTTTGAAGATACACTTTTTGAAAAGTATTATTATACACACACACTAAAAATATTGCTGATAGATATAATAAGCATTTTTTTCTACATACACACACATACACACACTTTTAATAGAATTTAATGAATTTAAAACAAAGAAATGAAGAAGTTCAAACTATTATATTTTTATCGATCGTTATATTGAAAAATAAAGATAACTTGTAATTGTAAAAATTATTTATTAATTTCTTTGACACGTTTTACTAATTCTAAGTAAAAGGGTTGATTTGAAAACGTGTGCATTTGTTATTTTAAAATTAAAATAATGTGTACATTAATAACTAAATACACTTTAAAAAAATAAAAATAGCTTTAATTACTTTACAGTACGTATTAGGGGTAAAATACTTCATTCTAATCGCACGTATCCAAATATAAAATAATTCTTTCTTTTAGAAAAGAAAATGCATTTTCTTTTGAACCATTTTTATCATTTCCATGACAGTTTAGAACTTTTGCATCCTTTCTTTTGATAACGTAGTATCTGTTACTATGCTAGTTTTGTTTTCTTAGTATGTGCAAGATTTCGTGATTGTACATATTCTGTACTGTGATTGGTTGTAAGTAAATGCTGCATTGTGCTTTTGTCCAATCAAGAGTCGATACGTAAAAACATTTACAGACACTGCTACTTAAAACACTTTCACCTGACAACGTAAGGATGAGACAAAGTTACTTCTATAAAGAAGTAACTTTGTCTCATCCTTACGTTGCCAGGTGAAAACATGAGGTATTTCCGAATTTATGCGATGGAAACGTTAATAATTAAAATAATATTTACCTGATCAGGATGAATTTGTTACTGATATCAAAAATTCTAAATTTTTTAAAATCTCTACGATAAACAGGACAAAATCTTTAAAAATCAAGTTCAAGTGACAAGGTCATATCAAATGTCAACCATCATTGGCTACAATATGGGTCAATTAGCGAGTTTTATGATAAACAGAAACAAATATTAAAATGGTTGAGGCATTTACGAAAAAAACTGCACAATGTATTGGTTCTAATACTTTACACTATTGCAATTTTTATTTATTAAAGAGTAATAGTAAATAATACATTTCCAACAAAAAAGAAAAATAAAAGCTAAAAAAAAAAAGAAAACGCAATGAAAACGGTACTTTACGAACTTCCAACCAATCAATTTAGGTTCGTGTCATATATTGATCTTCTCTTGGCATCAGGTTCTGAAGTGTAAAAAATGCTTAATCAGGGGATGTTATGTTCAATGAAACTTTCTCAAACAAATACTAGTCTTGTCAAGTCATTTCAATTTTTTAAGCGAAACATTCCCTGACTAAGCTGCCCATTAACCGAAAAGAAACAATTACATAAAATTCAATACCAAGAAAAGGTAAGATTATAGCAGTAAACATCTTGCAGTTTCTAAGCATTTTTTAAAGCTTGTAGCTGCTATTGCTATTTGGGTTATTATTAAAAATGCTATCAGTTATAAAATCATTTGATGTAGAGTAATTCTTTTTTTAAAAGAAACTGGATCGAAATACTTTCTATCTACCAACAATCCACAAAAGAAAATCTTGATAATCCAGAATCAAATATTGATTTAATACAAATAAATATTCGATAAACAGACTCGCTTTACTTTATATAGATATCATACTCGTGTGTGTTTTTTACATTTGTGTTTACGCAGGTTATATCATGAAATAAACAGTCAATTTAGTCCATAAAATTATGGTAGTCGAGATCGAGATGCGATTATAATATTTGTTTTAAATTCATGATTTCTTAAATCAAACAAGTTTTAACATGAAGATGTTAACTCTAAGTATTTCATAACCAATGGAAATCGTTTCAAGCTCATAAAGTAACACATACATGTGAAAGTAGTACGAAAGTGAAACTTCGAAATTCCTATAAGACCTGATCAAGAAGATCAGTTTTAGAGAAATTTCACCAGCTGGCCGAACGAAAGACCCAAAGAGCATATTCTCTGCAAACCATCCTGTGCTCTTTGGGGCAAGGCGAAAGGACCCAGTGACTCACATCCTAGCTTCATCAACTCACGCACAGTTATACACACACAAAGAAGAACAAGGTAAACGAATGCACATACACAATGCCACGCTGCCAAATACTTACATACGTATATTACTTACACAGATATTGACTTGTAATTACTATTCATTCAATTTCATTGCCTAAAAGCGAGTTGTACGGTGAACACTTTGATTTTTGCAAATAATTTTTATATTCTTATCTTTTGTATGAAAATGTTTTGTTATAAAGTTTCGTTTTTCTCCAATTATTATATAGAAACTCTGTTTATGTTTTAGGTGTCTCTTGTCTTATTTCAATGTTTCATTTTATTTACATTTTATTATGCATACATGTTTCTTATATTCATATATTTTCTTGGTTTGTTAAAACATTGATATTTATACCTCAGTTTATATGAAATGCCGGTGTGGTTTTCGCCAATAAATAATTAAACTTGTTCAGCGTTTAAAAATGTACCCATAAAATAGAGACACATTTGAGTAACAAGTTTGTGGAAGATAAATTTATCCAAATTTGTTTAAACTCAGTAAGTACTAGCAAAATCAATACAAAAACAAAAACAAAAAAAAAACGGAACTAAAGAAAAATAAATAAAATCATTTTGGTGTTTAACTCGTTTCATTAAAAATATCACTGCTGTTGCTGCTGCTGCTGCTGCTGCTGCTGCTAATAATAATAATAATAATAATAATAATAATAATAATAATAATAATAATAATAATAATAATAATAATAACTAGCAGGACCCGTGGAAATTCCACGGTAGTTAAAATCTTTTAGAACCCATCAGTAAGAAATTCCTTACAAAAATGAACGTATGGAAGCAAGTAGAACAAATCAAGAACTTTAGTTTAAACTTTTATTGAAGGTCAATGCGATCGTAACTGATGCTGTTGATATTGTCAGGAAGTACTGGTGATAATTGAGGCGGTGACAGGGACGTCGATCAGCTGCTTGGAGTGAGAATAGTGGTCAGTCAGCAGGTTCTTGGGAGTCAGATTGTGAATTTAAAAAACTGTGTGACATTGCTGACATCGATTTTGTGCAAGTTCTGATGACTCCCAAGTTATTTAATATTTCAGGACATTTTAGATTACATTGTAAGTAATGAATAAGTCACAGAAAACTGCCATTACATCTTGATAAAGCTGTTGTAGATTCCTAGGACTTCCTGTAAATGTAGATGGTAGAATAACTGGTACACCAGAATAACCATCTTCATTCCTTGCTAAATGATCCATTAAGCCAGAATATTGAGCAGCTCTTAGTTGACTTTGATGGCTTTTAATGAAGTTACATAAGCAACTGTCAACTTTTACATATGCGATAGACTTTTCTATTCATTTTGAATTTTATTCAATGAAGATTTGGAAATTCACAAATATTTTTTAAGTCGAATTATTGATATAGATTTCAATTAATGCATCACAACTTCCTGATAATATAAATAGAACACTTTGAATTTTCTGTACAAAAGTTTTTTCCATAAAAACATTGTAATCTGTTATAATATTCAGATTCTTGTGTATTACATCCATAGAAAATGAAGTGTTTCTGTAAATCTTACGAAGTACAGTTAAATTTTGATTTTTCGATAATCAAAATGATGTGAGGTAGGTTATACCTATCAAATTTATTGTCAATGTTATATAGTTAATAAGCTGGCTAATTGGCTATAAAGTAAGTTATTCCGAACTTTGATCTAACATTTTAATTTAAAAAAAAAAAAGAAAAAGCTTAACATTTTCTTGTATCTTTTTTTTTATATTAAGAAAAATGTAAGCATCATGCTGAAATAATAAAATGCCATTCTTAATAAGGGGAGAGGGTTTGACTATTCTAAACCTTCACCTAGATAACGATTTAACGAAAAAAATGTTTAAAATGTCCTTGTATCTTTTTTATAATTTTTGTTAAATAAGAAAAATCAATAAACTTTGATAGCACTATTGTAAGAATCATGCTGAAAGCCATTCTTAATATGAGGAGGGGGGTTAACTATTCTGAAACTTCACCTAACAATGTAAAAAAAAAATAAAGGAAAAATATATGTATGAACAATAAATATTTCTTCAGTTAAATAAAATATACTGTAAATCGTTAAATAAGGAATAAATATTTATTTAAACCATAATTATTGAAACAAAGTATTTTACTGCATAAAAAAAAACGGTTATGGGGAGAAGGGTTAACTATTTTGAACCTTCACCTAAATAGCGATTTAATGAAAAAAATTTAATGGTCTTGTATCTTTTTTTTATAGTTTGTTTTACAATAAGAAAATAAAACGGAAAATATCCAGATAGGCTACTACAGAACACCGACCACTCTAATTTGTTTTTTTATATAGGTAATTGAAGTCGCTGACAACGAATCTGATAGTCAAACTTGGGGCAAATTTACCGTATGCATGGTATTTACCCCTTAACCAACGAACTTCTTTCCACCATTTTGCAGCTTCCGTTTATGCTACGCGCATGCACGTTGTAGCATAAATGACGGATTCACTAAGCAAACTACGTTGGGGGAGGGGATTATTTTTTTCTAGGACACAGAATTTTCTAATTTTCAAAAATACATTATAGCACTTTTTAGGTGGAAAATTTAAAATTATCTGAAAAAGAAATAAAACAAGAAAAGGAAAGCACTCCAAGTTGGAGTAGGGGGGTAATTTATCTGTTTTTTTTTTTTTTACCTGGAACATAGAATTTTCAAATTTTCAAAAAGTAACACACCGACATTTACCAATTAGAACACCATTTAACATTTTCCGAAGATTTTACTGTGTACATTGAGGGCGCGAGCGGGGGGGGGCGGATGTGATGTTGGGGCACGCGCGCCCCAACATCACATCCGCCCCTCCCCCGATCGCGCCCCTAATGTACACAGTAAAATCTTCGGAAAATGTTAAATGGTGTTCTAATTGGTAAATGTCGGTGCGTTACTTACGGAAAAACGTTTAACTAAACTGCAAAAGCACCTATTAAGCCACATAAGTTCTATAATTGAATCCCCCTCCCGTAAAAAAAGAATGAAAAACATAAAGATGTGTGGTGCTTATGTTTTTGTAAACCACATTAAAAACTACGCGAGACAAAAAAAAAGTCCCCCAATTTGTTGTACTTTTCTTTAACTGTAAGTCATTAAAAAAATGTCAGTCCGTAATTTTTGGATTGATACGCCATGTGAGAAGGCAGTTTGCTAGGCGAAGCAAGCCGTCGTTCATGCTGCAAAATGGTGGAAAGTTATTCCTGGGTTCGGGGGTTAATACCATGCAAACGGTAAATTTGCTCCAAGTTTGACTATCAGATTCGTTGTCAGTGACCTCAATTACCTATAAAAAACAAATTAGAGTGGCTGGTGTTCTGTAGTAGCGTATCTGGATATTTACCAAAAAAACTTTGATACCGCTATTGTAAGAATCATGCTGAAAGCCATTCTTAATATGGGGAGGGGGGTTAACTATTCTGAAACTTCACCTAACAATGTAATAAAAATAATGGAAAAATTCTTCAGTTAAATAAAATATACTGAAAATCTTTAAATAGGAAATAAATATTTCTTTAAATAAATTAAATCATAAGTAATGAAACACTGTTTTATTTCATATTAAAAAAAATTGTCGGTGGGCATTAGTAGATGAATGCCTGTAAAAGAAGCAAAATAAAACGAACAAAACATAAGTAATAACTATGTGAACAACGTGAAGCTGCATAAATGTTACAAAATGACTCGATTCGGCATTAAATAACACGAAAAAGGATTGATATGCCGTAAAACAAAAACAAAACAGAACAAGACGTAAAATATGTTTTGACTCTGTGTTATTCAGTGTATTTGCGAATGATGACTTTGGTGATTTATTTAATTAAGTCATGACTTTTGTAACATGTATTTCTAAACATATTTTTTGTTGTGTAAGGCTCACTCAAAAGTAAAAAAAAAACACCATAAAGTGGCACAGTAAAATAAAAAACGAACTCGTAGCGTTAAATGTAAAAAAATATTTATTACTGAATAAAATAGAATAAGCGTTCCTATAATAATAAACAGAAGACATCGTTAAAAATGTAAGTAAAATACTATACTATTTAAACTTCTACGCATAATTGTCTTTAAAATAATCCGGAACCATAAATAGACAGTTATTATTATTTTTTTGTTGTTCGGGAACTTTTGAGAAATAAAAGGGGTTAATGATTTTTAACTGATAAAGATTGAACAATAAAGGGAGATAATTCACATTAATTAATGTTTGCGATGATGATGGCGCGTTTCATTAATTAATGTTTGCGATGATGATGACGTGACACCGTACGGACAAGCAAATTAATATATAGATAATAATAAAAATAATAATGTTGTAAGTCGACCCAAAGATTATGCATATCGGAAAAGGATGAAAGAGCTATGATACATGTCCAGTGACTACTATACGACAGAATAAAACTTGCAGACCAAACTTATTCTCAAGAAAGGTTGGCTTTCAAATCTAGAACTAATGGAATCACAATAAAAGACAAATGATAGATCAGTCCAAGAAAAACCTCACCCTGGAACCTCACCCATAGAAACTCCAGATGTGGAAGGATGACAAAACTCAGATACAAGAAACATGGAGACTGAGACCTTTGAAACAACGGAATTTAATGAGAATGAAACAGTTGAAGTAGAAAACATCATACATCTTCTGAACAAAGAAAAAACAAAGCTGTCAATCCTTAAGGAATCAAAGTAGAAGAAATTAAAAGTTCATGAATTAATTAAATTAAAAGCAGAAACTGAAAAGATGAAAAAGCTCCTCCCAACTTCACAACAGATAATATTACAGATTTACACAATTTAATTTACACAGATGCCAAGACAGTAAGTATGAAGGTTCAAGCAAAAAAAAAAAAATACAAGGAAAGAAAATGAACCGACAAAACCTGGATGGAAACTGAGGCTGGAAACCCAGATCAATAAACTTTAAAAAGAAATAAAGTGATAAACAAGATAAAAACTACTAGAAGAGAATGAAAAATATAAATGTGACTAGCAGGGAGAGGTCTTACAAGAACAGGGAGAATCGAAGCAAAACATAGTAGCTAAGGAAAGGAGATTAAGATAATACCGAGACAAATCTGAACAGTGCAAGCACAGTAGGACTTTTAAAAATAATTAAAGCTAACTTTACCAGAATGTAAATGAAAGAAAAGTCAACCAGAACAACCTGATGAACTCACAGCATTTATGCCCCTGACTACTGCAACAAGCGGTAAAATCCTACCCCTTCACTATTGAAGTCCCTAAATGCCAGAAAGCCTTAACTCTAATAGTTTCTTTCTTCCCTGATTATACTAACTTGCACAAGTTAAAATATGATATGAATAGACATCTCGCTGCTTAGTCCCCTGTTAGACATGATATAAAATAGTATCCCCTTTATGTCCAAGAGGCAATATTCTTTGATTGGGGGGGGGGGAATTGAAAAAATGTATTTACGAATATTTATCGTCTGTCTTTGTATCATGAAGATTTTTATCAACAAGATGCCATTGATATCAAAGGCAGACACGATTTTATGCACCTGCTTGACCACTTATCACTCAAATTTCCGATCAGATTTTAGAATAAAATAAAAACACAAAGTAAAATAGAAATATTTTTTATTGCTGAAAAGACTTTTATTAGTGTACAAACATTTTAGAAAAAATATGAGTAATATATTTGTTTATTTGTACTGAATCTTAAAATTTATTTGTTAAGTTGTACTGAATGTTAAAATTTATTTGTTTATTTGTACTGAATATTAAAATTTATTTGTTTATTTGTACTGAATGTTAAAATTTATTTGTTAAGTTGTACTGAATGTTAAAATGTATTTGTTTATTTGTACTGAATGTTAAAATTTATTTGTTTATTTATACTGAATGTTAAAATTTATTTGTTTATTTGTACTGCATGTAAACATTTTTTTTGTTTCTTATAATGGGTGTTGATATTTATTTGTTTATTTGTACTGAACCTTAAAATTTATTTGTTATTTGTACTCAATGTAAAAATTTATCAGTTTATTTTACTAAATGTTGAAATATATTTATTAATTTGTACTGAATGTAAAAAATTATTTGTTTATTTTTACTGAATGCTAAAATGTATTTGTTGATTTTAATGTTTATGTATTATGTTCAAATATCCGATAAAAGCCAGTTCCGGTTTCATTTTTAGTAAATTCCCTCCCTTTCTTTCTACAAAACTTCATCAGTTGCAGAACTTTTGAGATGAAGATTGATGAAAATATTGCAGCATTAAGAATTCTTTTTCAAATTCAATTCATAAAGGATAAAAATTATTACCGGAACAGTAGTAGAAACTCGCTATGAAGCAAGCGAACAACAGAAGATGTTGTATTTGGGAGAAGCAGCTTACCTTGTAGGCTTGTTGTGGTTAAATACAATGACCCCACAAATTAATCTCCACTCTTCAATCCTGCAGTCCAATGCACTTCTGACAGCAATTGCTTCTGCCAAACAAAAAAGACACCCTCTCTCCACAATACAGGCTTTTTATAGGACAAAACCGCCCAAAGTTATTTGCATACTCTTCCCATGATCTCTAGTCTATAAATAGACGCAGTGGCCATTCTCTTCTTGTTCTTTCTTCGTTCACTCTCTGAAGCGGGCGTTGCCAGTGGTAAAAGGTTTGCACGATTTTTTTTTTACTACACGCCCCCATGATCATTAAAGATCATTCACATCTCATAATCCCGTGTCCAGATCGGCGCATTGCGTTCTCTTTGCGGTCTCTGCATCGGCACCGGTTCATCTTCATCACTCCCTGGCTCAGTACCATCATCCTCATCACCTAAATGGACCACATGCCTTAAATCTAAAACATGTCGTGGCATTCCATTGACACTTAAGTTGTTTGAGGATTGCACTCCTGTTATCACTCCTCTTCCCCACTGCGTTGTGCATCGGGCATTAGGCGGTTTCACCCAAACTTCTTCTCCTATTTGGATTCTGGCTGGTCCTTGATCATTAATTTCCGGTGACATGTCTCTAGTATGCCTCCATTCGTAATTAAAGATTGCTCTATGTGGTACTGTGTCATCTCTTTGCCCGACCTTAGGGGACATGTTGTACCAAAATGTGGCCTCTTCAGGCGATATTCTTCCTCTCTCAGCTATTGCTTTCACGATCCGATGATGTCGCTCCACAATGCCATTTCCTCCAGGTCTGTAGGCTGCCCTGTAATAACTTTTAATCTTCCATTTTTTTAGCATCGTCTGAAAGATTTCTGAGCGAAAAACAGTGCCATTGTCCATTATCACCTCCCTTACTAGACCTCGTTCAAGCATCACCTTTTCTAATTCAGTTGCAACTGCAGATGCGGCTTCCACTCGCAGTTCCTTCCATATCGCCAGTCTACTTGGCCCACAATCAATTATTGATAAGTACGCTCCCCCTCGGTAGTGTGCTATGTCAATAGCTAGTCTCGTCCAGTTCGTTAAAACTCCAATTTCCCCAGGATTATGTATATTTGGGGCAGGATCGATCGATTGACACCGAACACAGTTCTTTACTATCATCTGAATTTCTTCCCGTTTTACATTCGGATCCACTTGCCTCACCAAATATAATGTTCTCTCCACTCCCATGTGATGCATGTCATGCAACTCTTTAATTTCTCCAATTCCAAGACAGCATATCGGTGCCTCCTCTTTCTCAATTAACCACTGTTTTTTTATCCGTGTTAGCGCATCTGCCTTGTTTCTTTTAGAAGGCACAAACACTGCTTTTATTTGCAGTTTCAATTCAGACATCAACTCTCTAAGCATCCCTAATCTCCGCTTTATTATCACTTCTCCGGCACCCTTTGTTCGTATTCTGCCACTCTCCTCCACAGTTCACCCAACTGAGTACAGTGGCTGAATCAGTTCTTATTTCAATATTTGTCAGTCTCCATTTGATAGCTAAATTGGCACCCTTTAGAACAGCATCTAATTCAGCTATGTTAATGTGATTAAAGTCATCACTTTTCCTCAGCCAAGTTGCATCTTCCGCCACCACACCGCCAATCTCGACAACCACGCCAGTTGCAACATTGCTTGCATCACACCACACGACTCCTGTGCTCACTTCAGGTATGTGCCAAGCGCCATTAACAGGGTCTTCTTTTTTCACCTCAGCTAGAACCTCCTGCATCACTTTCATGGTTTTGCAATCAACTTTTTCTTCCCAATCCATTCCATTTGCTCTTCTTTTCACATAACTGCATGCTAATCGCAGCCATCCAGCAATTGGATAGTGCCCCAATAATTTACCACAGATCGAAAATAGCTCCCGCCTACTAATTTCTCCTCCCATCTCTGGGATCTCGTTGCCTCTCCTGAACATTAGTGCACCCATCTTATTTTTCATAAGCTTAAGGCCCAGTGCCGCTCCTCCGTCCAGGGATTCCGGACATTTTGCTGCTAACCCAAACCCCTTCAAATGTTCCACAACTTCCTGTGTCGATATTTTCGTTACGTCTACCATTATATCATCAATGTATGAATCAGAGGCTTCTTTCGTCCTACTTCCTTTCTTTAATACTGTTTTTAAAATGGCTGCCATAATCTTTGGTGCGACATTAAGTCCGAATCCTAATCGTGTTAGGCAATAGGTTTTTCCTTTATAACAGACCAGCTGGTACTGCCATAGTTCCTTTGCCACATGTAGTTGCAGGTAGGCAGACTTAAGGTCCATTATTGCGGTCCCTCCTACCAACTGTCTCCACTTTTTTATCTTTTCATCACACACATCTATTATGTCGTTCCCTGTATGACACGCCACAAAACGGTTCAACTCACGAAAGTCGAACACTGGCCTAACTTTCCCTTTTGTGGCCTGAAATACTGCCATCAATGGCAACACGCCTTTTCTTTCTTCTTTCCATGGTAACAGAATACCATCCGATATCCATCTTTCCACCTCTTTCTCGAATTCTAATTTCTTATCGCCTTCCAGAGAGTTTTTATAATATTGGACTTTGTTCTGCAATACTGGAGGCTCTCCCTTCCATGTCCATCTTACTGTCCATTTATCTCCATCGAAGTTTGCTTCAAAGTCTTTATCCTCGATTTTGCAAACATTAAGCTGATGGGCAGCCACGGCACATTGTATATCTCCAAACTTCACTTTGGCTTTCTTTATAGTTACACCTCCCAGCTCATTAATCACGTCCATTCCAATTATGACGTCGATCCCATCAACGATGTGATTCATCAAGATTGCCCTCACCTTTACGTGCATTCCACAGACTTTTATCTCCACTTGTCTGGCTCCTTTACATTCTATATTCCTCCCATCAACTGCTTTCACTGTACCGCTCCTTCCATATCCCTTCAAAAGTTTGGAATTGATTAAAGTAGTGGTGCACCCAGTATCGACAAGTGCAGTCAGTACAGAATCATTCACTTCTACTTCTATTATAGGAAGAGGCCAGTATCGCGCCTTCATTTCATTGCTAGGGTAGCTTGCGGCGCAGAAGTTCCCCCTTGCCCGTTTCCCTGAATCTGAGGACAATATCTCGCAATGTGGCCAAATTTTCCACAATTGTAGCATGTTGCCCTGGCCCTAGGGATCTGTGTGCAATCTTTTTTTAGGTGCGGTCCTTGACATCTAAAGCACTGAAGGCTTGATTCTTTCTTTCCCTTATTAGTCTCATTAGTTTGCGCACTTGCGGCCAATGTCCGAGTTTCTACGACCCTTTTGCTGACTAAAAGCCGTGCAGTCGGTATCAGTTTGCTGACATCCATTCTCTCTATGTTCGGTAGCTGCTGTAATGCCACAGATACATCGTCTGGGAATCCAGTTATGAATGCCAGTTTGGCTGTATGTTCCAGCCCTCTTCCCAGATATTCCGCCAGTCCAGCCAATCTTTTGATTTTATTAGCATAAACATCCACCGATTCTCCTGTCCACTTGAATCGTTGCAGTTTTTCGTATGCCTCAAAAGGCCCCTCAGTGAAGGCGGTCACGAGTCTCATCTCTATCAGTTCTGCATCTTCTTGTTCTGCGTTATTCATCTCAAGATAGAGAGCGAGTGCATCTCCCTGCAAAAAAAGTGGAATAAAACTGGCAAGGTTTGGCACATGTTGAAGCTTAGCCACCAGTTTTACTTTCTTTATCCATCCGACTACATCACCTTCTCCACTAAAAGGTGGTATCACATCTTTCCCCAATCTCAACATCCCAGATTCCATGATGTGTTCTTGGCCGAAATAGCTTGTGGTTAAATACAATGACCCCACAACTCAATCTTCACTCTTCAATCCTGCAGTCCAATGCACTTCTGACAGCAATTGCTTCTGCCAAACAAAAAAGACACCCTCTCTCCCAAATACAGGCTTTTTATAGGACAAAACCGTCCAAAGTTATTTGCATACTCTTCCCATGATCTCTAGTCTATAAATAGACGCAGTGGCCATTCTCTTCTTCTTCTTTCTTCTTTCACTCTCTGAAGTGGGCGTTGCCAGTGGTAAAAGGTTTGCACGATTTTTTTTTTACTACACTTCTATATACTGAAGTTTATTAGCTGTTTTCTTTTGGATAAAGTTAATGTCAAGGGAGAGATAAAACGCCTTTCTAGGGCTTTCCTCGTCTGATTTTTATAAGATGGTGCTTTTAGGGAGGTGTTTCATAGCATATCTTTTAAAACTTTATATAGTCATGTTTGGGGGTATTTCGTCTTATAGATAATATTGGGTCATCAGGAGAGAATACGCACCGTTTCGGGGCCTTCCTCTCTGCGGCTTATTCGCGTATCGCCCCCCCTCACTGATGTGAGACCCAATTATTTGCTCAATACCATTAAAAGAAAAGACGTTTGATAATTAAACGGCTCTTGTTACGAGCAACGGCTTTGCGCATGTCGTTCAATGTTCAAAGGCTACGTCTGACATATTTGTTAGGACGCGCACATATCGAAGAAAATAATGATAATATCAATAATAATAAACAATAATAATAACAACAACAATAATAAAAGCACTATATATGAATATATACATGTATATAACCAAATATATATATAAAATTCATAAAAATACATAAACACATAAAAACACATGCATAAACACATGTATACATAAACACATAAAACACATGTATACATAAACACATAAAAAAAGATAAATCTACTCACAATAATTACACTGTAGACCCTTGTGAATATATCATGCAGTATTCCTTTTAGCCTACATTGTAACGTCAGCTCTCTTTTTTTTATTTCATGTTTCTCGTATTAATGTTGTTTTCTATTCGGCTGGTATAAAGTATTGTAAATCCAATCTAGGTGAGTATTTTCCTTGTTACGGCTTTTTCGCATCGGACACTTTCGTCGATGCGAGGCTTAGATATCTGAATCGCATTTGAATGAACTGATGAATGCAGTAAAAATGTTTAACGCTTCGCGTTTCATATAGCAAGCAGTGGGTTGTGCCCGTGACGTTTAAATTTAAAGCCTGGGTCCAATCAAGTCCGTTAAGTTAAGACGCGCTCATATAGAAAAGAACAGAAAAAAGAAAAAAAAAGAAAATAAAGAAAATAACTAAAAATTGTAAAAATAATTAAACAAAGTAAAGAAAATGAAAATCATTAAATAAATGAATAAATAAATCTGCACTGGATATATTATTTCTTTTAACCCAGAGCCAGATGGCACATTGTTCAGTAATTTCTGTTAGATGTTTATTAGCTGCGTTTCTTTTTCGGCCTTTAATTCCAAGCTGTACTAAAAGTTGATATAAAGACTCAGAAATGAAACCTCTTGCTCCAATCTCAACGGCTCGAAGAATTGTAACATAACCTTCACGAGTCAACTCTCTTTTCTGGTCTTCACATTTCTGCATCTTGTATTTGTGTTGCTTCTCATAAGGTACTGTCAATTCAATCAAGACGAGTTTTTCTCTTGTTTTATAATTTTTGGATAATTACTTTGCCAGCCAGGGAGATCTGTGGCGACTATCCACTCATTATTGATTCCAAGAATATTTTGGCTCTGTACTAGCAATGGGCTAGTTATATGTTTTGATCCGATCCACTTTTCCTCCCTCACCAAAAAACATGTGGCTTATGTTAGCTGCTTGGGGCTTCACATTATTATTTATTGTTGTGGTCAGTTCTTCCAATACCCTATTGTGCCGCCACATATATCGCTCATTAGCAAGGGCAACTCTGCAGGAACTAAGAACATGTTCCATAGTCTGAGGCTTTTCTTTGCATAAAGGACAGGTTGGATCATCCCCCTTCTTCCATTTGGCAAGGTTAGTCATTGATGGAAGCATGTCGTAAGTTGAGCGTATTATGAAACTCAACCTTAGCGGCGACATTTGCCAGATGTCATTCCACGTAATGGATCTTTGCATAGCTTCTTCCCAGTTTGTCCATTGTCCCTGCTGTGACTGTTGAATGGCTTTTACGAGCCTTTTGCTTTCCTCCTTGCTCCTTATTTCCTGGATGACCAGATCTCGGCGCTCTTTGGTTGTAGCCGTAGACCATCTTTGAATGCTGGTCATTCGCAGTCCAGATATCCCTGTCTAAGTGAACCCATCGACTTCTTTGAAGGCTAGGTTTTCTTTCGCTCATTTATAGCATCTCGGACTTTCCATTTCCTTCCTGTTTTAAGAGAGGGTTGTACTGTCTTTACAACAGTGTCGCTGGAATCTGACTTTCCCTGTTTGAACTCCTCTGTAATAGACTTGAACGGTAATTTTAGTTTTGATTGCTATATAGAGCAACATTTGATAATCCTGGAAGCAAACTTTTTCAAATTCGATTTATAACATTATATAATCAATTCTTAATGCTGCAATATTTTAAGTTATAAAGTTATTATATATTTTACTAGAATATCTTGTCCTTTTCTTTTCCAGTTTAAAATAATAGTCCTTTACTTTTCCATTTTTAAGCTTAACCATATTACTTTTCATGCTCGCATTTATATATATATATATATATATATATATATATATATATATATATATATATATATATATATATATATGATTTCCCATATAGATAGGATTCCAAAAATAATACCCACAAAGATCCACTTCTGCTTTGGATCGTCAGGTCCTGAAAATATCAACAATAAAACAAATTAAAATTCATGGAGTTAAAAGGTGTTTACTTCATGAATGCCAAGCCCATAGTTCAACACTCACACATGTAAGTTAAAACAGATCAAACCTATATTTTATAAACGTGAGTGTTAGAATATTAGTATGATTTTAAAATAAAAAAAGGACTTGTGTGTTATTAAAAAATGATAATGAGGATGTTGTAGGCCAAAGGAAATGTTTTTAGAATTTATTTTTTGTCTACTCATAATTCATGAGTGATTTTGTTTGATTTTTATACTTTCGTATAATTTTACTTCTTTTAAATTGTTTTAAATATTATTTGGGACATTCTTTTGAAGAGGGGTTTTTGGTTAATTTCTTGGTAATAAGATAATTAACCTATCTATGCATGGCTAATTTTTTAAATGAAAACCGCTTTAAACAAGGCTGAATCTACTTAATGTAAGGAGCTAAAAATAAAAAATATAACTTTAAAAACAAAAACTAGCTAACCATAATTGTAGATTCTGGTACAGAAAACGAAAATTCTTCCCCCTATCGTCAGAAACATCGCTTGTGGAATTGAGAGCTAAAAAAACAAAATGAGGGAAGGGAGAATTACGATACTACCGAAAGTACCCGCAAGTTCCATTTTCTACTCTCCAAAATTGGTATTTATTTCTTGTCAGGAATTAACAGAAGAATGCAAGCACCGACTTCCTGATGTACTGACAACCGACCCTTTTAATTAGCATGTGTTTTTTTTTTTTACACAGTGATCACCACTTATCAAGGCCCGGAAGCCACTCAGGGATAAGGGTTATTGCAAGTACATTACGTTAGTATGGAGATTTGATGAAGTGTTTAATTAAGGGGGCGGTTCATTAGGAATTTGTTAACATTGGACTTGAAGACATCCAGGTTGTAGTCCGGAGGGAAGCAGGCAGACGGAACAGAGTTCCACAGGCGTGCAGTTCTAAGAAAGAAGCTTTGTTCATGGAATCCGCGTTTTGATTTAGGCACAGATATAGAGTGGGGGAAATTTTTCACAGTGGATTCAGCTAGACGGGTGTTTTTCATGAAAGATTGGCGAGGGGGGACCAGAGATTGGAGTTCAGACGAGCACCTGCCATGGAAATAACGATAAAACAAGGATAGGCTCGCAACGTCTCTTCTGTGGGAGAGAGGTTGCAGGGTAGAGAAAAGGGCATCCCCCACTAAGCCACGAAGTCTATTTTGTACTCTGTCAAGGCAGGATAGGCTGTTTTTAGCAGCTCCTGCCCAGATATGGCAACAGTATTCCATCCTTGGACGTACTTGGCTTTTATATAGATAGAGAATTGCATCAGTAGTGAGATATCTTCTGGAGCGGTAGAAGGATCCGACCATCTTTCCAGCGACCTTGGCAACAGACTTGATGTACATGTTCCATTTCAGATCAGGAGTAAAGGTCAAACCCAGAAGCTTGTCAAAACATGGGGCCTCACCCAGTCGAGAGCTATCCATCACAATTGATGCCAGCTGGGGATCAGAGCGTTGATGATGTAAGGATAGGAGTTTGGTTTTGGATGCATTAAAGGTAACCAGCCACATATTCCCCCACTGAACCACGCGCTCGAGATCAGAGGAGAGAGAATCAGAGAGAACTTTGTCATTTACAGCCTTTGATGTGTTGCCGTAGATGGTCGTGTCATCAGCATAGATGTTAACGAATGATTTAAGTATGTGTTTAGGGAGGTCATTGATGTAGATCAGGAAAAGAGTTGGGCCCAGGATTGACCCCTGAGGGACTCCAGCATTTATATTGCAGGCCTCTGATTTTTGTCCATCTACCACTACTCTTATGAGCCTATCGGAGAGAAATGATTTAATGATTTTTTTTTATTATTACATTTTCACCCCAAACAAGGCACATTGCCACTTTAATGTAGGGGGCTACTATCAGGGGAAACATCTACTGGGGTACTATGTAGGGATTAGGGCAGCGAGATGTTGGTTCACATTGCACTTGAACTTATGCATGTCAGTACAGTTGGGGAAGCAGTGACCTGGAATGGAATTCCAAAGTCTAGCAGTTCTGGGGAAGAAACTACTGGAGTAGAAAGATTTTTTACATCTAGGGATCTCTACAGTGTGGGGTGGGATTTTGCAGCTTGTCGGGTCTGTCGAGGGTGTTCACGTCGCGGGGGCACAAGTGCTTGCAGTTCTTCAGAGCATTCACCATTATAATACTTGTAGAACAGGCAGAGGGATGCAACGTTTCGACGATGGGACAGAGGCTGAAGTTTAGATGCCAGTTTAGGGACTATCAGATTTGCGACTCTCTTTTGAACCCTGTCAAGGAGCGAGAGACTAGTAGCCGATGCACCGGCCCAAATATGACAGCAATACTCCATACATGGGCGAATAGTGGCCTTATAGAGGTACAGGATACTTTCGGGTGTTAGAAGTTTTCTAGCACGGTAGAGAGAGCCCACCTTCCTCGCAGCGGCCCTGGCAATGCCCTCGATGTAATTGTTCCAACTCATGTTTCCTGTGAATGTTAGGCCACGGAGCTTGAAAGACGTACTCTCAGATAAAGAGTTGTTGGCCATTGCTATAGGTGGTAGAGAAGGTTTCTTGTAATTATTGAATGAAACCAGTTTTGTCTTGGTGGCATTGAACGTTACCATCCATTTTTGTCCCCATTCCCCTACTGATTGGAGGTCATCCTCTAGTGTTTCTGCCATTACTTTAGATATATGTTCATTTGTTTTCCTGTCGTGCCTGCTATAGAGTGTGGTGTCATCAGCATATATACCCATCTCAGAGGCAATTTTGTCGGGGAGGTCATTTATGAATATCAGGAACAGCAGAGGACCAAGGATAGATCCCTGGGGCACTCTCGCATTTATATCATATTGTTTAGATGTACGACCGTCGAGGACAACCTGGATTTTTCTCTTATCTAAGAAGGATTTAATTATGTTAAGTATTCTACAAGTGATACCGTAAGATCTAATCTTCCTGAGGAGACCCTCATGCCATACCCTGTCAAAAGCCTTAGATATATCTAGAGCTACCGCTCTGCCCTCTCCCGCTTTGTCTAGTGAATGGTATATGCGTTCAGAGATTACAGTGAGGATGTCTGCCGTGGCTTGTCTAAATCCATATTGATGGTCGGTCAGAAGTTTAGCATCTGTAAGGTGCTGGACTAGAGCATGGTTAATTAAGGTCTCAAATATTTTGGCAAAAAGTGGGAGGAGGCTAATAGGGCGATAATTTAATGGGTCAGTTCTTTCGCCAGAATTCTTGAATACTGGTACCACAGAATCAGTTTTCCAACAGCTCGGAAAGCAAGATTCATTAAGGCATTTGTTGTAGAGTTTGGAGAGAACTGGAGCTACTTCGGCTGAGCACTTTTTTAATAGCACAGCTGGGATGAGGTCGGGTCCACATGCTTTGGAAGTGTCAAGGTTTTTTATGATAGCATGCACCTGAGCAGGGGTGATTTCCAGATTGTCTAGCGTGGCGTCTGTCCGCATATGAAATTGAGGTAGGGGGTGATTTAGAGGGTCCAGTGTGGAGTTTGAGGCAAACCGACTGGCAAGCATGTTAGCCTTCTCGATTGCTGAGCAAAGAACCTCGTGATTGTTGGTTAGTGGGGGAATTGTTGATTGCCCATTATTTACTACACTGTTGTAGATTTTCCAGAAGTCACGAGTTCCTAGTTTTTGTGCTTCAATGCGTTTTTTAGTGGTTTCCGTAAATTCCCTCTTAGCTGTCGCTATTTCTTTCTTAACGTTACTTCTAGCTTCTATGTACTTTTGTCTGTTTGAACTGGACTTATGTCGGTGAAACCTGCGAAATGCATGCTGCCTTTGAGCAATGGCAGTTGCGCAAGTCAAAGTAAACCATTGGGGAGAGTGGGGCTTGCTATAGAATTTCCGCATGGGAACATGCGCTTCGATTGCAGTTTTGAACCATTCAGTGGTCTCGGTTGCACACTGTTCAGCAGGAAGAGAAAAAATATTTCCCCATGGGGCGTCTCTGATAAGATCTCCGATAGCTTCCCAGTCAGCCTTTTTATAATATCTCGTTGTTTTGAGCACTGGCTCTTCAGTTTTGGGTCTAGAGTTTAGGGCGATTTCAACCATTATCACCGCATGATCAGCGTTCCCAAGTGGGCTGTCGGCTTTCGTTACACAATCATCAGGAACTGTGGTCAAAAACAGATCTAATAGTGATGCGTGTTGTTCTTCCTGATCAGGGAAGCGGGTTGGAAAAGTAACAATTTGCGATAGGGAGTGAGATACAGAGAAGCTATGAGTTGCGCTGCCTGCTGCATCTGTGTAAGTAGAGAATCCGAGCCAGTTTTTGTGATGGACATTAAAGTCGCCAAATACATGTACTTGGGCGCTAGTGTCGAAGGAGAGTGCTGTGTCTATGCTGTCAGATACTTTGTTTATTATGGTGCAGTCTTGGGTCGAGGGAGAGCGGTAGAGAAAGTAAAAGTAGCTAATGTTGTGTTGCATGATTAGTCTAAAGCACATAAAGGCTTGATCATCCGTTTCTAGGTTTGTTTCTCTAGTCAAGGGAAGGGTATTACGAATGTAAACTCCAAGTCCGTGCATATGTCTGTCAGAGTCCTTACGGCAGAGTGGGAGATATCCAGGCATGTTAAAGTAGTTAGAGGGGATGGAGGAGTGTAGGTTAGTCTCACTTAGTGCTAAGATATCCGGGGTATTTGTTAGGAGAAATGCTTCAACATCAGCTAAATTAGTTCTAAGCCCACGGATATTTGTGAATGCAAGCCTCAAGGGAGGAGGCAAGTTGGATTTGTTTGACCCTAAGCCTGGTTTAAGCTTATTTTTAGATTGTACTGTCATCATGTTTTTTAACGAGTTTCAGTTGGGTTAGGGGAAGCCGAACAGGAGGTTATGCCGAATATCACACATGCATCACAAGTAGACCATCAGCTGACCCTCCATCAACTAGGACTGTGGCCTCAGGAAAGCCCACCGGGGATGAGTGCAGGATCCCTTTCCATGCGCGCCATAGCACTGCAAACATCCCGATATTATTCAACTGTTGATGGAGCAGTCGCTCTAAGCGCTACCAAAGAGTAAGGGCTCCTGTACTACCAGTCGGAAACAGCAGCCAGTAACTGTCAATCCGGTA